>NC_135721.1:136613893-137218016 GCF_964656455.1 Halichoerus grypus
GTGATTCTAAGACCCTAGACCCTGCTGCATTCTTAATTCTCAGCACCTTTTTAGAGGGGAGCAACCTCCCTCAGACCCGAAGACTGGAAAAGCTTCTTAGGGCTTGCTCCCCCTCCCCATCCCACAGGGAGCCTCTCAGAGCACAGTTCCAAGCAGGTGCCGGAACTGGGCTTGGCCGGGCCACGGTGGCAACTGTGAGCACACGGGGGCCAAGGGTCCTGGGCACTCCCTAGATGCCAGGTGGTCTGGCTGCATCCCAGGAACCTGGAGCAGCAGAGGGTGGTGATGGAAGCAATCGAGTCACCTACATCTTTGAACAGATGACTATGCGAGCCGATGGGGAAGGGGCTGGTGTGTGCAGATCCTTAGGAGCTGCTGCCATCGTCCCGTGAGCAACAACAGTGGGGGACGGAGGTGAACACATTACACAAAGCGAAGACATCTGTGCCCATCAGGGCTCAGCGCGGCCAGAGAAGGACACCTGGAGATGTCCGTCCACACATTGCGTGGCTGGAGGAATACAGGGATCTGTCCTGTGGTCACGTGTCTCCCAGGTTCAAGCTCCTGGACTCTATTCCAAAGGTGGTGGGAATCCATTATCAGATTATAGGAGACAGTTGACATGATCAGATTTAACATGTAGAAACTTCACCCTCTAGGCTGTGGGGGGGTGAGCTGACAGGTTTCTCAAGGCTTCTATAAAAATGAATGTGTCAAATCAGTTTCTTCATCTTTAAAATGATGTTAAAAATAACTCATTTGGGGCCTGGGGAGCATATAAAATAACTATCATAATATCTATCATTCACAGCTTGCTTAGGCATCATGCCAAAGGCTTCATCTACAAAATCTCATTTAATTTAATCTTCAAAACAACCTGCAAGATAGATGTGATTGCCTGCCTTTCGAGGGTGAGAATATCGAGTATTGGAGTTTGAACATTTGCCTAAGACCATCCAGCTGTTAGGGCAGAGCGGGGTTCTGAACACTCCTAAACTCCTCACGTCCTAAGAGACGGGCAGACAGCAACTTGGGAGCACGAGCAGGGTCCCTCCACGTTTCCCAGATGAGGGGCTGGGACTCAGAAATTCAGCAATTTCCCCAGCCCCAGAGAGCTGCTCTTAGCGCCAAACTTGTACAAATCCGAAGCTGAGACACAGGTGATTCTTACGGCGTCATCACCTACAACATCCCAAGTCCCAGAAGTTTCTTCAAACCCCCGGTGCCGCTGAAAGGCTTCTGGTCCTCAGTGACCAGCAGCGACGTTGGAAGTGGCCACGCCCTGTGCCTCCTCCAAGTGCAAGAGGCCCCGAGGCTCTGAGAAGTGAGTGTCCCCAGACAGCTTCCCTCCCGACAGCCTCCTTGTTCTTGCCATTAGGCTAACTTCCATATTTCCAGAAAAGCCGAAGCAGTTTATCGGGGAGATGAATCCAAACCCTTGAATGCACCACATGGAAAGCCGAAATGAGATGGCTGATGGAGGTCCCTACGTCTGGGGTTCTGGCACGTCCCACGGGCCAGGGGATGGAGCCCCAACCTTTGCAACCAGACCGCCCCTCTCTTGCAGGGTGGGGTAACAGGAGCTCCTGGCCTCACCTGAAACAAGAGACCCCAGGTGCTTTCCCCTTCCCCTGTAGGCTCTCACTGGGTCAGCTGCAGGCGGAACTGTGTCCCAGCCCCGGGCTGGCCCGATCGCAGCGAGGACGCTTTCCTGCCATTATGCTAAGCCATCGAGGTGACTGTCCCTTCCTCCTCAGCCCTTTGCCACCAAGCCCTGCAAACAAGATCTTGTAAATTCAAAACAACCTCCGGGGGAGGGGCACTGTATTTATTATGCATTTTTACTTTTATGACACAGCCCAATTTCAGGAAAACGTAAAAAAGAAATGTGGATCTTTGAATCAAGCCTAAGGAATTTGCCTGAACGACCGTTGCTTCAACATTTTTCATTAACACCTTAGAGAGATCCTTAAAGAACCCCAAAGCCTTTTCTTGAGTTTCACCTTAATTTGGCTGCAGAAAACTTTTCGAGGTGGGAGGAGACGAGGAGGCGGGTCTCGGGCGCGGCGGGGGGAGGCACGGGTCCAGCTCGCACACTGTGAGGCCAGAGCTAGAATCCCAGCCCCCACCCTGCAAAGCTGCTCTTCTCTCCGGGGTCTCTCTCCCAGAGCATCACACCCAAACCGTAAGCAAATCCACATCAAAGGCGGTGGAGAACATCGTCTTAGTGTTGCGCGTATTCTGTTTTATACGTTTTCCTAGGCCTGGCTGCCTGACTTAACTCGATGTACTGTTTGTCTTAGGATCTCATCCCATGGTGTCACCGCTACGGCGCTGGGTGCCTCGCAAAGCTGTCCACCTCACAAACGTTAGTCTATTGCTGTATTTCAAGGTGCTGGGTGGGGGGGGGGACACACAGTCATGGAAGCCAGCCTTGGTCCCATTGGAACGTCAGCCCGGTGGGAGCACCAAACACTCAGGGAACTGGGCAGGATGTCGCAGGGGTAGACGGCAAACAAGTGAGTGGTTCAGAAAGCTGCGCTGGGCAGGACCTCAGAGAAGGGGCAGCCAGTGTGGACACCAGAGGCCAGGGACGGCTGCCATGGAGGGAAACAGTCTGGGCCCATCATAAAAGACATAAACAGAGGGAAAGATAAGGACCTCCAAGGAGAACATGACGGGAAAGACTGAGATGATGAGAATCGGGCTGATCTCTTCTGGGTGTAGAGCAGACGCTGCTGGGATGTTTGATGAATACAGAAGATGATTTTGGCTAAACTGGGCAGGGCTGGATTCTGAAGGGTCTGCATCCAGCAGTAGGTGTTAGAGGACTTCGACCTATAACAAGGGAAAAACCATGGGAGGATTTGAGAGAGGGAGGTGATATGACGGTTGATGATCTGGCACCGTGAGTCGTGGTTGGAGTGGAGCTCTTCTCAGCACAGATGGGAGCCCGGCCTGGGGAGCTGGGGGCACTGGGCGGGCAGCAGCTGGAGGGAGAGAAAGCACAGGTGTGGGAGCCACCCGGGGAGGTGTGCAGGCTGGGCTCCCGGACGGAAGTGGGCTGAGGATGCCACGGGAAGACAGGCTCAAGGACAGACTTGGCCAGAGATGGGTTGATTCTTGAATTCACCACTCACTGGCTGAGCATCCTCAGTTTCCCCGCCGATAACACGGAGACACTGGAAGTGGGTGAGTACACTGGGTGCGGGCGGGAGCCCTGCATGCGAGACGTCAGAGCCTTCTTTGTGCAGAGTGTCCAGTAAACGGGCAGCATTACTGAGGGTGCACACCCCAACACCCCCAGGCGCTCATCTAGGAAGGGGACTTACCTTCTAGAACCTGCGTCACCGCTGACAATCTTGGTGGTTGGTGGAGCCCTAGAAAGTCATGGCAAGATCCCCTAACACCAGATTTAAGAGTGACACCTAAAAGACGAGACTGAAGGATGTAAGGGGTGAAGAGTTACATAAAGTTACATAAAGCTGTCAAAACAAAACTGGAAGACACAGTGATTCTTAGAAGAAAACACAGCCTAGCAAGAAAGGAGACCTTGTAGGATTGACCAGCCCCATGGAACAGCCAGCCAGAGGAGACACCAGCCTAACACAGTTCAGCTTGGGCTGCAGTCACCTTGGGAAGGCCAGTGGTCCTTTACCCGAGGATCACGTGCTGACAGGCCAGACCCCAGGCCCCCTAAGGCTCCTCCACCCCCTCGGCGGGGAGGTGGGGCCACAACCCCAGAGGAAGATGAACCACGTCATGGGGGAGGCACTCTGGGCTAGGGGTAGAGGTTGATGTCCTGATAGGCTTTGGAAAGGTATTAAATTTGTGTTTTGTTTCATTTTCTAAGTGTTCAAAATGTTTAAGTGAATCTAAATAACTAGGTAGTAGGAGGATCTGGATTATAATCTCTCAGTTTAATAAATTAAGCATTAATGGAAGCTCATGTGACTGCCCTCCCATGCTCTGAGGCCCCCTGAGACATTTAAAATCCTAATAAATGACCACTTCATTCCCTCTGGGGCTCAGCCACCCATCTTTGTCTCCAAGAATCCCGGGTCCTCCTTCCCTCTTTCTCCCAGGAGCTGCATCGAGCTTTTAAGGAACTTGGTGTGGGGCATGACCTGGCAGATGTCACTCACCTCTCTCTCCATGGGCACACCAGCTGGTGTTTGGTCATTTCTGCCATACACACCAAGGTGAGCATGGGTCTGCCTCTTCCTCTGGCTGGTTACTCTGTGTCCGCCTGGTTCTCCCCACCAGGTCACTCTGCTCTGCCACCCGCTTAGCTACTTCTGTGCTCCAGCTGGGTGTGGGGTAGGACTCCCTGCACGCTCCATGCTCCTTTACCCCAGCCTGCAGCTGCTAGGAATTCAGGGGGCTGCCCCTCCTCCTGCCTCCCTTAACACGCCCTGCTGGTCAACAGTAGCTGGATGGGACCCAAAGCTCTGGGTGGGAAGCAGGACCCCTCCCTTCACTGTCCATCCCCAAACTACTGGACCATTCCACCGGGGCTCCACACAGGGCAGAGTGTAGGGCCTCTCTTGGGGGAGCCCTTCCGGCACCATATTGCTTTCTTCTCAGACTCTCTCCACCCCTAACCGTAGAGAGGTTTGTCTAGTCTGGGCAAATGGAGAAATTAGTTTTAATAACTGATCATGCATTTCTCTGTACCTATTTGTCAAGCCAGAGTACCTATTCTTGGATTCAAGGTGGCTTTTCCACCAGCCTGTGAGCTCTGTCATGGGTTTCCAAGGTCTGCTCTGAAACTCAACCCTTAAAGAATTTTGACCTGTTTCTTGTTCTCTACATTTCCGCGGTAAAAGCCTCTCCTGAGGCCACTGCATAGGAATGGGGACAGACAGGCGCAGTAAGCACTGGGAAGCCTGTTCAGGGAAAAGCACTCTTGTTAGCTTTCCCAGCAGCACGGTGCACATGCAGAGGCCAATTCCATGCCAGTCTGTGGCCCGGGGCAGATGTGGTTCCAGCTGGGCAGGTCACAAACAGAAGCATTATCTCCACAGAGGAGAGCAATTGTCCAAAGACAAAACTGAAGTGTCTGCCCTGCAATCACTTTGGGAATGTTTTTAAAACGTGATATCCAGGACTCTATCCCAGAGAAGCTGACGGGGGGCAGGAGGAAATAGGATTTCCAACGGACATCAGACAAGAGATTCTTTTTTTTTTTTTTTTTCAGACAAGAGATTCTGATGTTCAACAGGGTCGAGAAGCTGTCAGAGAAGGTTCAATTTTCAAAAAAATAACCATAACCCTCTTCGCTTTGAGAGAAAATCACAGTTTCCGCAGTTTTCGCAAGTAACTTACTAACACGGCCAGTGTAGGAAAAAGCATCTAATGAGATTGTGGATGGGAAAACGTTTCAACTTTTGGTAATTTATTAAGCTGAAAGTTCTAGACCCTTTTGCCAAAGATGAATGTTATGTTCACTTCCGCATTGGTTGGTTTCTCAAGAGGATGAATAGGTTAGTCCTGTTCTTGTACTTGAGGTTGTGGTTGATAGGATTTTAAAATTTGCAATAGAAGTAACACAAAATGCAACAGTAACATAAAAGTAGGAAGTGTGGAAAGCAGAGGAGAACCAACAGAAGAAAATTAAGTCGCTCGTAATTTCAACCAGCATAAACCATGTTCACACCCCGGCATTCAAACTTCCAGTGCTTTTTCTCTGTTCATACTTACGCACACACCACCCATACACATACACACAGATGGAGCATTTGTGTCCCCATGCCCACAAAGGGGACCATTCTAAGCACGATAACTGGCCGGATCATCAAGACACTTGGTTACCAAAAGCAAAAAACTGGGGCACCTGGGCGGCTCGGTTGGGTGTCCGACTCTTGATTTTGGCTCAAGTCATGATCTCAGGGTCGTGGGATTGAGCCCCGCATCGGGTTCCATGCTGGGTGTGGAGTCTGCTTAAGATTCTCCCCTCTCTCTCTCTCCCCTTGCTCCTTCCCAGTCTTATAGTTAACTTGAGCAGGAAAGGCATTGTGGTTGACAAAATCCTTGCTCCCTGAATATATCCCTGTTCTAATGCCCATAACTTATGAATGTATCACTTTACACAGTAAATGGATGGGATTACATTAGGGATTTTCAGATGGGAGATGATCCTGGATAATCACAAAGGTCCCTGTAGTGGGGAGGCAGGAGTTCAGAGTCCGAGAAGGTGAGTTGAAGACAGAGGCAGAGTTTGGGGCCAGTGAATGCAGGTGGCCCTAGAAGGTGGAAAGGCCAGGAGATGGACTCCCTCTAGGACCTCCAGAAGGAACCAGCCCTGCCAATACCTTGACTTGAGTGCATAAAACCCATTTTGGACTTCTGACCTCCAGAACTGTAAGATGACAGGTTTATGTCACGTTAAAGCACTGCATTGTGACAATTTGTTACAGCAGGATAGAAAACTAATGCAGGTGTCTTTTTTTTTTTTTTAAGATTTCATTTATTTATTTGACAGAGAGATAGACAGAAGAGCACAAGCAGAGGGAGTGGCAGAGGGAGAGGGAGAAGCAGGCTCTGCACTGAGCAGGGAACCCGATGCGGGACTCGATCCCAGGACCCTGAGATCATGACCTGAGCCGAAGGCAGATGCTTAACCATCTGAGCCACCCAGGCGCCCTAATGCAGGTGTCTTGCTGGAGGGGCTCACAAAAGTCTGCTGGAATGCTGGAGAATCAGGCTTTGCACAAAGAAGGAAAGCAAGGCACATCCGGACAAGTGTCTCTGACCTCATCATGGGAACTGCCACCCCAGGACCCTCACTCCAGGGACCTCCTTCCCCCCACCAGCTGACAACAGTCCTTTGACTCTGGACTTCCACCTTCCGGTCAACTGCCCCAGCTAACCTCTGGCTGACCCTGTGCCATCCTGGTCCCTGCCAGGAGTCCACACCCTGGGCAGAAGCATCTCACAGGCCTTTCCTCCAGCCCTGGGCTCGGCTCGTTCAGCCAGGCAGGGGGAAAGAGTCTCTCACCTCTCTGCAGGGCTGAGACCCCTGCCGTCCACCTGCTCGGGATTCCAAAAGTAGGAAGGTCCTCCACATGCTTACAAGTCAAAATAGCGGTTTCAAGAGCTAGGTTTCACTTCCCAGTTTCCCCATGTCATGAAATATTTTTCTACAATGTAATTTCTCCTAAGTTCTTTGTGCAGGTGAAACATTGATGTTGTTTCTACTTTCTCTGTTTTTATTTTAGTCAATGCTACAGTGAACATCTGTCTAGTTCAATCTTTGAGCACATCTGTGATTGTTTCTTTCAGATAAAATTCTCACAGTTACATTTCTGGACCCATGATGTTGCAAAAACCTGAAGGCTCTTCTGTTCTGTATTGCAAACCCCGCGGGGGTTGACCTGCAGATGGCACCAACATGATTGTAGCCAAGGCACATCCATAGGAAAAGGGTACACTTACCCTTTTACGCACAGCAGCAGAGTTAAAATAAAACCTTTGATTTATTAAACACGGTGTTTCTCTGGCTACAGGGTGGCATCTGTGGTTCTGAGTTCTGTCTTCATTTTAGAGACACAGAGTACAGGAAATTGAAATAGCAATTTCACACTCCAGCGTTGGTACCAAGAAAGGTTATTATTCCAATGATAAATACTAAATGTTCAAGCATTTCTTCTGTGTAGCAAATGTATCTGCCTGTACTTTAATGGGTCTTAGAGTCGGTGTTGGAGGCACGTGGTCAAGGCAGAAGGTGTCACGTTTTTTGTTCGCCTTCCATGGTGGGACACTGCAGTCTGAATGCTGTCCTTGATGCACAGACACATTTATAGGAACAGATTAAAGCTTCAAGCGTACACACTTCCAATTAAAATATTTCACAGCAATCATGCTACGTGGGACAGACGGAAGTCCTGTGCCCACCTTACAGATGCCGGAAGTGGTCCAGTGTTCATGCAATGGTTCGCCGCAGACCAGTTCTTTTCCTCGGTCCATTTCTACAGTCTGGTTGCTCATAGATAGCATCTCCTTCCTTTCTGCTTGACTTTTCAACTGTTACCCAGGCGAGTTTCCCAGTTAATAAGAGGGTAAGGAGCGATACAGCTAATACACGGGGACCTCAAAGGGGGAGGTTTTGTAATCGATTAAAAAACTCGACCTGAATTAGTATTAGATTTTTCCTTATGTTTAATTAAGTCTAATTAAACAACGCCGACATCTTCTTGGCACCTGTGGTGCGATTATGTTAAATATTTAATGCTTGTGAAGGATTAGGCTGCTCTTCTAATCTATAGCTAACAATCTGTTCCCTCTCTGGAGTATTTTTTATTTAGTTCTGCTTTTGTATAATGAGTTACATTTCAAAGGAAATTGTGGAACACTCGGGCACGACCGAGCCATGGCAGTGCCCGGCCAATGGGGGAGTGAGGTGCTGTGCCAGATGACGTCCGTGGCAGCCCCCAGGCTTGGCTGGACCACAGCAGAGCTGCCCGAGAAGACAGGAGAAGGTGAAAGGCACCAGGAGCCCCCTGGACAGTCTTTGGGCCCCACGCCACCCAGGATTAAGGAATTGAGGACTCGGAACATAAGGAAGCCAAGTTCACAGTGAAACACCCCGGACGCTCTGCACAGGTCACACTTGCGTGCTCCCCTCCCCCACTTCCCAAAGGGCTGTCAGCTGCACACTGAAAAATAGATTTGGATGTTTTTACCCTGTCTTGCCCCATCCCCACCCCCCAGAACACAACATCCATCCTCCTGTGGAAATAATAGCCACTCTGCAGAGCTGAGCACTTATTTGAGAGAAAGGCCATGGTTATTTTTGGAAGCAAAACCATAAATGCTGAGTAAGGGTGTTTATAGAATGTCATGCTTCTCCTCCAAGGGGAAACCGGTCCCTCGTTATTCTTCTTGGCCTGAAATGCTTCTCATAGAAGAAATTCAGTGTTCTTTGCATGTGTGATAATTGGTACAGAGACTCTTGAAACTTGAAGCTCCATTTCATTCCCCTAATGATTCCTGATATTTTTAACATATTTAGGAACAAAAGACAGATTTATGTAATTAGTTTTCAATTGGCTGAATCTGTGTCATCAATTTCTCAGGGTTTTTAAAGATCCTTCCTCCTCAGCAGAGCATGGCTGCAAGTGGATACTTCTTACTTACAAGTTGGAAAGAAGATCCAGGAACTCCATTTGTTAAAGCAGGTGGACTTAAAAAAAAAAAAATTTAAATTAGCACAGCTGATACAAGCTCTGGTGGTGAACGAATTACATTCAACATTTTGGGGCAGAGATGAAAATCAACTCCACTCCTCACAGCTCAAGCTCCAAGGCTTCTGAAAGAGACCCAGAGCATGACTCGCAGAAAGGATGGCTGCCCCTCGAGACCTGCAGCTCCCAGCCCAGCACCCCTCCTGAGGCAGGAGGGAGAAGAGGAGGCAGCAGAAAGCCAGACACACTCGGCAAGCAAGCTTTGTCCGGGGACCAAGAGATGCCGGCCGGCCCCACGCCGTGGTTGAGGTGCGGTAGCTGTTGGGATCTGCAGGTCAGTCCATAGGTACCTGACACACCAAAGCGGCGCTCCGTTCTGGAGTGGGCGGGCATGGGTGGATTTCATGTGCACCTGCGTGGAGAACCTCTACTCTCATAAAAACGACCCCCCAATGAAAACATGGCTGCTCCCTGGGCAGCAGTGACAAGAATTAGGAAACGGCCCCGTGCCACCTGTTGGGAAGGCCAAATCATGTATATTCAGGAGCACCACTGGATTTTCAAAAGTAACGTTACTCTTATGTAAAATTAATAGGGTGTTCATTATAAAATCCACACGGCATCTTATTAACGCTTCTTGTCACTGGGAGCAGAAGGTGGAGGTTCCTTAAGCTGGGGTTGTGTTGCCCTCTAGTGAAAGAGGTCAGCATTATGCATGCAAAATTATTGTGATCACTGCATAATTAATGTTTACTGGGGTAGGAAAAGGACGATCAAGCCCCAGCCAGTCCGGGAGTGCTAAGTGTCTGTGTATATATACTTGTGCGTGCGTGCATACGTGCATGTGTGTGTGCGTGTGTGTGTGTTTCCCCACCCCCCGAAACAACCCCCCGCCCCCAACTTGACTCAGTGAGCATATGGAAGCCATTTCTCCTTTCCTGCCACTTTTATTTTTTTGGCATGGAAGTTTAGTTTTATATGGCTATCAACAGGCAAAGATCCAAGCATAAAGAATAAATCAACAGAGCTGATCTGAGACACAGAGCTTTAATGCATAAGTATATATTTAATGTGTCTGCTGAAAGAATGTCTAATTACCCTGTCATTGAACAAAGCACATGTTCAACTGTGATAAATTATGCCATCCTTTACTTCTGCACAACATATTGAGATTTGGGAAAGCTGCAGCAAAACCACTCCGCCACCTACCCAACAGAACAAGCCGGGGCCCAGACATCACGGCAGCAGAGGATGGAGCAGTGAGGAAAACGGGTGGCGTCCCGAGCGCTTGATCTTAAGCCCGGGCTTCGGCGAGAAGCAAGCCCTGTCCGAGTGGCGTTTCCCTGACGGCTGCTCCTTTGTTGGCCTCCTCTCATCACCAAACAAACCATGGTGTCTATCTCCTGCCATTGTGAATTCCATTTTGCCAGAGGCTGGATCCCAACATCCAAAGAGAAACCAAGTGTACATTTCAGAAAAAGGCAAAGGGTAGCTTCATGCTGGTATCTCAGCCTCTTTCCACGTGAGGCTAGATCTAAACAATAAGTCCTGAGTCCCTAAGGATTTTGGCCCCCAAAGTGTAATCCACATAAGATAGTGATGTGCCCCTTTGAACCGCACCAGGTAGATTAATTTGGGGGAGGGATAAAGCGGGCAGCACTTGTGGGTTATAAGAAAAGAAGTGAAGAGCCATTCACTGATGTATCTAGCCCACTGTGTGCAGGGATGAGGCCAAGGAGGTAACATCTGAGCAGTGCTCTAGAAACCCATGATTCAGCGGCCATCCGGGAGTGCGGATGCCGAGCAGGTGCTTTCTGCTAGTGTTCATCCAATATGGATTCATTTCACTAAGTAGGTCACCACCTATGCACGCCCGTCTTCATCCCCCCCCCACCTCCCACCCACTCTCCCTCCACAAGTCTTGGCACTGAGGCTTTCTCCCCCTAGGTGCTGGTCATCACCGGTCCCTGGATGCTCCGAGAGCCCGAGAGGGAGTTCAGGCTGAGAGTCCCAGGAGTCAGCATTTTTATTGTGCAATGGCAGAGCAGAAAGCATGCTATGCTCTGTGATTTGTGCTGCACTCGGTCCCACGGTCACAGAAGCACTGGGTTTCTATTTATGTCAGCAAGAGACATAACAAACCAGGGAGAGAAAAATATAAATTCATCCTGCACCAGTATCTATTCTTTCCTGAGAGAATGCCCAGAGTACCAGTCTGTTTCCTCAATGGTGATTATATTTATTTCTTTGATTACCTCTTGTAATAGTATTCTTTTATTTACCGACGTATAAGAAGTTCACTGTGATGTCTTCATCATGTATAAAATATAGAGCCAGTAACATCAGTCCTTTTATTTGCTTTACTGAATTGTGATCTATAGACTGAAGGGCACATGAAAAATAGAGATAAAAAATCTATTTCTGATACCGTATTGGCTGTAAAATGTCAAAGTTTTCTTTATTGCTTTAGGAGATTTATATCCTTATTTATCTTTCTTGGTTTGTTTTCAAAGGCTGCCGTCTCTGCACCTGCCAGACTGGACGCTGTTTTCATGTACAATCAGGGCTCTCCCTTGCTGCTTCCCCGAATTTCATCGAGGCCTCCTAAGGGACCCAGGACAGCTGGAGATGACAGGTCAGAGTCACGGGCGTGTGGCGCAGCCAGCCGTGGGCTGTGTGCACACAGGGGAAGTTCGCTTTAGTCATCAGTGGGAACCTGACGGGCACTCGGAATCTGAGAACATGGAGCAAGGGGCAGACACACCAACTACGTCCTTGTGAAGGAACGTCTAGAGCCTGGGCTGATTCGCCGGGATTGAGTGACCCAAGCTGTGTTCCCGCCATGACACGGTGGAAGAAGCCACCCCCCCAGGCTTGGGGTCAGAGTGGGCGTCCGCCACGGCAGCCTTGCCCACCGTGGGCGAGATGGCCCCGTCTCGGGTCCTCAGATGCCATGTGAGAAAATGTGGCTGATGGTAACTGTAAGTACATCTCAGAAGTGGGACTCAGGACCCAGTGGATTTAACATGTGTTTATACCTGCCCAGCACGCTCCAGGTGCTTCACCCCCGTGGACCTGCCCCTCCACTCTGCATCTGTTCCAGCCCCCAACGTCGGAGCTGTGACATCAGACCAAGGGTTCCAAGCTTTTAAACTACTTTCCCGGCTCAGGGGGCACCCAGGAACAGGGCTCGGGTTGTGCCCTCCCTTGCAGTGACGCGTCATGAGTCCTTGGCAACCTGCAGACATGAAGACCCTCTGCTGCTCGGGGGGCACAGGGCTTCATGACCCAGAGCTGAAACAGGGCACTGCAGCCCTGACTTCTTTCTCCTAAAATCTTTATTCTTGTGCAAAATGCCCTAGCTCTGGCTGGCTCATCTCGCCCATTTCATGATAATTTGCTGACGAGAAGCTGCTGCGGCTGCAGGAACGTCCTGGAGCCCCATCCTCACATCAGATAAAGGGAACAGCGGCCCGCTGTGGGGAGACCCACGTGCATCCGGCAACCGTAGCATAACGCAAGTCACGGCACAGGTGAGCCGCCCGGGTTGTGACTGAGCTTTGGTGAGATCCCCAACATTTTATTATAATCTGTGCCACCTTAGCAATCATTTGCCCCGCCAAACCATTGAGCCGAGAAATCTTCGCCTCCTGTGGTGATCGAGTACACAGCTACAGCCCTTCCCCTCACCTCTGCCAGAGACAAGGAATGAGGCTGGAGCAGCTTCCCGGGAAGGATGTCACACAGATTCAGGTCCCTAGCAACCGGTCTAGGGATAGAACAACTGGACGGGACTTCGGCGTGGAATGATCACAATACACGACCCTTGGCATTTTTTCTCTCACTGAGGAATATTCATGGGCTCACATTTACATTTTCTGTGTAATAAATCAAAAGCAAGATACCACTATTTCTAATTTATCTTGTAGACTGTTCTAGTGACATCTTGTCGCTGTGAATATTGCTAATATTTCTTTAAAAATCGTAAGATAAACGGGTTCTGAATGTTGAATGTGATGGTTACCTTTGTGCCCTAAAACTTTATTTCAAGAGGGGTGCATTCTTTACTTCTCAGTTTCTAAAGAAATTAATATACAAATAATGTCAAGCAAGCATTAACTGTCAACCTTAAAATATTGACTTTGCTCAAACCCTGTCTTACAAAGAGAAAACATTAACAATTGAGATCATAAGTAGACCTAGCATACCAAGCATATGAATTATGAATCAAAAGACAAGAATGTGGGTTTTTTTTTCCTTTCTGCATAGACATAGAACAGGATATTATAAGCCTAAGGGAAAATAAATGTTTGTGCTCTTGAAGCATTTCACCTGTTTGTTCAGCAAAATGAATGCCCCCCATTTGTTCTTCCTCTGAGCATGTAGCACACACAACAGAGCCAGGAAATACTGACCGATTGGTTGAGCGATAATGAGTCTAATTGAAGGAAATTGTCATTAATTTGGACTCTGCTACTTTAGGATTTGTGATGCAGGCAGGGTTTGGCTTAAAAAATACCTTTATAATCTTTATGAAAAAAATTCAATTTAGTAGACAAGCCTTAGTACAAATACAATCCCTAGGGGCATGCATACCCTGCTTAAGAGCACATACTATTTCTAAGCAGGTTTGGGACTTGCCTTTCCCTATGAATTCTTATTATATGCTAATTATAAACCATATTAATCTGTGTTTAATTTCTATTATGAAATAATATGGCTTCTTAAAATAAGAAACTACTTCCGAACTATATAAAATAAAACGTGAAATGTTCTTTCATTGTGTTTCTCAGATGGTGAACACGGCTTTACGCTGTGCCCACTGTTTTTAATAAGTGGATTCTGATGGGCACTTTCCTGTTGGCTGAACTCAAATTGAGGTCACCTTGGAAGTAATGCAGCTGTTTCAGAATAAGCGTTCATTAATTCAGAACTTCGGATGAAGTGGGAGGCTAGTCGTCCACCTGACCGTGCTCTTCCCCGGAGTCCTCCTGCACTTTAGCGATGTCACGGGAATCCCGCACTCTTGGGAAAGGACAGGATTCAGGAGACAGTGCTCTGTGCTTTCTTCTTGCCTCCTGAGAATGTCTGTGTGCCCCTTGCCCAAAAGGCAGGGCCAAGTGGAGGAGCACCTGAAGCCAGGAGTGAGGAGAGCCTGGGTCACTGAGGAACCCCTAAGGGGATGAGAAAGTGGGGAGCCCGAGGCAGGCTGAGCCCGAGGCAGGTTTGTGTTCCTCATGGTTCTCCAGAGAAACAGAACCCATGAGATACAGAGAGTAAGAGAGAGAGAGAGGTACTATAGGGAATTGGCTCGCATGGTAAGGGAGGCTGAAAGGTCCCAAGATTTACAGTTGGCAAGCTGGAGACCAGAAGAGCCAATGATGCTTCAGTCCAAGTCTGGAAGCAGGAAAACCAGGGTCCCAGCTCCAGAGTCAGGCAGGAGGCATGCCTTCAACTCAGCCTTTCCGTTCTTTCAGGCCTTCAAATGCTTGGACGAGGCCCACCCCTACTCGGGAGATGATCTGCTTTCCTCCGTCTGCCAATTTAAATGGTCATTTCACGAAGAAACATCCTCGCAGACACACCCAGAATCATGTTTTTGCCAGGTGTCTGGGCGTTCCATGGCCCATCAGTGGACATAAAATTAACCAGCGCAGAGCTCACTAACAATTTCCTGTGTCTCGGCGAAGGCTCTGCTGTACTTCACCTGCGTTTCCCAGCAGCGAGGAGGTGTGTAGGGACGTGCCCAGCTTCCTCGCACGTCACCAAACGTAGCATCTGTGCCACGCCCTCCTCCTGCATGCACCTGGCCCTCCCCCTCCGGTCTGTCCTTGACACAGGCCGCTCGCTGGGATCTGCTTCACTGTAGGAGAAGACCACAGTAACAAAAACAGCCTTGTGCTTTGTGCGTCACCAAGCCCGGGATGCTGTGGGAGTGTTTAGCCCCCAGCTAGATAAAATTCTAACGGTAAATCATTTGCTCTTTGTAAGAATCATAAGCATAACACAGGGCTGCTGCAGAATGAGTCGGAGCTGCCTGCCAGAGTTCTAGATCACTGTCTATCGATGACCATTATCGGCAGGGCGCTGAGCCGGCCTGATGGATGGCCAGAGGCTTCTCTTTCATTTCCAGACGCTCTCTGAAGGGCTCAAGAGCAGATCTAGGAAGGAGGGGCCCAAGGAAATATGTGCCATCTTATCCACCCACCCACTAATTAAATCATTTGCTCATTCAGTGATTATTCGCTAACAGACGTGCTCCTAGATATGCCTGGCACTGGGCAAGCTGAACCAAATGTCTTTGTCCCTGGGAGCTAATGACAGCAGACCCAGCATTCTGTCCCTTTCCCATGTGCCCCTTGATCCAGCCGGAGCTTCCCCAGGTCCAGATGTTGGAGTCTGATCCCATTTCCCTGCAACGCTGGGGTCCCTCCCCCAATGCATCTCCAAGCCCCCAGGGCCTGGCGTGTGCTCAGAGGACTCGGGTGGAGTAGGAGCACCGGGCTCTCCACCATGCCCTCTGGACTGAAATGTCTTCCAAAGCGGGGGCCCTGGTCCGCAGTCAGAATTCTGGACAATCAGAGGAACTCGTGCCGCCGGTGCCTATGGGGACTGCAGAGCCCCCACCTGCTCCGACCTGGGGCCACGGGTCCTATACTAGCATCTGTGACAGAGGCTGAACCCCACAGGTTCTTCGGGCCTCCTCCCTGCGTGTCCAGCCCAGGAAAGGCAGCCCTGCCCACGACCCAGGCCCCCAAAGCACAGCCAGTCTCGGATGCACACCTGCTACCAGAAAGGTCCAGTCGCATCAGACCCTGACCGGCGACCAGCCCTGCCCTGGGTCTGTGCAATGCGCTGTGGCCGAGTGGCCGCTGGTTCTCGTCTTTCCGCCTCCTGCCGCTTCTGCCTGGGGGCCTCCCTGTCTTTGCAAGAGACTGGCCTTGGGTCAGTCCACACGACCCCTTTCGGGAACTGGGAACCCCAGGGAGGACTTTGGGGTGGTCCTTCCCAGCATGTGTGCAGGATCAGTTTCGCAAGACGAAGGCCCCACCGAAGAGACCGCGGGTGTCATAGTGACCACTTCCTGCCACGCCCTCACCAGGAAGTCCCAAGCTCAGGGACCACCAGACCTGCTCTAAGCAGTGAGTACCTGCTCTCATACCCTCAGCTGCCACGTGCCTGGGGACGCTTCACATGCATCCATCTGTGCAAGAAAATGCCTACGGTAATGGCTGTTCTGTTAAAGGCCAGCTCAGCTCATGTGCAGAACTGTGTGGGGTAAAGTTCTGGGGCAGGATGCAGTCCAAGGGAATCAGGCCACCCCTCATATGCACTTCTTTCCAAGCCACCCTGCAGACGAGCCCGGGGCCGGGGGCCAGGCTGCAGGTGGCTGGGGATACGCAGTTTCCCCGTTGGGGGAAAGCACAGGCCAAAGCACAGAGCGCGGACAGATCCAGCCTTTAACTGGACACATGAAAACCACTTCACCCCCCTTTACTGAACACTAATTCCCAGCTTCTGCATGGGACGCTCTTGGTCTGAGCACAGAACCTCTGCCTCTACCGGGAGGGAGGAAATGAAGCTGTCTCCTTCATAAACATTGTCTCTTCCGTAATTAAAATGAAGAAGTGGCCCGGCTCCTGTCAGGCTGAGCTGTCGGAGGAGGTCTAAGCACCACGCTGAGGCAAGGCCGCGAAAAGCCAATAAATCACCCCAGGGGCCATGATTACCATGATTAACAAAAAAGGATCCTAATTAAAGTGAGCACTTTGGCTGGACCAACGTCCAAAGTGTCTTAAAATACCATGCACCTCAGTGACAGAGATGTCCTCATGCTGCCATCCAGCAGGTGGTGGGGGTGGGCACCAGGTCCCCACCCCCCCAACCCCCCCATGCAGGTGGCTGGTGAGGTCGCCACCTCCAGAGCGGGGAGGAGGGGTGGGGTGGGGCAGAAGAAACCGGCTCTAGGGTCTCAAGTTCCTGGATAGCATGTGCCTTTGGGAGCCAAGAGTGGGTCCATCCAGGAGGGAAGCTGCTGAGCTGCAACACCCCCAGGCCGTGAGGTCACTCTCCGTGGGCGTTCGCTTTGCCATGTGGCTCCCTCTTGGGATGGCGGCGCCTGGTCCTCCTTTGGGAAACAACGTTCCCCTTTCTCCCTCTCTTGGCTTAAAACAACAGACCTTTATTCTGTCACAGTCTAGATGCTAGGAATCTGAATCAAGGTGTGGGCAGGCCAGGCTCCCTGCAGAGGCTCTGGAAGGATCCGCTCCTCCCTGGCCTTCCCATGCAGCTCTGGAGCTGGCTGGGGCTCCCATCTCTGTCCCCGAGGTCACACGGCCTCCTCTGTCCATCTGACCTCCCTGCTTCCCTCCTAGGAGGCACCTGTTGTGGGGTCCAGGGTAATCCAGGATGACCCCTCATCTGCCAAGACCCTTGTCCCAATAAGGTCACAGCCACAGGGTCCAGGGATGTGGACATGGGCAGAGATATCAGGGGCACCAAACTTTCGACCCACCAGAATGACTTTGTAGAAAGCCCCTCTTTATCTTTCTTGTTTCCATTTTTTGTTCTGGATTTGCTTTAGAAGAGCCAAGGACGACAATGAAAGTGTTCTCCGCCTCTGGGCTGCCAAGAACTTTCATACATATACACATACATACATATAGTATGTTATACATCACATGTGTTTTATATGTTCTCTGCGTATCCGCAAGGACTCCACACGTCTACATACACACATGGATAATATCATGTATAAGTATGTATAATAGCTTAAAGAGATACTGTATTGATACATAGAGTGGTAAAATGCAGACAACATACAACTTACAATTTGACAGTTTCTGGAGTGTACGATTCAGCGGCGTCAGGTACATTGGTGACGTTGTACGATGTCACCACCGCCATTTCCGAGATGCCCCTTGGTCTTCAGCTTTCTACTCCTCCTCGGCATTGAGGTCTTGGTGGAAATGACCCTTCCTAAGGCTGCCCCCTCCCCCTGGACGCTCTGTCCTTTTGTCCCATGTCACTCAGACTGAAAACTCTGACTGAATCCTCAGAGCCACCCAGGGCGTCCTGTGTACCTGAGCGTTTCCAGTGTGTCGGCTGTGGCAGGGCACGCTCCCCAGGCCCGACTCCCCGGGGCCCAGCCCGGCGTCTGGCCTGCGCTCGGCGCCCAAACGTGGGTTCAGGATTGTGTCTGCAGTGAGTCAATTGGCGTCAAGGTCTTAGAGTGGCGCGCAGTGCCCTGCAAGGACTCGGTACCATCTCTTTATCACTACGAGGCTCTTAAACACGTCCTGTTTTAGTTTAGTTTTTTGGTGTCGAGCAGCGGAGACTCCACTCAAGCCCCCAGGGTGGAGGGTCTTCATAGGGAAATTGCACAGAAAGCCACACGAGGAATCCCAAGGAGACAGAGGTGCCAAGGCTGAGGGCCCGGCTCTCGCAGGAGCTCTCAGGGGGTCAGCCTTGAATGTGGACGGCTCATCCCCACGTGTAGCCCCAGAAACCGCTCAGCTGCAGGCCGGCCCCTGGCTCCTCCCATGACACGGACACCGGCAGATCCGTTCCGTGTTTCTGGCTCATAAGCAGGAGCCTCACTGGCTCTGTTTATGTTTCAGTCAGACCACCTGGGGTTCCTGTCTGACTCAGCCAAGGATCAGATGCTCCGGAGTCAAGGGCTCACCCTGGACCAGGCAGCATGGCCGGGAGAGGCAGGTCACGGGGCATCAACGTCCCTGCTGTCCCCTCGGCCCGGTGTGGGCAGGCCAGGCATTACAAGCTCTCCTTTAAATATCCAGGACTGCTGCTCCCTGGCGGGCCGGCCTCCTCGTAAGCAGCATGCTCGGTGCTGGGCTGGAGCAGAGAAATGCTGGGTTTCCAGGAGAAGAGAGACAGGCCCCCCGTTCTCGGGACAAAAGTCCCAGGGGGAGGCTGTTCTCCCCGAGGCAGGCGAGGCAGATGCGGCCGCCCCACAATCCCAGTGCCCCCGGGGACGCTGATGGAGGAGCAAGGCTTCTGCGGGCTGAGCCCAGCCCTCCAGGCCGTCCCAGGAGCTCGCAGAGCCGATCTCGCAGCTGCAGACCCAGAGGACAAGCCGGCTTTGCTTACAAATGTGTTGACTCTGCAAAAGGAAGAGAAACCGTAGGGAGGTGTCGGGGAGTGACAACATCTGGGCCTGGGCGGTGTGTCCCGGGAACAGCGAGCACTGCCGGCCGCCCCCCCCCCCGCTCCCCAGCTGCTGGGCTGGAGCACTGAAGATGATCGGGACAACTTCTGCAACCACCACAGTAGGCACCGCCTCCCTGGTGGCAGGAGCACCTTCGGGCTCAGAGGAGGCCACGTGGACAGGCCCAGGTGGCAGGGGGTCACCCCAGAAAGGGGTGCGCTGACATGCCAGCGCTCTTGGGGACCACCCTGGCATTGCCTCCCTGGAGAGGCCTCCAGACTTACGACACCTTTGGAAAGGTCAACGGATTTCCACAATCCACACTGTCCACTGATTTCGACCTTCAGTGTCCTCCACCCCTGCCCTCCAAGAGGATTTGAGACCTGGCCCTGTGATGTCCAGTTGAAGCTTCTGGACCGCATAGACATGTGCCCGTGCTTTGTTAACAGTGCAGGGTGGTGTCGCTCACCAAAACCCCGGGGAGAAGGTCCCTGTTGCAGGACCTGTCACTGGGGAGCACAGGGTCAGGCCCTCATTGGCCACACACGCTGCACCCAGAGGTGCGCAGGGCGCGCTGGGAAAACCACGGTGATGGTGCACGCTAGTATTTACTTCCTGGACTCTGTCAAGAAAAGTAAATCGAGGCCATTACCCTTAAGATAAATCAGCACGGTGCAGAGGGCCAGGGTGTATGCACTAGAAACACAAGAGGTGGCCGTGGCCGCCGCCGGGAGCTGCAGGGAAACCAGGTGCTCTGTGAACCTCAATACCCCGGGTGCTTGTCTATGCAACAGGTCCAGCTCCATCGGCCACGTTTACAACAACACGGGTGGCATCGCCTCCCCGGGTTCACCGAAGAGAAAGTGACCCCGTTAAGAGCTGAAAGGCACCTCTCCTTCCATATAGCGGTTCTGCTTTTCCGTTCCTGTTTCTGGGAGGTGCAGGTGGGCCGGTGCACGAGGCAGCCCTCGGAGGGGAGTTCACAGCAGGAGTTATGAATTAGCAATAATGTTAAAATTAAAGTCCAATTCTACTCCTACGTCTCTACCCAAAAGAACTGAAAACAGGAACCCAGACACCTGTACACAAATGTTCGTGCGGCACCATTCACATCAGCCGAACCCTGGAAACAACCCAAAGGTCCTTCGGCCGCTGAGCGGATAAATGTGGGGTCTACCCACACGCTGCGCTATGACGTGGCCACGGGGAGACCATGGGATCCTTCCACCCGCATCCTCATGGGCGAGCCTCAAAGATCAATGTGGGGTCTACCCACACGCTGCGCTATGATGTGGCCACAGGGAGACCATGGGATCCTGCCACCCGCATCCTCATGGGCGAGCCTCAAAGATCAATGTGGGGTCTACCCACACGCTGCGCTATGACGTGGCCACAGGGAGACCATGGGATCCTGCCACCCGCATCCTCATGGGCAAGCCTCAAGGATGCGCCGCGGGACGGGAACCAGACACAGAGGGACGAAAGCAGTATGACTGCCCTCACAGGAAGTACTTGCAGGAGGAAATCCAGACACAAACTAGAGGAGAGGCCACCAGGGGCTGAGGGTGGGGTGCGGAGTGGGGGTTATTGTTTATGGGCATGGAGCTTACGTCTGTGATGAGCATGTTCTGGAAAGGGTGTGCTGGTCACCCCACCTTGTGAGTGTGCTTCACACACTGAACGGTGCCCTCACCGTGGTGAAAATGGCAAGTTTGCAAGATAAGATTTACCACAATAAGTAAGATGAGCTCAGAACAGCCCAGAACGTCCACCAGGAAGGAACACGTTGGTAAGTTCTGGAACGTCTAGACCGGGAGTCTGCACACGCTTTCTGGAAGGGGCCGGATAATAAACACGTCAGGTGTTGTGGGCCATTCGGTTTTGTTCTCATATTCTTCTTTGCATTTGTTTTATTTACAACCATTTAAAATGGAAACACCATTCTCAGCTCTCAAGCTGTACAAGAATGGGCTGTGGGCCAAGTTTGGCCTGTGGGCTGCCATTTGCCAAACCCCTGGTCTACACTACAAAAAACTACACAGATTACAAAGAATTCAGTACTTTTATTTAAGTACTTTTATTAATACTGAGAGACTTCAAAATGTATTACAATAAAAACAATCTACAAGTGTGATATGATTCCATTTACAGACAAACAAAACGACATGTTTCTGGATGCACAGCTCCACTTGTAAGAACACAGAAGTCTGGAGAGATGAAAGCCATCGACAGGAGTGACCTCTGAAGTGAGTTGGGTGAAGGTCAAGGGAATTTTGCATGACCTTTAGTTTTGAAAATTTTTTAATAAGCCTATAGTTACTTGTGAAATTCAAAATAATTTTCACAAATAATACCAAAGAAGGGACTGAAATGTTTCCCACATCCCAAATTCACGTTGTAGTCATCCTTCTCTGCTTGAGAAACTCTGTAAGTCTCTGAATGTGCCATAAGATGCCAACACTCTCCCAGAAAAAATCTACCCCCGCTGCCCCCAAGGAAATGTGGTGCCCGGAGAACAGGGAAGTGACAGCATCGATGGTTCTAAGACCTTAAGAAATTCCTGCAGAGCCCAGGCCCCGCTTCCTTCTCTCGGAAATAAATGAAGATGTGTGGGGACAGCACGGGCATTGCCCCTGTGCACCGGGAGGCCCGTGGGAGCTGCCGGTGCTCAGCCCCACAGGGCGCCTCTCCCCCAGGGCGGAAGGCAGCCACTGGTTAGTGATTTGCTCTCATGTCCTGACCTGGGGCCAGTGTGTCAAGTCAACAGTCTCACAGCCAGTTTGACACAAGGTCAGAAGGACAGATGGAGGTCTCATCGTGTTTCCCAGCACATGGGCACTCCTCCTACGAACCCCTGCTCGGGCCGGAGCTCCTCTGACCTCATGGTCTGGGCCAGCAGGCTGCAGCTTCCCTGGTGAGGCAGGACAGGCTAAGTCAGCCATTCGTCCTGGGAGGGAGGGATGGACAGTCCCTTTCTGGTCTGTCCCTGGCCCGGCCCCCTCTCCTTTGGGGAGGACATCTCTGCCCTTGCAAACAGGCCACGTGTCTGGACTCCCGGCCTCCAGGCTTCCAACTCATCCCATCCTCAGCGCATGCCTGTGCCCTGGAAATTCTCCACGGAGAATGGTGATGCACACCGGACAGGACGGCGAGCCTGGAAAGCCAGTGACCCGAGGGCCCAGACCCCTGCTCTGAGCCACGTCCAATGTGGCCAGGTGTTCTGTGCCAGTCACCAGGAGACTCGGGGAGTAATCACCAGCCGCCGGGGACATGGCCTTTCACAACGTCCAGCATCTTCACACTTGACGCTCAATTCCTCAAGACTGCCCAGGGGCCTGAGACGAGTGTCACTGTCCCCACTCAACAGAGCCAGAAGCGAAGGCTGGGCATTTATGCACCTGGACCAGAGCCACAGAGGGACAGAGCCGGGCCCCGTGGTCAGATTTCCCTAACACCGAGCTCCCTCCTACAGAAGGCAGAGAGAGACCATTGCAGGTGACCCCATCTCCAGAATTACCTACCAATAAACTGATTTTCGGGGGCGCCTGGGTGGCTCAGTTGGTTAAGCGACTGCCTTCGGCTCAGGTCATGATCCTGGAGTCCCTGGATCGAGTCCCACATCGGGCTCCCTGCTCAGCAGGAAGCCTGCTTCTCCCTCTGACCCTCCCCCGTCTCATGTGCTCTCTCTCTCTCTCTCATTCTCTCTGTCTCAAATAAATAAATAAAATCTTAAAAAAAAAAAAAATAAATAAATAAATAAACTGATTTTCGTTAACAAGTCTGTGCTGCTGAGCCCCATGTTTTCACTCATAAATTCCTAATAGTAATACCTCCCTCAAACTGTTGTTTTGAAGATTTAATGAGATAATACTTCCGAAAGGCCCATGGCCGTTGTTAAGGAGATGATAGTTATTATTACAATTATTATCACAGTGTCTAAATTCCTGTCACCTCTTTGCAAGCTAAAGGACATTTAGGAGTCATGCCCAGCCTGTTTTCTGAGTTGGTTTCTACGCCTGCAGATCATCGCACATGTAGGAATGTCATTGACCAAGGGGGTCTGGCAAAACACTGCCACTTCCTTCCAGAAAGAGCCCAGAGCAGTCCTCCGGGGGATGCTGGCCAGGCACTTCACGACGAAACTGGATATAACAGTTACTGTCAAGTTACTTGCTTCCTTCATGGGGTGCCTCGTAGATTCGGCCTCCACTCCAGAACGACCATGCGCTTTCTTTTTCCCGGTGTTATATGGTTTCGGTTCTTTGCATTTATTACGAAGTAATCCACGTCAGCTGTGATAAATGCAGATGATATAGAGTATGTAAAGTAAAAACCCCACCTGCCTGAAATACTACTGACAGAAATAATAGCAGAAAATTGACGCATGTGTGGTCTTCTGGACATATTCTGGTGCGTGCACACACATGCACACATGAGTGCACGCAGAATCATACACACGCACACATATGCACAGATGAGTGCATATGTACATGCATGCACACATGAGTGCACACAGTCATGCATGCACACACACATGCACAGAGACATATACACGCATGCACACATGAGTGCACGCAGTCGTGCATGCACACACATGCACAGAGACATATACACGCATGCACACATGAGTGCACGCAGTCGTGCATGCACACACATGCACAGAGACATATACACGCATGCACACATGAGTGCACGCAGTCGTGCATGCACACACATGCACAGAGACATATACACGCATGCACACATGAGTGCACGCAGTCATGCATGCACACACATGCACAGAGACATATACACGCGTGCACACAGTCGTGCATGCACACATATGAACATTCACACATGTGCACACACGCACGGAGAGGCGCAAACATGCGTGCACCCATACACACACAGAGAAACACACATATACACAAACACACACACATACTTACACATTTACACACACACAGAGAGGCACACACCCTCACACATACACACAGGAAATTAGGTTTTCATATTGTTGGGTTTTTTTTAACAAAATTCAGATTCTACGATCACATCATCCTACAATCTGCGTTCCACACTTTCTACACCCAGTCCCTTCCCACGTCCGGGTGGAGGAACGACCACATTCTTCCCAGGGCTGCATCCTACTCGGTTCCTGAAAGCACCACTTGGGATCTCCACTCCCGTACACGGGGACCGGTCCTCTCAGTGATTTCCTAGTGCTGGTGACGCCGCAGCAAACCTTCTTCTTTTTTTTTTTTTTAATTTTATTATGTTATGTTAGTCACCATACGATACATCATTGGTTTTTGATGTGGGGATCCACGATCCATTGTTTTCGTATAACACCCAGTGCTCCATGCAGTACGTGCCCTCCTTAATACCCATCACCGGGCTACCCAATCCCCCCTCCACCCTCCCCTCTAAAACACTGTTTCTTTCTCAGAGTCTATAGTCTCTCATGGTTCATCTGTCTCTCCAATCCCCCCCCCATTTTTCCCTTCCTTCTCCTAGTGTCCTCCATGTTATTCCTTATGTTCCACAAATAAGTGAAACCATGTGATAATTGACTTTCTCTGCTTGACTTATTTCACTGAGCATAATCTCCTCCAGTCCCATCCATGTTGATGTAAAAGTTGGGTATTCATCCTTTCTGATGGCTGAGTAACATTCCATTGTATATATGGACCACATCTTCTTTATCCATTCATCTGTTGAAGGGCATCTTGGCTCTTTCCACAGTTTGGCTATTGCAGACATCTTTTATATACAACGTGGTACATTCGTGCTGCCGTTTCTGCAGAATGGAACTGACTGACTGCAAGGACAAGAATGAATGTCGCAAACTCCTACCATGAGAGAACCAAAGTGTTCTCTTCACCCTACACTAAATGCTTCTTCTGCCGGGGTCTGCAGCTCCTCCCAGGGCCCGCATGTACCTGCGATGTTCCCACAGGCTGTCTCCACTCATCAGCCTCAGTGGGTAATTGTTTGACAAGACACATGTTGCCATCACCTCCTCCCTACTTTGGGAGGAGGTGACATAATATTGTGACAATGTTCTGTAACACTTATGAAATCTTCATAACCAGTGCACGGCGAAGTTCACGAATTCCCAGCCAAGCCAGAGCCCTGCACGTGGCCGCATCCCTGCCAGAGATAGATGCCCTCTCCTCAGCTGCAGCTGGAGTTTTAAGGAAGACACTAAATCACGTTTCTTCCCACCTTGCCGCATTTGTGAACAGGATGACATGTCTTGCTTCTGAAATATCCAATTAGAAATAGAGAGGGAGGGGGATTAGAGCTGGATTTCCCAAAAGCTGGATGATTCCCCCTCCTCTCTTTAAGGAATAAAATATTCCAATTAAGGCTTGGCAACTAAATAGAATTGCCTAAGGAACTGTGCCTGAGCTCACCCTTTACAACGACAAAATGTGCTCTGACCCTTAGCCGTGAGCGTCACTCAAACTCTCTAAGACAGGGTTGCACTTTTTCCTTCCAACCCGTGAGGCACCAGATCCACACATGGGAAGCTTGATATATTTTGCAAAGTGAGTGTCATCACAGCCTGAAGTGTTTAAAAAGCACTCATTCCATTTAATTAGATCTTCAGTAGCTCTGAAAATTAATATCACACCGATTGTGACACTAATAAGCTCTGTGATCTTGGGAGTGATGGAGACAAGGGTCTTTGCAGGCACTTTGGGATCCGGACATTCGTGTGGTTTTGGAATACAGCTTTGTCGGCCTCATTTCTGAGACTTAATTCTGGAACAAGTAGCCCATTTTAACAAGACCACACGGCGTCCATGTGCACGGTTATTTAGCCTGCTACATGTGAGAAGAAAAAGGAAAAAATATATAACCAGCCATGATTTAACAGAACTGACATGCTATTTTTTTCAACTTTTTTCAAAACCCCATTTTTGTGGTATCGACCTCGTTAAAAAGCCTCTAAGCAGGATGAGGATCTGGGTCCTGTATATATTAATAAAATCATCGATTTTCCCTGAGCCAACTTTTCACTGGCATCGAGATCCCTAACAACACTGCGAAAACATTGCTCATGTCAATTTCTAGTGTACCACTGTTAATATCCAATTTCAAGAGCACATCTTATATTTGTAAAAGCAAATTGCTGGAAAAAGCAATTGCCACTGGCATCCCACGTTTCTAGTTCTAGCACGTATCTTCATGGAAAATTTATAGGAAATAGTTCCTAAATTTCTCCATATCCTATATAGTATGGGTGTTTATCATACATTTAGATACCTACGTGGCTTGATTATTTTTTTAAATGACAACCCATATGAATTTAAGTGAGGTTACTTTAGGTGCATAAATTAGATAACTTGCACTTGAGGATTACAAATAAAAGGCAGAAAGAGGAGAAGCTATGGACCTACTGAAAAGCCCAAGCTTAGATCATCTCTGGCATTTTGAACGGGTCCCATTCAAACACCGACGGAAGCCATAAGGTTGCAACCTCACTGGATTGGGGAGTTAATACACATGACTCTGGGAATTGCAGCAAGGTAATTAACGGCATTTTTTGAGAGAGCTCAGGGAAACCAATAGTTCTCTGGCATTATTGATTGAGTGATAAGTCAAGTAATGTTAGCATCAGGTAGAGAGTGCAGACCAGACCAGTAAATAAAAGAGTGATACATTTTAAATGCAATTGTTGCAAAGGGCACTAAGCAATCACTCTATTAAATAAATTGCTAGGTGCTGAATGCATTTGAAGTTCCCAGTATATCTCTGTGTATGGGTAAAGTAGAGCAAAACAGAAAAAAAAAAAAAAAAAAACTGAGTAGAATAATAATGAGCTCTAAACTGAGATAACCTGTCCAGTCAGGCTGCTGATAGGAACATGTGGGTGACAACAGACCACAAGGCAAAGCCATAAACTGGGTAACTAGATGTATTAATAAAAACACAGGGAAAATGTGGGAATGTAAATGCCGTGATGCCCAGCATAGGCGCTCGGAGTAATTAACCCGTCAAGGACACAGCTTAAGGCAGTGCATAGACCCAGCCTGACCTTAGGACGGAGGGTGGTCTTCGCCAGCGCACGTGGGCTGCCCATTTGTTTCACTTGGCTTTTGCACTGCCTTTCATTTTGCCTTTGGGATGACCTGCCAATATTTAAGACTTGGGAAATTTCACATAAAAAGTCTGATTCCTGGCATTTCGTGAAAGATTAAGACCTGACGGCCCTGTGGCCACCTTTGCACTCTAGCTGCAGGGAGGGAGGAAGAGGGAGTGCCCCTCCCCAGTCCGCAGGCCAGCATGTCTTACTGTTGCACGCGCCCTGCCTGGCCCCAGCCATGTGTGGTCTTGTCACTCGCAAGTATGAACTATAGCTTCTTCCCTAACAGACCAATCAGAACGTCCAGTACCATTTGGTTCAGGTGTTGGAGAACACAGACTTCCCTGGCCCTCGTGAGTTTATATGCAGCTGTGGCCGTCTTCATGTATCACTGTAGAGATCATATAAAGATCATAAGAGTTCGTGTGTTCCATGCTATACAGGGAGAAAATCAATTTCTCATTCCTCCTAAAAGCTCACTATGCGACTGGAATTTTACCTGAACCAAGTAAACAGAATTGTCATCTAACATGAATAGGGGGAGAAAGGTGTTAGAAAAAGACTTTATCGTTCTATTTTCAACCCTCCTATTATTATCGAGGTTCGACTGATTTTTTCCAGGGACGGAATTGTTATGGGGTGACGTTACAATGAACCCTGCAGAAACCATGCTTCGGGCTTTATAATAGAAACATTTTAAAATTTAAATCACCAGTGAAAGATTGAAGCCTTACAGCTGGGAAGATGTGATTTTTTTTTTTTTTTTTTTTTTGCCATTTATTTTCCTTGAGAAGTACAGCCCGACTCAGCATCGCTGCTCCTTAGCCTGACTGTCTCATCGCAGGGCAGGTGAAGCAACTGAGAAACAAATGAGTGACCTTGGACTTGCCAAGGTCACGGTAACAAGCCTTCTGCCCCCCTGGATACAGACCTAGGGCAGGGAGGGAGACACAAACTCCTTACATCTGAAGCTGAGGACCGCGGTGCAAGGTGGCCTGGAGCCCGTCTCTGCTACAGTGAGACCCCCTCAGAGGGCTGCATCTGCATCTGGGAGAAAACAGGCTTCAGAAACCACCTGTGCAGCCATGATCATGCTAGGTCACTGATGTGCAATGGATATGACATGCCCAAGTCATCCTAAGCATTCGTGTGTGGGGGCAACACACACAACGTTCTTAACACAGTGACCGGCACAGAGCAAACGATGGATACACACTGGCTCTCGGTGCTGAGAAGCTGGGGTATCAGTTAACAATTAAGCGCTGAGGAGTCCAAATCCTGGTGCCCCCTTTTGTTGCTGGGAAAGATAGATGGCTAATCCTCATCTATAAAATTAGAATAATAACTCCTCCTTTGTAAGAATTCCATAAGGTAACATGAAAAATGTAGTTCAAGACGAGCAAATATATCATTACTACTATCTATGACCTATGTTTTTCCTAGGACCCATATTTCAGGAGTTGACTGGACGTGGCCAAATGAATTGGACAGCTATTGGAACTTGCACTAATATCTGAGAACATTTCTCAAACAATGATTTAGGAGATGAGCGGCATGCAAAGTAGTGTCTATCGCCTGCCCACTGCATCACCCGATCCTAAATGTTCGCCTGGGTGTGTTCGCAATAGGAGCACAAAACCCAGTCCTTGTCCCAATGTGTACCCACCATGATCTTAGGAGACCAATGGCTTATTGCATGTTCTTAGTTCATGCACTCTGCACCTGGTGGATGAAGCGTTTCATGATTCATGCAGTATCGTAAACTTTCAATTTCTTCCCATAAACCTGGCTATTATGATCATTCTTACTCTTGAGGAAGGAAATATGAATTTAACTAAGTTAATAAAGACAGCGAAGTAACAAGCCTGCTGTCCTCCTGGATACAGACCTAGGGCAGAATACAGAAGATGTTCCCGGGAGAGAGGCGTGACTCAGTCAATGTCATGAGGATACAATGAAGGCCTGTGTTCTCTTGGTGTTTCCATCAAGATCCACAGGTGCAACAGCTTGGAGTCATTGTGCCTAGCTGACGACGTTGTCATGAACTTGCACACAATTTCAAGGAGACCGGCAATTAAATGCAACCACTTCTGGAGCTGTTGGGGTTTCTTTTGCAACAAACTACAGGCCGTTAGCAAGAATATCAGGTGCACCAAATAATCAGAATATCAGGGGGAGCTCCGGGGATGCTGAGCAGTGGAGGGGCGAGCATGGGGGCTCCTGGCTAACTGGGATTCAAGGCATACACCATCCAGGGGGAAGCTGAGATCCGTCTCTCATTAAATGACATCCACATCCTCTGAGCACCCCAGTTGTATATTCTAAATACATCAAACACGGTGAGAAGCAAGCCTTCATTTTATAGAACAGCAAGCCTGTGGGGCTCACCACTCACATAACCAAGCAAATAGCCGCCCACCCAAGCCTGGCATGTTCGACAGAATGCATTTTGCCCTTGCAGCTCTCTGTCTCATCAACAAGTCTTGAGGACCCCACTGATTGTCTGGTACAATGAGGTTCTGATCCGATTTTCCAGCTGAGGACTTCATTGTTCCAGAGTGAACACTAACTGCTTTGAGCTTTTCTGGAAGTTGCTTCAAGTGGAAAGTGAGAACGTATATGTTAGAACAACAAAAGTTCATGTCATGAGTTATTGCTTCCTCAGTGTATTTGAGAAATAACCTTTCATTCCAAGTCCAGAATTTTTCTCCTGATCAGCAAAGAGTTGGCGTCAGGCTTCTGGGTGAATGGTGTCCTGCTAAGCAGAATGCTTCAAGCCCCCCTCCCCCGCCAAGCTCTTTCGTGACTTTTCCTTATTTTTACAAAGACACACCATCTGCTTCCAGACAGTCCAAAGGGATAGTCCATGTCTTATGGGGTGTTTATCATATGTTAGCCGCTTCCGTGAGTGCAGGAGTCCTTTGAAGGCTGCCAAGTCTACCTTCCTCATCCTACATGTATGAAAAATATATTGAAGTTGCCATTTGTCAAGAGACTATAAGAGTTTCCTCTGATTTGTCTCCATTCATGCTTGAATTCCAACACCCATTTCAGAAACCTACAGTCTCTGTTGCTTTAAGCCCTGCGCCTTTCTTTCCTTTCTTCTCAAAACTATGCTGTCTACCATTTTTTTCTAAGAATAGAAAAGATGTCACTGCATTTGGTTCTCAGTCTACACAAAGCATCGTGTAACTTATGGGAGGGCCATAATTTTTGCAGTGGAACTTTATCGTAGCACTTCTGTCTATAATCTCGGAAGGATAAAAGGCAGTCTACCACTCAGGATGCTGTTTATGTCTTCAGGAAATGCATTTGAACATGCAATTTTTATGATAGCAGTGCAGGATGTCCCCTGCGCAGTCTGTCCCAGGGCAGTATCCAAATACGCACATCACTCCACGGCCGTGCAGCCAACAGTCACTCGGTCTGATAGCCAAACCTAAATTCCATGGGTTTTTTTTTCCTCTTTTAGCAATTTGGGTTTTTTAAATCACTATTCATTTTCATTTTGCTTCTCTACTGGCTAGAAAATTCTGTCTTCGGGTCCACTATCATTGTCTTAAATCCTCCCTCATTGGTAGGAGTGACGGAGAATCTTGCTGCAACCAGGCAGGCGTCAGGACAACTTCTTCCCAGGGAGCTTGAAGTCTCCTTGTCACTGAAATCTCAAACTCTATCACTGTAAAAAAGTAAAGTAAAAAGGAACTGGCATATCCATTTGCATGTGTTTTACCCCTTCATTATACCTTGTTATTTAAAGGGAACATGATCAGGCCACATGAGTCGTCCCTGACAGTGAAACGGCCCACGTCAAGCCCCTCTCAGACATCTGGAAGAATGGAGGTTATTCCTGGTAAGGTATCACATCGCAGCTGCAGACCCGCATGGTTCCAATGTCGCCGACAGAGTTAAGTGAGTGCTTGAGGGGTTAAGCGGGACCCACCCCATTAGTGACACCCGTCAGCCGGCTCAAGGGAGCCAGGGCCAGGGAGGGGTCCCTTCCCTTCCAGGTCAGGCCACCCCTGTCTGTCAGACAAATACAATAGGAATTACTTAATTTAACACCGTTTCAGTTCTAATTGAATTCCATTTTCTAAATCCTGAATAAATACATTACAACCGCCGCTTCGGTCAAACGGAGAGAAAGAGTCATCTTTTAATGACTCCCCTGTGGGTTTAATGCCTATTCTATCCTGAGAATAATGACTCTGACAGGCCTGGAATACATTGAAGGGATAATGGTTATTTAAACATGTCAAGTCTTTACAGAGCAGATAAGTATTTTAATTTGCATTTATGAAAATCAAAAAGTAAGCATGGGAAACAGGTGCCCATTTGCCTACTTCCTAAGCCCTGGAAAACACGGAGCTGCAGAATCAGAAAGTGAGCGAGGAGGAGAAGCTTCACACCATCAGCCCCACTTCTGTTCTTTCCCCAGAGGACCCGCTGCCAGCCAGCGTCCCCCATCTGGCGTGCTGGTGAGTTGTCTCTCAAACAGCACATCTGGTCACACACCTGCCTGGCTTTACACCTTCAGCTCTGCCATCAAAACCAACAGCCATGGCCCTGCTGGGCCTTGCGGCTCTGCACAGCCACATTCTTGGCACTCTCCGATTTCCGGTCCCACCTACTCACTGCTTCCTCACACCACAGGACCTTTGCACATGAGGTACTCTGTAAACCTCACATTCACACACACCAAAATTTGTAATTATCGAATTATTTATGTTGTCATTGGATTAATGTGTGTCTCCAGATAGGCAGTAAATTAGCGGCCTTATCTAATTTGTTCAATATCATAACCCCAAGCACATTTTGCTGAGCACACAATATGCTCTCCATAAAGTTTCTGAATGAATAAAAGAGTGAATCAATCAATTGATGTCTTACTTTGCAAATTTTGTGGAGCCTAAAAATAAATAAGCAATTTAGTCAAGCTATCTCTTGATTACTCCCATAATCCAAAACTTCCTAGATTCCGAGTTATTTCATGTTCATTAATTTCCATATTCTTTCCTCTGATCTCCTTTTATTCCATCCCTTAAAATTTTCAAATGCGCTACCCCATCACAGTGTACCCAGGAGACATTGGACTCCTCTCTCCCAGTACTTGGACCAAAGCCCCTTCATTTTCTGGGCCTATGTTTCTTTCCTGGGGCTGCTTTGAAAGCATTGCAGCTACGTTTCCCTCTCAAGTTCTGCACAATCCAGGCGGGGCTAGCCTCAGACGTGGTCCAGATGGGTCTCTCTATAAGAGTGCTTTGTTCCTCCCCTACTTACCCCTGCCCGTGCTCTCTGAGAATGTGGCCATGGAAGGCCCCCACCTGCCTGGGCACCAACAGACATGGAGAGGGACAGCCCACCCAGTCTAAACTGGAAGGCCAGACTCCTCCTTCAGCCAGCATCTCACCTGCCCCTCGTGGGGACTTCAGGGGCAGAGAGAGCCAGTGGCTGGCTGGTAACTGTTTAGCAACCAGCTTTCAGGGGAAAAGGGTGGGGAGGTCCTGACTTGTAGCACCGGCCAATTTCCCTGGTGTAAACACTCTCCGTGTAGCTGACTGCAAGTCTCCAGGGTGACTGCAAAAATGAAGTTGGGGAGAGGTGAGCTTGAAGAAGACTGGGCTGGCTACCCGACACCGTGTGCTTACTTAATAGCTTTGTCCTTATTTCCTCCTTCCGTGGAAGACGGTCCCGTCTCCAGCTGCCAGCACCTGTGAGAGGGACAGGAGTGAGCCTTTTCCCCAGGTGCTCGTGAGCCTATGTTCTTCCCAGAGGTCTTTGCCGGTATTTGGAAATGCTTACCCAACTGCCCACTGAGATGGATTTTAAAAGTCCACACCCCTACTTCAGATATTTTATAGAAGACATCCCTGCAGCTTTAAAAACTTCAATTCAAAACATAAGCAAAATTCTAGAGTATCTGCTTGAAAATAATTTCCTAAAATAAGAATAATGGTAAAATGTACGGATATAGAAGAGGGTTATAAACACATGAGAAACCCTAAATCTCAAGTGTTTGCTGCTGTTTACCTTGGGGTCTTGCAAAGCCTGACTCCTCTCTACCTTCAAGCACAGGGAGCTAGCTCGGCCATTTGCCTTGGGTTTCGCCTTGAAGAGCAGAGATGGGGCTTGGTTGATGGTGGAAGGGAGAGGATCCTACATTTTGTTACAGGGATATGTGCATGTCAGACAGAAGAGAGGACAGAGAGACAGAGAGAGAACAAAGTGGGAGAGAGAGGGAGAGAGAGAGTCCTGCTTATGGGTGGGGAAGAACATCAGTCTTTGTCTGATGAGTTATAATCCAAATGTGGGCAGCAACAGAGCCCGGAGCACAGCTGGTTCTACAAATCTACATCTCAGAAGTTTGAGTCAGAGGTCAAGTATGGCCAGCAGAATCTTGCACAACAAGGACAAAGCAGCTCCTTTACCCAGACCACTCACAGATGAGCATCCCCATCCACCATCACCTCTGACACTCGGCACCCTGGTGCCTGCGCTCTCACGGTGCTGGAGCAGATGCGGGGCCCCTGCCCAGCCTTGTGTGCAGTGGTCTGGAAATAGAACTCTCCTTGATGGTGGTAAGTCATACTTGTCCCTTTACAAATTGAGCTACTTTTTAAATGCGTATATCGCCACCCTCCCCTTCTCTGCATGGATCCCTTAGGACCTATCCACACAGCAGCTTGCCCCAAACGCTGCATTACAGAAGATAGGTCAAAAAGAGCGGGGTTGTCAGCCCTACTATCTAATTGTAGTGTTGCGGAAGGTCTGGGGAAAGGAGCCCTCTCACTCACTGTTGATGAGAGAGTATATCTATGGAACATCTTTATGTTGTCTTTTGTTCATTTAGTTTGATTTTTTTAAATTTTGGAGGGCAGTTGGATAGTATCGTTTAGAAATTAAATGTACATAACCATTGACCCAATTTCATTTCTAAATCTATCTGTAAAAATAATAGCACAGGGGCACCTGGGTGGCTCAGTCGGTTAAGCGGCTGCCTTTGGCTTGGGTCATGATTCTGGGGTCTTGGAATCGAGCCCCACGTCTGGCTCCCTGCTCTCCCTCTCCCTCTGCCTGCCACTCTGCCTACTTGTGTTCTCTCTCTATCCCTCTGTCAAATAAATAAATAAAATCTTTTAAAAAAAAATAATAATAATAATAGCACAAATGAACAGAGATGCACATATATGGATAATCATCATGAATAACAGTGGGAAATTAGAAACAACCTTAAACACTTAACTAGAGTGGTCTGTTAATTTGGGGGCATCCATATAATGGCATACTCTGTGAGTGTCTCTAGATCTCAATATTCCTATAAGCTTGGCACGTATGAAATTACTCAGAAACGATGCTGAGCCCATGGAAGTGTTGACTACTATAATTTCTCTCTCAAGTCTGATCCCCTTTTCCACAATATAAAACTCCATTCATTCATTTATATGACCAATATTTACCATGTGCCTACTATAAGCTGATGGCAAGACCTCAGCTAGTTGTGAACAGAGCAGACTTGAGTTAGGGAGCAGAGAGAGGTGTGACGTGGAGGTGCAGATGCCATGGAGCACCCACTGAGGGAACCCCCCAGGCATAGTGGGGGAACTCCAAAGGATAGGAAGCCAGCAACAGCTTGGAGCTGTGGTGAGCCCCGACTCCATTCCAGAAAGAGCATTCGGCAAGAGCGTGGAAACCAGCTGGAGGCCCACAGTTGGAACAAAAGGATGATGGCAGTTTTGGAAGGAAGGCTAGTAACTCAGGAGACAGTGAGGAAGGTAAGTTTTAGACAGGAACTGAATTTGATGGTGAAGGAGAAAGATGCACCAGGAATAGTTCCTAGGTTTTGAGCTTCAACATCTGGGTGGGGGGTGGAGTCATGGTATGTTGTGTGGGACACTGGACAAGGAACAGTTGTGCCTTGCGGGAAGGGGTGATGAAGATGTGGCCATGTGGCCATTCTGGGATGAGAAGAGATCTAGTATTTCATGGATGCCCACCAAAGAATCTTTCCTAAAGAAACAAATGGCCTTGAGGTTTTTATTGAGTTATTCAAATATTGATTATTTAATAGAAGTTACTGGACAGGATGAAGCAAGATGGTGGCTGCATAGTTTGTCATGTATCTGAAAGGAGTGATGCATAATTACACAGTATGATCCCCCCTCTTCAAGAAGACCTAGAGAGATTGAGAACGTTGACTTTCTGATCCAACCGGAAGTGGTAGCACATGAATTTGAGCCCAGGTCTGCCTGGCTCCAGGAACTTTTGCCATTCTAAGGGCACCTTGCAAGAGTCCTGAGAATTCTTCTGTGGAGATTAAAGGAGAGAAATTTTGAAAGTAATGAGAACGTGAAGTAACACCTTGCAGATTTCCAGTGTGAGGTACAGCCGGCAGGTGTTCACAAGCCTTGGCAGGCGCTCAGACAGTTTCCTAAAAGATGCACCATCCAGATAGCCAGATAAGATCAAGTTTCTATAATGGAACTTTTGTACACTGAGAGAGAATGAAATACAATTTAAGCAAAGTGGAGTCAAAGACTTCAGATTTTACTTCAGTGATGGAGAGTCCTGGAGAGATTATTGCTTCCACCTTTACAACAAGGAAAGAACCAGGCAAACTGCAAGCCACTGACTTTTCTTGAACCCACCAAAGAACCAAGGTTGCAGAGCAAACAGAAAAAACCCCACACCTGGGGAGAAACAGATGCTTGCAGGGAAAAAGAAGACCCAAGCATTTGCTTACATGGGGCAGAGGTTGCCTGATCACGCACGCACTGGTAGGAACTTTCGTCGGTAAAGTGTGAACTCGTTGATAAAGGCCACGTGAGGGCAAGCAGGAGGGTCAAGTACATGGGGACTACCACCCAGGTAGGGGTTTGCATCCTCTCCAAACAACTAGGTACTGTGGGTGGATAGCAGATGTGCCCATGGAAATACATGTCCACCATAGCACGAAGGAGGGGAGAGGAATTTTTTTTTTTTTTTTGTCGGAATATTTGTCAGGGCGCCTGGGTGGCTCAGTCAGTTAAGCGTCTGCCTTCGGCTGGGGTCATGGTCCCAGGGTCCTGGGATGGAGCCCCACATCGGGCTCCCTGCTCAGCGGGGAGCCTGCTTCTCCCTCTCCCTCTGCCCCTCCCCCTGCTTGTGCCCTCTATCTCTCTCTGTCGAATAAATAAATAAACTCTTTAAAAAAAAAAAAGAAAGAAACGTATTTGTCAATCCCTTACAGTACATATGAGGTGGTATGATATTATCGGAAGGTGAACTTAGATTTTTTTCAAGTGTGTGTTGTAAATACTAAGGAAAACACTTAAAAAATTAAGACGTATAAATAGTTAATAAAAGAAATAAAGTACAATCATAAAATGGTCATTTATACCTAGAGAAGACAGAACAGAAAGAGGGGGAATTTTTAGAAAAATAATTAGAAAACAACTAACAAAATGATGAATTTTAATTCAGTTACATCAATAATCATCTTAAATGTGAATGGTTTCAATACAACAGTTAAAAGACAGAGACTGTCAGGTTGGATTCAGAAAGAGGAAGACTCAGCTATATGTGGTCTAGGAGAAACCAATTTTAAATATAAAGACATACACACATTAAAAGTAAAAGGACGGTGGATGCTATACCATGCAAACACAGACCGATAGAAAGCTGGAAGAAGTATATCAATTTTATACAAAGCAGAATTTGGAACAAGGAATATTATCAGAGATAAAGAGGGATATTGCACAATGATAAATGCATCAATTTTCCAAGAAGAGGTAGTGCTGTTAAATGCATGCAGCAAACACCACAGCTTCAAAATACTTGAAGGAGAACTGATTCATCTGAAGGAAGACAGAAAAATGTATAATTATAGCTAGAAACTTCAACACTTCTCTCTCAGTCACAAGTAGGCAGAAATCAGTTGGGATACAGACAACCTAAACTCCACCATCAACCATTTGACCTGATTGACATTTACAGAACACCCCACCCAACAAAGGCAAGACATATATTTTCTTCTAAGCTGTGCATGCAATATTCCCCAGCAGAGACTATGCTCTCAACCATAAAACAAACCTTCACAAATTTAAAAAAAACAGAAATAGCATAAAGTATTTTACTGGACAAAGAGAATTAAACTAGAAAATCGATGGCAAATATATCTGGAAAATCTCTACATATTTGGAAATTAAATAATACACTTATTAATAAGACATGGGGGAAAAAGGAATTCTCTGAGGGAATTAAAATGATTCTGAGCTGAATGACAATAAAAATATAACATATCCAAATGTGTGGGATGCAGGTAAAGCAGAGGTTAGAGGACAATTGGTAATAAGACATGCTAATAATAATAATAATAATAATAATAATAAACAGATTTAGAATCAATAACCCAAGCTTCCACTTTGAAGAATTCGAGCAGGAATGTCAGTTAACCCCAAGGCAAGCAGAAGGAAGGAAATAATAAAATTTAGGACTGAAATCAATAAAATTGAAAGCAGAAAAACAACAGACAAAACCAGAAACCAAAAGCTGGTTCTTACAGAAGATCAGTAAAATTCATAAACCTATAGCCAGGAAGACCCAGAAAAAAGAGCGAATCACAATTTATCAGCATCAACAATGACAGTGTCATCACTCCTTGTCCCCCAGATACTGAGGACAGTGAGGAAATCATATGCACAACATCATGCTGATAAACTCAACAACTTAGATGAGAAGCACCAGAAACACAAGCTCCAGAAACATACTCAGGAGGTAGATAGTTTGAATGGTCTCACATACATTAAAGAGATTAAATTAGTTAAAAACCTTCCAGGAGAGAAACCTCCAGGTCCAGGTAACGTCACTGGCAAATTTCATGAAACATGTAAGAAAGAAACAATAGAAAATCTGCATAATATCTTCTAGAAAATCTGGAAAAGAGAACACTTCTCAATTTATGTAATGAGGCCAGGTTTATTTTAATATCAATACCAAACAAAGACATTACAGAAGGAAAAGGAAGGAAGGAAAGAAAGAAGGTAGGAAGGAAGGAAGGAAGGTAGGAAGGAAGGAAGGTAGAAAGGAAGGAAGGAAGGCTATTCCTTATAAACATAAATGCAAAAATTCTCAACAAAATAAAGCAATCTGAATCCAGCAATGTGTGAGAAAGATAATCCATCATGATTAAATAGGGTTTATTGAAGGAATGCAAGTCTGGTTCCACAAAGTAAAATAATAATTCACCATATTAATAATATAAATAAGAAAAACCTAAGGACATTTTAATAGATACAGAAAAATTAATCAGACAAACTTTAACACTAATTCATGATAAAAGGTGCTGGCAAACTAGGAAACAGAAGGGAGCATCTTTGACTGAATAAACAGCATCTACAAGAAAGCGTGGCTTACCGCTAACAACACACTGAATAGCGAGAGATTTGGTTCTATTCCCCTAAGATTGGGAACAAGGCAAGGATGCCCCGGCCACCACTCCTGGCCAGCCCCATGCTGGAAGGCCTGCCAGGGACATCAGGGGAGTAAAATGTAAAAAGCTAAGAGGTGTACAGTTTAAAAAGGAACAAATGAAACTCTATTGCAGGTGGCAGGGTTGTTTACTTGGAAAATCCCAACCATCCACGGGGAAGGTTCTGGAACTGTGGAACGGTGGCAGGGGCCCTCACCCGGAGCCCGGCTCTCCCGCTGCACGTGGTCTCTCGCTTTCCCTCACAAAGGCCAGGCACGAACAGCAACGTTCCCCACACACTCACACATGAACTCACACCTGTTTCTGACACACGTGCAGATTCCCTCACCATCCACGCTCATGCACACACAGACACACCCTACTCACACACACCTGGGGACACACCCACTCGTGGGCGCACACACTCACATCCTGTTCCCGGCACCCAGCACGGCGCAGGGACCCAGTAAACAGCTGTGCTTGAATAGGGGAGCATCGAGGATGGAGGGGAGAAGAAGAGGGAGGAAGGGCTGGAGGAGGGGACCCGGCCGTCATCCTCCGACTGAGCTCTGTGACTCTCTTCTCCCAGGCCAGGGGCCGCGGGCTCCGCAGTTTGCTTCACTAGACAGAACACACACCTGACCTCCCACAAGTTACTGCCTCGGTAACCAGCCAACATGGCTTCTGCTCAAGAGTTAGGAACGTGTTTCCATGGTGACCTTCTGGTAATTAACTCCTTGGAACGTATCCAAGGTAGGCCAGCATCCTCCAGCATTCGGCACCACCAAGAGTCCTTCCCGCCCAGAGCCACTTGCTTTGGAAAATTAGCTGCATGTTCAAGTTGTGGGAAGGGACATTTGTTGCCTTTTAGCCTGGAGGAGCTCACTCTCCCATCAACAGATGCCCCAACACTCCTCCATCACGGGGAGGATGCTCTGGTCCAGCGGGTCCCCCGAGAGCTTATCAGTGGACTCGGATCTACTCTGAGAGCCTAGAAAGACCCAGACAGAAAGATGGGATGGGGCAGTTTCTAAACTTCCATCAGTGCTGGCCTGGCTTTGGAAATGACAGACCACTCCCTCCAAAACACGGTGGGAGGCAACACGAGGGCCGCAACAGCGCTGCAGACAGACATGCGGTTTTCCAAATCGTATGCTCTTAGATGGGCGTTTCTTGCCAACATTTTGAAGTTCATTGTCTAGCTTCTTTATGCCCGAGGCAAAACACTTACCAGGAGACAATGATAGCGCGTTGCTGAAACAATGGTGATAAATTCTAAATGGATATAATTACCCCGTGGCCTGAAAGGAACCTATGCACAATTAATATCAAAATCTGGCAAGTGCACGATCTGAAGAAACATATAATTTATCAGGTGAGGAAATTTCAGGGACGCCCCGTCACGCAGCACCGCACACCACGTCTCCTGGACGGAAACGGAATCCCACTGCTGATCAAAGCACCTCATGGACAGATCTCACCACGGTCCCCACCTTGCCGCACCAGTTCTGGGTGCTGCGGGGTGGAGTTCTGCAGATCCCACTGGGATCCCACTGGGAATGCGTCTGCTTCAGGAAACAGGCCTGGATGCAGCACCCAGAGTTAAGGAAATTCAGTTCTCTGGAGGATCTGGCACAGGCTGTTTTTATCTGGAGAAAAATCTAGCGCGCTGAGCAAGTTAACTGACGTGCAGGGAGCACCCGTAAAATTTGGAGACATTGGCCAGTGCAAACACTCACCAGCTCTGCACACTTCAGGGGAGCTGATTAGACCACCAGGAAGCCTAGGGGTTAGGAATATGGCTCTGAATCAGACCCTCCCACTCCACCCCTCCTCTGCCGCAGACTTGCTCTGAATCCTAAGGAGTTTTGTAACCATCCTGAGCTCCGCTCTCCTCGCCCCTGTAACACGGATTGCCCCCTTCCTGGGGTTGAAGATGAAATGCCCAGCACATAGGTACGTACCCAGTGTAAATCAGCTCTGACCCTCTGCAGGGACATTTGATGCCTAGATGCTCAGAGCCCATCAAGCATTCAGGCCCTTCTGGAACGAAGCAGAAATAAAATTAACAGTTCACCTTCAAGTAAAATCATATACATTCAGTGGGATTCAGCCTTCCATGGTCACATTAAGAAATGCCCCAGCAGTTCAAACTACTGGGGTCCCGTTCCCAACAGGAGCATCTGAAGGAAACTCAAGGGTACTCACAGGGAAGTGTTTACACTTGGAGGTAAAATCCTCAGGAAAATTAATTCTCCTGAGCCAGGTATTTCATCAGAGGGATGGAGGGGGGCGCTGCAGTCTGACAGCTCCACGTCCTCCCCTGGAGTGAGGTCAGGCAGCTGGATCCCCACGCCTTACTGAGCACCCTGGCTCACTCTGCTCTTCTCTGGTCTTCTCCCGCGACACTAGTTCATTCCAGGAGGCAACTATGCCCTCCCCCATTAAAAGCAGCTGTTTTATTTCTGATTGACTCTCTTTTGAGCAAATCCTCCAGAATCAAGTTGCTTGAAAGGTAATTGTTCCCGACAAACATCTTGTTTCTTTCTCTCCACAGCTGTGGCTCTTCAATTGCTAGAATACCATCTATGGACTGGCCTATTTATGGCTTGACTTTTTCTTTCCTTTTATTGTGGTTCTGTGTTGTTTGGTTCTTAGTTTTTTGGGGGGTTGCGCTCTTTAGGTTATGGGGGGAGTTATTTTTTGCTTTATTATATCCCTAACAAATAGTATAAGAAAATTTTTTTTTAATTTTTTCATTTTTATTTTATTTTTTTAAGTAGACTCCACGCCCAGCATGTAGCCTGACGCGGGGCTTGAACTCATGACCCTGAGATCATGACCTGAGCTGAGGTCAAGAGTCAGACACTTAACTGATTGAGCCACCCAGGTGCCCCTGTTTTTAAATTATTTTAAAATGAAACATCTCCGTAAAACATCCTAAAAAGTTGACATGAGTCCATTAACTGATGAAAATCTATGTTTCAAAGAGAAGCTGATCAGACTCTGGAGCCATGTGCCAATCAGTTCCATGGGGGATACACTTCATACTCATGTACGTATTTAGTCCATCACCAGAACCAGCTGTTATCCTCTTGAATACGTCTAGGGACAGAATTTCTATCATCTGACTCAAGTCATGATGGCTTCCCTCTGGATCCCCTGACTTCTAAACATCCTTGTGGGGGAACAACATCCTCTGAAGGGAAGGGTCCCCCACGTGGAGCCTAGCAGAACCAGGAGGCCTCCATCAGGTTGAGGCATGAATGGGGTGGGGGGCAGAGGGAAAAGCACTGGCAATCTTCCCGGACACTTGTGACTGCAGACCACCACATCTCTGGCGGGGTCACTCTGGAGGTGCCGAGTCATCAGCCCCTCAACCACGGTCCCATCTTAAAGAAGCTGCCCCTGTGCAGTGCTGAAGGGCCCCCCATAATGCTGGACCTCATGCTCACCATCGGTGATGGGACCGGGGGTTCAGAAAGCTGTACCTGTGTGGGTGAGAGTGAGCCTCAGGGAGACTGAGGGTGGTCGCATTTCCTATTTCTGCTCAGAGCCAGGATCCAGCTGCATACCACTGAGGTGCTACTCACTGTTCACCATCAGCACTTTCGTACGTCCCCCTCTGAATCACAAACTCCACAAAGTCTAGCCTGTGTCTGCTTGTTCCGCATTTGTTCCCAGGACACCGCTCCATGCCTGGAACAAAGGGCTTCCAGAAGAAACAATGAGTGAGTTGTGGGTCGAGAAAGAGTAGACCAGGTCGACAAGGTGACCACAGCACAGTGGCCCATGGCCCATGTAAGAATTATAATTACAGTTATAGGGAACATGTAGGCAAACATATGAAAGGCAAAAAAAGAAAAACCTTATAACATTAGACTACAACGTGTTTAAGAGATGTGATTATTAAAACCAGTGATTTGATTATTAAATTGTGAACTCATGTTTTAAACAATAGGTCCTTTCCCCATGCTGTCACCAAGGAGTCATCAGGATTCATGCAGGGCACCCTGACACATCCACGTTTTGATCTTGAAAACTAGTCTTCCATAAGAAGAATCAGAGCTCCTCAGAGAGGAATTGATTTGATGTCCAGGGAAGAGCAAAATCAAGATGATCCTGGAACATCTTATTGCCAGAAAGTGAGAGTCTTTTCTAAAAATGTTTAGGAATAGTATCAAAAGAACACACACAAAAAAAAACCTAACCAAAGTGGCTCCCAATGGACACTGTGACACTGTCACCATCACCAAGAAAGTGATAATTATAAGTAATAGGAACTAGCCGATTCAATGAAAAACCACTGGCCCATAATTACACTCAAAATGGGGACAGTTGACATGAAGTCTTCAAAGCCTCCTGTGAAAGATTGATGAGGTGTTGAGGATGTGTTGGCACCAGATTGCAAGCCCACAGACTACTTGCTGGTTAAAAGGAGAAAATGTAATTATACACTGGGAGGATGTATGTAACCCATGTAATCCAATGATAAAACCCGTGGTCACCAACATCATGGGTCGATGGGTACACACTGTCACTACCTGCTCCCAGAAGTCAGGCCCTCATTCAGACTTCTCAGTTATGAACCAGTATATTTCCTTTGTCGTTTAACCCAATTTGAGTTGATTTTTAGTGTGAATCAGGTGAGAAGCAACAAGTAACTAAAGAGCCAAGTACATAACTGGGGACTCTGGAGAAAGCTCATCCTCCCATCTTCCTGGTCAGTGAGGAAATTCTGAGAACCTCCATCTCCTGGGACTGTGATGACAATCTGCCTGAGAGACCTGGATTGCCTGTACCTTTAGCAAACATGGAGTTACTTCTCCAGTCGGCTTTGGGGTGCCGCCATTTTGGTCCAGGGCAGGATCACCCAGGAATGGACGCTGTTAGCCATTGGGTCTTCCTTTTGTCTTGGCTGATCTTCCAGGTAGGTTTCCCATTCTTTGAAATTCCTCAGGGATGTGTATGGGATCTCAGCTTCTAAATTCTCAGTTCATCCTTTTCTAACCTCCCCTTGACTGCAGGGTGTTACCTCACTTCTCAAACCTTAAAATGGCCAGCACAGAGTCATGTGTCATTTGGAATGGAACAATTTGCAGGACCAGAGGCATTTATCATCATCTTGGGAACATGGGTGATGAATTCCACTGGACTTCCATTGCAACTGCTGATGGAAATCATGGCATCACGTATCTCGATGACAAAGTTTCATCTGCTAAGAGGGAGTGAGAAGGTTATTTCATTAATCTCCAAACCTGCATCCTGGTGTGTGATGCTAGATTGGCTGAGACCAGATGGGCAGGCTGTCACCACAGTTTTCTGCACAGGTTACTTGGCGCACATCTACCTCTTGTACTGGAGCTCCTTGCTCGGTGTTCCTCAAAAGCTCGTTTTAACAAAGATTTCTCTCCACAACCTCCACAGTATTCAAGGGATGGAGACATGCATGTCAAATATTTTAAGCCATTTGCAAAAGTGTGGAGATTTCCTAAGGCTCAACTAGCAGAGTGACGCAGTGGATGGCAAAATTACCCGTTGCATACAACCATTCGGCACTTGTCTATCACCCAGGTGAGACACAGTGGAGGGGAGGACTGGCTGGTTGAGCTACTCAATGGATCCATCCAAAAATACAGCTTAAAATTAGTATTTATTTTCCGTAGCAAAGAACAACTGCACTGTTTCCTGCTGGGAAATTTACTATGCCTTTATTCTGTTTAACCAATAATACCTTATGGGCTCTTGAAAATTATATTCACTTAAAGATCAAGCAGCCATTTTCATCTGTCTTGACGGGGAAGTGTACATTGCAATTGGGTCTAAAAGCTCAGGGTCAGTTTGGGACAACAGCCGGGACAACAATATTACCACCGCAGCCCCTGCTGCTCCCACTTGCCTTTGTCGGGTCTCACGCTAATGCTTTGTCCCGGCCACGCCCTCACACGGGAAGCCATTCCTGGGCAACTTCTGTTCTTTCCTCAATGTCCAGTCTTGCTTGCCTCCATGAATTTCTTTCCAGACACACGTGTGCACTGACCTCCCTCTCCCTGGAGAACTCCGTGGCAGGTGGATCAATTGGCCCTCCTTCCCACCTCTCCCAAATCTGTGCCCTCGTCGTGTGGCTTTTCAGCTCCTCTCCCTGACAAAGAGGCTCCTGGCATGCCGCGAGGCTGCGCGTGCGGACAGGTGGTTTGTTCTGGACACTGGGATGTGGGCAGGGGGGACAGTATGCTAGTTTCCAGCCTAGGAGAGTAGTTGAAAGCTGCCAAGCAAAGCCCACATGGGACCCGCAAACCCGCGCAGTCCACACACAGACACATGAGAAATAAATGCTTATTTTATATGCAGCTGAGATTTTGTGGTCTAATGTAGCAACACCTGAGGATACAACCTCCTTTGGCATTTTTTCATGTAGCAAAATGAGTGTGGCCGGTATGAAACTCAGCCAACTGATACATACAGTTAACACGAAATTTTCTTCATTTATTTAAAACTCAGCCTCATCCGCCAGCATCACTGCACTGAGGGGGCAGAAATTCAACCTCAGTCTGTTTAATTGTAAACACCTCCTCTCCCCTGTGGATGCAGCTACGTTCTACAAGTTGACACAGTCAGAGGACAGAAAGAAGGCAAGCGTCCACATGCTTCTCGACGCCAGGGCGACAGCTGGCTACCAAGATGTCCCTCGTCACCGCCCCTGAGGCCACCTGGAGATACCCCCCTCACACGGCCATGCCTCACATGGGCTGCTCTTTAGTTCTGGCCACGGGCTAGGACCTGGGATGCTCTGCAGAGTCCCCTTGGACCTTTTCTCACTCCCAGAGCACCTGCATTCTTCCTAAGCTATCCCCAGAAGAAAGATATTGTTTCTCTATTCTGAGACCCAACAGGCTTCTGTGAGCTTGGCTTCCTTTCCTGGTGCTAGGTGCAGGAAGCAGGGCCCATCCATGGCGCCTGCTAGTGACTGTCCCCTCAGACTACCCACCTCCCCATCCAAGGATGCCCATCTCATCTGAGGGCAGCAGAGTCCATCCTTGGTTTCCCCTCAAATTTACCAACTAGTCCCAAATCTTTTGTGTGCTTAGGGACCTACATTTTGGAAATTCAAAAGCTAGGAAGAGACTCCATGTTTCCGTACGTTCTGATGTCATTTTTCTCCTTTTGTCAAGAACCACAGTAAACCTTAATAAGTGCCTGTTGATTTCAAGGCAATATGACATTTTGGAGAAGGGTGAAAGAATCAGGACGTGCCTGTTTGCTGGTTCACAGAGCTTACGATTCAGTTCAACAAGAAAATGTTTAAGCAATCAATTAGCACAGAAAGACTTTAATCTATTTATTTAACTAGATTTCATGTGTTCAAAACATTACGTAGAGATGTGGAAAATCTAAAAGTGACCTGGAAGCTTTTGAAAATACCACCCTAAATAACTAAATCAGAATCTCCAGGAATGGGCCCACATGTAAGTAGATGTTTGAAAGCTACTCTGGGGAGCTGAGTTGGGAAGCACTGTTCTCACAAAACCCTAGCCCCTAAAGACTCCCAGCTTCGCCAAACCTCTCGTTTCCCTCCAGGAAGCCACGGCACACTTGCCGTTACTTGTTCATTAGCCAAGATCCCTCTAAAGGAGAAAGGAGGACGCGTGGCCTGTGTGAATCCTCCCCACACAGGGCCCTGACACATGATAAGAAGAATAGTTGGCAAAATGACAGTCCCCGGCCATAGCCAAATAAAGCAAATAACAAGTCCCAGGTTCTGGAGATGTGCGCAGTGACTGCGGTCTGTGTCTGGGAGGCGTGAACACTGAGTCATTTCCATACAACCTGATAGAGTGTTCCAGGTTTCAAAACATCCACAAGAGTCATCTCTCTTCATGTCTTGCTGGAGAGCACTCATTCTCTCCCTCTGCTGAGCACCTGGTGGGGCTCGGAGCTGTTTCCAACAGACAGTTAAGAAACGCTGGACGGATGTAAAAGGAGTAATACATGGCAAGTTCTCTTGTAAACAGACCTAGTTTCAATCACGATCACATACATACACAAAATTACAGGCGTGTTCTGATCAGATCATCTCTTGGCAAGAAGTTTCTGGATGCCATCAGAGAATGGATTTGGGAAAGAGGGTCTATAGACATCTACAAAAGGATATTTGTAATGTGAGTGTATTGTGTAAAGAATCACAAAACAGCAAGGGCTCCAGATCCCAGCAACAGTTTAAGGGAAAAAAAATCCTATTAACTTTGAAGACACTGGAGCCCCCCCCATTCTCCCAGCTCCCCCCACCAGCACCCTCTCCCCCAGCTCTTCCCCTCAGAAGTAACCACTAACTCATGCTCTTGTTTTCTTACATAAATATTCCTATCTCCAAGCAATATTCTCATCTTCTTCATGTTTTTGGTTTTCCACATTTTAAACATTACAGAAACCAAACACACCATATATATTTTTCTATAGCTTATGATTTCACTTAACATTGTATTCCTGGGCTTTATCTATTTGATTGCCTACAGCTGTAAGTCTTCCTTTTCAATGCTGTGTGATATTCCATTTGAGGAGCACACCGCACATTGTTTCTCCATTCCACTCGCAGTGGATTTGGGTGGTTTTTCCCCATATTACACACAACGCCTCTGTGAACATGCTCGTCTATACCTCCTGGGGCTGTGGGTGGAGAGCTTCTCTGGGACAAACACCTGGGAGGGGTCTTCTGGGGCCAAAGGAGTTGTGCATCCCCAAAGTTGCTAAATAATACCAAATACTTTCCCAGAGCTTTAGTGTCAGTTTACGTTGCCTCCACTGATTACCGTCATTCCACATCCGCTCGTCACTGCTTCCTGTCAGAGGCTTTGTCCTCGCCGGAGTCTTTGTCCGATGGCTTGTAGTTCACAACTCCCAACGCTTGTACTTACTGGCCGTTCAGAATTCCTCTCTTGTAATGTCTTTTCAAAGTTATGGTGTCCGGTTTTTATTAGATTACCTTTATTTTATTGAAAAATGTGTTGTGGGAATTATTTATATATTTTAAAAACTTAAGCTTTCAGTTTGATGTGTTGCAAATACCGTCTCCCACCTTGAGGCTGGTTTGGGGGGTTTGTTATAATTGGGTTTCCCAACACTTTCCACATCCCAGTCCACGGGGGAAACCGTATCCCCCGGCACCCGTGTGCTTCCCTGGACACACCGCATTCAATAGTCATAGACACAGAGCCTTTTCAAGGACACTGAACATTTATACAAAGTGACCACATACAGAGCCATGAGCTCAGCTGAGGCTATTTCACGTTGAAATATGTTGAGGGCACATCCTTAATGTATTTCCAAAGACAGGTACTATACAGATCAAATTATCTGTAATTAAAATGGGAATCAGTAATTTTTAAAAGATAATGAAAATTTCATATGCTTACATATTTTTGAAAACATATAATTCACTGATGGGACGAAGAATAAATCATGCTAAAAATTAAAAAGCATTTCGAACTGAATGGTGACAAGAATCCTACATGTCAAAACCTGTGAGATGCAGCACAGCAACATTTAGAGAAAAATTTGTAGCCTCAAATTGTCATGCTAGAAGAGAAGGCAGGTTGAGAATAAATGAACTATCACGCACATTATCAAAAGATTACAGATTCAACCAAAATTCAGTAGCAGGAAGGAAGAAAGAACACATATAAGAGCAGAAATTGATGAAATAAATAAAATAGGAAACTATCATATAGCAGAAAGAATTAACATGAGAAGAAATAATATATATGAAAGGTTTGAAAACAAACAAAACTATCAATAATTGTGAATAGAATTTCCAGACAAATTATTTGAAATAGTAAGACAGTTTATTAAGAGATCCAGAAAAAAATGTACCTCTACAAAATTAATTTCATATCGCTATACCAGCAGCAAACAGAAATGAAAATCGAACACACATTAATTACAAAGACACCGAAATGCTAAAACCCAGGAATAATCTAACAAGAGCTCTGCAACACCTATGTGAGATAAAATTATTAAATTCTACTGATGTGCAAAGAAAACTCAAGTAAATAAGAAGACATATGATATTAATGGGTCTGAAGATTCACTATTTTAAAATACATCAATTCTCTCCAGACCGATGGATAGATTCAGGGAAATTGTAGCAATTCCCATTGGTAACCCAATGTAGCAAAAGTGTGTAACGTGGCAAGATCCTTTACCATTTAAACAGTCATACAAAAGGACAAGGACTAATGCATGGGGAAGAAGTGAGGAGGGAGAGGTTTTCCTACAATAATCAAGGGCACCAAGAATCATCCAGTATACCTATATGAAACGGGAGAGAACCAGGACCAGCACCAGATGTCTGTGGAAATGTCACCTCTGACCAAGCTGGTATGGCGGAGCGGAGGAGGGGAGGGTGATGCAGTCCTCAATAAATGGTGATGAACAGCTGGGTTTTCCTGCAGAAACAAATAAATTATACGTGTAACTCACATCCTATGCTACAACCCATTCGATGCGGATTAAGGAAATAAATGTGAGGGGCGCCTGGTTGGCTCAGTCGGTTGAGCGTCCAGCTCTTGGTTTCCACTCAGGTCGTAGTCTCAGAGTTGTGAGATCGAGCCCCGAGTCGGGCTCCGTGCTCAGTGGGGAGTCTGCTTGGGATTCTCTCCCTCCTGCTTCCTCTGCCCCATCCCCTCTGTGTTCTCTCTCTCTCTAAAATAAATAAATCTTAAAAAAAAAAAAAGAAAAGAAAGAAATGTGAGAGGAACTTCCTTTTGTAGATTGTAGGAGATCGTGGAGGAGACTATGTATAGTCACTGTGGGTAAGCAAATTAATTGCCTATCTAATTGTCATAAACTCGTGAGCTACCCCTCTTCTCTTTCTGGTTGCTTGAAGACTGTCTTATTTTTAGCTTCCTGCAGTTTCACCAAAATGTGTCTAGATGTGTGAGTTTGTTTAGGGCAGGCAGGTTATTTATTTATTTATTTATTTATTTATTTATTTATATTCTGCTTAAGATTAATCGCAGTTCCCGAATCTGTGAACTGGAGTCTTTCATCGGTTCTGGAAAATTCTAGCCTTGGTACATATGTGTCCTTGTGCTTTTACAACTTTTGAATGAACTCCTATTTACTTGGAGCTTCGTCTTTGGGAATTCCCTACAATCTTTGTTGATGGGGAGATTATTTCCTTTTGCTTCTGCAGGTTTCTAAGAACATTACAGACAAGGACTGCTTTAAGCTCTGTTTCAGGTTTTGCGGACTAAGTCGTTATGCAAATTCAGGCCACAACTCTGAATTCTCGGGTTATTAATTTCAGGGTGGATCTTCCATCTCAGCTCTGTCTGCAGGTCTGAGAGGACGATGTCCGTGCAACCCCTGAGGCTGGATTTGCCTCCACTCCCCCTTATATCGGGGAGCAGCCCTTTGGGGGCCCCACTTTAAGGGGGAGGAACCCCTGGCCGACAGCACCGTGGACAGATCATGAGCTTTGCTTAGTCTCCCTGCACCTGCAGGCTATAAGACTGAGCTCACACACACTTGGCTGTCAGAGGCCCTCAAGAGAGAACTAGTTTCCCTGCTCTTATCAGCACTCTGGGTTCCCAGTAATAATCAATTGCTGGCCTCCAAGTATAATTTACTCTCTTGCCAGCACATGATGCATTTTATAGGTTGTTTTTTTAATCCAGCATTTTTGGTTGGTGTCAGTGGGGGAGTTTTCATATCTATCCCACCACTCTGCCAGAAGGCATTTTTTAAATAGTTGCATAAAATTCCACATTACAAATGTCCCACTTTTTAATTATTAATGGATAGAGAGTCAGGTTCTGAATTTTTTGTTTGTTTCTGATGGAAAGAGTCTTTAAGCATGCATCTTTATGAGTGTGCTCTCATCTCTGCAGGACGGGATCAAAGTATCAGAATGGCTAGGTTCATATGTGTGTGTGTTTATAGATACATAGATGGATGGATTCACAAACATACTTGTATTGTCTCATAGTGGGCACATTTGCTCCTTCTTTTTTCCCCGACTTTTTGTGTTGAAAAATAAATAGTTGCAAAACTAGTCCAATGAGCATGTGGGGGTGATCCATATACTTACAGTAAGCATGGTTTTATTGAAAGGTTTGAATCATGCAGCCATCAGGACACTGAATTACTAAATGTATCAACATGTGTTTCCTAAAACAGCAACATTCTGCTACATAACTACAATATTGTTCTCATACACAGAAAGTGCAACAGTGATATAATTTTATTATCTAAAATACTGTTCCCATTCATATTTCTCCAGTTGTCCCAATAACACCTTTTACTGTTGTTTTATTTTTTAATCCAGAAAAAAAAATCCAGAATCAATTAAGGATCACAAATTGCCTTTAGTTGCAAAATTCCCTTAATCCCTTTTTAATCTGGAACTGTCCCCCTGACTTTATTTTTATTTTTGTCTTCCACGGCATTGATCTTTTTGATGAGTCCAGGGTAGTCATTTTGTAGAGCGTCCCAATGTATGTTTCCAATCGTTCCTTCTTGGTTTGGTTCCAGATAATCACTTTTGGTCAGAATACTCCACAGGAAATGTTGCTTTCCTGGTACATCACATGGCACATGGGCGCATGGAGTCACTTCTTCCCGTCATTCACCGTATTAAGTTGGAGCTTTAGGTTAAGATGTGTCTGCCAGTTTCTCTCTTGTGAAGTTATCACTTGCCCATAGAGATAAGTAAGCACTTTGTGATCCTAGATTTGGAGACAATGCGGACACCCCTCTTACCCACAGCCCTTCCTCCCGTGCTTTCAGCAGCCAGTGGTGATTCTCGCCTGACTCAGTCATTATCACAGTGACTGTAAAGTGATGATTCTCTATTTCATGCCTCTACATTTAGTTATTGACATTTCTCTGTAAAGAAGAGCTTTCTCATGTCCCCTAACTTTGAAAACATCCATTCTTTCCTTCATTTATATGAGTGTGGATTCATGGGTTCTTATTTTTCTCTTATTTGATGTGCTGAAGCCCGTTCTTGTCATACCTATTTTGATGCTGAGGTTTCCCTGGGCCTGGCCAGTGGGAGCCCTCAAGCCACAGGGGCTCTTTTGCTCCGTCTCCAGCAATGATGCTTAGTGTGGGCACAAGAGGATGTTCCCACCTCCTCCTTCTGGCCCAGCTCTCCAGTCCACGGGGTCCCACGAGGCTGGTTCTATTTAGCGGAACGTGATCTGGAAGCCAAGAGCCTGCCCTTACTCTCTGAATCTCTCTGCCCCCTTGACTTCCAGCCACATCCCCGCCCCCCCCCTTCTGCTTCTGCCTCTGAGCTTACCTTGAATGCATCTCTTTGATGTTGGTCCTTCCCGTGACACCAACGCGATTCTCTTCCAGTCTCTCCGGGGATGACTTCCCCCACTCCCCAGGCTCCAGTGATCATTCATCCTCTGTCAATTCCACGCCACCACCACCCATGCTAGCCTGCCTCCCGAGCTCCGGCCCGCCATTTACAACCACAGACCCTGCCACCACCTCAGTGCCCTGTGGGCATTTCAAACCTACTCACTTCACTTTCACTTAAAGATAGCAGCACCACCCGTCTCCCAGACTCAAGCTTGCCACCTTCTTTCTCAGTCACCCAATTTCTCCAGCCACAAATTCCACCAAATCGACCCCAGAGATGCCTTGCACACTGTGTGCTCCCCTCCGCCCTCCCTGCTGTGGAAAGATCAACTCTCGCTGAGCTGTCTCGCACTCTGCAACTCTTCCCACTTGTCTGACTTCTTCTTCCAGAATTACTCCCCAAAGCGGATGAGGTGGCCTGTGTGGAATGCATTCTTCAGCAATTCCCCTTCTCCTTCCTAGGGAAAACCCGATGTTTGTCAGCACACGTAGACCCCAGCCACCTGGCTGTGTTCTCTCTAATGAGACTAGCAAAGGTGTGATGTGGGACTTTGATGAAAGCTGGCGCCCCGAGTGCCTTCCTTCTCCTCCAGCCTCCGGCTCAGTCTGAGGGCATGAGCTGATCTGGAAGATGAAAACCCTGTGCTGGGTTGATGGGCAGAAAGATGGGATCCAGAATCCCAGACGACCCTATGGAACTATTTCCTACCATACCCTGGACCCCTCCCTTCAAGCTTCTACCTGTGAGATACCAACTTTGATCTTTTTTAAACCACTGCTTCTGGGTCGGGGGAGAATGTTTCTCTCATCAGCAGCCACCCCTAATCCCAGCTGACAACATACAGTACGGCCGTGAAGCACATCGCCTTGCGAATTAGCCCCCAACTGCCCCTGGAATTAGCTTCAAGGCCTTCAGCAAGTTACGTAACTGCCTTAAAGTGCATTTTTTTCTTCCACCAGCCATGCCCCTTTCTAATCTTCTTCAATGGCCAGTTTCCACTACACTTCAGTCTGGGTGCTGGTCATGTTCTGCATCTGGATACAGATATGGTTGCAAGCATGTATTCATTGAAAAAGTCAGATCTTTAGGGTCTATATGTTTTGATATCTATTTACATGCATATAGATGATGGAGATGGAGAAGGAGGTGTAGGTGTGGGGTGGATGTAAGTAAAGAAGTAGAAATAGATGTAGATGTAGATGTGGGATAGGTATATGTGGGTGTGGGTTTCAGCGTAGATTAGGTGCAGGTGCGGGTGTACGTGCAGGTGTGGGTGCAGGTCCAGGTGTGCATGCAGGTGCCAGTGCAGCTGCAGGTATAAGTGCAAGTGCAGGTGTAGGTGCAGGTGTAAGTGCAAGTGCAGGTGTAGGTGCAGGTGCTGGTGTAGGTGCAGGTGCTGGTGTGCATGCAAGTGTAGATACAGATGCAGGTGTAGGTGCAGGTGCAGGTGCTGGTGTAGGTGCAGGTGCAAGTGTAGATACAGATGCAGGTGTAGGTGCAGGTGCTGGTGTAGGTGCAGGTGCAAGTGTAGATACAGATGCAGGTGTAGGTGCAGGTGCAGGTGCTGGTGTAGGTGCAGGTGCAAGTGTAGATACAGATGCAGGTGTAGGTGCAGGTGCTGGTGTAGGTGCAGGTGCAAGTGTAGATACAGATGCAGGTGTAGGTGCAGGTGCTGGTGTAGGTGCAGGTGCAAGTGTAGATACAGATGCAGGTGTAGGTGCAGGTGCAGGTGCTGGTGTAGGTGCAGGTGCAAGTGTAGATGCAGATGCAGGTGTAGGTGCAGGTGCTGGTGTAGGTCCAGGCGCAGGTGTGCATGCAAGTGTAGTTGTGGGTGCAGGTATAAGTGCAGGTGTAGGTGCAGGTGTAAGTGCAAGTGTATGTGCAGATGTAGGTGCAGGTGTAGGTGCAGGTATATATGCAGGTGTAGGTGTAGGTGCAGGTGTAGGTGTAGGTGCAGGTGTAGGTGCAGGTGTATATGCAGGTGTAGGTGTAGGTGCAGGTGTAGGTGTAGGTGCAGGTGTAGGTGCAGGTGTATATGCAGGTGTAGGTGTAGGTGCAGGTGTAGGTGCAGGTGTATATTCAGGTGCAGGTGTAGGTGCAGGTGTATATGCAGGTGTAGGTGTAGGTGCAGGTGTAGGTGCAGGTGTATATGCAGGTGTAGGTGTAGGTGCAGGTGTAGGTGTAGGTGCAGGTGTAGGTGCAGGTGTATATGCAGGTGTAGGTGTAGGTGCAGGTGCAGATGCAGGTGTAGGTGCAGGTGCTGGTGTAGGTCCAGGCGCAGGTGTGCATGCAAGTGTAGTTGTGGGTGCAGGTATAAGTGCAGGTGTAGGTGCAGGTGTAAGTGCAAGTGTATGTGCAGATGTAGGTGCAGGTGTAGGTGCAGGTATATATGCAGGTGTAGGTGTAGGTGCAGGTGTAGGTGTAGGTGCAGGTGTAGGTGCAGGTGTATATGCAGGTGTAGGTGTAGGTGCAGGTGTAGGTGTAGGTGCAGGTGTATATGCAGGTGTAGGTGTAGGTGCAGGTGTAGGTGCAGGTGTATATGCAGGTGTAGGTGTAGGTGCAGGTGTAGGTGTAGGTGCAGGTGTATATGCAGGTGTAGGTGTAGGTGCAGGTGTAGGTGCAGGTGTATATGCAGGTGTAGGTGTAGGTGCAGGTGTAGGTGTAGGTGCAGGTGTAGGTGCAGGTGTATATGCAGGTGTAGGTGTAGGTGCAGGTGTAGGTGCAGGTGTATATGCAGGTGCAGGTGTAGGTGCAGGTGTATATGCAGGTGTAGGTGTAGGTGCAGGTGTAGGTGCAGGTGTATATGCAGGTGTAGGTGTAGGTGCAGGTGTAGGTGTAGGTGCAGGTGTAGGTGCAGGTGTATATGCAGGTGTAGGTGTAGGTGCAGGTGTAGGTGCAGGTGTATATGCAGGTGTAGGTACAGGCACAGGTGTGCATGCAAGTGTAGTTGCGGGTGCAGGTATAGGTGCAGGTGTAGGTGCAGGTGCAGTTATAGGTGCAGGTGTATGTGCAGGTGCAAGTGTATGTGCAGGTGTAGGTGCAGGTGCAGTTATAGGTGCAGGTGTAGGTGCAGGCACAGGTGTGTGTGCAGGTGTAGGTGAAGGTGCAAGTATAGGTGCAGGTGCAGGTGCTGGTGTACGTGCAGGTTCAGGTGCAGGTTCAGGTGTACATATGGGTGCAGAGGTAGACAGGTACAGAAATAGATGTAGATGTAATCACAGTCCCCAACCATCTCAGGCAGAATCAGGACTTTGTCCACATCCCTGGTGTTTTACACCTTCCTTACTTACCTGGAACTTATCAGCCTCCCCAACAGACCAGTAAGTACCTGCATCTCTAAGTCCAGCTACACGGGGATACACACGAAGCACTCAGTGAATGTTCGTAAACGCACGAGTGAATTGGAATTCTTTATGCACGTATGTGTATTCAGGGCCCTTAAGAAATGACTTCCACATGCCTAATTCTAAATGCATACAATCATACTTCCTTTATTTAGTCTAATTTTCTGAGATTGCACAAAAATACCTCCTGAATTTGGGGATTGGGATTTTGAAAACAAACTCTTCTTTCCCCTTCCTTTTCATTCCTTTCACTTGACCTTTCTATTTGGAAAATGACTCATCCTTTGGGCCTGTATTCTGTAGCAGTCCCTCTCTCTCCTCCATTTCAGAGTAACACTTCGTGGATTCCCTGGGCAGAGCAGGCCAGCCCTGCAGACAGCTTCCAGGTGTAGCGACCACCCCCTTCCTGGACACCAGGAAAAGAAAGAAGACAAAGACTCCATGTGTGTAAGAGTAAAATGTGTTGGTCTTATGTAAGGATTATAGGAATGTTGTCAGGTTTAGCCGAAAAAAAGAAAGAAAAGAAAAGAAACCTAGTTACATTGAATGTCAGATAATCAAATGATTTTTGGGTATATGTATGTGTTATGTAATAAATAATGTTTTTAGTATTAGTATGTCACAAATATTATAGGAAACGTACTTAAAATAGAAAATCATTCATTGTTTATCTGAAATTCAAAATTAATTGAGTGCTTTGTGTTTATGGGGCAACCAGAGAACGCAGTGCATTTTGCCTAAATTGTGTTCTGCAGTGAAAAATACTGTCTTGGACAACAATATTCTACTTACTCCTCACAAGAGCCCAGGGAGGTAGGCAGAGCAAATGTCATTAGCTGCATTGAAATTAAGGTATTTAACAAAAATCACAATATCAGGTGGTGAAACTTTACCCATATTTTACCTTCTGGCTTTTATTTTACCAGCCACGGCTTTACTGGTGAGATAGGTGGTCCTTCCCACAGAAGAAGGGGACTCGTGTATGCTTTCCTTAGCTTATCCTCAGGGCACCACTTGTCCTTGAGGAAGGCATCTTGCCCAATCTGGAGTCCATGTGTTGAGGTGAGACTGATCCCAGACCCAGGCAGGGAGAATCTGCAGAGCCCATCCTTTTGGCCAAATGAGCTCCTTGCACACACCTAAGAAAGACCCATGAGACACAATCACAGGACTCTGGCTGGAAATTAATTACTGGGGAAGAGGACTCTCTTTTGGGTGGGCTCCAACTTGGTAAGCCATCTAAAGGAAAGAAAAAAAGAGAGAGAGAAAGTGAATCCTAAAAAGTAATTTGAGTACCTGGATTGCCCAAAGTCTGATGGCCCTAGACTTCACACCTGCGTATGAGTCAATGCATTTTCTTTTTCGTTCAACCCAGGTTTGGTTGGATCTCTGCCACTTGCCAACAAAGGGGTCCCAAATACCTACTTTCACATTTAAATTTCAGTCTTTTGAAGTCTGTCCTGGACAGAAATCTGACAGTTATTTATTGAGCACTTGCTATATTCCGGCACTCCAACAAGCACAGAGACCCGTCATGGACAAAGTAAGCATGCCCGCTGCTCTCACAGAGCTGATTTTAATGGTCAAATCCTCAACCTGCCATGGGCATCCTGTGCTACTCAGTCCAAGGGAACATTCACAAAGCTGTACTTTGATCCAGATGCGTTCCTCCCAAATGTCTGAATCCCAAAGAGCCAATCCTTCAGGGGGCCTCAGTAATTCTCTCTTCAGAGAGCAGGGCACACAGCCACGTGGTCTGTTAGAGAGAATCCCGCCATGTTCCCCTGCGCTCCTGTTAACACTCACAGTATCCGCCAGCACCACCCACGGATCTGCCCATTCTTCAGCTGCCTACTCAATGAATAAACCATCTTGTTAAAATGCATAAATGCCAGTACTAAGACCCCAGAAGGCAGTGACGACTACCTATTCCCAAGATTTACATTCTGAGTGTGAAAGTCAATAAAAACTAATTAGATGTTTACCTCATTTCCTTGGTAATGACCCTTACATGGCACTGATTGTTGGACTGAATCCATACGCGGGCTCTACCTCTACTGGGGTCAGAGCTAATTTCTGCATACACCAAGAAACATCACTGCGTTTATTTATACCTGGGGCCGGTATGTTCTGTGCAGATGCTCATCAGCTCATTTCCATAGGAGGAGGAGCTGAAGCCAAGATTTTAGCGCACCGAGCAGGGAATTAGGTATGCAACAACCATTAACAATAATGAGAGTTATGCACCTAATTCCCCAGCATCGTTTTAAAATTTGTTTTATTAAATAATGCTGTAATATTATGGTAAGTAATGCAATGTTAAGTAACATTGACTTCAGCCTCATTAAATCATCTCCTTAACTATCATACTGGAAAACGAGTATCATTAAACAAATGTGGTTTGTCATCGGCCATGATGTAATTGTTGCAGAAGGTTCTGTGCAAAGGAATTAATTAATAAACAAGGAGCCACATTTACAGTGCCACTGAAGGGGTGCAAATTTGAAAGTGAACAGGTCTGGAAGATAGCTTAGGAGAGAGAATTCATAACCCAAGGAAAGCAGAAAGAGGAGAAACCCATAACCGCTGTCCTTGGGTCTTTCTCCTTCGTGCCTGGGGGAGGGACATGAACTCAGGGAGAGGCATTACCCTGATGTGCTGTTGGGGAAAGAAGATGGAAGAGAGGAAACGAGACTCTGGAGGTTTACCAGTTGGCCTTCCATAGAAGAACACAAGGGAGTATCTCAACATTTCTGCCTCTCTAGGTCAGGACTCTCCATTTAACAATGAAAGCCGCGGTCCTGTAAAGGGAAACCTTGAGATTTTTGTGTGTCTTTTGCTATGCTATTCTCAGTGGTGGTCTGCAGAAGAACTGACCCACATCCTGATGCCCAAGCCCGTGAACATGTGAGACTGCACAGCACTGGGAAATTAAGGTTATGGATGGAATAGAGCTGGCTCATCAGCTGACCCTAATTTAAGGAGCTTGCCCTGGATTTTCCGGGTGGCCCTAGTGCCATCACAATGATCTTGGAAGTGGAAGGAGGAGGCAGAAGGGGAGGTCAGAGTCAGAGAAAGAAAGTAAAGAGCAGAGGCCAACACTTTGGGCGCAGAGTATATCCCAGGCCCTCCCATAGACCAGCTCTCTCTCCTCACCCAGGCTTGATTTCGAGGAAGGTTTTGCTTGACTTTAGAGCTGCAGAAATTGGTACTTAGCTAGTTAGATATGGGCTCAGAAGCCTTCTTAGTGAGAAACCTCAAGAGCAAGATGTGAACCCAAAGCCACATCCTGCCCACTGTCCCGCGGTGCCTAGAGTCCCAGATTGCAGTAAGATGGCGTCACTTAGAGGTCACCGGAAGATCAGTCTTCTCTATGGGAAACATCTCTCCCAACTTGTGGTTTGCTTCTTGCATTGTCCCTGTTAACAGGTCTTACCAAAGAAACCTTGAATTTATATAAAAAATCAATCTCTAGGGCAGAAGAATAAACACGAGGTCACTATCACTTTGCCAGACTCATGGTTGTGAAGGGTTACTAACGATGTAAAGCTGAGAGGCACTCTCGGTTGTTAAACCAGACGATCCCATGCAAACAGTGTGCAACCCACTAATTACCCGGTGACCCACAGTGTTCAGCTCACTGGGAGTCCTCGGCCAGGTCTTGAGTATATACTTGTGTGCATTCCATAACAAAAGGCAACAGCAGTATTTACATAGGAGAAATTCTCCCCTGCGTTGGCAATTACCCATTTTCTTACACTTGTGGAAGATAAAAGTGCAAAGATTCCAAGAGAAGATAAAAGGGCATGACTGGGGGGTTAGCTCTCACTGTCTTCAGAGTTTTCTGTGATGCTGGCAATGTTCTGTACCTGCTCTGTCCAATATGGTAGCCTCTAGTGAGGCCACTGAGCACTGCTAATGTGGCTCATGCAACGGGCCAACTGAATATTTAAGTTTAGTTCATTTTAATAAATTTAAAGGTAAATACCCGCATCTCATTGGTGGTTCTTGTGTTGGATGGTAGAGAATTGAAGGAACACTTGTGAGTGTGTCCATGACACTGCAGTAGCCATTGGCCTTGGAATGGTCAGCCATGTGGACAGGTACATCCCAGCCTCCAGGATCTAGAAATATAATCCTTCCATGAAAAGCCATGTTCACTCATCCATCATCCTGCCATTTTTTTAAAAAGACCTTTGGTCTGCATGTCTTGTATCTATTTCTTTGGTTACTGCACCTGTCAATTTATGTTACACATCGTCCCTCAACAGAAATGCATGCCCTGGGGTGGCCCACTCTTGGTGCTTTTTTATTACACATGCAGAATTAATAAAGGACTGATTATAGCCATCAATTAAAAATGGAGCTCATAACAGAAAATACCCTTGAACTTTTTGGAGTTAACAAACCACACGTAGACAGATGTCATGCTGAGGAAGGACCCCACCCTGGGTGCGCTGGCCAGACTCCTCAGTGGGAGGACTGGTTCTCACAGCTCACTCTCAGAATCCAGTGAAGAAAGAGCCTCACAGCCTAGCCATGTGGGCCTGGAAAAGACCGTTCGAGACTCACATTTTCCAACTTCCCTTCAGCACTCACAGACATCTCCTGATGCCTCAGAACACCCAGACCATAATCCAGATTGAATGGCATTGTTAAATGAGGAAAACAAGATTTATAGATTTACTTGCCAGTTTCAGCGTTTTGATCCTCACACTAAGAACTGTACCTTTGACAAGTGTTATTTAGGATGCTGTCTGATTGGGCTGCCCGGGAAAAGGGCAGTCCGCAAGCCCCCACCCCAGCTATGGGATCGCCAATGTCAGCCAGGCTCACCCGGTCCAACTCACAGGACAATCTTGCCTTTTTTCCTCGAGAGCCCACCTGCTAGCCCACAGGCTTGCTATGAAGTTCTGCTATTGATCACTGGGGACTGGAGGTCCTGCGGAAACGTGAGCTCTCAAAGCAAGCCCCTGCACACGCGGCGTAGGCAGCTCTGAAATATTTGTTTAGCTAAGGCAGCCTCTGCTCTTAAAGCCAGTTAAAGGGCACGGGGTTAACACCGTGGCCTAACCCACAGGCTCCCAGAGACCGTGGAAGGCAACCCGGGGCCTCTGCACAAGGACAGAAGGCCACTCCCTGAGAATCATGTGCATGAGTAAGTCAACATTTATCATTCTCAAGGGAAAACAAAGAAACAAAACGAATTCTCACTTACATTTACCTACGACACTGGTTCCCAATGTGTGTTCCTGGGCACACTGCTCTAATCCCTAGGGTTCTTTGGTCACAAGTCAACAGACGATGATACCAACTACGTTAAGAAAAAATGGGGGGGGGCAATTTCAACTCTGGCTACATATTAGAATCACCTTGGAAATTTTGTTAAAAATTCCAATGCCCAGAAGACATGAACAGACATTTTTTCCAAAGAAGACATCCAAATGGCCAACAGACACATGAAAAAGTACTCAACATCGCTCAGCATCAGGGAAATCCAAATCAAAACCTCAATGAGATACCACCTCACACCAGTCAGAATGGCTAAAATTAACAAGTCAGGAAAGGACAGATGTTGGCAGGGATGTGGAGAAAAGGGAACCCTCCTACACTGCTGGTGGGAATGCAAGCTGGTGCAGCCACTCTGGAAAACAGTATGGAGGTTCCTCAAAAAGTTGAAAATAGAGCTACCCTGTGACCCAGCAATTGCACCCCAAAGATACAAATGTAGGGATCTGAAGGGATACGTGCACCCCGATGTTTATAGCAGCAATGTCCACAATAGCCAAACTGTGGAAAGAGCCAAGATGTCCATTGACAGATGAATGGAAAAAGAAGATGTGGTGTATATATATACAATGGAATATTATGCAGCCATCAAAAAAAATGAAATCTTGCCATTTGCAACAACATGGATGGAACTAGAGGGTATTATGCTAAGTGAAATAAGTCAATCAGAGAAAGACAATTATCATATGATCTCACTGATATGAGGAATTTGAGGAACAGACAGAGGATCATAGGGGAAGGGAGGGAAAAATGAAACAAGATGAAACCAGAGAGGGAGACAAACCGTAAGTGACTCTTAATCTCAGGAAACAAACTGAGGGTTGCTGGAGTGGGGGGTGGGGTGGGAGGGATGGGGTGACTGGGTGATGGACACTGGGGAGGGTATGTGCTCTGGTGAGCGCTGTGAATTGTGCAAGACTGTTGAATCTCAGATCTGTACCCCTGAAACAAATAATGCAACATATGTTAAGGAAAAAAAGAAGAAGAAGAAGATAGCAGGAGGGGAAGAATGAAGCGGGGGAAATCGGAGGGGGAGATGAACCATAAGAGACGATGGACTCTGAAAAACAAACTGAGGGTTCTAGAGGGGAGGGGGGTGGGAGGATGGGTTAGCCTGGTGATGGGTATTGAGGAGGGCACGTTCTGCATGGAGCACTGGGTGTTATGCACAAACAATGAATCATGGAACACTACATCTAAAACTAATGATGTAATGTATGGGGATTAACATAACAATAAAAAAATTTTTAAAAAATAATTCCAATGCCCAGATCACACGATTCCATTAAATAATACTTTCTGGGGGTTTTCAATCTCCCCAGGTGACTTTAACACGCATCAGGGTTGGACCCTGCCTGGGCATCTAGAAGGTTCCCAGGCAGAGGTGGCTAGAGGAGCAGCTCAGACAAGGAAGCCCCTGACCGTCACGGGGATGGTTCCCCTCTGCGGGGATGAAGAGACACCATGGTCTCTGCTGCCCACAAGCCACAGGCTTGACGGTCAGCATTCCTAGAGAGCAGGTTGACTGTGCTGGGGGCGGCCAGGCCCCCCAGCAGCCCTGCTCGGGGTGGAGAAAGGAGGCATTTGCCCTCCTCCCAGCTCCCCAAAGGGGCAGGCGCTGTCTCCACCTCCCCACACTGCTCCTCGCGAGGGAAGGCTAGCTCCTCAGAAGGAAGCCAGAGGAAGGACTCAGGATGGCCCCAACCACTGGCTTCCCTGGGTAGCAACAGGGGTGTGCTGTGGGGTGGAAATAATGGGTATTAGCCACAAGTCTACAGGTAAGAAAAAAATGCAACCTGCTCGAATGCAGAAGATATGCTTCATTTTTCCCAAAGTATTTTTGGTCGACGCAAATCCTTTGTCCCCATCGTGTCTTTTTTTTTTTTTTAATTTACTAGTTTAATCATTTTTTTAAAAATACAACTCGGTAGCATTCAGTACATCAGGCTGTTTTGCAACATCACCTCCATTTAATCCCAGAACGTGATGGTCACCCGGAGGGAAATCCCCGCACCCCGTCAGCGGTCGCTGCCTGTCCACCGCTCCCAGCCCCAGCCACGACTAGTGCTTGTGTCCCTGTGGACTGGCCTGCCCTGCACACTTCCTACCGAGGGAAGCCACGACGCCCGGCCTTTGAGTCTGTCCCTTCTCACTCAGCATCTTGCTTTCGCGGTGCAGTCACCATGTAGCCGGTGACCGTGCTCCATCCCTTGCACGGATAAACAAGCGTGCTATGTCCACATGGTGGAATATAACTCACCCATATTTTCTTAAGAGGGGCATCTTGCAGGAGTTATGTCTCCAAAGCTGGGGGTAAGAAAACACATCAAGCACATTTTATACGCCTCTCTGCAGGGGCAGGGGCCTGTGTTCCCCTCGTCCTGGAAGCCCCGAGTGTCACTGACAGTCCCTTGTGGTCAGCCGGCTGGCCTGGCATCAGGGGGTCCTCGGCCCCACACCATCAGGGAGTGAGGGAGGGCGAGTTTCCCAAAGGAACCGCTGCGTGGTGTCAGGAGAAGGAGCCGTAGATGTGGGTCAGGCACAGGCAGAGATGCTCTGCAGATAAAAGCTCCTCCCCGGGGCCCTGGAGACCTCGGGACTTTTGTCTACGGCTGGTGGCATGATATTTCAGGAATCGTGACAATAACAAAGCACTTGCTTACTTCGCCCCGGGTGCCAGATGCTCTTCAGAGCACCTCCTTGGCCTCATTCAAGCCTATGGGGAAAGAGAGAGACGCCGCTCAAGGTGGCCTGCTTCCTCGCCGCCCTGCACAGAGACTCGGGCCACACGAGCTGGGGAGCTCCTGAAACGTGGCTGGTCCCAACCGAGCTGGGCTGCAAGGGTGCAACACACACGTGAGAAAAGGCACAGGAAATGGCTACTTGATAGTATTTGTATCGATTATATGTTGCAATGATAATATTTTGTACATATATTGTTGAAGTTACTTTCACCTGTTGTTTCTTAATGTGTCTGCCAGAAATTTTTAAATCTCACACCTGTGTTGGGTGCCTGGGTGGCTCAGGTCATGATCCTGGGGTCCTGAGATCGAGTCCCACATCAGGCTCCCTGCTTGACAAGGAGCCTGCTTCTCCCTCTGCCACCCCCCACCCCACTCGTACTCTCTCCCATCCTCTCTCTCTCTCAAATAAATAAATAAAATCTGTTTTTAAAAAATCTCACATGTGGCTCTCATTACATTTCAGGTGGACGGCGGTGGTCTGAAAAGTGGATTATGCAGACAAGGTGAGCACAGCGGCATATAGTTGAGAGGTGGGATTGGCTCTCAGCCTTGGGTCTAGCCCGGCTTTACCAGTTGCAAGCTGTGCATCCTGAGACAGGTCACTTAATTCCTCTGGGCTTCATTTTCCTCCCCTTTAAACAGGATAGTAATACTTATGGGACTGTGGTGCGTTGGGACAGTCCATGTCTGCAGGGACCGAGCCCAGGGACAGGCACCTGCCGGTTGCTACTACTCCCGTTACAATATCCTTCCTTCCGGGCACGGAGGAGGTGGGTGTGAAAGGCAGAGAGAAATAAAAGCTGCAGAATGTCCCTTCCCTGAGTCCCAGTTGAATCTACAAATCTCATTCATTCGATCATTATTTACAGAATGTGTACCAGAGCCAAGCCCCGCGCCAGACACCAGGAGCCCAGAAGAGCCGATCCCAGGAGGGCGGACGCATCCCAGAGCATCCATCCATTTTCCCAGGGCTGCGGCCAGGACAGTGGCCATTCCTACACGGGCTCTGTTGTCTCTTGAACTTGTTGGGTGACTTGTTTAACTTTAGAAGTCATGGCCTCATATTTGGGTACAGCCAAGTTCGGGGTAGGATGTGGGGCCGTTCATGTGCCCGGTGATGAGCTTGTGGGGGAGACGAGAAATGAGTCTGTTTGACCTGGGTTCTAGTCCTCTTCACACACCTGCTGTCTGAGCTCGGACAAATGCATCCCCACGTCATGGGCTGTTGGGGAGGTTAATTAAGTTAATGAACTAACAAGGTTCCAGGAGGTGAACATATGTGTCCATTCTGATTACTGACACGTCCCTCATCCTAACACGAGGTCTAGGGATTGAAGAAAGGCTAAGTAAATATGCGAAAACAGTTACTAAGTTGAATCACTTTCATTACAGCAAGGAATACATTTTACCCTTCTTTTCCTGCAAACCGTTACTCTATTAAGGCTCAAACAATTCATTAAGGACAGTGTGTGTGTGTGTTGGCATGCGTCTGTGTGCAGGGGAGAAAGGATTCATTACTATGTGCATGTGTGAGTATGAAAGAGAGAGGATCCTCCTCTGCATCGGCTCTGCCTCTCTCTCTGCAGGCCCAGCCCTTCCCGCTGCCCTTCCGTCTTCCTGCTCCCAGAGCCCAGTGTGCTCCCGGCATGACGGGGCACAGGGTAGCTGCATGTGGAATTCAGCATCATTGCCGGCTGGCTGAAGGCGCTGCGCACGGTCCTGACATGGAGGTGAAGGCCATCTGGTCAGTCTCCCCCACCCGTAGAACCACCTGGGTGCCACCCAGCCGGAAGCCACGTCCCCACGGGAGAGACCCAGGCATCTGCATCTCTAGCAAAGGCCTCCGCTAGGGACATTCTGCGGGGACTGCCTGCCATGTGCATTTTAGTGTCCACCTTCCGAGGGGCTTACCAGGTCCCAGCCAAAGTGGGTTCATTTTCACGTCACCGTGGGCTCCTGCCCACCACTCACAGGCTGTGCTGTTCACTGCTCAGAACATGCTCAGGATCCACGCAGCTGTTTCTGTTTTAAAACCTATCTCGCACATACTCAGAGCAAATCAAATCAGATCAAGCAGAAATTGCCTTAAAGGGAGTTAATATTGGGACTAACTTCCTGCTTCAAGTAGCCACGCGAACCAGCTCTGCCACCTGTCATCTGGGTCAGATCAGTGAGCAAGACGGTGGCCCTGGGGGTGTCTTTTGGGAACTGGCCCTGGGAAGTCCCGCTCACCTTATAGCTCTGGATTTCAGTTCGTGGTAGAGGTTAGCGGCTCACCCAAACAAGGCGAGAAAGCAAGAGACTTTGGACGGGAGGATGGATGGGTTTAGGATATTGTCTGTTCAGAATGGGAAAAATGTATGCAGTGTTTGGGGAACATTTGAAATGGAGGCAACTACTTTTGTAGCTGGAAACTGGAAGATGCTCAAAAGCCAGTGGGAAGGGTGAGGGGCTCGTTGGGCAACGTGGAGAGGAAGTGAAATTGCCATTGGAAACGCTGGTGAAGGGCATGTGCCGACAACGCAGGGCAGCTGTAGGCGGGCTCTTGTGGTCGGTAGGATAACGCCCCCATGCCTCTACCTCCTAATGCCCCAAACCCGGGAACACGTGACCTTCCACGGCAAAAGGGACTTCGCCGCTGTGATTATGGTGATGAACCTTGAGAGGGGAGGTTTGCCTAGATTATCCAGGTAAGGCCAATGCAATCACGTGAGTCCTTAAAAGCAGAGAGCCTTTCCCAGCTATGGTCAGAGAGAGGCACGCAAAGACGGGGGCTTGTCAGAGAGACGGACCTGAGAAGACTCGACCCGCTGTCGCTGGCTTTGAGGACAGGGGAAGGGGCATGGACAGAGCAGCAGAGGCACCTCCAGAGGCTGGGAAAGGCACCAAAGGGACTCTCCCCTGGAGTCTCCGAAGGGAACACAGCTCTGTGGAGCCCAGGGAGACCCAGGTCAGACTTCTGACCTCCAGAACCATGAGGTGATACATTCGTATTGTTTAAGCCACAAAGTCATGCTAATTTGCTATAGTAGCCCCTGGAAGCTCAGGCTGCCTGCCCACCTTTACTCCCCGAGCCCTAGGCTACTCCTGCAAAGTGGGAGCATCCGCATATCCACTCCACACAATTGTTTTAAGGGTTAAATAAGATCCTGCATGGAGAAGGGCTTGCCCCTTGCCAGTACTTAAATGCTGTAAGCCATGGTTAGAATAAAAAAAAAAGGAAAGGGCCATGTGCCCCAAAATGCAAAATGTAGAATTCATTAAGGATGGCAAAGGATACAAGTCATGATCATGTAGATAGTAGGCTTGCTACAGAATATTTTTAACCCTTATGGAGAGTCATTCTGCTTGTAAGTGCATCGGATGATTTCCAGGAGCCTCTCTCTCATGCACCCGTAACTCCGTAAGCCTCGTGAGCCCCCGGACACTGCACCCGGGTTGAACCCTGGGGAGACACATCTTGCTGAGCTGCGTGCAGTTCACTGGCAGGGGCTCGGCTGATGGAGGAGACACTGAGTACAAAGAGGAACCCAAGGAGAAAACAGTCTTGGGCCTCTGATCCAGCTTAGCCCTCTGCAGGCTCTTGACGACGCTGGAAATCGTGGCATTGTTCTGTGACACCAACAGGAAAGAGGCTTCATTCCCACACGCCCAAGCTTTCTGAAAGGTGAACTGTTCTATTTTCTTCTTACTTCCCAGAGAGAAAACCGAAGGCTTTTTATTCACGCCGCACAATCTCGATACTTGATTAGCCCTTCACTGCTTCTGCAAGTAAATTCCTGCCTCTTTTCAGATTCCCGGCAGCCCCCTGCCTTGTGCATCTTCTTTTCCTTTGGGAGTGCAGTCCCCGCCCCCCTTGCTGGTCTGGCCAGGGAAGGACCAGGTCAATCACTGTGGGTCCCATCTAAGAGCCTGAACCTCTCATCCCCCCAGGCGGGGCGTGGCTGCCCCTCCAAGCCCCAGCAGCAGCGGGAGGCCGAGCTGCACACAGCGCCACTTAGTGGCTGTGAGCCACAGGCGCGCCCTGCGGGAGTCTGCAAGAGGCTGGGTGACCGGAAAACCGGGGTTTTACAAAAGCCATCTTTCCACTCTGTCCCTAGAGCTCTCTGTGGATCTGAGAGCTGTGCTGGAACTTGCAGACAGTAGCAAACTATGAATGAAAGGGAACTGAAGACTGCATACGTGTGTATCGATGAATTCAACAGAACCATATGACATGGCGAAATGATCTGGTGTTAAACCTAGTATTTGTGTATGGAAACCTGGGGACAAAAGTGAGCTCTGTCTAATCATCACCTATCTATCTTCTATGCACCCACCTATCGTCTATCATCTGTCTATCTATCTACCTCTATCTATATTCATACGGACACACATTTCACAGAAATATGGATCATGTATTCAAGAAAAAGCAATAGAACTACACTCTCCTAAAATTAAAGAGAAAGCACTGGACATGGGATCCCAGAGTAGGTATTGTACTGAGAGCCTACGTACATGAATTTCTCCATTTAGGATGCTTTTGCCGCGTGTGTGCTGAGAGCTTGAATGTCTGAGGATAAGCCGAGGTACTGGAGGGGATGGGGGCAGGGAGCGTCCCTTTGCTGTGGGGACAGGGACTCAGCTGCTTCAGAGCCAGCTGTCCAAGTATGTGGTGGCCCGATGGACCTGGAAGCGGCCAGTTGTGAGTGTGGGGCTGACGGCGGCCATCAGCCTTCCAACGAGGCACTGGACTGCTGTCTTCGATTCAGCACTGGATTTGACCATCACCCCTGCTCTTCTCCTCTCTCATCAATGTCAGGCTCCTGCCCTCTCTGCTTCCTTCCTGGCCACCCCTGGTCCAGACAGGGCAGACTGACTGCCCCATGCCCACCATGTGTCCTGCTGGTTTCCCAGCCACTGGCCACTGACTCTGGTCTCTTCCAGACCCTACGGGAGATCATGGTGGCTCCCTTCTGCCGATGGGAATGTCCCTGCAGGTCACATGGCCAGGAAAGTTGGCCCCCATCTCCTCACCGGGCCAGGGCAGGCCTTGGCCCTGGGCACTCCTTGTGTCTGAGATGCTCTGAGTCTCCTTCCCCACTCCCCACCGTGATCCCCACCCGGAGTCCTGTCCTCTCTGCTCTCAGTGTGCATCTCCACTGGAAACTCTCAGGCGTATGTGTCCCGGATCTGCACGGGCATCCTCCACTGGAATGGAAGCTCCGTGTGAGCCCGCCTGGGCCCATGTGCTGTTTCCCTATGTGCCGGGCACGGTGTAAGCACAAGTGAGGTCTGTCAACCTGGGGAAAGAGGGCTCTTGGAGAGTGTGGTCCTCACTGCCAGATGCCTGGAGGGTCAGGTGGGGAGGACCGCTTCCCTCTGGGCTGGACATGTCCCATCACCCTGGGCTCTTGGCTGGAGGGGAGAATGCTATTCCAATTCCAATCACTTCTGCCCACCGTGGGTTACACCCACACGTGTGCTGCTCACCAGCATTCCCCAAACTCCCCACTTTGGCATTTGCAGCCCAGTGAGTCTCTCTAATGGGGCCGTCTTCAGACTGGAGGGTGTTCAGCAGCACCCCTGGTTTCTACCCACAAGGCACCTGTAGCATCCCCACCTATCCCCACCCTCACCCCAGTTCTGACACCAGATATAGCCCCAGACATTGCCAATGTCCCCTGGGGCAAACTCACCACTTATATGTATCCACTTCTCCGTTCCTCGCCATCTGCCTGCAAGGGGGCCATCATCATTTCCTTACAGAACGGGAAGCTGAGCTCAGAGAGGTTAACACACTTGCTCAAGGTCACACAGCCAGTAAGCCAAGGAGCAGAAAATTGAACTCGTGCCTTAGCCTTTCTGGAATCACCAGAGGCATCTACTGCCCTCCAGCCCTGTGGAAAACACTGTCACTCAGGCCCCCAGCGTCTCCACCCCAGGAACTGGCATGACCCACACCCGGTCGGAATGTACCGAAGTCCAGCAGAAAGTCACCTCCATGCTAAGAGTAGCTGTGGCGTTTGCACCCAGATCAGCAAGCAATCAGGGAAGCACAGGCCTCTGCCGAGTGGGGTTAGGACCTGGCCCCTGCCCACTTAGAACCTCCTTCTCACCTCACGGAGGGGAGGGGAGCTGCACAGCCAAACGGGCTCATCATTCCTCATTAGTTTTGAAGCTGGTGTTAGCAGGTCCGGGTGGGGCAGGCCAGGCGCCTAAGGATGCTCACCCTCTCCGGGCTGACCCCGTACTTGCCAGGCTTGAGAGTGAAGCTGCTTCACATTGGCACCCTGAGTGCCTCCTGTGCCCGTCCCCCCACCTCCCCTGCACCCCTTCCACCCCCCACTAGCAGCTCCTGTGCCCCAGCTGGTCCCAGTCCTGGCTCTTAGTCTTGCCCTCACGGCCCTTAGATTCATATTTATCCCAGTGGCCGTGCTGGACCCCTCAACATCTCCCATGCCCACCCCAAAAGCTTTCCAGTGCGTCCAGAGAAGCGTGTGTAGCCCACGGCAACCCTTCCAACAGGAAAGGCTCATCCTCCAAGACACTTTGTCAAGGGAGGCTAGCTCCGGGGGAGCAGTGAAACTCAGGCCAAAGCAGGCCAAACACAGGCCAGCCCAGCTCAGCCCAACCCGGGCCACTCTCAGGCCACACTCGGGCCACACCCGGGCCACATCCAGCTCAGTGCTCTCTGCCGTCAGGGAAACAGGTTGCTAAGGTCCAAACATGGAGGAAGCTGAAAGTTCGGCCCAGTTCTATCCTGTCCTGGCGTCTCTGCATGCTTGCAAAAGGCACACTCTCCCAACTGAACAGCACGGACTAAAAGGCTGACGGACATCAGCGTCCAGGAGCCGCCCAGGCCGCCGCGGAGCTCAGCTGTTGGACCGAACGCGGTGGTGCGAGCGTAGGCTCCCAGCTACTTGGCATCGCATTCAAACCACTGCTTTATTCCAATGATCATAAAGCTTCCTGGCCTCTGACCAGTCAACGGCAAGCCTTCCCTCGTGCGGGCAGAGCCAGGAAAGGAACGGTATCCGAGCCGGGCCTCGCCCCTCCCTGTGACTTCTGTTCTTCCTCATTTGTGTTTGCCCAGAGCGATGGGAAATCCAGAGGCTGGCAGGCTTGTGACTCACTTGCCACCCCCGTCAATCTCGGTGAGGTTTAACATGATTGGATATGAGTTTGGGGTGAATTATTCAGGTTTCGTATTTTGATGAATGGGGGGAAAAATGCCTGTAGAGAACACGGAACTCTGTGTGTGTTTCAAGAAAACCAACATCACCTCTGCCCATCCCCCAGGCCCGTCCCTTAGAGACTTTCCTGCACATCCTCGGGGCCTGGGGGCAGAGCACCGGGCGGTGGGAGCCCTGTCCACGCCAGCCCACGGGGGGGCGGGGGGGAGGGGGGGGCGCTTGCTATCTCTCCAAGCATCACTTGTGTTGTCTGTGTCAGTAGAGTAACGATAATCTGCACGGCCCGGAGTGCAGGGCGGGGAGATGTCTACGTGCTGTCACGGATGGGGCAGACCACGGTGCACACCCACTCCATCTGGGCAGCACCAACTGCGCAGGGCCTGGGGGATGGTCTGAAGTCCCGCACAGCAGCCTGAGGGGGCCCCGAGCCCCCTGGAGCGCACCATCGCTCTGCTCCACCACGTCCCCTCTGTGACCCCCTCGCCGGCCCCACCTGAGCGGGCTGTGTGGTTATTTCTACGTGGGAGCCAAGGATCACCAAGCCGCCCCATGGCCGCCTCTAGTAAACTGGGAGATCTGCCTAATGACTCCGTGTCTCTGCGTCTCCCTGTAAGGGGCAACCTCCTGGTTTCGTGAGAGCCTCCTTGGCAAGAAGGCTGGACATGGAGAACCCTCAAGAGCACTGTAATGGAGGGATGTGATTCTGTGTTATGACCTCCCCCGTCCTCCCGGATTGATTTACTAGCTAATCGCCTGTGCAAGACTGTGCCTTTTCTTCCTCTGTATATAACCCCCGGGGTGTCCGGGTCCATTGGCGATGCACCGCAGTCGGTCGGAAAACCTCCCTCGCTTGAAAGCTGATCTCCGGTCTCCGAGCTTAGCAGGCTTCGGTGACGTGTCACCACTACACCTCCCCCACCTCATATTATTAATTTCATTTATGGCAGAACCAATAACTCATACATTCAAGGCAGTTTGTCATGCATACCTGTAAATAGATTGAAAGTTTCCTGAAGCATGCTGGGTAAACACGAATCTGGTGTCTGCTCGTCTCCTGGCCCCGAGCCAAGTTCTTTAGATTCGGGCAATATTTTTTATAATGCATATGAATTGATGCCACAAAGACAGCCTCGCCACCCCCAGCCCCTGCCGCCACCACCCCTGAAATTCCATTTAGTTTCCGTTTTACTGCTCAAAGCCGGCTCTGTTGGACCTGCACCCTCTGAAGGTGGTATGTCGCTGTGTTATTGTCATATTGATTTAGAGGAGTCGCCCGCAAGCGCCCGGGCTCCTGCAGACCTGTCATGGAGCAGGACCCACCTCGCCCCGCACAAGGTGAGGACACGGAGGCAGGGCTCCCCCAGAAGAGGGCAGAATCCCCTCCCACGCTGCCCCCCAGGGTGGCCTGGAGTCACCAATGGGGGCCCCCAGAGCAGGCAGTGTGAATAATTAAAGAGGCAAGCTGCTTGCAGAGAGCAAACCTTCTACTTCTCTTTAAGGTTGCATCTAAAGAAAGTAAAATGGGATATAAGAAGATTACAGATATATGGACCTTTTAACAACAGCCCCATTTCCCGAAATTTACCCTCTAGGGCTACAGGCCTATGCACTCACAGATGACATACATTCAAGGGAAGGAGTGCAGAGGGCAGGACCCCAGGCCCAGGGTGGAGAGCTGGGCTCAGTTTTACTCTTTTCATGGAGCTTTGCGGTTCTGCCTTCCCCACATCCAACCTGGCCCTTCTTCTGGTAACAGACTCTCTGTATTCACGGTGGGGGGGGCGGGGAATTCCACTCCTCATCAGCCAGGTGCAGGTGGATTGACTCCACCCCCTATGTGGTCATGTGACCCAGACATGGCCAATCAGAGCACTGAATCATCCCCAGACAGTGACTAGTTCAGAGGGCTACAAAGACCACGTTGGTCCAATGAGGCTCCTTCCAGGACTTGTACTCAGATGACTGGTCAGGTCAGGTCTCCTGTCGCTTGCGTTATTGACAAGGGTATAAAAGGGTTGCTAGTGGCCATCTTGCTAGTAGAAGGAGAAAGCTAATTCAAAAATGAAGCTAATATGTGCTGTACAGAAGGGGACAAAAGAAATCTATTTAGCACCTGGATCCAGCCATTCATGAAGACAAAGTATGTCTTGGCTTTTGGGTTACCTGAGCCAATATATATTCTTCTTCTTTTTTTAAACATAAGCCAGTATGAGGCAGAATTTCTCTTCTAACTGGCAAGCAATACCCTGATAATACAACTGAGACCCCAGATACTGAGAGCCAGAGTCTCCCCATCCCTTCCTGCAATGGTGTGGCTGTCCTTCCAGCCACAAGAGTCTGGTTCTGAGTTAATGGTAGTCTTTGAATTCCTTCAAGTGCTATCCTTTGTAAAAGCAATCTCTCAGGTTGTCAGAGTGCGAAGTGATCCGATTGTATGGAGGAAATGTATCATTTTAAAATGAAACGGAAAGGCGGGTTTTCTCTAAGGTCTTTTCTTTGAAACTGTGTGTCACCTCTTCTAGCATTTCCAGGGCAGCCCCCCCCCAACGTGTTACTGCTTTAGAGGCAACCAGATATTCCTCCAGTGTCCAGCCAGCCTTTCTTGCCAGCTAAGTCAACTCCCGCCCTGGGATTCCGACATGTGGCAGATGGCTGAGCCCTTTGCCTAGCTGGCAGCCACCAGCTCCCCTCTCCCAGTGGCCATGAATAATATGTGTGAATACACTTGACTTAGGTTGAACCATTAATTTTACTTTACTTTACATAGCTGGAATCATTGGCATTTTGCACATGACAGGAAAATCTATGTAAATGAATACACACAATTATGTAGAAGGCTGTGCAGACACGTGCCCCTGGATGTGGCCAGGCTGCCACTGAATCGTGTGGCGTGGGAGGCCTGATCCTGACTTCCTTCTGGACCTCAGGGAAACAGCCAAAGCTCAGACGGTACTTGGGTTTCTGATTACAATGGAAAACACGGTCTGGGTTGGAGACCCTGTGTCTTCCTTTGTGTGGGAGCTTTCCCTGATTCCGATGATGCTGGAAGGGAAAAAGCCCAATGTCCACTGCAGGGTTTGAAACGAGAGCTTCACTTCTGATTTTATGTCAATGTGGTTAAAACTCTCTGCCTGCCTTCTGCCCAAATACCGTGCTTCCAGTGACTTTCAGGGCAGACAGCATGCAGGGTTTTCCAGAGTCTGTTGGTGTGGTTGTGCAAGACCCAGTCTCTCCTGACGCAGGGGTGCTTCTGGGAGGAGGTCCCGTCTGAAAATCCACTGGGTCCTCTGGCCTCTGGTGAATTTACTGAAAGTAGAGCCTGAGACAGAGCCTGGGCTGCACAGAGTTTACTTAAGGATAAGTCAGCTGATTTCTGCACGTGGATTTTTATCCCACAACTTTTACTGTGTGTGTGTGTGTGTGTGTGTGTGTGTGTGTGTGTGTGGTCTCTAGAGTTTTCTACATATAAGATCATGTCATCTGCAAACAGATAATTTTGCTTTTCCAGTTTGGATGACTTTATCTCTTTGTTTTGCATAATTGCCCTTGTTCAGGCTCCCAGTGCTATGTTGAGTAGGAGTGGTGGGAGCGGGCATCCTTGCCTTGTTCTGGATCTTAATGGAAAAGCTCTCAGTTTTCCACCACTGAGTGTGACGTGACCTGTGGGTTTCGCATGTGTGGCCTTGGTTGTGTTGAGTGACTTTTCTTTCTATCTCTAGTCTGCTGAGAGCTTTCGCTGATGAAGGACTTGAATTTTGTCAAACGCTTTTTCCAAACTTATTGAGATGATCGTGTGATTTTTACCGTCTGTTCTGTTAATGTCGTGTGTCACATTGCTTGATGTTTGTATGCTAAACCATCCTCGCATCCCAGGGACAAACCCCACTTGGTCGCGGTGTCCTGTCCCATCTTTTCAATGTGCTGTTGTATTCAGTTTGCTAATCCATATTTGTCAGGGATATTGTCTGATGAAAATAACTTTCTTATGTCTCTTTCTGGTTTTGGTGTCAGGGTAATGCTGGCCTCATAAAATGAGTTTGGAAGTGTTCTGATCTCTTCAATTTTTTGAAGAAGTTTGAGAAGGATTGGAGTTGGTTTTCCTTTAAATGTTTGGTGGAATTCACCAGTAAAGCCATCTGGTCCCAGGCTTTTCTTTGTTGGGAGATTTTTGATTGATTAATCTCCTTAGTCATCATTGATCTGTTCAGATATTCTCTTTCTTCCTGATTCGGTCTCAGTGGGTTGTATGTTTCTAGGAATCTATCCATTTCTTCTAGGTTGTCTTATTTGTTGGCATAAAATTGTTCATAGTCTCAGGCGCCTGGATGGCTCAGTGGGTTAAGCTTCTGCCTTCAGCTCAGGTCATGATCTCAGGGTCCTGAGATCAAGTCCCGTATCAGCTCCCTGCTCGCTGGGGAGCCTGCTTCTCCCTCTTCCTCTGCCCCTCCCCCCTGCTCATGCTCTCGCTCTCTCCCATGAACATGCATTCTCTCTCTCTCAAATAAATAAATAAAATCTTAAAAAACTTGTTCATAGTCTCTAATGATCCCTGGTTTCCTGTGGAATCCGTTGTAATGTCTCCTCTTTCTAATCTTGAGTCTTTTTTTTCTTGGATTATTCTTAGTCTAGGTAAAGTTTTGTCAATTTTGTTTATATTTCAGAAAAACAACTCAGTTTTTTTTTATTTTTTCTATTTTTTAAAACTTCTCTATTTCATTTATTTCTGCTCTAATCTTTACTATTTTCTTCCATCTGCTAACTTTGGGCTTAGTTTGTTCTTCTTTTAGTTCCTGGAGGTGTTAACATCAGGTTGTTTATTTGAGATCTTTCTTCTGTTCTCCAGTAGGTGTTTATCACTATAAACTTCTCTCTTAGCACGGCTTCTGCTGCATCCTATACATTTTACATTGTGTTTTTGCTTTCATTCGTCTCAAGACATTTTCTAAAATCCCTTTTGATTTCTTTTTTGATCTGTCAGTTGTCCAAGAGTATGTATTTGTGAATTTTCTCTTATTTCTCCTGCTATTTTATTGTTCTTTCATTCAGTTGTGATGAGAAAAGATACTTGTTATGATCTCAGTCATCTTAAATTTGTTAAGACTAGTTCTGTGACCTAATATGTGATCTATCTTAAGGAATACTCCACGTGTGCTTGAGAAGAATGAACACACACCCCCATCTTCATTGCAGCGCTATTCACAGTAGCCAAGAGGTGGGGGAAAACCTCAATGTCCATTGATGGGTGGATGGATAAAGAAAATGTGGTGTATGCAAACAACAGAACATTATTCAGCTTTAAGAAGAAGGAAAAACTGCCATTTGCAACAACATGGATGAACCCAGAGGACATTATGCTAAGTGAATAAGCCAGACACAGAAGGACAAAAAAATGGGTAAGTCCAGTTATGCGAAGTAGCTAAAATAGTCAGACTCATAGACACCGAGAATAGAATGGTGGTTTCCAAGGTCTGGGGAGTGGGGAGCTGTCCTTGAGTGGGTGTAAAGTTTGAGTAAGTTCTAGAGATGAGCTATACAACTTAGCACCCATAGGTAACAGTATCATTCTGTGCAGCTACGAGTTTGTAAAGAAGGTACAACTCATGTTAATTGTTCTTATCACAGTAAAAGAATAAATGAATGAATGAATTTTCACTCAAGAAAAAGGAAAGATGCTCTCAGGAGTAAGGAGACAGGGAGGGTGGAGGGTGCCTTATTGGCTGGTTACTGATCGGGGACACCTGGAGCTCCGCTCAGAAAGTCACTTCTCAATGATCTATTTCTGCCATACAATTGGGTCACTTTGCCCTCTGACAACCTGAGAGGTGGATTTTGCCAAGGATAGGAGCTGGGGTCCTCATCCACCAACTCCTACCCAGCCCTGGTTGCAGGCTGACCCCAGGGAATGATCTGCACCCCTGACCTCCCTGCACACACACACCCCCCCCTTGGGTTCAGCCTGAGCAGGGGTGAAGGGTGCCCAAGAGGCAGAAGGAGGTATCTCCAGGGCTTCAGGTAGGCAGCCACCTGGGTGCTTGGTGCATATTAGGGGTGTGACCAAGCTGGGGCCCCAGCTTCCGTGCAGAGCCTGCCTTCGGGCCACCAGATCACCCTGGCCTGGACTGTAGAGGTGTCTCAGCTATTCCAAGGGTCTGGGGCTGCATTTAGCAAACTGCACATCCCAAATATCATTTGCAAGATGAGCTTGTGGAGCAGCGCCAATCTGGGAAGAACCTCCCGCCTGCTGCTTTTGGGACAAGTCACTTCCACCAAGCCGACTTGGAAGGCTCGTTCTGTCCTCAGCTGTGCGTTATCCCTCACTCCCCCTCACTCTGTGGGCTCGTCATTGCAGAGGCCACCGCTCCCATACAGTGTCACTCAGCAGGGGCCCAGGGCCGGAGTCATCGTGTCTGGCCTCTGATGTCAGTGGGACCAGGGAGTTGTAGAATAACAGAAGCACATCCCACATTTACCATCTTAGAGGCAGTTTACGTCCATTTCCCCCACCTCTCCCTCCCGGGGAGCTCCGTCCATGCTCCGTGCAGTGCAGGCAACAGATGTCCCCCAGTGCCCTCTGCGTGATCCCAGAGAACCTAATGCACACACAGCTGACCGCATCTGATAGGAACCCTCCGGCCACAGCCCGGGCTGCTCAGCCTGAGGAAGGACGTGTAACCTGTGTGTAGTCTCTGGAAATGCATTGTTTTGCTCTTGTTGTTTTGTCTTTCCCTTCCCCTGCCTCCTTCTGGTGTTGGAGAAAACATGAGTTGAGATGCACAGTTCCTGTCTTGCTTTCCCCCCTGCAAACTGCAGTGTGAGCAGAATAACGCAGTCCATGTGTGAGGGGAGGGTGTGGAAGGGGCTTGCATGCTGAGCCAGGGCCTCCTGGGGCTGCTACTTCCTTCCAGCTGTGGGAGACAAACAAACCTATTAGGACATGGTTGGGATTTTCAGCTCCAAGGTCTGTGTTTAAGGCTGAAATCAACTAGATGTTGGGCCACATCAGCTGGCTCGGATCGGCTGTTCCCCATGGGCACCTGGAGGGACACATCCCCCTCCCACCCCAACAAGACCAAAGGGCTGCCCAGGACAGCTCACGAGCATCAAAGGCAGCATGGACATGAGAACGGCTTTCCTTCCTGTCTAAACCATGACTAGCGAAGTGAGCAGGCTTTGGAAACAGTTGCGTGGGTCTGAGTCCACACTACCTCTTACGCTGGGCAAAGTTCCAGTTATCTACTGCCGTGTAACAAATTGTCCCATAACTTAGGGTCATAAAACCTCCACTTCTGATTATGGCTCACAGTTTTATGGGCCGGGAATTTGGACAGGCCTTGGCTGGGTGGTTCTTCCCCAGTGTCAGGGAAGGTGACTCTGTGGTGCTCAGTGGTGGACGGGCTGGTCTGGAGAGTCCTGGAGAGCTTCATGCACCGCGTGCCTGGCCCCTCCAGCATGGTGGCCTCTGCGTGGCCAGACTGTGCACACGGCAGCTCAGGGGCCCAGCAAGTGTGCAGCAACAGGCCCCCAGGGGGGCTTCCCGTGACCTAGTCTCAGAGGAGACAAACTCAGTTCTATCACATTTGGCCGAGTCTCTGAGGCCAGCCTAGATTCTGGGGAGGGCGACGAGCCTCGCCTGTCAGTGGGAAGAGCAGCAAAGAATCTGCTGCCATTCTGATTATACCCCCGGCCAAGCTGCCGCCTCGAGCACAGGTCTCCATTCTTCCCGAGTGAATGATGATAGTAGCGAACTCTACTTTGGAGAATGGGTGTGAGGATAAAGTGGAACAATGCACAAAAGCTCGCTGTCTTTGGCCTTGAATAGGTCCGTGGGGAAGGTGGCTCTTCCTTCCTCGGTTCCACCTGGATGGAAGCTTCCCAACCACGTGCACGAGAGCCGCCCGCCGGTGACGCCAGCCCTCGGTCTGCCGGCGGCACTCTCTCCCTGGCACTTCTGCTACATTCCTCCCAACGCTGCGTCTCAAGTGCAATAAACGGGCTCCTGCAGGGAAGGCTGTGGCGCTCCCGAAGGTCATTCTCTCTGAAGAGCCGTGAGTCTGTGTTGAGAATGTGACTTCCCTAGCAATAATTTATAAATGAAAAAGAACAATCATAACAGTCATTGAAACCCCAAAAAGAAGGGGACTATTTATAAATGCAGAGTGCTTCATCCTTGCCAATTCCCGAATCTCAAGTACCTAAGTGGGAGAGAGTGAGGGCAACTTTGTTAATTGGCCTCCAAAAATCTGTGTTGTGAAAGGTGCTCACTGGGACTCGGAAGAGATGGCCATACGGCCAGCAGGCTCCAGGGCAGGGAAGTTCACCCCCGGCCGCGGGGGCTAGGGGCTCAGAGGCGGCGTGGTGGGAGGGAGATGCCACTGAGCAATAGCCCTGGGCCCACCCCCAGCTCACGGCCAGAGGCTGGGGGCGGTCTCCCAACCCACCTGACGGGGCCTGGGCTGGGGGCTCCTAGGCTGGGATCCCGGGCACCAAGGACCACAGAAGTCAGGAGAGAGGCCATGGACTTACCTGAAACTCTTCTAGGGGAAGAACCTGTAGTCTTCAAGTTTGAAAACCCAGGGATATTGGAAAGCAAACATGAGGTCTTTAAATAGGTGACCGGACAAATAACGGTGGTACATCTAGACAGTGGAACATTATTCAGGGCTAAACAGACATGGGGAATCGTCAGTGCACATCGCTAAGTGAGAGAAGCCAATCTGAGAAAGCTACCCACTGTATGGATCCAACCACATGACATTCTGGAAAAGACAATACTATGGAGACAGTAAAAGACCAGTGGTTGCAGGGGTTTGGGGGAGGCAAACATGGGCAGGCAGAGCACAGGGGAATTTAAGGGTGGTACAAGCGTCCATATGACAGTGTAATGGTGGATGCACAGTTGGCCTCATCCTGGACCAACAGCTCCTAGAACCCTGGATGCAGGGTCTCTGGGAGGAGAATGGCGCCTGTCCTCTAACCCCAGAGCTGAACACGTTTGCTTTTTCTCCTCTGTAAACTGCGGCTGATGCTGCCAGTCCCAATTCCAGAGCGGAGAGGCGGTAAGGACGAGCTGAAACCCCAGGCACACAAGCGTGATTCGCGGCTGCTGTGCACGCCTCCCGGAGCCTTCCATTCCTGGCCTGGCACTGGAGTTTTAGCTCTAATCTCCGTATCGAACACTGAGAACCATGGGGACAGAAGCGTGTCCACTGGAACACAGCACAGCCCTTGTTCAGAGCAGGAGTCCCCGAAAGGATCCATTAATCCGGGCACAGGAGCTCAGACTAGCTAAGACGGGTCAAGCAGGACTTCCTCACCTCTGGTTCAGGAGATGGCAAGCTGTGGTCCTGGGGGAACACCCTGACAGTCTCTGGGAAACAGCTGTGGTCTAGATTAGACCTCCAGTTTTCTCCCTTCTTCTTCTTCAGTTTGGGAATGCTCCAGAAGACTGCTTTCTCTGAAGCTTTTTACTGTGGCGCTAAAATGCCCCCCAGGGAGGACCCAGGGTAGTTGATAATGTGGGCTCCTCTCCCTGGTCTGTTCTGAGGGAGCTGCACCACTCAGAGCAAGCCACATCCCTCTCTGAGCCTTGGGGAAATGGGGCTGCAGCAGGTGGATGGGGTGGTGCCCGAGACTGTGCTCTGAGACAAGAGGGCTGCTCAACATCCCCGCGATTCACCCAGCAAGCAGCTACCAGTTGCTCTACAGAACTCAGCCTTCCGTGGGAGACCGTCCCTGGGGATCTGGGGGCCCTCCCTTCTGCAGCTTTGGGGGCAGAGGGGGCTCTTGTACCCACTGGGTTATTTTGCGCCCTCCCAGAGCTTCCTCAATGCCCCAGCACCTGCCTCCACTCGTGCACCCAGGACTCGCTTCTTGTGCAGCCAGAGACCCAGGTCTAGGCCATTTGCTCCTAGGAATCAATTCTAGAAGTTTGAGCTTGACAGCCAGATTGCCTGTCGAGTAGACCAGACAGCCATGCATCATCCCCACTTTCTTCCTTCAGGGCTCTCCTGCCCACACGCAGTGCTCAGCAGCCTTGAGGCCCCTGCCAGCTGACCCAGGAACTCCACTTGCTCACCCCACCCAGACAGGGGACATTACTGCCACTCTGACCACCTAACACATGTCCCTCCATCAAACCAGGCATTTGTTTGCCCAACCCATGGTAGCCCCCTTACTGGAGAGATACTGAAAATTAAGTCACAATAGGACATCCAAGATGGAAGTCTTTGGAAGTGATTTAATGCCTTAACCAGCGGTGTGCATTCTAAGTCACCCGGGGAATGCTGAGAGCACACTTGCTCAGGCCCTGAGATTTGCTGAACATGAATCTCTGCAGCTGGGCCGGGGTCCAAGCATCCGTATTTTGAAGATGCTTGTCAGGTGGTCCTGTTGCACAACTAAAGTTTGAGAATCCCTGCCTTATCCCAAAGAAGGGACTCTCTAATGGGTGCGGGTGTGTGTGTGGGGGGGGGGTCACGTTTTTAGGCAGTTGGCTTCGTCTATCTGCCTCTGAGGCTTCTCTCCCATTAGAGCTTCAACCACAGACCCAGGAAGCAGAAGGAGGCGCTGCCCGGAAGGCAAACTTGCTCCTTGAAGATGGGCCCGTGTCTCTGGCCCCCGCAGTCAACAGAATGCCATGCTTTGGCCTCCACTGCCCAACTGCCCCTACACCTGAGCAGCACGCACAGGGCTGGAAACCCCGGCCACTCCCCAAGGAATCCAGCCACCTCCCAGTGGCCCCGGCACCTGTGTCCTGGAGAACGTGACCCACATTAATCCCCCAAAGTTCAACACCAGGCTAAATAACTTGAAAGGATCCAGCCAGTCCCTCAGCAGGTGTGTTTCAGGGCCGCTCTTGGTCTGCTTATACTTCCAAAGTCCCCCCTTCCCCGCTCTCCCTCCCTTAAATCTAATATTATCTATTTTACTGTTTAATTGCTCTCCTCTCCACAGACACCGGTTTTCATCGCCCCCCTTGTAGCCCCCTGCCCCGCCTTCCGAACATCCTGTCCTCGGCTTGTTTCCCCTGAAGCAGCCTCCTTTGGCCCCAGTTCTCCTGTTCCTGCCTTGGAGTTTGCAAGTAAAGAGAAGAAAAGCCGCTGAATTGCGGGGCCCTCCTCACTCCTCCAAGGTTGTGTTTCAGGAGATCCCCCCCCCCACCCTGCTTTCCTGTTCATCTGTTTTGGTGCTGGGCCTGGTGCCGGGAGGGAGAGAGCCGTGGGCCAGGCAGAGCTGAAGACATGAGAGCAGCCGAGAAGCAGAGTGACAGGTGCGAAAGGTCCTGGCTGAGTGGGAGGTGCGTGAGCGGCCTTGCAGTGGGGCTGGCTGGGCCTCCCTCAGCAGGAGCCTGCATGCTGAGCCACAGTCAGCCATGCAGAGACCTGGGGATGGAATGTTCCGAACAGCAAGTGCAGAGACCCGGATGCAAGAAGCAGCTCTGAGGAGCGAGGCCCATGGGGGTGGGGACCAGATGGCATAGGTCCTTGTGGGCCATGGAGACATCATCGATGGTCCAGGAGGGTCCAACCTCAGGGCCTGAAGCAGGGGTGTGATGTGACATTCTCTGATTCACATTTCCAGTGGGCCTGGTTTGCAGGGAGAGCGGAGGGGAGGAGGTGGCTGTAGGGGTCCAGGTGAGAGATGATGGGCCTCAGTCCCCAGAGGGAGGGAAGTAGATGCATGTGCAATATGCTTTGGGAGAAGAGCCAACAGAAAAAGAAAAAACAAAGTAACGGATAAAAAAAATCCCTTCTCCGCCCCCATCCTGATGCTACGGGGATCCAGGGCACCCGAGGTACAGTTGGACACAGCTCCACCCCAGGTGAGGAGGTCCCAGGGAGCAGGGGTGCGGGGCAGTGCCATGCTCCTGGGGGCGCGCTAACAGGGTGCACTAGCACTCTCTCCCTGACATGACATTTTCTAGTCCGCCCGCATCAGCCGAGGTCAGCCTGACCTCCTTCCTCCTTCTGCCAGCTGCTTCTAAGAACCAGCCAACAACGAGTCGGACACCATGCAAGGTCGTGAGTGAGCACTCTGTTATTGGCGTCATTGGACATGTGTCCCTGCTCCCAACACCGGAGCTCCCCACTTTTTGTAAAGCAGACAGGAAACAAATGAGCAAAACAGCAACGCAGGACAAAACCCCTCTGGGATCCTGAGGTGGCCCTTCTCCTCCTTCTGTTGCCAGGATGCGTCTTCTTTCTCCAGCAGGTCCCGGGCCATGGGTAGTTGCTCTGCGGGACTGAGCTGTCCGATCCTTTTGAGCTGCATCTCCTGCTTTATAGAAGGTTCCGAAGTGCCCACAGCCCAGCCCCCCACCCCAGTCCCAGAGGAGCAGTGGCCCCTGAGAAAGGGAGGTGTGAGTGACAGAGAGGAGCCACCTCCCAGGCAAAGGGGGCAGGTGTCCTGGCAGAGGGCGGGCCGTGCGCACACACACAGGAGCTGGGAGAGAGGGATACCTTGCACCTGGTGGGGTCGGAGGTCAGGCTCCCCCGGGGCTGGGTGTGGGGGGGTGGCCTGCCCCCTGGGTCTCTGCACCAGAGCGTGGAGGTGGTCCCCTAGGTCCTCAGTCACGCTACCCTAGAGCACAGGCCACTCCGCATTGCCAGGCCCATCTTCTGTCCGAGGGAAGCACCATCTTCTTCGTATGTGAGGATGACTCGAGATAATGATTCGAAGACTTTTAAGGCAGGGCCTGGCACACAGTAAATATCAGTAAATGTTAAAAGGGAATAATGATATTGTTGAACACAAAAGCAGTCGTTCAGCGTCGTGGCTTAGCGTCCTCAGAACTGACGCCAGAGAAGGACTTGTGCCGGCCTGTCTGTCTCTCTCTCTCTCTCTCTCTCTCACTTTTTCCTTCAAGACTGTTCTCTGTTCCACGAGAGGAGGCTTTCTTGAGCTGGGTGTCAGGATGATTTCATTCACTTCTTGAGTATCTTCAAGTTGAGTGTCTTCAACTGCCCACAAAGATTCCGTTATATTCCAGGAACACACCTTTTACTAACATCTCCCTGCTTTCTTTACAAAACAGCTTTTATCTACCATTGAAGTGTCTAAACCATAATGATGAATGGGGAAAGCAAATTAACATCAGATGAAAAGGCAGGGAAATGTAGCCCCAATACAAGCTTTGATTTGCTTCTGGAGATGAGCCCCTTCCCAGGCTCACCTCCACACGTGGGAGAAGGAAGAGTCTACCACGCTCCGCAAACATCTGTGGACCAATTACAGTCAACAGTTTACAGGTGTCGAGAGGGAAGCATCACTCACATGCTACCCTCCCAAAAGAGTTTTCTTAATTTCTCTTAGAAACAAAAGCACACTTTTCTCTAGGGCTCTTTATCTAGCAGGTTGAGATCACAAATCCTCCTCCAGGTGGGAGGGAGCCCCCAGAGGCTGGGCAGAGCAGGGCTGGCTTGGGTCCTCCCTCAGGGCCCCTGCCTATGTCAGAGTTTGCCCAACTTCCTCATGCTGATTCCCAGGCTCTGCCCCCCAGAGGTCCAGACCCAGTAGATCCGAAGCAGGGCCCAGGAAGTAGCATTTTTATGAGGCCCCCCAGGAGCTGCTTATTACCTGTGGGATAAACCAATCGTTCTCCAAGGCTGGCATTTACCCAGGAGGTTGTTAAGAGGCCAGCTCATGGGCCCCATGCCCCGAAGCCCCATGTCAGCAGGCCTCAGGTGGAGCCCAGGAATCTGAATTTCTTGGGAGCCTCTCTAGGATTCTGAAGCAGACGATCTGAGGACAGAGGTAGACTGGAAGGCGAGTCCATTCACATGCAGATTCCTCTACTGTAGGTCTGGGGTGTGACCCAAGGTTCTGCATTTTAAACACACTCCCAAGGAGTGTTGACACTGCTGGTCTCCAGGTCCCACGTCAAGTGGCCTAGCTGCAGACCATCTTTTGCACTCCACGGCCATGCATTTTAGATCATATTTTTGCTTCCTCTCTAAATGCATCCTCACTGCTTCGTTCACAGCAAGCGTGATAAACCAATGCTCTCTACTGGACTTGCCTCAGTTACTGCAGTGCTTTGAAACCATATTCCTAAAAATGTGAGTTCCCATAAGACCTCAGACACTGTGTAAAAGGCTTCCTCCAGCAAATGAGTTTGGGAAGTGCTACCTGCCGGGGTCGCAGGGCCTGGGTGAGAGGCCGGCCCTGCAGGCTGAGCCCGGGGCTGCCATCTCCATAGGTCCCTTGGCCCCGCTGTGCGATGGGGATGCTAACTGAGCCCACTTATGGAGTGAGGACAACTCTGCGAGTTAATTTACCCAAAGCTCCTGCATCTCTGCCGGACTCAAGGCTGGATGTTCTCAGGATGCACAGACCCTGTTTGGAAGTCACAGTGCCCTTCCATAGGGTCAAGACTCAGCGGTCCAAGACAGGGAGACGTGTCATCTGGTGTTTGGGCCTCAGGACCCCCACCCAACGCCACCATTTTTGTTCAAGTTGCCGGCCTGTTTGCACTCCAGGAGGTTACGGAGCACGGTAGAGCATGTGCTGACTTCTGGAGAGCATGCCCCAGGACCAGTTCGCATTATGCTCTGGCCTTCTGAAGACAAAGGCAGGTCTTGGCAATGGACACTTCAGAACTGCCTGTGTGAGCTCTCTAGGAAGTGATGAAGTACACTGAGGAAGGGGGTGGGGGACAGCAGGGGTCTTTCAGCAGTGTGAGCTCACGGCTGAGGAATGCAATTCCCCCCAGCATGGATTTCGGGTGGACTTGTCCATGAAATCTCACTGTCTACGCAGGACCTCTGCACGTGTGAACATGATGAGGCCGGCACATTCGGCTGCGTAAAGCTATAACCTTCTCACTCCCTTACCAGGTCAGGAATGTTCCGAGACGCAGGGTGGGGTGTGGCAGGCTGGAAGAGATGTGCTGTACTGTTTACTAGCCCCACATGCTTGCTTACAGGATGAGAAATTGCACGAAACCTCATGGGTTTGCATGTAGATCTTACCCTGCTCCTCCTGGCTCATCTGATTACCTGAAGTCTAAAGCCCCAGGGGAGCTAACCAGCAGCCCACCCTGCCTAGGTGGGAGGGTCCTGGTGGAGAGGGAAAGGCCCTTTTGCAGCTCTTGGGCTCCTGCCCAAGTTAATACTGACCTTGGAGCTCAACACTTGCACTCAATCCTCTCCCCCCTCCTTTGCAGGGCATTTCTCAAACCAGAACTAATGTATTCTGGACACAGAGCTCCTCCAAACCAAGACAAAGAAATTTCAAATATTTGAGCAAACAAAATCACTTTTCTTAAATCTCCAAGCCAAAAGGAAACGTGCAAAAAACATTTACTCACTTTCCAAGCTGTACATATTTTTCAATTGATGATCCCTTAAAGAAGTGTCCCCCCAGTTCAGAAATCACCCAAGCAGAGCAAATGGCGCCGGCCTGGCCAGCCGGCACTGACATTCCTAACAGCTCTTCTGTCGGAAAATTTCTTCCTTTTCTTTCCCGGGGCCTCTAATTTCTTTCTTGGCTTCTCAGGTCTAACAGTGCGTTCTGATGCACAAACAGGAATTCGTCCCGTCCCCAGTCCTTAGGGGCACGAGGCAGCCGGGGCTCCGACTCGGAGCTCTGCACTGCGCTGGAGGGTCTGCAAAGCCTGCAGGCAGATCTACCGCTCGCTCCGCTCTGCGCTTCTCTGCTGGGCTGGTCTCTCAGGGCTGACTCCTGACAGCCCAACGTGGGCGCATGGCCTCCCAGGAGGTGGGCCAGGGCTGGGGGGAGTCAGTGCGAACACACCCCAAACGTAGAGAACACAAGGGGAGCGCCCTCCCACCGTGGGCCGGGCAGGAAGTTAGCCTAAGCAGAGCAGGGGCTCCCCATCCAGAGGGGGCGCCCAGGGTATGTGTGTGGGGGACCCCCAGCCTCCTTCAGTCCTCAGGTCCCCGCCTTCCCCTCCACCCCCCCAGTACAAGGAGGGTCGGGGCCCCTCGACCCACCCGGGCTCCGACGCCCGGCGGCGCGGGGCGGGGGCACAAGAAGGAGGCGCCGGGCGCAGCGCGCCGGGCGCTGGCGCGGGCGCGGCGCGGGGGGCGCGGCGCCTTTAAGGCCCGCGTCAGGCCGAGCGAGCGCAGGGGCCGGGCTCGGGGCGGGGCCTCGGCGGGGCGGCCGCGCGGCTTCACCTGCAGTTCGGAGCGCGCGGAACAGAGGCGCGGGCGGCTGCGAGGCCGGCGGACGCACCGGCCCGAGGGAGCGCGCCGCCGGCCGACTTGGCCTGGCTCCCGGAGCCGGGCAGCGATCGCGGCGGCGCGGCCGGGCTGGAGGCGCGGGGCCCGATCGAGCGGCGGCGGCAGCAGCGGCGGCGGCGGCCATCGGAGCTGCGCGATCCGGGCTGCGGCGGCGGCGGCGGCCGGGAGCGGGCTCCGGGCGCCGGGCTCCGGGCGGGTGCCGGGGCGCGGCGCGGCGGGAAGATGACCGCGGGCTCCGGCGTGCTCCTCGTGCTGCTCTCGCTCTCCGGCGCGCTCCGGGTAAGTTGCCGCCTGGCGTCCCGGCCGCTCGGAAGCCCCGGGCACCGCGGGGCCGCCCCCGGAGCCGGCGGGGCGCGCACTCGCCCGGAGGGGCTCTCCCGGGCGCCCCCGCCGCGAGCACCGCTGCATCCAGAGGCTCCCGCGCTCCGCGAAGCCGCCCGCGGTCGACAGGAACAGGGAGCCGCCGGGGCAGCGGCGAGCCGTGGTGCGGAGCGGGGTGGGATGTGGGTGGGCGGAGGGCCCAGAGAGCTGTGCCCGAAGCGGGACCCGCCAAGCATCCCTCGGCCGCCCCAGGTCCGCGGCCGCTGCTCGGAGCTCGGCTCTCCCGCGTCTGGGCAGGCTGCCCGCTGGCGGAGCCGGCGCGCCCTCCATCGCCCGGGAGCCGCGAGCCTCCGGAGTTGGCGAGGCCAGCCCGGGCCGGGACTGCGGGCGGGGAAGCTGGCGACAGCAGGCAGGGAACCAGGGGTACTAGGGACACCCGGGCTGGCCGCCCTGCCCGGGGCCGAGGGCTCGCGGCGCGGCGCCGCCTCCGCGCTCGTCTTCCGGGTGCTGACAGGGACCTTGGCTGAGGCTGGGCAGCGGATGTGGACCGCGGGGCACCCTCGCCGCCGAGTCCCCGAGGCGCGGCTGGAGCCGGTGTCCGGCGGGGCCCTCGCCGCTGGCAGCGGGGCCGGGGAGCCAGGCGCCAGGCGGGCGCGGGGTGAGGGTGCCCGGGAGCGCGGTCCGGGCGCCCGCCTCCTTCCCGCCGAGCCCGCGAGCCCGGCCCCCAGACCCGCTGTGCGCGGCGCGTGCAGGCCCCGGGGGCGGCGTGCGGGGCGGCGCCGGGTGGCGCCCCTGGGGAGGCGGCGGGGCCGCGGGAGTTGCAGGAACCCCCTCTCGTGGCCGATCGGCCTCGCTGCTCCTCAGGGCAGCGCAGTTGTAACCTCCGAGATAAACAAGTGCGGCGCCCCCAGGCCCGCTCCGAGGCTGCGGGGCGCTCCGGCTGCGCTCGCCGCACGCCCGGGCGGGGCGAAACTTTCCTGGGCGAGTTCGCCTCCGGGGCTCCGGTCCTCTGTGGAGCTCCGTTCCCGAGAAGTGGAGCTGCGGTTTGGAGCTCTCCCAAGGAATGAACCCGCGCCCCTCGCCCTCCCCATGGGGCTTTTGGGGGAGGGCGCCCGCGCCGGGGGCCGGCGTCGGAGTGTGGGAGCCAAGGCCGGCCGGGCGGCGGCCCCGCGAAGGCACGACTGCGCCCCGTGTGCGCCTCTGCCGCCGGTGTGCGCTGGCCGGGGAACGGGGCCGCCGAGCTCGGTCGTCCGGGCCCAGCGTCCCTGCTAGGCGCGCAGTCTCTTCGACGGTTCCCCACCCTGCGTGCGAGGCTGACCTGGCGCTGCCACTCCCCACAGCCTGGCCTGGGCCCCTTGCCCGCCCCCAGCCCCTTCCGCTGGGACAGGCGGACGCCCACCCTTTCAGGTCAGGGTTAGAGATGGGGGCTCCACGGGAGGACCAGTGTTCCTCCGAGTGGAGGTGGGAGGACTGGAGGGTGGAGCCCCGTCTTTGGGAAGCCTCCCTCCTTGCCCGGCGCTGAGCCTCTTCTGGGAGGACCTCCTTTCTTGCTCTGCCCCCTCCTCCCCCCCCGGTGACCCACGGAGAAGACCTAAGCCTGCAGGCCCTCTGCACCCAGAGCCCAGCTCCGGGGCCGCGAGGGTGCCATGGCCGTCAGGCTGCCGCTGGCTGCACCTCCCTCCTCTCCGTGGCTTGGGATACTCCTCAGATATTGCCCTCTGTGGGGCCGAGAGGCCGTCCCAGGCAGCAGCCCTGGCGTCCGCCGTCCCTCCTCCCCACCACGCACCCCTGACCTCAGGCCAATCCAGCAGGGCCCCTTGTGGGCGCCGGGCTTCCGCCTGCGCCGCGCAGAAAGCGGAGGAACCTCCCCCTGGCGCACGGTCAGAAGGTCAGGTGCACCCTCGCGCCGCGTCCCCCGCCCGCGTCGCTCACGTCACTTCATCCCATCCTCACCTGTCACGGGAGGGTGAGCACGGGACGAGAAGGTGTTTTCCGAGCCAGAGGCCACATTCACCCAACGTTTATCACCGACATCCTGATAGCTGTCCTGCATCCTCCGCGGTTACCCACACTCCCCGGCTGTGCCCAGGTCACCACTGACCCTGGACCGCGTGTGCGTGCGTGCGTGCGGAGGAGAGCACACGTGCGTGCGGACTGTGGCTCTGCCCTCGGCCTCGGGGTCCACGGAGTCTGGGGGGCTGCTGAGCCAGTTGAGTCCATGAGAGCACAGAAGCAGAAGAGCATTGGTTTTGGGTGGAGACCGAGGCATCTGCGTTCCTGTCCTAGCCGGAGGCAAGACCCAGCCTGCAGCAGCCCCTAGTAAACATGGGCTTTGGATTAAATTTCTGTCAACTTCACATTTGTTCCAACCTCTTTTCTTTCTGTTCTCAGGCCCATAATGGGAATCTTACAGCCAGGGAGACCTGCAAGGCTGGATTCTCTGAAGAAGACTATACGGCATTAATCTCGGAAAACATTCTGGAAGGAGAGAGGCTACTCAAAGGTAGGGGGCTTGCGGAGTGGGAAGAAATTGCACATCATGCTCTGGACGGGGGGGAGACATTTCCAGGAACAGGCAAGGCGGGGCTGTCTTTGAGGCAGGCTCTTTGCAAAATGATGGCTCTGAGGTCAGTAAGATGGGGAATGTGGGGACCTCGAAGGCATTTTGCATCACAGGTGAATGATTCAGAATGCCTGTCATTTTTGAGTGAGGTGAATCATTTCCTGGGCAACAAATTAGAATTCGGATGTAACGTCACCCAAATAATGTGCAGGGAGAGACTTTCTTGCTAAGTATTTTTATGTATGAAATTCTGGATTCTTAAATTATCCCTGCTTTGAAATGCATGATAAAGCAGACGATGTTGTTGGAGATGCGGTAAATAAGCCCACAGACGTTCTGTTCACAAATGTGGCATTCATTTTCATTACAGCCGCACTGACAACACGAAAACACACATGCAGGAGGGAGCTACCAATTAGCTTTATCCTAATTGTAGGGTTATATCCACATTTGTGATGGGAACGTCAGAAGCAGCTTCAGAAGTCAAGTGACAGTAGATCATTCTGCATGTTGATCTGTTTCCCTTTCGAGACAAACTAATTAAACTTTCCATTTGCATGGGAGAGGAAATAAATCAGTTCTTCCTTCTGAGGATTCCAGATCCTATCACGAACACCACGGCTGTGCGCCTTCCCAGAAGTAGCAGCTTTTAGCTGATTTCAGAGGGATGGAGGGAGCAAACTTTGGATAAAGCTTCAGCACTAAATTTTAGCACTCACGACTCAATAATCCTCATACTGCTGACTTTCTCCCCAGTTTTGTGTTTTAGGGAATCTGGGATTTTCCCTTAAGAGCTGATAGCAGCTTCTTTGGGTGGGGCGGGGGTGGGAGCACAGACATATTGGGAGGTGATTTTTCAGATCCTCTTCCTTGGAGACTGAGCTTGTTGACTTACCTTGTTTGTGCCTGGTTGTATGAACCGGGGATTTTGACTTGGTACTAAGTCCAACCCTTACTTGTTTGTCTGCATTGACTGCTAAGGGTATGATACAATTGAATCTTTCATTGATTACCAAAAAAATAAAAATGAAATTCCCAGCAGTTGACCAGAAGCAGAACGGGTGTGTTGCATGAGGAGGCATATACTGGTAAGGGTTTTCAGGAGATGCTCCGTGAATTGCACTGTGCATGTCATTTTAGAGTTCGAAAGGGTGGACCATCTTTCAGGATGTATTAGCCTACTGAGCATTCCTGTGTGTGCTCAGGGAAGGCCCAGAAGATTCTTCCACACTGGGTGTGTTGTGCCATTGCACATAGCAGGGGACACGCTGCGGTACCCCCGTTTGCTTCTCTGGAAGCTGGCATCCTGGGCCTCTCTGAGTATGGAGCTGCACTTGATAACATCTTGGAGTCTCAGTTTTACTCAGGAATGTAAGAAAAGTACCTCTATTTTAGTAAGGCCAAGTGCTACCTACTGTGGAAGAGAATGGCAGATTTTCATACCTTTTTTGATGAAATGTGGGATTTCTAACAGGCATCTGGTCTCCCTCCTGGCTGCTTTGTGGGTCCAGGCTGAACTGGCCTCTCTGCTTTTGGCCAGTGTTGTAGGGAAGTCTTGATCACTGGCTGGACGTTGGCCTGCCCCCTGAGCCCAGACGTGGTTCACCCAGTGTGGAATGGAGAAGGTGAACTTGGACCAGCCTATAGGCTTTGGGGATGCATGACCCATTTTCGGGGCACTTACTTATTCCTGAAATGAGGCTCAACCCAACCCAGGTTGAGGGGGAATTGCAGGTGTCTCACAGGCCTTGGGACCTGCTCCTCCCCTCCTGTGGGGCAGGCTAGAGCCCCATTGCTTCTCCTGCCCCTGTGTGCACCCCCCCACACACACTGTTCTCCGGGCCAAAGATGTTTTATATCTTAGAAATAATTTTACACATATGGAGGTAAAAGCTGATGCAGATACACACTCAAACCAGGGCAGATAAAAATTTCTCTTTTTATGTACGTACTCTGCAAACCACAAGACCACAGTGAAGGTGTGTGCATCCAAAATAAAATAAAGCTACAGTATTTCTGTTATTCTGGTAGGAATCAAGTTAAATAGATAATGACTACTTATAATTGAGTTACTCCAACAGAGAGAGCTTAACCTTAATTTGACAAGCAAAGCTTCACAGAGTCACCGTTTTATTATAAGTACCCCAAAAGCCATTAACGGCTGCTTGGTGGCTCCTTCTCTTTGACTGAGTCAGCTTACCAGCAGCCCCAAACATCCAGATTCCAGAAGGAGCGATTTGTTACACAGTAATTAACTTATTTATGATAAATGGATGGAAGAAATGTCGTGGCATTTTGTTTTATGTCTAAATGAAAAGCATTTGCATTCTAAAAATTTCATGCTAATTAGACTTAAAATAGTTTTCCCCAATAGGGTAGCAAATACTATGGTATTGTGAACCTTGCAAGCAGCAGAGTCTCTAAGTACAGCAACGCGGGGCGTCCGTTGGGCTGATTTGTAGCGTTCCCAGATGCCCTCCACATTGTGTTTACTCTGCGTGCTTTTTCTGGCCAGCTCGTGAACTTAGCCACGTTCTGTTAGCTGTAGTGTTGTTTTCAGGATCATTCACTTATGGCCATGATCACTGGTGCGTGGTAATATCGAACGTAGGATGGTTTAGCTGTTTTCCTTAGGCCAAGACGGAATGTTCTGTGAGCCATAGTTTAGTGTGGGGCAGTTACTGAGCTGGTGTCTTTTTCTCGGCTTTGTTAATAATTAACGGTCAGCCCGGCAGCTGATGCGGTGACCCGCATTGCTCTCTTGTGGCGGGCAGAGTTCTGGAAAACCCAGACCAGCTTCGCGGCAAAACCGCCCCCCTGGATGGGAGAGTGATAGGCCGTATAGTGGGCACCCGGGACACGTGGGTCCTGTCTCCCCTGGGTCCTGGACAGGAGGCGGCGTGTGAGTAGAAATGTCTGCTGGGAACAGGAGGGAGTCGGGTCTGGACGTTACCTGGGGAGGGTGGACTCAAATAATACAGAGAAGAGAGGAGCACTGTTTCTGATGACTTCCTCAGAAAAGCCTTTGTGCTCCCATCGTGCGTTAGCTTAGGGCCGTCGTGTGCACCCCCAACCACACTCTGCTTTCTCCTCGGAGAACTTCTGTTCTCTGGGCAAGCATCTCTCTCGATTAAATGGTAAGGTTCATGAGGGCAGTGCCTCTGGCACTCTGCTGTACTATTTTAGATCATTTCAGGATGTGTTCAGCCAATAGGATAAAACCCCATTACCAGAATCTTAAATGAAGGGGGGTTAATTTTTCTCATGTCACAGTGAAGAGAGAGATGGTCGGGGGCTGGGACAGCTTGTGAGCGCCATTATCACTCACCTGATCTTTATTCTACCATCTTTAGTTTGTCAGCTCAGTTTATTGCCTCATCATTGTAAACTGGCTGCTGTGGCTCCGGCCATTGCATTTGAGTTTGGAGCAGGATAAAGGAGGGAGTAGTGGCACCATTTGCATCCCTTCCCTGTATCAGGAAAGCAAACACTTTCTCAACATGCTTGCAGTTCTCCTTGGCTAGAACTAGGTCACATGCCGCTCCCAGCAGAAAGGGGCGGGGAGGCTGGGAAGCAGAGAATTGCGTTGTCGTATTTGGGTTAGAGCTATTATGATCCACCACCTGGTAGATCCATCTCCTTGGAGCAAGTAAGATTCTGTTTTAGGAAGGAAGGAGGGAGGAATGGATACGGAGGAGACAAGCATGGGTGTCTGCCCTTTAAGGCTTCTGCTTCTAGCATCCTCCCTGAATGCGTGGTGGAATGAATGATTCATTTGCATACCAAGGCGCAGAGAGGGAGGGATGGTGGAAGAGAGTCCACATGCAGGTGTTTGGAGTCAGCATATAAGAACTGGCCACACATAATCGGCAGGGCCGGAAGTACCGTTATCTTGGCAAGTATACTGAAAATAGCCTCTTTGCCCCCCAGAGTTTGGCTTGACCCACCCCTCCGTAGACAGGTCACTCTTGCCAGGGCAGAGGCATCACCAGATGCAGGGCAAGAGGCTAAGCCAGTCCTGCTGCCGATCATGCCTGACCCGTGGTGTGGTTGCTGTCAGTGACAGTCTCCAATGAAGTCATGAATGAGCCCGAGAACGTGGCCGCTGCGGTGCCCTGGGCCCCCTCGGTTCCCTCGCGGGGAGCGGGGCGCTAGCGACAAACCAACCTCGTGTGCTTTGAAGCAGGCTGCCTGTCCCGGGTCCATTCTCACCCTCTTCCTCACTGACACCTCTTCTGTACTGACCCGTTTGGCATACGCTGAGTCCTGTTGAAGATGCTCACACGTCGGGTAGACTCTCTTAGGCCGAGGTGGCAATACGGCCCCGTTCTGGTTAGTAGGATCTAATTAGGTTATTCTGTTAGACGAGGCTTCTGGGAAAGGTGTTTGTTTGTTTGTTTGTTTCTCCTTTCTTTCCTCCTGGTAGAGAGAAACCTATTCAGCCAGTCATGCCTTCTGCCTTTCGCCCTTCCCTCTTCCTCCTTCCTGGAAGACAGATGTGATGTCTGAGGCAGAGCAGCAATCTTGTGACTGTGAGGATGGTGCAGCGGGAACTGTATCCTAGGTGGCAGGCTTGAACCACATCCAGATAACCTCCGGGCTCATTGTCCCCCTAAGAGGTGAGAAAAGCAAGGCTAAAGTACCACAGTTGAGTTTTTGTTTTGTGGCGCAGTGCAATCCCAGATTAGGGAAGCAAGCAAGTATCTGCCCTTCTCTCTGGAAGCTTGGAACACATTTCATCCTCTGGCTTGAACCCAGGTTTGGGGCAGCCCTTCTACCCATCCTTTTTTCCTTGGGCCTTAGCCTTACTCTTGCTTTAGCGTCCTCTGCTTCTCGTGGACTAGAATCCACGTGCAGTGCCCCGGATCGCAGAGAGCGCACTGTGGGCACTCGGTAAGTATTTGCTGAGCAGATGAAATGAACAGTCAACCACGTTAGCGTCTGGGCCAGGATGTGGGTGAATCACGAAATGTATGAAGCCAGGCGGCCTGTCTGCCCCACCCAGTGGGGAATGTGCGGTGTCCGCTGGATCTCTTAGCCGTCCTTCTCCAGGAAGCCAGGGAGCAGGCGCTGGGCCTTGGACCGCAGTGTTGACGAGCTCCGGGGAGCCTCAGCTGCACGGGAGGTGGAGGTGAGGGGCGGCTGGGCAGCACTGCGTGCTGACCGGTGCACTGCCCTAGCCTCACACCAGCACGTTCCTGGCTCTGGAAGCCGGGGGAGTGCTCCTTTTGGAGCATTGAGACCTCCACGGCCTCTCTTGGCAGCCGCCTCAGGGGTCCCCAGAAGGAGGCTCCAGAGCCCACCGTGGAGACCTCGCTGGAGACGGCCATGCCCCTCTGGCTGTCTTTGGGGCCAGCCTTGCCTTTTCAGCGTCGCTTTGGGTTCTCAGCAGCCTTTCCCCCACTAATTTTGCCTGGTGGCAGAGGTAGGAGGTTGAGAAAGGGAAGTTTACATCCACAGACAGTGGCTTCCGTCAGAGGCAGGGTCAGCCTGGGAAGGCACAGCTGCCGCTGTTGTCCCCGAGCCAGAGTTCAGGCACAGAGAGGGTCCCGGTGGCCAGAAGGAGGCAAACCACCGCGGTCTTACACTCAGCTACGTGGCCCATGTGGCCGCAGTGGCCGGGGTGCACTGGGTCCCTAAGGCAGTGCATCAGGAGCCCCACCCCCACATCTTCCAACTTCTGCCCTGTGTGCGCATAATCACCTGTCACCAGCTAAAAATCCTCACTGCAGAAAGCTCACACACCAGTTAGACGTGAGGATGACAGACACATCGATGCCCTGGCTTGAAGATGAAGACTTGGGCATTTCGGAACCATGTATTTTAATGGCGTCTCAAGATGTGGGAATGCGAGGCCTTGTGTGATTGTCCCATAGGATCACTGGGTTCTGGCCACACCGCGTGCCAGCCTTCTGCAGACACCGCCTGTGTGAGCCTCTCGAAAGCTTTGCCGATGAGGTAAAACTGGTCCTGATTTATGGGTCAGAGGCCGATTGATCGGTTCAGGGAAGTTGAGAGATTGGCCAGAGTGCGTGGATTTGCTCCACTTCCCCTGTTTGTCCAGACCCGTGCTTGGAGCTCATTTATATCCCCCACGTACTGTGATCAAAGATGGTTTCTGAGCACTGAGATCACATGCACACAGCTACCCCAGATGTTCAGGGCACCGTCATAAAATTAGCAATTATCAAGCATTCAGACGTGCTAATTGTTTCTTGTCTTGGACGTTTGCACCACACAGAGGCCCAGTGTGTCAAGAGGTGCTCGATAGCCATCAGTGATGCATGAGGGCCGATCTGAAATGGGTCCAAACTCCATGGACACCTTAGGTTTGCAGAACCTGCCCTAGGATCGCAAGAGCCAGGATTCTGTGATGCCAACAGGAGTTTTCCAATTCTGGGCATGAAGCACACGGTCCGGAGAGCGTGTTCTCTCAGCTCTCAGGCTCGGCCAGCGCTGGGGGATGCCAAGAGAGTCCCTGGTGAGGAGGCCTGCGGTCTGGAAGCCCAGACATGGATGATCCGAGCACCAGGGACAGGAAGGAGGCCTCTGATCCTGGACCACAAGGGGATCCAGCGACTCTGCCTAAAGGAGGCTCCTGGCACCCTCTCACGGTGGGACGTGCGTGAGCGATGTGCGTGCCCTCCATGTGCCCTGGGTCTGGGGGCCTGGGTGTCTCCAGGGCCCCCCATGATAGGTTTCCAGGCCTGCCCCCTCGCCCACTGCCCCACTTCCTCCCTCCCTCCCTCCTTGCATCTTTGAAGCATACTTAAGTAGATGCCAGACCTAATCACAAACTGAGAATAAAGGAACGAGCAAGCATTCGTCTTTCCAAAGAATGTGCTGATTATTCTGACTTTTTGAAGGAGCAAGTCTGACTTCGAGTGAATTCCACCATGAAAAAATCCTGTGTGTGAGTTCCTGTGCATCGAGGGTGGTGGAGTTCCCCCGGCGTGTTCTTGTGAATCCTCATGGCACGGGCTCCTTGCTTCTAGTCCTCAGGGGGGGCTGTGACATGTTGCAGGCTGGTCTGGTAAAATCCTTTGCTTTTGTCAGCAGGCTCAGAATTTGGGTGACTTTTTGCCCGGGCTCTCGGCTGCCCTCTCCTGGTGTTTCAGGCTGGCTCCCTGACTCCCATCCTTCAACAAAAGAGAACAAAACAAAGCAAACCTACTTAATTATCTTTGGCCAGTGTGTTCTTTCTTCCAAAGCTCATTTCCCTTCCTGACCTCCATCAGGGCAAGCTGGTGTGTGTCGAGGACGTCCCTGGCACTAATACACCCGCTCTCTCCATGCCTTCGAGACGCCTGTGGGCTCGGGGCGTTTGCAGGTCCTGCCCCAGCCCCGCTGGGTCGTGCAGAGCTCTCCGTGACTGGGCAAACCTCACCCACCTTTCCAAGGAGGAGTTTGCTTGGGTCACGGATTGTGTTAGTTTCATAGGGTACTCCAGCGGTCCGTGTAGTTAGTGGCTTGAAAGACACAAATTTAGCTTCTTGCTGCTCTGGATACCAGAAAGCCAGCATGGGCCAGTCCTCCAGGCTGCTGTCAAGGCGTGGGCAGGGCTGCTTCCTCCCAGAGGCCCCAGGGCAGAGTCCGTGGCCTTGCCTGCTCTGTTTCTCGGGGTGCCACGCTTTCCTTGGCTCGCGGCCCACACTCCGTTCCCACAGTCCCACCAGTATTTCTGCCGGTGCCCCCCCCCCCGCCCGCCCCATGCTCTCATCACCACCTCTGACCCAGGGGCCTCCCTCTTCCACTTACAAGGACTCTTGGAATGGCACGGGGCCCACCGTGATAACCCAGCCTTCCTTAGTCTCCGGGTCCTTGCCTTGGTCACCCTGCAGAGCCCTGTGTGCAGGGCAGGTGACACTCGCAGCCATCCCTGGGGCCTCCCTTGAGCCTCTGTTTCTGGCCCCCACGCGCTGAGGTCCTGCTGTGGCTTGCGCACCTCGCTGTGTTCTTCATTCAGTTGCTGGGGGTCCTCAGCAGTTCACATGGACACCCCCTTCACTGTGGGGGAAACGGGGGTCCAGAGCGATGGAGGAAGCCGGGGCGAGTTAGGAAATGCCAGTGCTTGGACGCCCCGTGCCGCTCATCCCATCCCGCCTCATTCCCAGAGCCCCCATCCCGCCTCATTCCCAGAGCCCCCACCCCCCGTGTCCTGTGTCTGTAGTGGGGACCCAGATCGGCAGCTTCTTCGTGGCTCCTGAGATGCAATTCACCACCCGAGAGCCTGCCGGGGAACGGAAGCTGTAGAGCCCACAGCAGCTTGCGATCTGGCTGCTTCGAACATGGCCTTGTTTGGCTTCGCTGTTTTCTTGCTGACAGTGCGTGGGGATTTAGGAAGGATTAAGGTAAGCCTTCAGCGACAGATAAATATCCCTCATCTATGGGAGGCTGGTCCTCGTGGAGGACGGGAGCTTCCCTGCCGAGGCCAGAGGCACCAGGAGAAGCCACAGGTGCGGAGGGAGGCCTTCGTGGCCTGGCATGGGTGCATTTTCCATTTGGAATCCAGTTTCATTACGTTCCAGCCCCCAGGTGGGGGATGCAGACCCATGTCTGCCCAGAAAGGATCTTTCTCTCTCTGTCTTTGAACAGGATGGAGGAGGGCGGCTCACCTCTGGGTCTTCCCTCAGCACTGTGCTCCTGTGTTTGTCCACCTGACTTGGAAAAATGTTGGATTTTTGTCTTGCATTGGTTTTGCTGCCAAATGTAAGTTTGAACACTGTTGACATTGATCTGCCTGGGAAGCTGAGGGGGAGCCGTCGGTGTTCGTGTTTGCTAAGCATGTGGTTCCAGGCTTCTGCTGCCTGCAAGGCTGAGGGAGAAGTGGGGAGTCACGGGCGGGCATTCTTGGGACAGGGGCCCGGCTGGGCTGTCCTCCTTTTTGTGGACCTCAGTTTCCTTATCTGAAGAGCAGAGGCACATCCAAGCGGGATGGAGGAGCTGCCTGCCTGGGGGACACTTGTGGTCCCCTCCCAGGCCTACCGTAGTGGCTCAGATGGTGGGCCCCCAAAGATTCATCTACCTGGAACCTGTGACTGGAACTTTGTTGGGAGGAAGGGTCTGGCAGGCATAACTAAGTAAGGCTATTGAGATGAGATTATCCTGGATGATCCAGGTGGGTGCTAAATCCAAGGACAGGTGTCCTCATAAGAGACAGAAGAGCAGAGACATGGGAGAAGCCGTGGGAAGGGAGGCAGAGGGGGAGATACCACCACGGCTCAGGGCGGCTATAGGTCCCAGAGGCTGGGAGAGGCAGCAAGGACCCTGCCCTGGAGCCTCCCGTGGGCAGCACAGCCCTTCCCACAGCTTGACTTCAGACTCCGGCTTTTGGAACATCAAGAGAGTAAGTTCCTGTTATTCTAAGCCCCCGAGCTTGTGGTCATTTGTTCCAGGTGCCCCGGGACACCCAGACACCCAGTGCAGCAGAAATCCTGGGGCTGTGCCCTGGGACGCTGCCTGATTGGTCGGTCTCCCAGGGAAGCTGGTGCTCCTCCAAGCCCGAGGACCTCAGGTCTAGAGGAATTTTAGCTTCGGGATCCCAGGGTCAGCGTCCCTGGTGCGAAACCGCTTTATTCCTGGGGGTGTCTGCTGGGTGGTCCCCGGCGTCTGAATGCACAGCTCGGGCGTGAGGCTGGCACGATGCCCTGAGCGTCCACCTCGCCGGAACGGCGCACGAGGCCCTTCAACTGCAGAAATCCAGTCTTCTCTCTTCAAAAGCGTGACACGGAACAATGCCATCAGAACTAAAACGCGCATGGAACATTTGCTCTCCTCCCCTTATCTTCCCTTGTCAAATGCCATCTTCAGGAGGAATATAGCTCAGATCGTATCGCGTAGATACACTGTAAATATTTTGTTCATGGAAAGGTCTGCATTTGGGCTGGTGGAACTACTGCCTCTAGCTTAGGAGAGGCTCGCTCCCCCTGCTGCCCAGATGTGGAGGCTCGCGGGAAGGCGCGGGCGCTCAGGCAGGGGAGCATTTATAGAACGCACCTCTTCTCTCCCCAAAACTGCTTTGTTGAGCAAAGGCAAAAAGGCATTATTTCTGGCTCCGAGTGTCAAGTTTCTTGTGTTTCGAGCAGCCGCGTTTTTGCTGCCTGGCTGCTTACTCCTCCAAAAGCAGAGGTCAGCGTGCTTGCTTCAGAGAGCAGCGGCTCAGCTCTTTCCAGGGCCCATCCCTGTGGCCATCACTTCTTTACCGCTTCGTTGGGGGCAGCCTCGCGTATCCCTGGGGACCGTCACTACCCTGCCTGTGGGTGTGCGGTTGCTGGAGGAGCCCGGGTACCCCGCGGGGAGTCAGCAGCTGCTGCATCCCGCAACCCGGCCATCCCGACTCTTCTGGGGTCTGGATGGGCAACCCTGGGCCGGCGCTGCGGTGGGCTTGGACTGTCCCTACCAGAGCAGGACTGTCACTGCTGGACTCAGGATGTCTCAGGTCGCCGAGCACCCCTCAGCTGGGCCCTGGGGCTGCGTTTTCCATTCCCCACAAGTGCCTCTGGCAGCTTGGGCTGAGTGAGAAGGGCCCTCGTTGGGGAACTGCCAGGTAAGCTGTTTCCTTGCTTGGTCCTGAGGCTCAGGCTGGTTTGCACTCCAAGGGGATTTCAAGGAGAAAGACACCCTTTTCCCTTTCTTTCTTTTTTTCCTGCAATGAGATACTGACAGAGGGAAGCCTTGGCTGGCTCCTCAGAGGGGACACCTATGGGCGTTTGATTAATGAACGCCTTTGGCGAGCAGGGGAAGCCCACGAGAAGCCCCGTGCTGGTCCCAGCGCCCGGCCCTAATTCAGGAGTCGGTAGGACCATCGTTCTGGTCTGTTGATTGTCTGCGGTGTTGTGTGTTGGGCACTGTGCTGGGCGCCTCGCCGGTGCCCACTGGATTGATCTGCACAACCACCCTGTGAGGGAGGCGCGTGATTAATCCCCCTTTACCAAGCGGGGAATGCTGATCCCTCGCACAACACTCTGGGGCCCTCGTTCACCCTCCTGCACTGGTGCTGGAGGGGCCTGGGTTTAAGCGGACAGCCTGTCGCCTGAGGCCATCCCGCTGCCCTGTCCACCGCAGCCTCGGATTTTCCCAGTGGACATGGGGCACCCTGGGGTCCAGGCCTGATCAGCTTCCAGGGGTCCGGACCATCATTCACTGTGTGACAGCAGGTTCATGTCCTCGCGACCTTTTGTAGCACCCTCCATAGGAGGAGGTGAGGGTTCCGATGGCAGGGGCGGGTCTGGGGGGCAGCAGGATGAGCGGGTGAGGCGGTGCCTGCCCTGCTGAACGATGAACACCGACTGGGTCACCGTCGCTGCTGCAGCTCAGCTAAGTGGAGCCCGGGCCTGCAGCATCTCTGCTTTCTGGAGGCTTTGGGGAAGGGAAGCCCACATCCAGGCCCCAGCCCCGAGCAGACTCTCAGAGAAAATGCTGCATTCCTGATGCATGACCGGGACACCCGTGGCCGCAGGCACCACTCTTTTCCATGCGGTCGGTGGATGAGCTCAGACGCTCCTCTTGAGAGTCTAGCCCCGAGATGCGGGGAGCCGGCCTTCGATGCAGTCACTTTTCTGTTAGACTGTGGCTCCGTTCCGTAGGTTTTTACGGTTGTGTCTGGGAACTTTTCCCTTCTTGGCCTTTCCTTTCTTATGTGTGGCCAGAGACCTTTTGGCAAAAGGCGTGTTTTTAAAATTGAATAAATAAATTATGGAGTGGCTTCTTTAAAGCTCTGTAGGCTCATGGAGGGGCACAAGTGAACCTAAGTTATTCACTATGGTTATTTGTTAACAGGGCTCTGGTGTGATTGGATTATGTCATGGCGTATTTAATGCTGGAGCCGGGAAGCTCCAGGGGGATCGGAAGCTGACCGAGCAAGGTGTCCACACACAGGGTCTCCCTCTGTAAAGCTGGATGCTTGCTTCTTCACTTGATTCTTAAGCTACCTTACTCTTGCCCACCTTCCCTCAATACAAAGAAGGGATCATACCACTTGTCTCATATAGTCCTTAATATTTTAAGATGAAAATAGATTACCAGGAAGGGCTGAAAGCAATGAGATTGTGATCAAAACTCTGTAAAATTATAGAACCTATGTTTTCTTGAGAACAGGGAGGCTCCGAGATGACTTTTTTTTTCCTTTAAAGGAGCTGGACAGCTTAAGGATTGATCTGCAGAGAAGTGTAAGATACACTTCCATGTGGGAAAAAAAAATACTTACATGCTTGAAAGGTTAATGGCTGGTAAACGTCAATTTTGTACAATTCTGGCTAATAAAAATATGTTATAAGACATAAAATGTCATGCTGCCAAAATTACAGGGGCCTTTGAAATCCATTTGAAGTCTTGGATCCTTTGAAAATGATTGGGGGTGGGGGGTGAGGTGTGAGCTTCAAGTCTTTTCCTTCAAGGTTGAGTGATAGCACCTTTGCAGGAAGGTATGAGCACCTCCAAAGAGGCGGAGTCTTTCTCCCAGATTTTTGGTTGAAGCACTGAACAAGTGCTCTGGATTCCTAGGTAGGCCTAGAAACTGCAGGTGGCTCTTTACTTCGGTAGCTCTGTCCACCCCAATAAACCTGCCCTGCATGTGTGGGTCTTTGAGATGGCCCTGCTCCGGGGATTTGCATTCAAAACACTGTAAGCACGGTATTCCCTAAAAACCTCTGGTTTTTTAAACATGATGACAGCAGCAGCCTTTTGTGTCAGCCCCTAAAATTAGAATGGGCTTGTCTCCACTCTTTGGGTAGGACTTCCAGTGCACAGAGATTCTGGAACTTTCTAGAGTCTCCCGGGGATAACCTGGGGGACTGGAGAGTAAGGGCCTCCTCGCCCAGCCCCTCCACCTGCCCCGTCTAGTTGCTCTCCTTGCTGTGAGTCTGAGTGTGCGGAGCAGATGTCTGAGCACCTAGAGAAAACCAGCAGCGCTGCCTAGAAAAGAAGTGCTCGTGGTGTGTTACTGTCCCAGGGTCCTTCGGGTCCCATATCTTCTGCTGGGTTAAATCAAGCCCCTCGACAAGGGGGCCCCTTCTTCCTAAGTGATGGAAGACAGCCCTCACGTCCAGCCTGGCTGATTCAGCGTGACGGAGGGGCCTGCGGGCTGTCTTCCTGGTTTCTGTGTGAGCAGGATTTGGGCTGGCGCAGGGCCGCGGGCTCGGCTCCAGCATCTCATGAGGCTGCAGCAAAGAGGCTCCCATGTCTGCAGTTCGGTTCTGAAAATCTCCCGTGCTCACCCGATGCTGCCTCTCACCTGTCATCCTCACACGGTGCGTGAGGCCATGGGAACCTAAAATAGGAACTTGATTTTCCAGCAGGGTGAGCCCGGAGAGGTCGTACCTCCCGCCGGGGATGTGAGAGGAGGTGCCACTCACAGGATGGGTCTGTCCCAATGTAAGAGAATCTTACTTTTGCCTTTTCCCAGTGGAAACACTAAAAAAGAGGGTTGCTGGGGTCTCACACCAACATGACAAGGTTTGGGTCTGGGCAGGTTGGGACTCTTGGGACTGACCCAGTTGGGTTCATGTGGGTTGACTGGAGGTGGGGGGGAGGGAGCCGAGGGACAGTGGCCTGAGAGCACGGGGACTTGGGAGCAGGCCGCCAGGCTCATAATCGGTTGCCTCCTTTCTCTTGGAATTCTGTCATGAGTGGTGTTTCCTCCCATTACAAAAGAGGCAGTGAGAAGAGAGTTCTTTCTCAGCCTCCGTCCTCGCAGGAGCCCTGGCGCGGTGCTCGGGACTGCTGGAGACATGCCCCATTGTTGGGCTCTAAAAGGAGGATTCTGGAAGGGTATCTTTATGTGACGTGAAAAGTCCCCCAGTGGCTTCCTTAGGTTGCCGCTTCAAGGAGGCACTAATTAATCACTTCCTGCAACCGCAGGGGAGTAGGGGCGGCTCCCAAGACCAGGAGGCTGTGGGCTGCCCTCTGTCTGTCTGCTCTCCACGCAGGCAGAACATCACATTGTTTCCTTACTTCGAAAGGCGGTTATTTCATCAGGAAGCCATCCCCTCCCTGCGGTTATCTAGGAATTGTCTTATTGCATTTCTCCCTTATCAGTTTTGAAATGATATTATTCCCTTCTTGCTTAAATGCCATGCGGGTTCAAAGTTTTGTTGTTGGAAGTGGCGCCACGGATGATGGCCTTGTTTATTACCAGAGTTCCTGGTCACTCTCGAGGAGGGCAGATGTGACCCGGAGGCCGCGTGTGACTCCGGACGCTTGTCTGTGTCTTCCTGCAAGAGTCCCGAGTTCCGAGAGTCAAGCAGGAGCTGTGGAGGCAAACGCTTATCTATTTATTTCCGAACATATTGTGCCGTTAATCTCTACTCACCGTCTCCCAGTGGAACTGCTCTTCGTGAGGCTGTAGCCTCTCTCCAGAAAGTTATTTGATTTTTGATGTAAGGAAAGGATTAATGCAGTTGGATTTTGATAAGGCTGTCCATCTAGTGTGGCACATACATGCTCGTCCTGCCTGTATCTCTGACAGTTGGTTTGTTACGTGGGAGCACTGCAGAGCGGCAATACAGGGCGTGCAGAGATAATTGTAGTTTTGCTATTTAAAAGATAAGTCTAGTGCTTGACAATGTTAAAATGATAACCTGTTTAGGGAAACTCACAGTGCCTGTCTTTTGGCACAAAAAAACCTCTTCTAGCAGCTAGACTTAGATCCTATTAACCTATTTTTATTTTCCTGAGCATAAATTAAAGCCTCATTTCTACTTGAACTCTTAAGCTAGAACGTGGGTCCAGAAGGGCACGTGTGCAGTGTCGAACTAAACATATTTCCAGGACTCTACACCAATGATGAGCTTATGCCTTTGTTTCTAAATGATCTCCAGTGTTGAGGTTAGATGTACTTGGTTAGACTCGGCCTAAGTAGCTTGATCTGTGGGGGATGTTCCTGATCCAGGTGCTAATCTTGGTGTCTTACCTGGGAATTGGGGGGGAGAGGATTAGAGGCCACATTTGCACAGTGGATCGGTATGATCCCATATTCCTGCCACCCCCCTCTCCCCAGCAGGACAATGACAGGACTGATGTTCACACCCGCTCGCTCACACTGCTGTTTCCCTTGTGGCCACAATGATGTTTTGATGGGATGGGCATCCGTGGAGGCCCAGGGTGGTAGTTAAAGGATGCTGGATAATGGAGACTGGGCCTGTTATTCTATTACGGTGGCTCTAAGAAGGCCACAGGTCAGGGGCTGTTGGATAGAGAAAGGCTACCTTCATTAATACATCACATTGTTTATTTTGCCATTGGTGGTGATGTCTTGCTTCAGAGATGCTTGTGGATCTTTGGATCCACAGATACCAGAGCAGCTGTATCACTTCTGGGCCATTAGTCACGGGTCCCAGAGGGTCTTAGGCCCCCATGGTCCCAGGGCCCCTTTCCCTTTTTCCCCACACCACGCCCACCCCTTCCGGGGGCCAGCATGGAGCCACCCGCTGAAGCAGCTGGAACTTGTCAGCCCTTCCTTCGGCCACTCCGCTCCTTTGTTTTGGCTGCTCCCCCCCAGCTGCCCTTTGATCCATGGGAACCTTCCAGGGCCTCCTGCCTCAAATTCCATTTCTCCATGGAGCCCCCTTCTGCTGCCTTCTCCCATCCCCCTGCCTGAGCTAAGTGAGATTACTTACTTTCACCTCCATTGTCTCATAGCTTTATTAACGTACGTGATGATGTGGTTTTATTGTGTTCTCCACATCTGCCCGAACTGTGGTCATGCTGTGAGTGTGTGTTTGCACGTGTAGGCGTGCCGTTAAAGCTAGAGAGGTGCGGGAGGAGGTGTGCTAGGGAGCTGGAGAGTGAGGCCAATTCCCCAGGTCACCTACAAAGCCTCCATCCCAGGAAGGAATCTTTGCAGGAAAAGGAGATGAGCTTTCTCCCACCTCTTGGAGGGACAGAAGCTGGGACTGATAGGCAAGAAAATGTGAAAGCATGATAATTAGAGAAGGGTGGGCATAAAGTGGGAAAGTCAAAGTATTTTTCATTTTGCATGTCTGTATTAGGGCTTGCTCAGCGTATTTATTAAGCCATTATCAAAGCAAAGTAAGACAAGTGGGTCTTCATCTAATGAAATTGCCCCCTGTGGGCTGTGTTAGCTTCAGGTGTCCAGAGCATAATTGGATAACAGTGGTGATTATTGCGTGAGTCTTCAGACTGGACAGCCCTCCCTTTGTCCACCCAGCACAGCGCATGATGCTCCTGGTGGAGGAGGGGCAGGGCTGACTTTTCCAGCTCCGGTTCTGACTTGGAACTTCAGGGTGTTGCCGACCAAGCCTGATAGAGTCTTCACATTTCAGCCCCTGGTGCCTTTCTCCGACTCAGGACCTGTGTTACAAGCCTGCTGAAAAGCATGCGGGCTGCTTTTTGGTAAACTTTACTTGCTGGGTCATTTGGCTGATCTGGGCATCGGCAAGACAGACAGTTCTTCATCCGGGGGTCAGCACACCAAAGAGGCCCACCCGATGATCTCTGCTTTATGTTTTTAGTTATCTGACTTTTTGTCCTGCCGGCCACCACTGCCCTGTCTGCGGGTATCACTTCTCTGCTGAGGATTCGGTAGTTCTGCAGAGCTGTGTTGATCAGGGAATGGAGATCTGGAGGCGCCTGTGTGTCTGAATGCGCAGGAGTCAAGCTGCTTAGCTGATCACATTTTATTGATTCATCTCCTCTCCTGGCCTTGCTGAGCCCGAGGCCTCCCCAGATGAGGTGGTGGTGTTTGGTGTTTTGGTGTTTTGGTGCTATGGGCGTTCTCATTCTAGATACTGAAACGTGTTCCTCGTGCAGCAAGGATGTGTTTGCTGTACCGTATGCAAGTGGTGGCCACTGGGCTGGAGCAGCGTCCCGCCCCAGTGCTCAGCCCTCGGGGAGACGCCCAGGGCTTACTCACTGTTCCCAGAGGACAAGTTCAGAATGCACGAGAGACAGGCGATGTGGAGGGGGGTGGGAGTGCCACGAAGCACGCTCTGTCTCCTGCAGAAGCACAGAGTCCAGGCTCTGCTGGGTCTCTGATGATAGGCCTGTGGGGTCCCAGAGGCCTCTGAGGAAGGACGGCGCCCTGGGCTCTCACACTCCGTGATCGATGCTGATGTGATGAACTCACTTCCCAAGTGGGGGTTGGCTAAGATCCCAGCAACAGGGATAATTCCTTACTGGTGGACTTTCAAGATGGACAGTCAGAGCCTCTGCTGCAGCAGAAGCACTGTGACTTGCGAGAGCTGAGGGCTGAGGCTGGGGTGGGAATCTCTGTGCTGGACCCTGCCTCCCTCCGAGGGCCGCCCCACATTCCTTTACTTCTAGGGTGAGAAGCCACGTGGCTGTGACAGGCCGTGCCCATGGGGACACCCAGTCAGGGCTGATCGCTGAGCAGGTGATGGGGCATGTCCTCCCCAGTGGGGTCTGTGTGCTGGCACAGCTTCCCTGACTCCCTCACCCCCTCTCAGATGGAATTGCTCGGCCCTTCATCCCTTTTCTCTGCTCTTCGCTGGGGAGTTCCCACCTCTCCTCATCTCGGGTGGCAAGTCTTCTCCAGAGCCCTGCCCCCCACCCGCAGCTAGGACCCCTTCCCCACGCCCCCGGGAGAGGGTGCCTCTGCTATGGTTGGGCCGCCGTGGGACTCAGCCTGGGGAGGTCAGTGGCCGGCTCTTCCTTCCCCGAGCACCTGCAGGGGCCAGTCACCCACAGATGGAGGGAGACAGTGGGAGTGGTCTGAGAACTGGGGAGCCTCCCCTCGTCCGAGGGAGGTGCCCTCACCAAGCCTCATGGACACGCAGATGTGGCCTGTACTCCCAGTGCCCAGTCCGAACCTCATGTGAAAATCTCTAGTCTTATGATGTTCTGTGAGTCAAGCACACAGCGGATCGCTGGGCCAAATTTCAGGCCTCCGTGCACGATTGTGGGTTCAACTCTGTTTCCAGTAACAGGGCGGCTATGTGGAGGCCAGTACCGATGGGAGGCTCTGACACTGGTCTTGAAGACAGGTAATTGAGAGAAGGGACATCTTAGGCCCATGGTTGCAAGGACGAAACCCTCCTCCAGGGGTAAAGACCAGGCCTGGGGTCATAGAATAGACCTCCACGTGCCCTGGGCCTGTGAGGCCAGTCGGGGGACGTCCCCACCCTCCCACTAGCCATGAGCCTTGACCGCTGGGGTGGGTGGGTTGGGGTGGCTGCCCCTGGGCCTGGGCATGAGAAGGGGGTGTGGGGAGAAGGCTGGTGCAGGAAGAGCAGGGGCAGGGGTGCAGGTAAGTGGCACGAGAAGGAATCTTATTTTGGTGTGGAATTGCCAGGAAGGCAGAAAAGTGGGTTTTAACTGCACTTTGTTCAAACCCAGGCTGTCAGCGCCTGGAGACCCCCAGAGCATCAGGCTCTGCGCTGCGTCCTGATGTGTGGGGCCTGCAGTACATCTGGAGGACTGTCAGGGTGCCCATGGTGCACACAGCCCTAGGGACAGGGTCCTCCAGTGACAGAGACCCCTGTCTTCGCTCCCAACATCAAGGCCTCAGGATGGCACCAGGATGTCCTGATTCTTGCAAATCTTGATTTCTCACAGAGAAAGCAAGCACCAGGTGTGAAGCAAAAATTTAAGGGCGTTATTTTGCTTTTGCTGTGCTTATCTATAAGCAGAAGGTTACGCATTGATATAAATTTCCCTGTTAAATGCATGTACTTCCGAAAGATGAAGGAGTCCATTAAAACAGAGGCAGAGGTCTGACTTGGAAGGGGACTTGGGGAGACCGCAGTGCGTGGCGTCCGTGTATGAAGTGCAGGCTTGCTGCCCTGCGTAGGGTTTGGGGCCGGGATGACCTTCCCGGGGATCTGACCTTGCTTCTCTCCCTCTTCCCTGAAGCGAGGGGTGAGCAGGCAGCAGTCTCCTATCGCTGTTCTGTCTCCGTGCTCTTGATGGTAAGAACCGCTGGCTGATTTTCCATGGTGATGAAGTGTTCCCCGTGCAAGTCACAAGTTTTAAAGAAAATAGGAGGGATAATGTACCAAGGGTCTGCAGGTGGGGCAGAGCCTTGGCTGGGATCCAGGATGCATGCTGTCCTCTCTTCTCGGACACACAGCTCAGAGCCGTCCACATGCCCTGACCCAGAGTCTGTGGTCGGCAGGGCTCCCCCTCGCACCCCAGGTTCCGGGCAGCGGCGTGTAGACCTGTGTGCACCTGTCACCCCCTCCAGGATGGTGCCGTCAGTCATGGAAGGGTGTCCACATAGCCAACGCCGAAGCCAAAGGGGACATGCGCTTGTGACCCATGTCAGGGGACAGACCCCAGACCTGTATGCTCATCACGGGGGCCCCGGTCGGCCCTGCCAGCCTGACCACCCACGTGATGAACACGGGAGAACACACGACGTCTGCAGATCGAGCAGGTTCTGTCCACACTTCTGATCTATTTGCACGTTTCTTTGAAAACCCTAGCTGCTCTGGGGAGAGGCGGTTGGTGTAGAAGCCAGTCAGGAGCAGGACTGATGATGAAATAAGGCGAGAAGGAACCTAACACACTTTAGAGAAGATGGTTTCTTTTAAAAAGATACCTTTCATCTGTCCCTCTTGTATTAATACAACATTTTGTATTTTTAAAATGCCAAAAAAAGTTTTTTGGAAACTTAAAAAACAGAAAAATACAAAGAAAATTCAGTGTAACTTTATCTCCCTCCCTGAAGGAAACCACCTTTACTCGTTTGGCATGTTGTCTGTGTGTGTGTGAGTGTGTGTATGTGTGCAGGCTTGCACAGGTGGGCGTGTTGTCTGTGTGTGTGTGAGTGTGTGTATGTGCGCAGGCTTGCACAGGTGGGCGTGTTGTATGTGGGTGTGTGAGTGTGTGTATGTGCGCAGGCTTGCACAGGTGGGCGTGTTGTCTGTGTGTGTGTGAGTGTGTGTATGTGCGCAGGCTTGCACAGGTGGGCGTGTTGTATGTGTGTGTGTGAGTGTGTGTATGTGCGCAGGCTTGCACAGGTGGGCGTGTTGTATGTGGGTGTGTGAGTGTGTGTATGTGCGCAGGCTTGCACAGGTGGGCGTGTTGTATGTGGGTGTGCAGGTATGTATGTGACTGGTGTGCGTTCATGCTCCCGCAGGCTGCGTGTGCCCCGACATGCACACAGGTGCTTTGTGACGGGTGTGCACGTGGTGTGTGCGTGGTTTCAACGTGTTAGCGTGTGTGCGAGGATGTGGGTGCAGTACGCACAAGCACACGCATGTGTGGCACACACGGGGATTGCCACACGCACGTGCGGCATGCGTGTGGTGGGACCGGGTATTTCCAGTTCTTGGCTGCTGGAAATGATGCCGCGATGAAAATCTTTGCAAACACGTCTTACGGTGCGGCTCTCATTATTTCTTCCTGATGGATCATTAGGAGCAGAATTCAGAATTTCTGGTTCAGAGGTTGTGTTTGTTACACAGTCCTGGATCCACTTGTCTAAAGGATGTTCCAGAGACGTGGTGCTGATTTATGTTCCCGGGGAGGAGGCTGGGGATGCGTGTATCCCTACGCCTTGCGGCCCGGAGGCCCTAATGTGGCCATTCTTTTAAAACCGTGTTCCAGTGTGACTGGGGCGTCACGGGGGAAGATGGCATCATCTGACCTGTATTTATGCAATCAGTGCAGAGGCTGGGCATTTAAAAAATCTGTTTTTCCCTCCTTTTGCAAAATGCCATGTCCAAGTTTGTTCGTGTTTCTACTGGGGGTGATGGGTGTGGCCGACACAAATGGAGAGGTTCATCTGGGGAGATCTGACATCTGTCTTCAGCCTGCAAACACACTTGCGTTTCTGTGAGCCCAGTTGCCACTGAAATCCCTCAGAGAGGTTTTGTGATTTCTTATTTGGGCAGTTTCAGTGCATTCTTAGAGTCTGTCCCTAAGCGCCTAGTACGTGCTAATGTGTGCATAGTGCATACTCAGCATGGAAGTGCTGGAGATGTGTGGTTGATGGAATCCGTTTTATCCAGGGACCATTTGTTTATATTAATAAGTAAGCAGAACCCATCCAAATTGGCTGAAGCCCCACCACAAGTTCTGTGAAAGGTAGTGGAGCTCTCTGTGGCCCAGAGCTGAGGGTTTAAACAGCTGCAGGACCAGGGCGGCCCGAGTGTTCTGTAGAGGACCTGATCTTCATTATTTCAGGCTCTGTTGTCCAGATGTTGGCGGGACCCACTCCACTGCTCTCGGAGCACAAAACCCAGCCGTGGGAAGGGCTGGCTCTGTGCTGGGAAGGCTTTACCCCCTACTCCAGGCCGGGGGCCGGATTGGACGCGACACAGAATTCCCCCTTCCTACTTCTCTGCCAGATCCTCCCATTTTCACTTTCCTTTTTTCTGGACGTGTGGAGGAGAACGGCCCCTGGTTGGGAACTCATGCCCTGAATGCTTCATTCTTTGATCTCCATCTGAAGCTCGGTGTTCTCAGTCCCAGTCGACAGATGAGGAAGCAGAGACCAGCAAGCTGGGAGGACATTGCCAAGGTCCCGAGGAACCCATAGCTGCCCATGGAAAGTGCAGCTCAGAGCAGGTCCAGCGTTGGGGCCAGAGGACAGAGTGTGCCCCCCCCCCCCCCCACCGAGGCCCAAGCGGGCTGGAGGGGCAGCAGAGGACACAAGGAACCAGAGCCGCCGCGATCCCTGCCTGGCCCCTCGGGCCCCGCTATGGAGCGCTTTGTGCCGGGCAGATGATAATGACACCCATAACGGCGGCCGTAACAGTGAGAGAGAAAGGAAATGGAACATTATTAACCACTGATGGATAGTGTATTCAGTTTTCAATTTAATGATCTGCAACTGCAAATCTAGGGTTAAGAACGAACCAATTTCTCACTTCCTTTTTGCTCTGTTCATCCCAGATAAGGAAATGAAAGGATTACTCCACAGACGTGCAATCCAAATGTCAATGTTCTGCCTCGTTAGGGAAACGGGTGCAACTCCCCCGAAAGCCCGCACCGTGGGGACGATGTTGCGCAGCTCACCTGCTCGGGGGGCACTTGCAAGGGGCACGTGGGCCTCCATGGGGAGGGGAGGTTGTCCCCCAGCGCTGGAAGCCTGCTCCTCTCCAGCGCCCTCGCCCCTTCTCTCCAGTCCTCCTTCCCGAGGCCGTGCCCTTGTGCATCACTTACATCCCAGGGTTGCGTGGACCCGGCAGTGGGGTGGGAATGGCTGTCCAGAGCCCGTGGAAGCGGTTCCTGGTGGCGGGGGTTGGCGCTGCTCATTCCCGCCATCCTGGCAAGGCACTGAGAGAGGAGGAGACAAGTGTTCAAGTTGATGGCATGTTGACCAAATTGCGTGCTGCCCGGTTGTCTCCTTCCCAAGGCTCTTGCGTGGAGAGCGGGGGGGGGGAAGCCACCTGGGCTCAGTTCCACCAGGCAGCTCGGGGTGGGCGGCTTCCTGCAAAGCCAGGCCTCTAGCGGCGCTGCAGGGGTGCAGGGGGACACCACACCCACCCCTCCCCCGCCCTGGCGCCATGTGCTCGTCCCATGGCAGGATTTTAATGAGGCCAGCTTTTTCAGCCATTCTGCAGAGGACTTGATAGAACCTTCCAGATCAAGTGGCTGAAGCCGGTGTGTTCTTTTCACATGACTTGAGATGGGGGGCGGGGGGCTGCTGGTTACAGTTCAGAAGCCAAGAGCGTTTGGTAGCTAATGCTTTTACTCAAGGAGAGAAATTATGAGCAAACACTTCTGCTCGGCAACTTTGTGAAAACAAACATATGACAGCGTAAATGCTTCTCAACAGCCCTGCATATTGGTCTGGTTCACAAGACACTGAAAACCGAAAATAAAACAATGAGAAAGGATGTGTGTGCCAGCTTGCAGGGAAGAATCCCCGAATAGCTGACGGGTTCGTTTTCACTGGTTTATGGGCAGATTTCAGCGCCGCATCTGTTACTTCTCCGGGAACACTCAGACGTCCTCTGGGCTTGTTTCCTTGGATGCGGCGTGACTGACATCTGTCCCAGAGTCACTGTCAGGTGGCCCAGTTGGAAGGATGGAAGCATTGACACCAGAACATCCTGCCCGCATCATTTTAAACACGGCTGACGTCACACTTCTTGACCGTGCTTCTTGAAACGTTGGGTTTGTTGTAGAACAGTCATCCCAGATGGGACGCAGAACCTCCCTGTGTGCCGCAGACGTGGGGCCCCCGCTCCCCACTCCGTGGCCCTGATGCCGAGTTCCCTCCGTGAGTCTGTCTTCTCAGGAGTCACAAGGGCCTCGGTGTCTGGAAGTGAAAGGCGTGTGTGCGCACCCGTGACCTTGCCGTGCACCCGAGCGGGTGGTCATCACTCAGCCCTCAGGAGCTCTTCTTGAAAATGAAGACCATCCTGGGCATTGATGGGGCTGTGAGCCCTGAGACCTGTTCCTTTTCCGCCACGCGTGGTTTCACGGGGACGCCCAGGGCACTCCTGCTCCCTTCCAGGGCACCCAGCGAGTGTCAGAGCTGGGAGGCCAGTGGACATCGCAGGCTTGATTGCCAGGCTGCTGGAGCTGTGCGCTGGGTACCCAGGCCTGCCCCTGGGCCTGCAGCTCTGTGTCCTTGGGGCCAGTAGCTGGCTCCCCGGTGGGTGAGGCTTGTTGGGCAAACCCCGCTGTAACAGCCCAGGAGGGAAGTGTGACCGGGAAGTGGGCTCTGGTTTCCGGGGCTGCTCACAAGGAAGGTCCAGAAGCCGAGATGCCGAGGCCCAGGTGCCCAGGTGCCCAGGTGGGGACAGGTGGCCTGGAGCCGAGCTGTGTCCGTCAGGAAACGCGTGCACGTTTGCTCCTCCAGCTACGGTGAAATGCTATTCGGTGCAGGTTTTCAATGAAATTGAGTTTCACGGGATGAAAGAAAATCACAGCCAATAGAATTTGGGAGGACAGTGATCAGCCTTTAAAAAAAATCTATTTATCCAAACCCATTTGTTGAAAGAAGCCTCGGGCATATTTTCATTCTCATGATTTTGTTTTTCCCAAATAGAATGCTTTCCTCAGTGGAGTTCTCTGGTTACATGTTCCCAGAAAAATCCCCATGCATCGAATGGCCAGAGTGATCCATAAAAATGGGATTTTTCCGATCTTTGGTTCAGGCCCCCAAAGTTGAACTGTGTAACGTGTTTTAGTGGAAAAAATCACATTTGTCCCTCTTGACTGACAGCCTAATTCTCTTGCCCACCAGCATCTGAGGTTGTGGCCGTGCACGGTGGGGTCACCGGGCTGACCGGCAGGCGGTTAAGCAGGGCTCGCCGGGGCCTGGGGCTGGGGGAGGCCGGCGGGCGGGTGGGGGCCGGCTTGCTACTCACATCCCAGGCCCAGAGCTGCGGTGGCTGCGAGCCCCTGCCAAAGGGGGCGGATGCTGAGCGGCTGCTAATTAATGATCCTGCTTGTCCAGCAGGCCCCTGCTGCCCGCGGCAGGGCTGGCGGGCGGAGCTGTGGTTGCCATGGGCCCGGGTGGCAGGGAGAGGTGACGCCGTCGTTGGAAGCACGGCTCCGAGGCGGCGGCGGCCGCGACACACTACACCGCAGATGAAGGCGCTGGGGCCTCGAGCACGCCCAGCCGGCGCTGACGGTCCAGGCGCTGCCCCGCATGGGGAGCACGGCAGCCCGACAGCACCGATATGAGCAGCTCCGGCTCTTATCTGCGTCGGAGGTTCAAGGGTATTCATTGTCTTCAGGCAGTAATAAAATCATCATGTTCTGAGGCGAGAGTCATAGACTCGGGCTCCTTGCAAGTAAACCGGGGCTTAAAAGGAAAATGGCTTATCCAGATCCTATTAGGAGAGGACAAAAAACATTTAAAAAGCCAGGAACTCGTTCTTTCTCTCCCACGGTTGTAACGGGAAAGTGCTTTCTGGAACACGCTCCTTTGGAGAGGGTGGCCATTGTTTTTGCTCATGGGCCAAATGGAGAATTCACAGATGCTCCAGCGTGCAATGCTGGGGTGATGGGGGGGCGGGTGGCTCCCTGCACTCTGCCCTGCTCGGCCAGCCCGGTCCAGTCCTAGCAGTGGCTGGTCCCCGTGGTGGCCTGATGTACTGAGCGGTGAGTGTGCCAAGGGCTGCCTTCTTGCTTCTGCACAGCTCAGGGCGCTGGGGCTGGGGCCTCCACTCTAGGGGGTGACTCTGGCTGAGCGCTCCATCCCTTCCAGGACAGGCTGATTCTGAGCCTCTTTGCCTACTTTTCTGCCCATGCACTCCCACAGCACAGGGCACAGGAGTCTCACCAGCTAGCAGTGCTTTGGGGTGTGGGGGGCTGGGGGTGCCTGGAGATGAACCAGTGTGTTCCCTACCTTTGCCTTCAACAGACAGCTGAGGCCTGCTTGGTGATGTCCTGTGAAACAGGAGGTGACTCAGGAATGTCCCCGTAGCCAGTGGGGCCCCACGTGGCCCTGTTCTTTCCACAGCCTGCTTGACCCATCTTTCTGCATGCTCTGTGGGGAATCACTACCCTTATTCCCATTAGCTGCCTCTTGTACCCCTTTTGTGAGTGGGTGAGGTGGTCTGGAGAGGCTGTAGAACCTGCCCAAGGTCCCCCAGCCCAGGGAGGGCAAAACCCACATTGGGGGTGGACCACATACACTCTAGATGCTCCCTACTCCCCGGACCACTGCACATGGAAGGATGTTTTAGACTAAGTCAGGTGGAAGGAGGAGTGGATGAAATGAATGGATGGCAGGTGGGTGGGTGGATGGATGGGTATATGAAATGCATGGTAGGTAGATAAATGGAGAGAAGGGTAGGGAGGTGGAGGGATGGGGGGATGGATGGATAGATGGGTAAGTAGATGGGTAGATGGATGGACAGATAGGTGGGGGATGGAGGGATGGCTAGAGGGTAGGGGGATGGGTGGATGATGGATGGGTAAATAGGTGGATGTGTGGATAGATGGATAGACAGATAGATGGGTGGATGGATAGATGGGGGGATATATGGATGGATGGGGGTAGGGGGATGGGTGGATGATGGATGGGTAGATGGGTGGATGGATAGATGGAGAAAGGATGGGTGAGGAGGTGGAGGGATGGGTAGAGGGAAGGAGGGCAGGATGGATTAATTTGAGTTTCTTCATAATGGTTATTACTCAGCAGATTTTTCTGGAGCTGCTGGGTGTGACAGGCTGGGGCACTGAATTAAGTGAGCAGGACCAGAAAGCCCACTTGAGCTTCACTTGGAGCATCTTTCTGTCTTTTCACACAGGGTGTACTATGGGGTTTCTAATGAGGGTCTTTCTCTTTAAAAACTCATGGAAAAGCACTGGCCTTGTATTGTGAAGAACGTCCTGTATTGTATACAAAATAACGCTGTGGATGGAGGTCTTGCTCACCGTGAAGCATCACTTACAAGGTGATTTTCAGTGATCAGGTTGGGGCATTGAGCAGATGCACATCATCCGACAGGCCAGCCCCCTGAGGGCAGGGGTTGGTCTGGCTTGGTCACTGGCATTCCCAGTGCCAAGGTCAGCGCCTGGTGCTGGGCAGACACCCGAGCCCCTTACTCCCCGTGAAGGCCAGATTCCGGAAGCCCTGCAGCACGTCTTCCATTCGTTCTTTCTTGTGTTAGAGACATTAGTGTGCGTCAGGCCCTTTACTGGGGCTTCCCCATTGTTTCAGCATGTTCCCTTAATCTAGTAGGTACGTGCCCTGGGCTGAACTTTCCTGAGTCTGCGGGGAGACTGGAGAATGTGTTGCCGTGCGCTGTGGTTTGAATGACAATCAGGACATGCTTCTCGTGGCTACGGAGGCTCTTCGCTGTGGCAGAGCGCTACGCCTCCTGCTGGGTTTTGGGGTGTTGGGCCAGCTGCAGGGACACCCACTTAGGGACACCCACACAGGAGTCCCAGCAAGGCTTTGGCTCTCGGGAAGTGGCTTGTGTGTGGTGATTCTGGTCACTCTGATCCTCCCTGGAGCACCCACCTCTGCTGCTCGGAGAACTGGAAGAAGGTGGTGTGGCAGCAGGTGGTCTGTCCGAGAGCCGTGCTCCCGGCCCGTGTTGGGCGCCCGCGCAGAAGCGTCAATCCAGGGCCAGCGCAGGCCTCCCCCTGCCAGATCGGAGTGGGCAGGGAGATCGATGGAGCAGACTGTGCGTGAGTTACAAGGATTAGATCGAAGCCCGCGGCTTCATCGATCAGTTGCCCTAGACAGTCAGCTCTCCCCCAGGAGAACCTCTCCCCCGGAGAGGCCGGCTCGCCTCTCTCCCTTGCCCCTTCCCCGCCGACCTCCCCCCTCCCCCCACCCCTGGACTTCTTTCCGGAGCATTCTCATCCTCCAGGTCCTCTGCAGCCCTCACAAATCTCACACGAGGACACGCCCTGTCCGCAGTTACCACGGAGCGTCTGAGGATCCTGGTCCTGGTGTTTACCGCTTCTCCGTTGAAAAATAACTTTTATTTGTGGCAGACATTGTGAACCTGTGTCAGCCACATTGCCCTCAAATCCTGCAGTAACCATCACCCCTTTCTCTTGCCAAAAAAAACCCCCAAAAAACCCAATTAATTAAAAATAAAGTACTTGTACTAAAGGAAATCATTAACAAGTGAAGCTCAGAGGAGTCAGAAATGCAGAGCTGGTGCGAGTCTCCTGTGTTCATGGTAACACGACAGAGGAGGTGTGGTTGCGTGTCTGTGTGTTCGCTAAACAGAACAGTCTGCCTGAATCCGGGAACTAAAAAATGCTCGGAAAGAGCCAGGTTGGTTCTGACGATGGCGGACTTGGAGCCCTGGCGGCAAAGATTAGAATGAGAACATCACTGAGTGTAACGGCTTGAACAGTCTCCCAGAAAGATGGGTTACAGTCTTCACCACCTGTGAGTGTAGCTTTATTTGGGGGGAAAAGGGTCTTTGCAAATTTATTTCAGCTAAGATGAGGTCCCACTGGATTAGGATGGGCCCAGCATCCGTGAGTGGTGTCCCTACAAGAGAGGATGGTGAGACGTGATCTAGCTGGACGGAGACCCACAGGGGCATGGCGGGTCACGGTGGACGCCGAGATCGAGTGAGGCATCTGCAAACCAGGGACCAGCAGGTGCCCTCGAAGGGGCGGGTGGGACCCCTGCCACGGGTGTCAGAGAGAACGTGGCCTGATACAGCTTCCGGCCTCTGGAGCTGGGAGAGGGTCCGTCCCTGCTGTTTTAAGCCTCTGTGTCCGTGGTGGTGCTTGGGTCACGGATACGCTGAGGAATGAGGCAGTTCTGGAAAGCCAAACGAAGGTGTTGGTCCTAATGTGTGTGGCTGACTTGCCGTCTCAGTAAGTCCCGGAAGGGGCCTGACCTTCTGCTCCAGGGCGTGTTCTGTTCTTTGACAGAGTGGCTGCCCGGTCCAGGGGGCAGGCTTAGTGTCCGAATCTGCTGTGGGTTTCCTGGTGGCTCCATGAGAGGCGCATGATTCCCAGAGCCCACCGGACACTCACAGCACCCCATCCTTGTCTCCTTGCCTTTGTTCCTTCTTGCCCTGTCTGGCAGGAGGGTCATAAACCATATTCTGTGAGCAAGGACTAAAGCCCAAAGAGCAACCCGTGAAAAGTGTCAACGGCCCTTTGAAATCAGCCGTGAAATTGGCCAGCTTCGTCCCATTGGGGCTTGACCTGTAACAAACATCCAGGGCTGGGTGTTTGGCCCATGTGAATATTTGACAGCAAGTTTTAGAAGATGACCGGGTTTGGGACTGGTTCTTATGAAAGGACATTACTAAAAATGATTTTGTTTAAGAACGCATGTGTGTGTTCATTCACCGAACCAGCGCGGCCTATTGTAGGTACGGACAGTTGATGCCCAGACAGGGCCACCCGTTCCTGCCTGCTTGGAGTTTACATCAGATGGGAAGGGAGGGCCGACAGTCACATGAATCAGTGAGACCCACACCATCCTTGCAAGTGAAATAAGTTACAGAACATACACACACTTGCCCTAGTAATATCATCTCAATGTGGAAAAAAAGACAAAAACGAACTCCAGGGAGAGGTTCTGGTGCTCCCAAGCCAGACAATGGGAGAGGTTGGAGGTGGGGGGCACATGTGAGGTGAAGCAACATGAAGGGGTCACCTGAGTGATGAGGAGGAGAGGAGCCAACCACGTGAACATCGAAGGGGAGACTGCCCTGGGCAGAGAGAGTGGCACATGCAAGGGCCCTGAGGCAGGCATGTTCCAGGAACAGAAGGAAGCCCCGAGGGGTGGGGACAGGCAGAGCCTCTTACTGCGGACCTCTGCAGGTGGGGATGACGGAACCCAGGGCCTCTTCTGCTGGGACCCAGCTCTCCTCCTGTCCGTAGTCAGGAGCTCCTGAGAGCTGGGGTGTCTGGGGGCTGAATGGGCCGCAGCTGGGTTCCGGCCCCCGTGGATTCTCTCTGCAGCGATGCCTACCTGGGTGGGGAGAATACCCAGCTCTCAGCCTGGTCCGGGGCCCCTGCCCTCCCCCACAACCCACGGATCCCCTGCAGCGGGCGAGGCAGGCTGTCTTCCAGTGCCCAGACACCATTTCCTTTAGGTGGAAAAGCCCTGGTTTCCTGCCAGGACCTCCAGGAAGACCGGTACCCCAGGGAAACAAACTCCCTCTTCATGTCCTTATTCTAGAACATTTTCTGGCTGACTGATGGCAGGGCCCTCCCACCTGCGCACATAAGCTGCCGAGAAGCCAGACTTCCTCCAGCTCTTAACCCCGTTAGCCTTCCTGGAATGTTTCCGCGGTGAGGAGGAAGACCACCACGGCGGCCTTCTCATGGCCACGGGGCTGTGTGTGCAGTGTTTCACTGAAGGGTCCCGAGCCGGCCGCCACCACCAGCCCGCCGTATGGATGGGGGAGCCCATTCTAGGATGGAAAGGCACAAAACGGAGCCTGCCAGTCTCCACCAATGATCCCGTAGATGCTTTTGGGTCACTCCGTCTGTCCTACAGGATTGGGGAGAAAGCAGTACCTTTACAGATATTCAAGGACACCTGCGTCAGTGCACGTGGAATTCATTGTGCGCCCCACCTGGGAGAACAGCAGCAAGGTCTGGAAACACACGTTAGTTGGATTCAAGTGGGGCCGCTGGGGCTCTCTGCCCAGGTGTGTGCACGCTGCCGAGGCCGGGGCCAGATCCGGCTGCCGGATCCGAGCGGCTGCAGACGCCCCTCAGCTTGGGCGTCCGACGCCCAGAGAACTCTGCTGCTTCTTTAGTTCTTGCCAGGGATGATTCTCAGACAATAAACCTCATCCCTAAAAATAGGTCACATAAAAGGCTTGAGTATTTTTCTAATTAGTGTGAGAATTTATTGAATATACATCACACGTATAGATCACAATATTATTAAAATTACTATTAAGACTTTACACATCAAAATATTTCAGGCGGCGGGGACACTAGAAGCCTGATGCTCCCTGAGAATCATATCTGCATTAGCAAGATAAAGGACAATTTGGGACGATTACAAAAGCAATGATTTAGCGTACAACCTAAGACTCTGCTGAGAACTAACTCCTAACGCCGGCTGCTTCTAAGCTGCTTAATCTTTATCTAGTTCAATTAAAATCTGAATGTTTGGGATTTCATTAACAACCAGGGGTTTGGAAATTACATGCGCTTTTACGCCGGATTCCGTTGCTGATGCCCACTATTGGAAGTCTCCCAAAACGTCTTCAGGTAGATTTAGGTGTAATTAAAACTTACGTACTTAAAGGATAATGCAGAGGTGAGAGAAGATTAGTTTAGTTTTTCAGTCCAATCCAAGTGACAAAAGTAGAACCCCACCCAAATCAGCGCAAGGCGCCGCAGCTCTGGGCGCCCCCCCCCCCGAGACCCCCGAGACCCCCGAGACCCCCGGCCACAGAACGGGCTTGCATTTAAGGAGCAGCGACTCGCTCGGGCGACTTCTTAGTGCTCACGCAGTTCATGCCCGATCTTCACTGGAGTGCAGTTGTGTTTGCTGTCTGTCAGTTCTTGATGCGTTTTCCCGATTTTGCAAGCAGGTCTTTCTAAAATTAAACCAGCCAGAGTGATGAACCAGCTTCGTGTATAACTAGGAAGGATGCTTCATGTGTGCGTCTTCCCCTGACCTGGGTGCCAGGGTCTGGTGTCACCAACTGTTTTCTTCTCCCCAGAATGGGAGGATCTGACTGAGTGTGGGGTGGGGGCCGGGAATCTGCATTATTCATGAGCTGCACTCTGAGGGAGAGCTTCAGACCCAGGCTCCACGTGGGACACACCTGCGTCTACGCTCAGCTCGGATGCCTGTGTTTGGGAGGCTGCATGATGGGCCTGAAGGCATCCACGTCCTGATCCCCAGAGCCTGGGATGAGGTCACCTCACAGGGCAAAGGGACCATAGAGATGGGACTCAGTCACGCACACGGAGGTGGGACACTGAGGGAGGAGCGTCCGAGGTAAGAGGCTGAATCGTGGAGGAGGGGCCACATGCCAGGGGGTGCAGGCACCTCCAGAAGCTGGAAGAGGTGAGAAGCAGCTTCTCCCCGGGAGCCCCCAGATGGACAGGGCAGTGTGTGTTATGGTAGTCATGGGGACCCGAGAAGCTGTGTGGCTCGAGCAATCCGCTGTGCCTGTCTGAGACCCTTGTCCTCACCCGTGAGACCGGTTGGGGGAGTAGGGCCAGATGAGGAGCGAGTCCTTCCCCGTGAGGCGGGTCGGGGGCGTCTCCCGCACAGGCTCACATCTCTCAGCATCTCTGGCTGCCCCTTTTCCTCCCTCCTCTGCCTGTCACCTCACCCTGCTGCTTCTCCCTGTGTCCCCGGGAGGTGCCTGGAGTCGGGGGCAGGAAAAGAGCCCCAGCCTGTTGTCCTCCTGGCACTCCGGGCAGCTGTGGGGATGGCTGAGCCAACTCTGCAAGGCGCTGGCTACCTAACCGCCTTGCTTTTCCTCCTCAGTGTCCCCTCTGCCCCTGCCCTCCTCACTGCAGTGCCGCTCCCTAAGGGGGTGCCAGGGAGCTGGGGGTGCTGAGGTTCTCTGGAGCTACACTGTTCATGCCGGGGCACACCCAGGACCCGGAGGCCCCAGGAGGGAAGTGAGGGGTGTCCAGGGGGGCCGCCCGGAGGAGGACGTCAGAGGGAGTCCTGACCTCATGAGTTCAGATGGACACGCTCTAGTTTCCGTTTTGTTAACGTGGGCAGCCGATTACTCTGCCCTTCAGGAATAAAGAGGTCACTCTGGAACTGAGCTGACTCGGTGCACTTTCTGAATTTGGGGAGAATGGCAGCTCCCCGCTGATACAGTGGCAGCACCCTGGAGGGGCTTCTGCCGGGGCTCTGCTGTGTGTTTTCGAGCCTGGTGGTGCGCCCATCGTCGTAGGGGCCACTCAGGGAACTTACGTCCTGCAAGAAATAGAAGCCAAGGTGCTCGCTTACTCAGCAGCAGGTGCCGAAACGATCTGACCAGCACCCCTGCACTTCCTTTAAGGCTTGTGCCCCAGGAACCCTCCGGCCCCATCTCTTAGAAGTGGGTATTTTGGATGGAATAGAGTAAACAGCTCCGTCTCTTCGGTGAGGATGCTCATGTGATAACTTCCCTAGGTCATAACTGAACTGTTCAATATTAGTCACTTTAAATCATTCTGAAACTGGTTTTCTGTGACATTTTATTATCTTAGATTTACATCTTACTGCTTCCCTGTCTTCTCTCGAAACCTCGAGTACCTGGAGGGCAGGAGGTGTGTGTGTGTGTGTGTGTGTGTGTGTGTGTGTGTGTGTGTGTGTTGCATGTGCAGGTGTGTGTTACATGGGCGTGTTTGTATGTGTGTGTTTTCTAGCAACCTCTGATGTGGAACCTGACAATCCATGGGTATGTATTGCATGTTTTACATGTAAACTTGTCTTTTCATCTGTGATGTTTCCTTTCATCTCAGGGGAAGAGAGAAACTTTGTATCTGTAAAAAGTATTGCAGTGCTGGGTGGGACTTGGACATCTGTTGCCACAATCTTAATTTCTGAAGTGTCCACAAACCCCATCAGAATCTGGTTAACATGCTGATTCTGACTCAGAGGGTCTGGGCTGGGGCCTGCTGCTGCCTGACTGGGGACCATGCTTTATGCAGCAGGGTCTCAATGGTGCCACCCACACGTGTGAACCTCCTGGCGTCGTTCCAAGTCCCTGCACCAATTCCTCGAGACTGTGAATACAGTCGTGACTCCTTCCGATTCCCCTGCCTTCTGTTTACCAGTTTTTCTCTTCCCTTTGGTCTGAGGGTATTTGCACCCACTTCGAATGGCCTGCTGATGGCTCACAACCAAAGTTATGGCTGCTGTTACATCAGGATTAGAATGAGGGGCGCCTGGGTGGCTCAGTGGGTTAAGCGTCTGCCTTCGGCTCAAGTCATGATCCCAGGGTCCTGGGATCGGGCTCCCTGCTCAGCAGAGAGCCTGCTTCTCCCTCTGCCCCTCCCCCACCCCCGCTCATGCACTCTCTCTCTCTCTCTCTCTGTGTCAAATAAATAAAATGTTAAAAAAAAAAAACGGATTAGAATGAGCCACCATGATTTGGTATTTTCATTTCCACGTGTCAAGAAGAAGACAGGACTAAATGAAGGCTGTGTCCACATCCCAAGTGGGTTTGGTGCACACTTGGCAGGGAGACGCGTGGGAGCTCAGAGCTGAAGGTGTGTCTCTACATCTGGTTTCAAGTGCGGAAACAGGCCACAGGCTGATCCCACGGGGCGATAAATAGACGGGCCTGCAGTTACTCCTGAGCCCTGTCAGTCCTCTGATGGCATGCCTTCTGCTGTTCTCCAGCTGATTCATGGTTTAAGGACGCGGCCGGCCACTCGGATACGCGACTCCAAGTCCAAGGTGGGAGGAGACTGTGAGTCAGCTCTGTCCCTTGCTGTCACCTTTCAAAAGTTTGAGAGCTTCTGGTCTTTCATTCATTGCTTAGGTTTCATTCCACCCGTTGATTTTAAGAGTCTTTCAGAGGTTGTTGGGAAGGATGATGATTGTGAATCTGGACTCAATAAGTGGCCTTAGAACATTGTAGGCAAAACATCCCAGGTTCCTTTGAAACTTCCGTTTACAGGAAGTGGTTGATTGGCTGTGTGGCCGTGATGTCACTGAGTTTTTAAAATGTTTGATTGACATATCACTATACGTAGAAAAAAGCGGGGGGGGGGGGGGCGGGTAGAGCATGAGTCCTGAGCGTCCAGGCGACAAAACCTCTCCAACCGAGCATGCCACGTACCAGCACCGACATATCAAGGGGCAAGCTGGGACCCACCCTCCCGGCCCTTCTCTAGAGTCTCCCCTCCTGGAGGGTCTGCTCCACCTGCGTGTTGTCTGATTCTGAACTCCAGGTCACTGGAGGCCCGTGGCCTCCACTCTCCTGCATCTGGCTTCTTTGGTCGCGCTCCGGGTCATTCAGACGGTGGCTTCTGCGTGCTCCAGATTTCTCCTCCTCCTGTGGAGCCTGCTTTCCTGCAGAGGCACCGGGCTTTCTGTGCCCCATCTACACGGATGGTGCCTTGGCAGGTGATAGCACGTGGGGCCCACTGCGCAGCCTCGTGCCATGCCTCTGCAGTGGCCTTTGGGAACCCATTCCCTGTGTTGATGGAATGGGCAGAATTTTGGAAGCAGAGTGTGAGTTGAAACAGTAACCGTGGAGTGTGTCAGGGTTGAGCTTCAGCGCCCGGGGAAGATGCACACATCTTCTGCATCTTTTAGTTGGTGCCACGTGAGCCTCTTGGTTTTAAGTGTATGTAGCATATTTTCCCACCGGTTTGGACCACGCTGGGGGCATGTGGTTTTCAAGGGTTCTGCAGACGCATTCTTTAATATTAAATACTATATGCGCACACACACTTAACCAAAGCTGTCACAAAACCGCCTTGAGCCGCAAGGTTGGGTGGGTGGGACTGGTTTTGTGGAGACTGAATTAGTGGGATCCAGTGTCCTTTGTGGGGAGGGGGAGGCGGGGAGCGTGGCATCAGTGACACCCTCCTTCCCGCCCCATTATGCAGGAAAGCTGCACAATTAATCTTTGCAAATCCTGGCAAAAGTCAGACATGCAAGCAGTGTCTGAGATTTTTCTGCTGCTTTTGTTCATTGGAATAACTGCCTGAGCCGGGGGCTGGGCAGCGATGGGGAGAGCCAGGGCTCACCATTTGGCACGAGCCAGACAAAATGCGCAGCGCATCCCGTTCCCCGGTGCCTGGCTTGCATTGCCTAACGGGAACCCATTCAGGCAGCTCCCCGAGGTCTTGCCTGAAAAGTGCATTTGATGATTACTGGTGGACGAGAGGCTGGTGATCTGACTTCTGGAGGTTAGACTTCGCTGCCAGAAACCTGTCCCTGTGCCTGAAATAGCCCCTCTGCACATCTGAAGCCTCTCAGAACCTGATCAGAGGCTGGGCCATGGGAGCAGGCTCGTAGCCTGCAGCTGGCGGGAGAATTGATTCTGCTGGATTTGGATTCCAGCAGCTGAGCAGGTGCCCAGACTGCTCCCATCGGATAGCCCTTGGCTGGGGCAGGATTAGCTGCAAATTGGTGAGGCCGGTGATAAATTTGGGGTCCCTAGTTATAAAATGATGAGGAGTTTCAAGACGGCAGAGCCTTGAACCAAGCACAGCGTGGAGGCCTGCACACCCTGAGCCCAGCCATGTGTGGGCCAGCCGGGGCCCAGGAGACCCTGTGCTCTCCTTGGATCTTCTGGCCGGGTGCTGGGGTGCAGGGGAGCTCAGAGGCAGACATCCGCCAGCGCTTCTCCTGAGCCCTGAGAAATGGGTGTGGGCCTCCCAGCACTGGCCACACAGGGCAGGGCCGTCCTCCCCGCTGTCCAGCTGCCCTGCGGGTGGTGGGCACCACCCTGATCTCCTCTGGACCTTTGTTTGAGGGTCTTTAGGGAGGGGTGGGCGGACTGTTGTGAACAAGCACTTTGGAGGACAAGTCAAGCAAACAGAGAAATGTAACAGAGAGGAAAGGAAGGGGGATGATTTGTAGACACCACGAAACATTCAGAACCATTTCCCAAACGGTCACACCTTTCACGCTACTAGGTGGAAGGGAACACATGACCTTAATGATACTATTTGGAAGATGCAGATAGTAGAAGGATTATTTGTAGATTGCCTTGTTCATTCATTCCACAAATATTTCCCCAACACGTGCCAAGTGCCAGACCCTGAGTATGGCAGTGAGCGGAGCAAAATCTGAGAAAGATCTTTAGTCACGATGCGCACATTACATGGGAATATCAGGGTTAAATGTGGCTCACTGCAGACCAGCTTTTCAGAGTCCGTCAGAAGGAAGAGAGGGGCTGACACGTGGAAGGGAAATCCTGTGGGGGGCCGGCTCTGTGTGCCTGGAGTCGGCTCAGCCTCCCAGCCTCCCAGCCGCCCGGGCTGCACTGGACCCTTCGGGGAGACTTTGTCTGCATGGCTTCTCGGTCACAGAGATGGCCAACGTCACTGTCCAGGGCCGGTCCTGCAAAGGTCCCGAGGCTCATGCCAGTAGGATGGCTTAGGTCGCTTGCCCACCTCTGCGTGTCCATGGAGCACAGCCTGCAGGATGGCTCCGGCCTCAAACCAGCAGGGCCCGGAGTGGTGGGGTGGGCGGGGCAGCCCCGAGCCTGCGGCCAGTCTGAGCTCTTTGCTGGGGAGGCAGGTTCACGTCGGACAAGCCAGGTGGGGAGTCTGCTCAGGCTGGGGCTGAGCAGGGGCTTACACAGGGGCTTACACAGCAGAAATTTTTTCTTTCTCAGTCTGGAGGCTAGAAGTCTACAACCCAAGTGAGGCCAGGGCTGGTTTCTCCCGAGGCCTCTCTTTCTGGCAGGTAGACGGCCGTCTTTTCTGTCTTCATGTGGTCGTCCCTCTCTGCGTGTCTGTGTCCTGATCTCTTCTTACAAGGACACCTGTCATATTGGATTAAGGCCCATTTCTAGGACCCTATTTGATCTAAATTACTTTTTTAAAGGTTCTGTTTCTAAATACAGTCACAGGTGCTGAGGGTTAAGACTTCAACAAAGATTTTTTTGGGGGGGGGGATAATTCAGCCCTTAATGGTTCTCCGGCCACCCACCGGGGATGGAGAGAGCCTCCCCACTTCACCGCTGGGCACTGGGCATGTCCCTGTCCATCCTCCTGTGTCCATCAGACTCCCAGCGAAGCCACCCTGCAGTGGTTCAGGGCTGGATGTTCTGGGTCAGATGAATATTTAGTTGAATTGTAAATGTATCATCAGACACTTAGAGGTAGCCCATTAAAAAAACAAAACCCAGAAAATAGGAGGGATGCGTGTTTGTCTGGATTCTGAATATGGATGGGGAGTGCCTGGGGTGAAATCATAAAGGAAAAGGTAGCTGGATCTGAAAAAAAAAAAAAGATTAAAAAAACCCTTTGATTAAAGGAATGTTTTCACATTGAAAGGCAAACAGATTGGGAAAAAGAATTGTGATTAATATGATGGAGAATTTCTCACCTTTAAATACAAGGAGGTGATGTCGGTTGATGAGAAGAGGATCCAGAACAGGAAAGGAAACTTACTGAATAGCAGACACTGACTAACGGGGAAAATGTGCAGTTTTACTGGTAACCAAGGGAATGACCTGAAAATGGTAATTTTCCACTTTTGTCCTACCAGTGAAACAAACTTTTTCTTCCCCTTGTAAGCGACCTTACCTACCACTGGCCAGGTTCCTGCTGAGTTGGCATTTTTATGCGGTCTGGAGACACATTAGGTTGAGATACAAAGGAAATTGACAAAACATGTCAAACGCCAGAGAAACGGTTCTGCGCTTTCATTCGGGGATTCCAGATCCCACCCATCCTAAACAGAGAAATGGGGAATGTGGGTGGAGTCGTGCAGGTCGCGCAGCAGGCCGGGCAGTGGGCGCCGGCCTCGTGCGCCCCAGCCCGGCCGGGCTGGCACCTGGCGATCTATCCCGCCGGCTTGCTCCCCCCTCTGTGCTCCCGTCCCCCCTCCAACTGCACGGAGCACAGGACCAAAGCACGGCCCGTGCACAACGGACACACACTAACCACGTGAGGAGGAAATCCATCTTACAGGCTGGCCCTACTTAGGATGACTTTCATGTTCTGGCTTAGCGAGGCCCAGGCATGTTTAAAGTCTGTTTATTTCATCCTTCTTAATCCCGTGTCCTGCACGGGGCCTGGCTCAGCCCGAGGGTCAGATAAGGGACCCGCGAAGGCATCATCGTGCCTGGTGCTTAGGGGTGACTCCCCCTCAACACCCAGAGCAGCAGCAGGGGCTCCAGGGCCGGGCGCCTGGGGACTGGGTGCCTGGGTGCTGGCCTGGGGAGTGGGGGTGAGGGAGAGCCCCAGGGGGCTGGTGTGAGCACTGCCCAGGCAAGGCGGCTGCGTGGTCGCCTTCACCGAGGGGCATCCTTCCCTCTGATGTGTTCGCTTGCCCCTGGATTGCCCACCGCACAGTGTTTTCAGTGTAGACAGACCCTGTTGGGAAGCTCCCAGTCGCTTCTCACAGTGCGTAAACCTCTATGTGATTCTGCTTTTAGAACCAGACGGAGGGAGCTGTTAATTTCATGTGCAAATTAAGGGAGGGCTGGTTGCCACCACGTGAGATGAGCCAGGACTGTGGGATGTCCGGGAGGTGGTTTTGTCTATTTTTTTTTTTTTTTAAATAGATGAGCCTTTTTCTTCCAAACATAAGAAGTGATGAGTGGCAACTGACACCTGTGTGTGGGAGGTGGGCCTTTGTGCTGGGAGCCCCAGAGGATTCTCTTGCAGACATAACAGTCTCTGGTTTTCTCTGGCTGACTAGAAAGAACACAGGGGGCGGGGAACCAGGAGGTATCGATGCCCAGGGCAGAGTGGCCGTGCCCCTGGGAGAGCAATGGACCTACCTCTTGGGCCCCAAGGAATTTGAGCCGCTACTTGGGAACGAGGAGTTCGTTCATTCCTTGCCCATTTGCCAATCTTTGGTCCCAGAGCCTCGACTTGCGTCTGAAGAAAGCCCCCGCTCACAGCCCGTGTGCTCTGTGGAGGGTCCCCGTAGCTCAGGTGCACGTGGGGCCGATGGGACACCGCCTGGGTCTAGCAGCACCTACCTTTCTGGGACCACGGGGATTGCATGGGGGAGGGCCTGTGATCGGACAGGACCAGAGGGGCTCCAGCTTCCGGATGCCTGGGCAGAAGCTCTTGCTGGGTGCCAGGCAGCAGTCTGGCCCCTGGAAGTGGTGCTTTCGGGGAGCACGGATCTCAGAGCTGAGAGAGAAAGCTGGTCCTGGGGACAGGTGGTCCCCGCAGACAGAAGCCGGCCCAACTCCCGATTCCCAGAAGCACACCATGTTGGCTGAAGCTAGCCGGAGTCCCGTTTCCCGACTCATGCTGCAGAAACGGGGTGAGCAGTGAAGGATACCAACACCTGCCTGGGCCAGGCAGGGGGGACGGGTGAAGGAGACCCATGCTGGGCCTGCTATCTAGGACATGGTGGTCAGTCCTTGGGGGAATGCGAGCGCTTCTGTGGCAACGTGCTCTTCCAGAGGCCTCAGGTGGCTACGGGTTCTTGCAGGCAGAGGGTGGGCACGCTGCTTTTCTCCCTCCTGGGTGCTGGCCGGTCTCTGCGGGTGGGGACGGGCACATGGCAGGGAAGCCATGAGACAAGAAATGGAAGCTCAGCTTCCAAACGGAAGGGTGTTTTCAGATAGGCTTTTTGATGCATCTGCATTTTTTCAAAATCCATTCCATCATGAGAGGTTAAGAAAAGGAAAATCTAATTTTCTGGAACATCGGAGGTGGAGACCGTGCTTCACCAAGTTTATAATTTGAAGGCTCTGCGGAGTTTGAAAAAGTCCATTTGTCCCCCTAAATCAGGTTCAGGCAGCAAAACAAATGTGTTGTTTCAGCGGGCATGGAGTAAACCTTTGGCTGGAAAGGGAGAATAAAGCCATCAGCTCGGCCATATCAGGTTTCCACCCTCGCCTGGGCCCGTGCACCATATGCCGGTCTTCCAAGCGGGGATTGCATTGTCTGTTAAAGGAAAAGTGGATGCTTTTCAGCACAATTAATTTAGTAGGCCACAAATGTCGCTGAGTGCTGGGAGTGGGGTTTGATCAAACGGGTCGGCTAATTGGTGCCGAACACACACTGACCGCGAGAAGGGGGATGACAGAGAAGCGCCCTTGCTCGGCTCCGCTCAGTGTGGGCGGGTTGCAGCCCCTGCTCAGCGTGGCGGTCCCAGTGGCCACCCCAGGCCTGGACGCGGGTCCTGGGCCCCCTCAGATGGGCACGGCGCCTTGAAGGAACAGCTGAAGTCTCTCGTGCACCCCGCTGTTTCTAGAACTGGGCGCCCACACAGCCCAGTCTCTGGGCACCTGTGCTGTAAATTCTGTCAAATCGTGCTTCAACTGGCGTGCTTATTAGCAAGGCTGGACCTTGTGCCCGAGGGGAAGGGGGGCTGTAGCCGCAGTACGTTCTGCTAGCCCCCCATATGGCCAGAGCCCCCTCTGTCTTTGCGAGAGACCAGGTTTCTCGACCTGCAGGTACTGGACGATTCTGGTTTGGGGGTGAGTCTCTGTAGGATGCCCAGCAGCGCCCCTGATCCCCACTCACTTCCTGCCAGTGGCAGCCCCTTCCCCAACTGTGGCAACCAAACATGCCTCCAGACATCGCCCAGGGTCCCCTGGCCGAGAACCTCGGCTCTACACGTAGGGCCTGTGTTGGTTCGGAAACTAGCCCCGTCAGCAGAAAGCAAGGAAAGCATGGGTAGGTGGCAGGGTAGATAAGCAAGGGGACTTCCTTGTGAGGCCCGGCGTGGGCAGCCGGGAGATGAGGAGGTACTGACCCTGCCTTGGAACCTCGGGTTTACAGAGAGGCTTCAACTGAGCTCGGTCACTACTGGGCCCACATGGTCTCTGTCAAGTGTGAGTCCTTGGAAAGGCTCCCAAGGTGGGAAGGGTGGGTAGAGCCGCTTCCCAGGGACAGGGGAGGGGGAGGAGCCTCAGATTCCCCGAGTAAGCATGGGGTCAGCCGGTGGGCGACGCCTCTCGGAGACACCCTTGCATTGGCCGTCCAGGGGGGATTGCGTTCCGTGTCTACTTGTGGGAGTCTGTCCAGCCAGGCAGGGGTGAGTTTGCTTGCTTTCTGCAAGGGGATATGTCTGAAAGTGGCATAAAAGTGGAACGTGCCATGGCATTTGGGGGAAAAAATAGAACCTTCCAGCCTTTCTCACAAGGGGTGGTGTTGGGAGCACTTTGCTGGTTGGTTGGTTCCCAGCGAGTCTGAAAGGACTGGGGCTGCCCCGTGGGAGTCCCACTCTCTGAGCTGCTGATGGTTTTTATCTAGACCTCGCGTGTTGGGGTTAGGACTTCTCCACCCTGCACTCTCTGTCTGCACAATGTCTTCAAAAAACCAGCACTGGATGCCCTAATGACAGTTAAAATACCTGCTCCTGTTCAGACAGTGGTTCTCCTCCCATCGTCTGCCTTCGCGTGTGTCCCTCTCCATCGGGGTGAAGCTCCGGGACCCAGCTCTGAGATGGCCAGCGTCCCCGCAGCAGAAGCAGCCTCGTCCCGTGTTTGATTCTGCCCGGATTTACTGCTGTGAACGATAACAAACCTAAGGGTGTGAAAATTGCTCAAATTCCCATTCTCCTTTGTCCATTTGCTTATCTCTTGGAATCAATGTTGACTTTCTCCTGAGGAAGACTGTCCACCCAATAGCTTTATCACTGGATGGCGAATCGGCCAGGGGTGTGGAGGGGCATGATGGGGATGCACTGTGTACAAGATCCAGTAGGACAGGAGACGTCCTTCCAGCCCAGGAGGATGGGATCCTTGATGATTAAGTTAGGGTACCCACTCGGTGCATAGCACCTGACTAGGAAATTGTCAGCTCCGTAAGGTCCAGAAATGTGTCCAACCCGTTTTCCTTTAGATCATCAATTACTAGTGTGCATTCGGGATTGGGAAGCAAGCACTGGATATTCACTAAATTGAGTTGAATTTACCGCATGTAATGTTTCCTGTCATTCACATATTCACTCTGCAAACGTCTGCTTGTCCTGCGCCTGCCTCTGGATGTGGGTGGTGGGGGTGGGGGTCTGAGCAGAAGCCCCCTTCTTGGCCACTGTCACTGGCCTTAACCTCTGCTGGTCCTGCCTATGGATATGGACACGTGTTAGGGGCAACAGGACGCATGGACATTTCTCATGCTTCCCAAGCTGGACATTTCGGCTGTTACAGCTGTCTTTCCACACCCAGCCAGGAGGAAGGGCTAGATCGCATTTTCAATATTGCGTCACCCCAGCCGACTTACAATCACACGTGCCGTTCACCCGTCGACAGACACTTGGGTTGTTTTCGGTCTTGGCTGTTGTGAATACAGGTTGCGGTGGACGTGCGAGTGCAGATGGTTCTTGAGATCCTGGTTTCAGTTCTTTTGGATAAATACTCAGAAGTGGGATTGCTGGATCCCATGATCGGTGGTAGCGGGGGGCTGGGGGGGGGAGCGGGCAGGTGCTGTCCATGGGAGCCCACAGTCGTGCAGGACAGTTGTGTTTTAGAGCTCTGCCCCCAGCCTGTGCCTGAGTCAGCACGGCTGTGCACTTGGGACTTGTGGGAGAGTAGATGTTCTTACTGCAGTTAAAAAATGCTATTTTTGCAGTGCCTCGGGGTGGGGCGAGGTGAATGCCCGGATTGATGCGGGACCCCTGTGTAGCTGATTCGGCAGCACCTGAGGGTTTGCAGAAGGATCCTTGAGTGAGCTCCTGAGCCTCTCAGGGGCTGGGCATGTGTGTCCTTCTAGTTTCTTATTTGTTGTCGTTGTTGTTGGTTTTATGGACATTCAGATATTCATTCAGCCAGCCTTTTTGAGCTTTTACAAGTCAGACTGTGCTCATCACAGGGACTAACTTGGTGATTCTTGTCCTAGGAGCTCACAGCCTGGGGGATGGATGAGCACTGATCACCCAGCACCAGTGAAGGGAGAACTTGAGCTTGGCAAGTGGACCATGGAGACCTCGGGGCTGGGACAGATAGGAGAAAGAGTCGCTTTGGAGGCTGTGGCCTCTTCCAGGGGCGTGGGGGTATACTTGGCAACACCTAGAGTCAGACTGGGGGAGAGGTGCTGTGAACATCTTGTGGGTGGAGGCTGGGGATGCTGGGAAACATCCTACAGTACCAGGATGCCCCTCAACACAGAATTATCCAGCCCAACGTGTTCATAGTGCTGAGGTTCAGAAAGCCTGGCTTTAGCTGAGATCTGAGAGATGAATAGGAGCCAAGTGAAGAGGGAAGCAAGTATCCTGTGCATAGGGCCTGTGGTGGGGGAACTCGGCTGAATAGGAACTGGAAAAATGGCCAGGTGGCTGGAGGAGTGGGCAGCACCGTGGTTTGAGAAAGGCACATGGGGCAGGGGGACTTGTGTTCCTGCCTGGCTTTGGGGAAGTGGCCTCTGGTCTGGCCAGCATGCTTGCCTTCTCTGCCCCCAGCTTCTTCACCACTGGTCCCTCCGAGGTCCTGGACACCAGCATCCTCCATGGGGCGGTGTGACCTGGGTGGTCTTACCTTTGGCCAGTGGTCAAATCTAAAACTAGCCACACTGCATATTTCCAGAATGGGGGTGGGGGGCTCCGTGGTCTCAATAGTGGTTGATTGAGGTCAGAGAGCTCCAGCGTTTATTTAACTCTGCAAATTAGACCAGTTAGTTTCCTGGGAAATGAATATAGTGTGCTCATTGGTCTAGGGACCTGCAGCTTCCCCGAGGAGCGCAGAGAAGCAGCAAAGCCGATATTGCGAATTCTGAAGGTGATCGCCTTTTGACCAAAAAACTCCACAATCATCATTGCCGTTTTTTTTCTTTTTCCTATGTCTTCGAAAATGTGGGCTTTGAAATGCTAATGCTGCTAAGATTCTCTTAGCAGATTTAAAACTATGAATAGTTGTGTGTGTGCATGCATGTGTGTGCATGTGTGCACACATGTAGGTGCATGTGCTCGTGTGTGCATCCGTGTATGTGTGTGCATTTGCACACATGTGGGCAGGTATGTACATGTGTGCATGTGTGTGTGCGTGTGGGTGTGCATGTGGCTGCATGCACGGGTGACTGTGTGCATATGTTCACGTACATGTGTGCATACATGTGAGTGTGTGCGTGCACGTACGTGCACATACACTGTGTGCGCATGTGTGTTTGCATACACAGCTGTACGAGTGCACACGTGTGGGGGCATGTGTGTGTGCACGCGTGTGAGTGTGTACAGGCACGTGGGTATGAATGTAGGGATTTTTACCCAAAGGCGAGTAGATTTGGCAGACGCTGTGTGACTGCATCTCCCTCGGGCATTACTGTGCTGCAGACTGGCGCCCCCCGAAGGCTGTGCAGTGAACAAGGGACTCTTGGCTTTGTTGCATCTGGCCATTGCCATTATTGGATGGCACAGCCCCTCACTGGTGTCCCTTGGCAAATGCTGGTCCACATGAGATGTCACATGGTGACTCCGTGTGCCAATGACGTGGACATAATAACGTTAACAAGCAACAGCCATGGGGGGCTTGCTCTGGTCGCACAGATGCTCCCATGCGTTACTCACACAGTCCTCTTGGTGTCCTGGTGGGGGTGTGTTAGCAGCAGCAGCAGTAAGGCCCCTATTTGACAGATGGGGAAACTGAGGCACAGAGCAGTCAAGTCACTGGCTTAAGGTTCCACGGCCGGTCAGAAGTTCTGGGTCCTTGAACTTCCGTCATCTATGGGGTGGTTATTTGTTCATCCCAGGCACACGGAGTTAGCATCTTCTGTGCTCCTCACTCTCCAGGTCTGGGGCCTTAGCGTTCCCATTTCACTGATTAAAAAAACACACAGGAGAGAGAAGGGCCGGGATGTTTATTACACGCGGGAGGTTTCACCTCGCTCCATGCATGCACGGTGTGGCGCTAACCTCTCTTTACAGCAACCCTGCGAGGCTGGGGGCATCCGCATCCTCAGCCCAGAGCTGAGGCTGAGGGAGCAGACACCTGGCTCCCTGCTGTCCTTCCCCTCCCCCTCTTCCCTCTCCCTCCTCCTCCTCCTCCTCCCTCCTCCCTCCTTCCTTCCCCCTCCTCCCCCTCCCTTCTCCCTCCTTCCTTCCCCCTCCCCCCTCCCTTCTCCCTCCTTCCTTCCCCCTCCCCCTCTTCCCTCTCCCTCCTCCCCCTCCCTTCTCCCTCCTTCCTTCCCCCTCCCCCTCTTCCCTCTCCCTCCTCCCCCTCCCTTCTCCCTCCTTCCTTCCCCCTCCCCCTCTTCCTTTTCCCTCCTCCCCCTCCCTTCTCCCTCCTTCCTTCCCCCTCCCCCTCTTCCTTCTCCCTCCTCCCCCTCCCTTCTCCCTCCTTCCTTCCCCCTCCCCCTCTTCCTTCTCCCTCCTCCCCCTCCCTTCTCCCTCCTTCCTTCCCCCTCCCCCTCTTCCTTCTCCCTCCTCCCCCTCCCTTCTCCCTCCTTCCTTCCCTCCTTCCTTCCCCTCCCCCTCTCCCTCTCCCTCCTCCTCCTCCCTCCTCCCTCCTTCCATCCCCCTCCTCCCCTCCTTCCTCCTTCTCCCCCTCCCTTCTTTCCCTCCCCCTCTCCCTTCCTCCTCCCTCCTCCCCCTCCCACCCCCCTCCTCCCCCTCCCCCTTTTCCATCTCCCTTCTCCCACCCTTTCCTACCCCCCTTTCTTTTTCTCCCCTCCTCTTCTCCCCTTCCCCCTCCTCTCCCTTCCCCTTCCTTTGCCTGGATGGGAAAAACAGAGGTTCCCTCCTCTCCTCCACAGCCTCAGGATGAGTCCTGAGGTGCATGCCGGGCCCCCCTCCTCCATACTTGGGTCCCCCTCCTGTGTGTCCCTGCAGTAGGTAAGATCCTAGTGTGTGCTGCGGCAGGACACAGCTGTGCACAGAGCAGCTTTGGTCCCCAGGGTCCCACAACCCCTTCCAGACAGGACGGTGTGCCAGCCATGCGGTGTGCTACCTTCACCCCTGCGCCTACCCAGGGCAGGGTTCCTGAACAGAGCACTTGGCTGCAGAGCGAGACAGGACAGCATGAGGAGGGGGCCGCCCCAGGTGCGTTTCCAGTGCCGAGAGGAGGCTGGGAAGGCTGCAGGCAGGCCAGACGGTGAGGCTTGTCACCGCAGAGCGTGCTCTTCCTGAGCGCGTATCGGGTGCGCTCCATGCGTGGGACAGGGCACTGCCCGGGTCACGGGAGTCATCCCCTTGATGTGCCAGCCAGGCTGTTGGGAGGTCTGATCATCTAACTGCATCCCTCAGATAGGGAGACTGAGCTCCAGAGCGTTTGGGGCCCTCATGGCTGTCCTGGGAGCGGAGTGTGGGTTAAAGCCCACCTGGGGAGCCCCACCTGTCTGCCCACACTGCCCAGCATGCCCCTCGCCTCCCCAAATTCGAATGTTAAGAGTGGTTGGTAGAGGCAGGTGGGTGCCAGGGGTGGGAGAGGTTCCCTGCTACGTTGGGCTGTCTGAGAATGGACTGGAATTCCCCAGGTCTCCTGTGGGTCTTCCTTGGGGATGATCCCCGGGATGGGTCTGGGGCCCCGGGTGGATGGCAGGGTCAGCCTCCCTCCTCCAATTGGCTCCCCTTGAACTCTTCAGCGTTCACGCGTTAGCCTGACGCGACGGAGGTTTGGAGGCTCCTCGTGGAGTGACAGACTCGAGTGCCCACGCCCTCGGCTCTTGCGGACTTGGGTGGGAGACCCCTGTCCAGTGGGCTAAGTCCAAGCACCAGGAACAATGATGCGTAGAACACAGAATACCGCAACATGCCATTTTGAAGCTGCCTGGGTCTGAGACAGTGACGCTTGGCTCCTGTTGACATTGTCGCGTCTCCCAGGGCCTGACAGCGCCTATGCCCGGGGGCTGTAATTTGCTGAACCAGCCGGTGTGCACGTGGGTCGAGCCGCAACTCCATCAAGCAATCTGAGCTCATTCTGGATTCGTGAGCTGATTCCTCGGTCGCGTGGACTGTGGCTGCATTGGGTCCTGGTCCCCAAAGGAGGCTTTGGGGGAGAGGAGTGGCCTGCCCTCATTAGCAGCAGAACATCGTGACCTTTGGCACATGCAGACCGTGTTTGTCATAGATCTTTGGAGCATTTCAAAGAGGCTTATTGCAATTAATTCCTCCCTGTTGGGGAAATAATGAACTGAAGATGTTGAGGCAGAAAGAGGAGATCACAGTGTGACGTTCCCCCAGACAAGGCCTTCATATCTGAGGTTATGGGATGGTATTCGCTTTGCTGTCAGCGCGTGGAAGGGAGATCACAGAGGCATTTCCAGCAAGCTGGAATGTACCTGGCACTCGTTCACTCACCTTTGCAGGAAAACCCATCTGTCTGTCCTTGCCCGCTGCCAGGTATCCGTGAGAATGTGCGAGGCTCCGGATAGGGTTCAGGAGATCCAGATGTGCCCCGGGCCTGCAGGTGCCAGTCCCAGGGGATGGATTTGGAGGGGCCATTGTGCCCTGAGGCTTGTGGGAGACGTGATGGGGGCTCTGTGCCGTAGACCCAGGAGACCTTCCTGGAGGAGTTGGGATGCTAAACTGGGACTGATTGCATGCGTGTCCTCGGGCCGCCATAACAAATTACCGTGAATTGGGTGGCTTCGGCGACAGACATGTTCAGTCTCACAGCCAGACATTGGAAATCAAGGTGTGGGCAGGGCCGCTCACTCTCTGGAAGCTGCGGGGGAGGATCCTTCCTGCATCTCCCAGCTTCGGGTGCTGCTGGAGGCCCTGGCGACTCCGTGGCCTGGTGACCATCACTCCGGTCCCTGCCTCCCTCAGCACACGACCTCCTCCCCTGTGTCTGACAGGATGCTGCGTCCAGGAGGACACCGGTCACTGGATTAGGGCCCACCCTAACCTGGTGCAACCTCATCTTCATTCAGTTACAGCTGCAAGGACTGTATTTCCAGAGGAGGGACGTCCTGAGTTTCCAGGGTGACGTGAATTTGGGGAGATGTTGTTAACGCGGCGCCCTGACCCTCCGTGCATGTGAAAGGGGAGCAGAGGGAGAGTGGCCGGCACCCAGAGAGGGTGCACCCATTCGTTCTCAAAGAGCTCTGGGACATGGAACTCTCCAGAAGGCCATCAAATAGGGAGATGCAGGACCACTACTGAGCTTTTGTCTTCAACTTGGAGGCAACAGTGTGGTGAGTCCTGGCTTCCACCACCGTGCTCACGGGGTGCGGGCAGGGCCAGAGCCTGCCGGGGCCTGAGCTCAGCCATAGGAGCACCGTGTCCCCCTGGGCTTCTGTGGAAGTTAGAGGAGACAGACATGGCAGGTGCTTCGCCAGGTGCCCGGCAAAGAGTCAGCTGTCAGAAAAGAGGACTGTGGGTTTGGGGGGGTTTTGGCTTCCATAACATCACCCCTCACTGTCCTGTGTGGGTCATAAATAAGTGGTCACTGAAAATAGAAGCCTCGGCTTTCAAGCTCCTTCATGTAGAAAGTCTCTTGAAGCTGTTCAGGGGATCCCGACATTCCCAGATTTTGCCTCACGTCTCCATGAGGAAAATCCAAACGTATCCTCCCGTCAGGTGTGAAGTTGCTATTTTAAATTCCGTTAATGTTCCCTTACCTGTAGATAGCAGGGCCTCGAAATTTCTCTTTTCTGACAAAAGGTGAAAGAGGAGTAAGACCCATATCTTTCCGGAGCAGTGACAGGATGGGGGGAGAGGAAGTTCGGGCAGGGATCGGCCTCCGGCATCAGTCGGGGTTGGGACAGAAGGAGCAGGTGTGGAGGGATAGACTTTGTGCTCTTGGGGTAAGTGCAAAGGCCCGGGAGCCCTGGCTCAGGATGGGGCGAGGGGCGCGTGCCCAGCAAGGTGGGTAACGTGCTCTGTCCACAGGCGCATTGTAGGCGATGAAGAAACACAGGTGCTGGGCTTCTCTTCTCCACGCGGGTCTTTCCATAAAGCATTCCGCGGCCATGAGCTCTGCACGGCCGCCTCCAAGAGCCTCAGCCGTCTTGGTCAGGAAATTATCAGAAAACCTAGACGAGATCTTTGCTGCTATCTCAGCTGCTTCATCGAACGGGTTGGCTCTTCTCTCCCCCCTGGGTGCCCTGGTCAACGCCGCGCCCGTCCCCACACGCCCCACTGCCCCTATGCTGGTGGCCCCATTGCCGACCAGTCGGGGAATGAGAGGTTGCCACTCTGAATATCCAGACAGACCCTGGAGAGAACCTAAATGGAGGACTTGTGTAATGAAGCTGTCCCCTTCCGTTTCCAGACACCAACTTGAGGGGACAGATATAGTGAAGGGATGAGGTCACCCCTTTGTGCTCCTCTCTTAGAATCTCTATTTAGGCAGGTAATTAGTAGTCCCTTCCGGATGCCTCACTTAAGTGACTTGTTTTAGGAAGGGCTTTGCCCAAAGTTGAGCGCGTGGAAGGTTTCCATGAATATATATCGAAGGAATAAATGAATGAGTGACATGTTTTGAACTATATTGGTTCACTCGTATAAAACTGCATGCATAACAGGAAGTTAGCTGAGGAAAAAAGGATTATTCTTATGAAATACACAATTACCTCTCCAGTGTGCCATGCGGTTTCCGAGCCCCGTGGAAATGCAAGTCTGTTTGTTGTCTGGGCCGGTTGGAGGGGGTGGGGGGCGGCCCGAGCATGTCACAATATATAGAGTAAATGACCATCGTTCTGCAGGAAATCTAATTAGTATTAAAATTACACCGTATGTAAAACATGTTTCCTTGGTCCAGAAGGCTTCTGGGAATTCTGGAAGGTGCTGGGGCCGCCCGGGGGGTGGGCTGCAGGTTCAATGTTGCTGCGTATGGGGTGAGCAGACGTGCTTCCCAGGAGAGTTTCGGGGTGAGATTCCACAGGACAGAGCCTTTTCTACATCAAGTCACATGGATCGGTAGCAAAAAACGAGTGGCTTTTTGTTTCCTTGGAGGAAAAATTTATTTAGTTTTCAGTGGCGAGAAGGCACCACTCCATGCAAGACATGTTACTTCTTACGACTTTTCATCTCGGTAATCCGAGAGCATCTGAAGGACCGAGACAGCCGGCGGCGGCGTGCCTCGAGAAGCACGACCTAACCGTTCCTGCTGTGGTCTCCCTCTATGTCACCTCCAGACAACTGCTTGTCCGCTACGGCTTTACCGACTGGAAGGCTTGGGATTCACCTCCACCAGGCGAGAGTGGGCCATCCTGCTCCTTCTCTCCCCCCGAGGGAGGCAGAGGGGCGGGAAGGAGTGGCCCTGGGGCCCGGTGGGTGCCGCCTGGCTCGGTCCGCTGCAAGTCTCATATTTTATCTGAAAAATGCATGTGCCCAGAAGCCATGTGAGGAAAGACAGTTATGTTTGACTGCATAACAATTAAAGTTCCCGACTGTCGAAAGCGTACCGTTTAAATTTCACAGAGAAAATAGACACCTGGGGAAAACATCTTTACTATATTTGACAGCTCTTTTAATAAGTAAAGAGCTTTTTAAAATCAACGAGAGGAGACCAGGGGCTCATATTGGTGCAGATGGCAGGGTGGGGGGTTTGAAGAAGCAATGGCTACGTTATGTGAACACCCAGTTAGCGGGAAAGGATTTTCGATGCTCGAGCATCATTTCAAAAGGTGCTCGCATTCACCACGATGCAGAAGAAACCTGGGACGCACCATTTCTCTAATTAGGTTGGCAGGGATGGAAAGGTGGTGCCGGGATTGGGAGGCGTGGGGACATCGGCCCTGGTGCAGGCGGCTGGCGGGGGATTTATGGTCCACGTTTCGGAGGGTCATTCGACAGCATCCACTACGGTGTAGTGGGCACACCCCTTGATCCAGCAATTCCTTCCCCCAGAAACTTACTCTGCTGTATGCTCCCAGGCAGGTGTCTTCCCCGACGGGTTATTGATAACGGGAGCTGGAAACAAGACCACGTTTGTCAGCCGAGAATGGTCTCAGCCGGTACAGAACAGGAAACCTTCCTTAGAGGGGCAGGTAGAATTCTATAAGCAGCCATGGAATTTTGACTCATTGTTAATCTTTCGTGAAAAAGCAAAGTCTCAAGATAGTATATTTGTTAGGGACTCTATGTCTGATGACATTTGTGCTTATGTATATTCATGGAACATTTTTAGGGGGGTATAAAGAGAAGCTGACACGCCTCTGTGGAGTGGGGATGGGGAGCAGGGCGAGAAGGGGGTTTTTACTTCTTACTGTGGAATATTTACGGTGGTCCTGAATTGCTTGTTAATAAAATTGCTAATTTAAACAACAGTTTGCCTAAGAAGGAAGTTAGCCTTTTCTATTAGGTGCCAACAGTGGTCAGAATTCCCGTTACACTTTGTAAGTAGTAGAAATAGTCGCGTGCCTCGTGCGTTCTAATTCACGCCGCGTCCATGTGGGTCGAGATGTGCTTGGTGGCCTAGAGCTTGGGGGCTGGGCGGGTGCCGTGCTTCCCGGCCCCCCGGTCCCCCGTGCGCATGCAGCTGCTGTGTCCCTGGGACTGCGCAGGGCGGGCAGTGGGGCAGTCCACCCCTCGCTCTCGGGCGCAGTGCTGAGACGGGGGGACCCTCTCCTCTCCCGCATCCGCCGTCTCTCTCTCAGTGGGAGCTCCTCCGAAGGCCTCAGCAGGCGGGGGCGTGTTCACCTCCCGGAGATCATCCGCTCACATCCACGCACCCTGCACAGTCACTCTTGACTGTTTGTCACCAGAGCAGCCCGAGGTTTGGCTGAACGAGCTCCACGCTGGGGAGGCAGGTCCCTCCAAGAAGAGCATCCCGTCGCTCAGCTCCGCCTGCCTGCCCCTGGGCAGCGCCACCTGCCGCCGGGGCTGGGGTCCCGTGGTTGAGCTGCGGGCCCACGGCGCTGCCTGGACAAACCCGCATGTGTACGGCACAAACACGCCCCAGCAGGAAGCCCCCGTCCCCACGATTGGGGTCACCACGTGCAACACCTTGTGAATTTGCTTTTTTCACTTAAGGTTAGTTATTGATCACAGTTCCACGGCCGTTCATAGAATTACGCCTTGTTCTCTTTGGCCCGGTGTCCTGCTCTGTGGGTCTCTGTACTTGGCTGAAGCAGCTCCCACTGGAGAGGCGCTTGTGAGTAGGAGTTTCCTAGTGGAAATGACCCTGTGCATCCGGAGCACAGCCGTGGAATCAGTTCCCAGAATCGGAATGGCTGGATCCAAGGATGTGAGCCTTTTCCATCTTGGTGGATGTTGTCAGTGGCCATCGAAAGCATTGTGTGGTTTGCACACCCAACCCTTACTGCGGGAGAGACCTCTGCCAGCGGGGCCGTGGGGAGGGCTCTGTGCCCCCGTCCCCTCCGTGCTCAGTCCGGGGCATCCTGCTGTGCATGCTTGTACAGCGTCTCCAGAGCCATCCTCCCCTTCACCGCCCCACCCGGGACGACCACACGCCCCTCAGCCCCTTGCCCCCCCCCCCCCCCCCCCCCCGCCGAGTCCATTGCCCACAGTGGTCCGAGGGGCCATTGAAAAAGCATGGATCCCCTGCTGTTACTGCTCGGCAAACACAGGCACACCTTCACCCTCTGGCCCGGCCCTGGCAAGCTCCCCCGCTATCTCCGTGCGCTAGCCACCTGGTCCTGTCTGTTCCTCACACTTGTCCAGCTTGTCCCCAAGAACTGGAATGTTCTCCCCGACTCTGGCCGTGGCTGGCTCTTCTTGTTCATGTGTCAGCGCACACCCCACCCCGGGTGAGACCAGGTTTTGGCCCTCTTGCTGTTTTCATTTCTTCTAGTACTAATCTCTGCCTGAAAATGCCTGGCTTCATTATTTCTCTCATCCCCCTGGACCACAAGCCCTGGCTGTCATCCTTAGCACTGAGCAGTGCCTGGCTCTAGGAGCCCTTGATAAGCATTTGTCGAGGGCAGGAATAAGCTCTTCCAGGAGAGCCAAGACTGTAAGCCCCACATGGGACGGTACTGTTCTCTGCCTGCTTTCCTGCCGTGTATCTGCAGCGCCGAGCCCGGGCCAGGCACAGGCTGTCTCCGAGAAGCTCTTTACTGATGGGCACAGGCCGGTCCTCGATGGCAACACAGACACGTACAGAAGTGATGCCATCCACGCTAAACGGGGACAAGACTTTTCCACCTGTTTCCATAATTGTACTGATCGCCACACAGCCTGCTGGAACGTAGGCTTGTCTTAGGGCTTCACTGGAGAGGAGTCAGGGGAATGCGATCCAGTGTCAGCATGGTGGTGGGGGAAGACCCCACATTTCCAGGGTGGCAGTGGGTTTCCTTTATGGTTGTGGGTTCAGAGCCACTAGGTCCAGCTGTGTCTATAAAGAACCCAAAACCCTCCCAACACAGAAGAAGAGTGCAGAGCACCCAGACCACCCACATGGGGTCAGACGTCCCCATCACAGCATCCCACGGGACCCCCCTGAGCCACAAGGTGGGTACCACCCCTGGGGTCTCCTTCCTGTCTCTAACTGGCAATCGGGGGATTCCTGATGTGTCCCTGGGGCCAATAGGCATCCATGTGTCTCAGCGTCATCTGCTGAGGCTGCACCCCTCAGACTGGCTTCCCTCCACCGCTGGAGATGGCCCAGGGCTCTGCCTCCGCATGGGCTCCGTCCCTGGCTAACGTAGGGACTCCGACCTGCTGCCCCTCCCTGGGGTGGGAGCAGCCTTGTTGACGCTCCGGGCTCTCCACTCATGTATCCTTGCTGTCTTGGGGGTGTCACTCCCTCTCCCCCCGTGGCCATAGCCCTCCTGGGCCCCACCCTGTGGTCTCAGACACCCAGCTATTTTGGGACAAGCCTGTGATCTCAGTGCCCTTTGCCACACAGATCTGAGGCTCCTTCCCTTCCCCAACTGCGATCCTGCCCAGCGTCATCCTGAAACAAAGCCTCAGCCTCTCCCTGTGTGCGCCAGGGAGTCTTTATTTTTGGACCAGGCCAGACTTGTATTTGGAAAGGGCAGTGCCATCCTATGAAGCCTGCCTGGTAGAGACTGCTGGCAGGGGTTTTGCGAGCAGGGATCCTTTTTAGGGGCATTTCAGCAACTCTGATAAAGAGAAGAAACAAGAGCAGGTGTGACCACACACACACACACACACACACACACGTATGTGTGCACACAGAACGTTTGGCCAAGTCTAAGCTGTCGTCCCTCGGCGGGGACGTTGCAGGGGTGCGGCTGTACGGAGTGCTCATGGGACTGGCTTAATGAGCCCCCAGCAGTGGCTTATTTACTACACAGGTGGCGGGATGCAGACAGGGCCGCGTCCGGCTGCTTAAGGGAGGAGGTTAACAGGGTGCAGGGCAGCCTGGGAGGGGGCTCTGTGCGGGGGCCGCCTGCGGCCCGCGTAGGTGGCCCGTGTGCGGTGGAGGTGGCCTGGGGCCCGAGGCCATGGTGGGACAAGAGCACAGGGCCCCTGCTCGGGGCTGCGGTGAGCAGAGCCGCCTTCCGGGACTGCAGACTCCCGGCACGTCCGCCAAAGCCCCAGGCCGGCACTTCAGGCGAAGTGTGTAATAATGTCAAGTTTATTGCCCCTGTATCAGAGCGGCTCAGAATTAGTCTGCTGTGTGCGCGGCCCGCTGTGAAAACAGACTCCATGCGGCTCCACCACGGAGTTCCTGCTGCTCCCGAGGCCTGGGGACACTTGGCGACAGGGGCCGGGGGGCAGGGTGAGGTGGCGGGGGGCAGGGCACATGCAGCTCGGTGAGGACAGCAGGGATGATGTGTGAGCCTGACCTTTCCAGACCAGGAAGGTGGCCCAGGCTCTCCTGGCCCAGGCCTCCTGCTGCCCAACCGAAGGGGACTTGGGTTCAGTCCGCCCAGCTCGGGGGGGATAGGGAGAGCACCCTGCTAGGTCCTTGGGTGGCTTGGTCCACTCTTTGAGTTTTGGGGATTACAAGGGGGCAGCCCTCCCACGCATCCCCCGCAGATAGAATGTTCTTGCCTTTACTCTTGTCAAGCCTGTATTCCCTCCTTCTGGAAGGCCACCCCCAGCCACCTGCCCTCCAGCTGGCCCCTCCTCATCCCTGGACCCTTGGACCTGCAGGCAGGGCACCTGTCCTTGGCCCTAGAGCAGTTGCTATGGTTACCATTTCCTCTCGGGGCCCTCTTACCCTAGATGGTCAGTACCAGGGCAGGCACCTTGCCTGCTGTGTCCTGTGGATGTAGGGGCTGTGGGGTTGGTGTTCAGGAGTGAGTGGGTGGGGTGGCGGTCTGCTCCTCACTGCCCCGGGCTGAGGGTGGACCTTCCCCTTCTGGAGGACACAGCCTGCCCAACATGGCTAAGGGGGGAGCAGGCTTCCTTGGGGGTGGGGCTGCGGCCACAGCTCAGGGCACAGGCAGCCTCCAGAGGGAGGGTAGGGGCAGGGGAAGCGGACGAGTTCCAGGGACCCTCCTCAGGAGGCCTGACCCCAGGATGTGCTCTGGGCTGTGCCGTCCAGGGGCCCATCTGATCCTTTGTCCAGCCTCCCTCCTGCTGCCACTTGCTGAAACCATGTCCTTTTCGTTAGAAAAGCTCGTCTGACCTGACGAGCCCTGTCTGTGTCACACGTAGTCTTAGGTAAGTCTTGCCGAGCTGAGTGACGGGCACAGCTGTCGTCCCTACTCTGCAGGTGACCTTCAGGCTCGGAGAGGTCAGGTCCCACCCGGGGTCTCACAGTGGCAGTGGTGGAGTGGCATGTGGGCCTGAGTCTGTGTTCCTCCCCTTACTGAGGTGAAGCACGGCACGGTGTGTAACGGGCATGGACGTTCGCTCCTCATAACCTCAACCTCCTCCCTCCGCCTCGGGGGGACCCCGGGACTGACATGCGCGGATTTGCTGAGAAGTGCCACTCCCCCGCCCTCACTCCCTGTAGAGGTTGAGTGGTCTGCCCCCGACCCCAAAACCGGGGCGCCCAGCCTCCAGGGATGCTCCCGGAGCGCCAGCTCAGCGCTGTCCTGCACGGGCCGGCTGGCGCAGGGCGCTGCGCGGCGGGTGGGGGAGGCGCGCTGGCTTCCGGGGCTCGGCACGAGGAGAGAGGGAGAGAGGGGGCAGCATCCACTAACCACGTTGTGGAGAGTCCACTGTCAACAGCACTACGTTGGCCGCCCTGGGCTAAATGAAACACACGAGTGAAATACATCCCCCCTCGTTAGTTCTACTATTTTTTAACTTGGCGCTAAAGCGTTTAAGATTGCACACAAGGCTGGTGCTGTCTTTGCTGTTTGCCCCTGATGGGCCAGGGCGGGGCCGGCGGCTCGGTCCACGGGAAGACCTGGCTCAGGTGTTGCAGGTGTAATCCCCTCCCCGAGAGCCTCGGGGCAGATGAGCCCGGTGGGAGCTCTCTTTTACTTCTGTCTCCCTCAGTTTCCCCCTTCTCTCCTTGGATGCCCCCTCCCGCCACCCTCCCTGCCTGATGTCACCCGTGTGCTCCCCCAGTCTGGCTCTGCACCCAGGTTCAGTCGTCATGTCCTAAATGTCGTGGGCTATTTAGGGAAGGGCGGGGCTGATCAGACAGCTCGTTCACCTGGCCCATCACAGGGATGAAGGCGGTCTGGGGGTGTGCCCTGGCCCCAGATGTCAGTTTCCTCACCGAGAGGATGGCTGTGCGGGACAAGCCAATGACGCAGACTCCAGGACCCTCGTAGACCTTATGGGTCAGAACCCTTCAGGGAAGGATCTGGGTGCACATGTGTGTGCACATGCATGTGTGTATGCATGTGTGTATTCTATGTGTGTATGCATATGTATATATCTGTGTGTATTATATGCACCTGTGTGTGCATGTGTGTGTGTGAATTGTATGTCTGTGTATACGTGTGTATATGTATGCGTGTCCGTATGCATGTGTGTATATGTACATGCATCTAAGTATGTGTGTGTGTGAATTGTATGTGTATATGTGTGTGTATGTATGCGTGTCCGTGTGCATGTGTGTATATGTACATGCATATAAGTATGTGTGTGTGCATATGTATGTGTGCCCACATGAGTTGTGTGTGTGTGTATGTAGGCATGTGTGTATGTACGTGTATATATGTACACGCACACCCTGAATCTCCCCTGGAATTGCCAATCTGGCTGGAGAACCCACGGGCAAGAAGCCTCCGGGTCCCACTGGCTCACACGTAAGAACCTTGTTGTCCCGACGCCCTCGCTTTCCCTCACCCCATGGCAAACTGCATCACTCCCAAAATGTGTTTGAGAGCCATACCCTGTGCCCCTCATCATTCCAGACTGAAAGGTAGGCTTCTGAACGGGGGTTTGGCCCCCCATGCACTGCCCGGAGCTGGTCTCCACCCAGCAGCCCGAGCTCCTAAGCCTTCCTAAAGGTGAATCTAGAGGCACCTGTGACCCCTGAATGCCCCGCAGAAGGAAGCCCGTGTCCACACAGACCTGGACACGGCGCTCCTAACAGCCCGAGAGGAAACCACCCAGACGCTGTCAGCGGATGAATGGGTCCACAAAGTGCGGTAAATCCATATAAGGGAACATCATTTGGTCATAAAAAGGAGTGAATCCTGGCACACACTAGAGCACAGGTGAAGCATGAAAACATGCTCAGTGGAGTCAGGCCATCGCAGCGGACCCCACAGTGTAGGCTCTCATTCCTCTGAAAGGTCCAGAACAGGCAAGTCTGTGGAGACAGAAGGTAGATCAGTGCTCACCAGCACTGGGGTGTGCGGAGATGGGGAGCGACTGGAACGGGATGGTGGAATGTTCTGGAATTAGGTAGTGGTGATGGGAGCACAGCTCTCTAAATGAACTAAAAACCACTGTAGCATATACTTTTTTTTTAAAGATTTATTTATATATTTTGGGGGGGAGCATGTGCTGGGGAAGGGCAGAGGGTGAGGGAGAGAGAATCTTAAGCAGACTCTTCACTAAGCACAGAGCCCGACACGGGACTTGAACTCATGACCCTGAGATCGTGACCTGAGCCGAAATCCAGAGTCAGACGCTTACCTGCCTGCAGCACTCAGGTGCCGCTGTAGTGTGTGCTTTCAAAGGGTGAACTTTATGGTAGATAAGTTATATTTCAATTAAGTCGCTGGGAAGAACGCCTGGAGTCCAGGTCCCCGGCTCCCACTGCGTGGGAACGGGACCCACATGCCCTTCCAGTGCACAGCCCCGCCCGTCTCTCTCCTGCTCCCCTCCCCTTGCCTCTGCAGTGAGTTGCTGTGCCCAGCGATTCTGCATGGCCCCTGCGTGCCCTTCCCCTGCCCTCCCCGGGCTGATGTCCTCTTAGGTCTCAGCTCAGAAGCCACTTCTCCGGGTATCAGTTGTCTGAAGGGGTCACCCTGAGCCCTGCCACCTGCCCTGCTCCCTGCTCCGATGTTCTTCCTGAGGCTGCAGAGGGCTCACCAGCCTCTGAAACACCCTCTTGTTGCTAGGTCTGTGTGTTGTCTGTTTTCCTCCCTGAGAGGGGACGCCCTGTCGCCGAGAGGTATCCGTTTGCTTGCTGCCCTGTGCTCAGTGCCTGGCAGAGTAGACACCCAAACCTTGCTGGATGAATAGGCTTTGAGTGCAGCATGATCCCCTGGGCTTGCCCCATCTCGTCTTGTCCGGGGACTCTGGAGCTCGAGATGATCGTGAGGGGGATGCCACCCCCAGGGCACTTGCCGCGTAGTGTGGAAAGGAGACGTGCCTTTCAGATGCAGGGCAAAAGGCCACACCCTGTCCAGGAAGCTCTCCCAGAAGGACAGCGAGGATGGACCCCCAGCCGCCCTCCCTGCCTGAAGCAGGTGCTGGAGCCGGCTGAGCCTTCAATCACCATTAAGTCTCAGAGGCCTCTCAGTAGAGGCAGGAGGCCTCCCGCGTCTCATTAATAAGCAGGACAGCGGTGATCATGCTGCTACGGAAAGCTGATGAGATCAAGCGTATCTGACAAGTCCCTCTCCTGCTGGGGGTCCGTGGTTTAGCACCAGCACCTTCGTGCAGACGCAAACAGAGGCTGCATGGCTTTGCACAAATGTCAGTGTATTTATACTGACTCTCTCCCTAGCAGCCCAGCCAGTTTGGGAAAATGGGCAGGACCGAGTCAGCAATTTAGTCTGTGGTCCACGAAACAGATAGAGTTGCTGTTGTCTGGTCCAAGGGAGGTCGAAGGTAATTATATTCACTTTGTTCGAAAACTTAGGAGTAAGCCGCATACAGAGCTCTTTAAGTTTCCAGACAGGTCGATTGGATATTTAGAAATTTTAATTGCACCTTTTCGGTGCTTTGCAAGGTGTGATTTCTGGAGCACACAGAGGGTCTCACCTGAGCATCGTCCTGGCCCAGCAGCCAGAGGTTCACAGTGGACTCCTGGCAGCATTTGGGAGCAAGGTGTAATGGGTTCTTGCCGCCTGTCTCGGCTGGTGTGGGCATTTAAAGGGTGACTTTGGTAGGAGCTGGTCACCCGCTGCTGTCTGTACCTGCTGGGGACTCCGTCCCTACCTCTCTAATCTGCTTAGAGTCCTTGAGCTAGATGCACATGTCTGTTGACAAACGGCCCTGACTTAGTCTGTCTTCCGATGAAACCAGAAATCCCTCCCCCGCCACGGTTGCCTCTGGGTGATTCGTCTGGCTGGGACGGTCTCAGCCTTTTCCCCCTTATCTGGCCCAGTTCTGACGTCGTCCTGGAAGTGCAGTTCTACTGATCTTCCCTTCTTGGGGGCATCTCCTTTTTGGGGTGCCTTCCCCATCCAGGCTGTCTAAATCCCATGAGACCCAGACCGACCCCCTTCCTGGCTGTGAGGTCCAGAGGACCAGTCAGCTCACTGAGCCTCGTCTTTCTTATCTACCCAGCAGGGATCACAACCGCACCCCCTCCCCGCCCCGGGGTAGCTGGAGGATGCAGTGTGATGTGTGTATAAAGCATGGCCCTGTGCCCAGCACATAGTAGGCATGCTTCCTCGTCCACCATCAGCAGTGATGCTCTTAAATCCAAGTGTTTCACTGGTTCTCCTCGGGAGCCTGCAGTGAGGACAGACAGTCTGGGTGGCACTGAGATTTTGGCCTCAGTTAGGCTCATAGGAAATAGCTGTGCTCCTTCTCTCTGTGAGGCTTGAGAAAATGGGTGAGGGGTGGAATCCTGGCTCAGCTCTTCTTGCCCTGGGCGAGCCACTGTTGCTCTCTGAGCAGCAGGGGCTTCAGGGTGAGGTGGGCTAGTCCAGGCAAATACCTCCCAGGGACGCCTGAGAGCCTGATGAGTTGTTTTCTTGAGTATGGCTGGCAGAGTGCTTTGTCAGGTGAGGATGATGGTGATGATGATGGTGATGATGATGGTGGTGATGGTGATGAAGATGATGATGATGAAGATGATGGTGATGAAGATGGTGATGGCAATGAAGATGGTGATGGTGATGAAGATGATGATGGTGATGAAGATGGTGATGGTGATGAAGATGATGGTGATGAAGATGGTGATGGTGATGAAGATGGTGATGGTGATGAAGATGATGATGGCGATGAAGGTGGTGATGGTGATGAAGATGATGCTGGCGTTGAAGATGGTGATGGTGATGAAGATGATGATGGCGATGAAGATGGTGATGGTGATGAAGATGGTGATGGTGATGAAGATGATGATGGTAATGAAGGTGGTGGTGATGATGGTGATTAAGCTCTGGGTCTAGTCCTGAATTTTCTCCCATGTTTCAAGAGTCTAGCATCTGTCTATCCTCTAAGGGTGTCTCCTCTTCCCCACTTTTTCACACCATGTTGCCTTGTGCTCCCTGTTTGGGAGGTTTGACATCCCATTCTGTGACCTCTGTCATCTTTGATATTTTTATTTCTTTGAGCTGTGATTTTTCCCTTACCGCGTGTGCTTTTTCCTACTCTCTAAACCCATGCTGCACTGATGATTTCCACTGCTGTGAAGATAGAAAATGGCGCCTCCTTCCTTCCTTCCTTCCTCTGGTAATTTTGAAATGTGTGAGTTTCTGCCCCGGAGTTTTTAGTTTTCTCAAACTGCAGGGGGCTAATTAGTTTGGTTATTTCACAATGGCCTTTACTGTTTTCTTATTAACTGGGCAGATATCCAAGGACTCCTACTCCTCACTGGGGTCTTTTCCAAGGTTTCAGTCACAGGGCTGGGCAGGAGAGTGACGGGGCTTACAGAGAAGCCAGGGACAAGGAGAGATTTGATTGCTGGAATCACCTATAGCTGTCCCCAAAAAGCCACAGGGCTAGGTTTGCCTTTTTGGTTTGACCAAGGAGAGAAACACCAGCCATTTTGTAGAGCAGTTATTCAACCCTTGCTTTTCCACACACTTTGCTTCAAAACTCTTTAAAAAGATACTTTAAGGAGGGACATTGGATATGGTTGAGGAGAAGAAAATCAGAGGTTTAGAACCAGAAAAAAGCCTTTTCCTGCACCTAGGACCTCAAAGGAGAGCATTCTGTCTTGGCAGATTGAGTGGTTGTAGGTAAGACTTGGGCAAGAAAGGAAGTGGGGGGACAAGGAAGGTGTTTTTTCTGTCTGTGAAGACGTGTTCTCCAGAAGAATGGGACCCAGAGGATCGGACAGGCCGCCACTGGGCTCCAGGGCTGGGCTCTTGCTATTTCATTTGCTACCCCCACCCTTGGACCTGGGTTTATCTGCTCTGTTCTCAGGGGTCATCCATGACCCTCGACACTCAGTTGCTCCCTCACTGACTATTGTTAATTTTCAATAATAATTTCAAGACTTGTTCAGTGCAGGAATTGAAGGGAGACTTCTTAATTATACTAATGGTTCTCGAGAAAGTGTTTATTTTTTCATTGTTACACCATACTGAGGGCCAAGGTAATATCATCGGGAGACTGAGAATCATAGAGGAAGTTTCACCCTTTGCTTTATGTGCATGGAAGTCCTAAAGTGAATTTGCTGTTTCCAGGTGTATCCCCTGGAGACATTCTTGAACATGTCCCCAAGGAGAACACACAGCATATTTACTGCCATATTGTTCAAAATGGGGGAAAAAATCAAAAGAAAATGACAGAAAACCAAAATGTCAAATGATAGGAGAATAAATATGTAAATTGTGGTATATTCCAACAGTGTGATTCTATGATTAACCATATATCTGTATCCCCGTGGATAAACGTCTAACGTAATGGTATACAAAACTTGCAGAGTGATATTTACTACATGGTACCATTTAGATGATGTTTCAGAGTACTCTTGAATACTATATTTTGTTTATGTGTCCACGTGGAATGAAAGCAAGGAAATGAAGAGAGAAGACACACAAACCAATTTCCAAGTAGTGGTTTCTGCTGTGCAGGAAGAGGCCAGGATGGAGGAGGGTGGGCCAAGGGAGCTGCCACTGTGACATGTGATGGTTCCTGAAGATCTGAAGCAGATATGGTGTGTGCCCTCATTTGTGCAATTTTGGTGGCATGTGTGTGTGTGATTATTTCTTGCATTTTTTGTAGGCTTTATTAAATTATTTCTTAGTTAAATGATATGGACTTGATGAAAAGATTTTACATAATTATTCTTAAACAAGAGGTCCTCTCAGAAGAGGTAGAATTTTGGGGTCTAGATAAAAACCGGATCATGTTGAACTCTGCAAGAGAGATTGTGGGATTTCGTAAAGGATTCCAGAACAGATCGGAACGTATGTTCTGCCTGCTTCTTGCTTTTCCCCAGACCTATGACATGGGCATCTTGGTGTCTCCTCAAGCCAGACCCCCTCCCTCCCAGGCATAGCCAGGCGTCATGCAGCTCAGAGGGGTTCATCATCTGAAGGAGCATTTCAGAAGGGACCCTCCCCACACTGGTCAGAGCAGTGAATTCAGTATCCCATATAGAGCAGCCAATTTAGGATGTTTGAAGGGAAAAGCCCTCGGAATTAGTCACAACCTTTAAAGAGCTACTTGCTTGCAGATTTTAAATGCCATCTCATTGCTTCTGAGTTAATTTTATGAATATAAAAAGTATTACTGAGTTTAAGAAGATGAGTTAATTAAGAAATCATAATTCCCAGAAAGCCTCTTTGACATAATTTAAAATCCCAGGTAAGTGTAATCCCATCATTAAAACCTGAAATTGAATGGGAGACTGGAAAGTACTATGCGACTGCACAATATAAGTAATCCTAACAAGAGGGTCCAGAGGTGGGGAAGGAGAGTGAGCAAGGGCGGGAGGCCAGGCGTCTGGAGGACAGCAGGTAGTTAAATGAGGAGACTCGTTCTGGCCCAGAGATCACAGAAACTGGCAGCTGACGTCCAGGAGATGGTTTTCTCTGAACATTCGGACCAGTCACTGCCACCAGAGTCTTCCAGTGTGGGCCAGCAGCCAACGCCCCTGTTTACCACATAAGGAAGCCGCCATCTTGGGTGAGTAAACCAAGGCGAGGTGCCATCTATTGGGATATTGCCGAAGGGGTCTGTCCATGGCATGGCATTTTAGATTTTCCAGATCTGATTCTGTGACGACTTGTATTAAAATTTAGTCATCATAAAATCATCACTGGACCAAGAATTTAGAGTATGTCAGAAAACAAAGCATGATTTTGGGGCGCCTGGGTGGCTCGGTCATTAAGTGTCTGCCTTCGGCTCATGTCATGATCCCGGGGTCCTGGGATCGAGCCCCGCATCGGGCTCCCTGCTCCGCGAGAAGCCTGCTTCTCCCTTTCCCACTCCCCCTGCTTGTGTTCCCTCTGTCCGTGTCTCTCTCTGTCAAATAAATAAATAAAATCTTAAAAAAAAAAAAAAAAGCATGGTTTCTTGCCCTTTTGGGTTATGTTTGCTGCCCCTCCCTTAAAGCCCTGCACACTGAGCACAAATCATCCTGTCTCGTGTTTGACCCAGTGAGGGCTATGCTGGGCAAAGCTCCATGATCAACTCTAAGATGTTTCCTTGTGTCTTCCGTGGCACAGAGGGTTTCCCATTGGGTGGCAGCAGCAGGGCCCGATGAGGTGCCGTGGGTGATGAAGGGGAAGCAGGGGCACGTGTGCTCCGTCCAGTGGCTGGTGTCGCAGGCACCTCCCTGAATCTTCCCACGTTTCCCAGGAGGAAACCTTGCTGGTGAGGGTGTTGCCCTTGGCCGGTGATTCAGAGAGAGGCAGGGGCAGTGCTCAGCATGAAACGGGGTGTATTGCTTGGCCCCCGTAAATGTCAGTTGTTGTTGTTATATTTATTGAACTTTCACTTCAGCTGAGTAAGCTCAGGGCACAAACAAATGAGTCCAGGGACAAAGAAAACAATCTTATGGCTTCATATTGACCCAATCGGGAAGCTGGGAAATAGCCCAAACATGGCATTACCATTGTTTGCTGACCTGCCAGGAGAAGGTTTCATGCGCTTATGTGTGTACATATTTATTTAACATAAACTCAGGTTGAGGAAGGAGCTTAGATCGTGAATCTCAGCAGTTTTGGAAACTGGCAAATGAGTACATTGGTAAATAGATCTTCCACCGCGGAAGCTCTTTCTTCCACGATGGTAAACACCGTTGTTGGTTAATTGCTGCGTGCTATTAATAGGAAGCTGAGTAATTGAAGGACTTGCAGAGGTCTTGTAAACCATCTGTTGGCTACATTTTCATGACCATTTTTGGTGCGGAACATCTTTAAGGCGAGAGGTGGAAGTTTGCATAGTGACGGTCCGGGGACCGAGCGTGCAGGGCTCGGACAGGCCAACCTCACCCGTGCGGGCTTCAGGATGAGTATTTTGTATGGACTAGGGGTGCCTTTTCTGGCCCCCGGCTCTAGTGGATGGCAGGGTGCTTGCTGAAGCCAGATTGTTTAATCCAAGCGTCTAGAGCTCATACAATTTTTTAAAATGCATGGGCCGCAGCCTGTGAGGCCGGCTGGCTGTGGTGACATTGTGGAGGGATTATGGATTACTACCATCTCTGTGTCTCGGGTCTGAAGGATGGTGAGCTTCAGCTTCCCGCAAGAGCATGGATTGTAATGATTGGGCATTAGGATTCAGACCATTTGCTCTGCCGTGGCGGGAAGCCAGAGGGGGAAGGTGGATGGCCCTGCACGAACACCCCTCTGATCATCTCTGGACTTGAAAGTGCTTCCCTCAAAACCACCGGGCCTGTGGGCACCCGATTAGGAATGGCACATGAATTCATGGATGAAGAGTCCCTGGTTTACAATTCTGCCTGGCAATCCTGCCCAGATACAGAGGAGGCATCTTAAGTGAAATTTACCCAATTGTACAATTAGCCTTTTTTAAAAAAAGGAATCGAAGAATCCTAAATATTTGAAATCATGCAGCAATGTCCTCATGCTGTCAAATTTGCATTTTCTCTGACCCTCCCAAATGACCCCAGTAGTCACTAAGAAAATAGTGACTCAGCAAGTGTAATGTGGAAAAGTAGATGGTATCTCTTCTAGGCCAGAACACGAGACACTAAATGGTTATGAATTAAGGTAAAAGAAACTCCAGGTTAGTAGTCCTTGCCAAAAAATAATTTTCGTTCAGATTATATCAAGAGATTGTCTGGGAGCCAAGAACATAAGAAGAACAATATTTAACTAGAACTCTTTAAACAGTTATGTGGGGAAACACGCATGCAGGAATGTGTGTGTGTACATTGTGTATCGGTGTGAGAACCCAGACCAATCTCAACCAACAGGTGGAATGCGTTCAAGGAAACTAGTGTGTGTGTGTGTGTGTGTGTGTGTGTGTGTGTGTGTGTAAGATCCTGCAGCAAGAACCTGCATAATTATTCCCCAGTGTCCCTGCTTCCTGCACCCCCATTCCAGTGTAAAAACCTTCAACCGTTCTGGTATCAGTCAGCATCAGTAAGTTATGGTTGAAGTAACAAATGACCCCAGACTCTCAGCGCTTATACAAAGATGTATGTCTTGCTCACAAACATGTGGGCTGGCTTCGTGTCAGCTTTATTCTGGCGTCTTGGCTGAACATGTTAGTTGTTCTTCTGGTAGCTGTGCCTTTCAAAGGATTAATTTTTTTTAAGATTTATTTATTTATTTGAGAGAGAGAGAGAGTGCATGTACACACATGTGTGAGTAGGGAGAGGGACAGAGAGAGAGAATCTAGCAGACTCCCAGCTGAGCTCAGAGCCCGACATGGGGCTCAATCTCTCAGCCCTGAGATCATGACCTGAGCTGAAATCAAGAGTCAGACACTCGGCTGACTGAGCCACCCAGGCGTCCTGTCAAAGGAGTGATTTTAGATGCATGATTCCTAGGCTTTACACTCCAAGAAGGCACGGGCCATTGTGTGCTCCTCACGTAGTAGAGTGCCCATCAGAGCAATGAGAGTCAGTCCCATCAGTTGGAAGAATCCTTGAGGCTAGAGTCTGGAGGAGCAGAGATGAAAAATACCCCAACCGCAAGAGGCTCCCTGAAATCCAGACTTGACTTAGAAGTAAAGTATTGTATCATCTATGTGAGGAGTGAAGAGAGCATAGTCCAGGCAGAGGAAGACAAACTCTGGACGAAGCCGTGGAGATGTGACAGACCTTAGTGCGTGCCAAGGACTTCCCGGAGGTTCTACAAGAGTGGCAGTGGGAGGCAGAGGAAGGGCCTGACGGAGGGAGAGGAGGTCATGATGGCCTCATAGGACCACTAGGACAGGTGGTGTGCCTTGCTCTTTGTGCGTATTTTCATGCTTTATTCGACGGTCCCTACTGTAAGACTTCCCTCCCACCAGGATCACAGTGAGGGAGAATCCCATTGGTTATGCCCTCAGTTTACACATTTGTCCTGGAATTGCTTCAGCTTTGGGAATTGCTTAGCTAATCTGTTGGGTTTTCCATATTCGTTGGTCATTCTTCTTCTGTCTACATTCCAAAAGGATTTGAGGTAATTTATAGTGAAACACAGATATACATTAAGGTTGTTAAAATGGAAAGAGAGACAGCGGCAACCCAGTGAAATTTTATGTCTGTTCTTTTCTTGTGAATGTCCTCCAGTATTCTCGGGCTTAGGTTTGCCATTTTTCCCAGTGATAAGGTAGCCAGGGGCCAAACAGCCAATTCCTGAAGAAGGAAGTGGGTGTTTTTCCCTGTTGCTTGTTAATTTATAAAGTTCTATACACTCTGACATTTCTTATATTAAGTTTTCATTTTGTCACTTTTGGTTGACTCCTTGTTTCCTAGTGTCTTGTATTTGACATTAATATTTTGATTTCTTGGTGATCTCTGTAATGCTAACACAAATTCATAGACACACACTCAGAGTAAGGCTTTCCTACGTTTAGAATTGGTAATACGAAGTCAGGGACAAAGTCAGCAGCACTATACGGACAGTTAACCACTGGATTTCAAGATGCGGGGTATATGTCCATTGAAACAAACTGGTTTACTAGTAGAACTAGGGCCCAGCACAAGTCTGGATGCTCAGTTCTGCTGGGTAATGAGTAAGGCTATACTAGGAGTCTAGGGTAGAACTCCTCATGCTCAGTGATGTTGGGGGCAGAAATGCTCTCTCTGTCATCTTGAGTCCGGGTTGTGTCTTGGTGAATGATCAGATTCTCCTAAGATTTAACATTCTCCTAATGAGAAACGTAAATAGATTTGTATGTACATTTTGTGCCAGTCCTCATTTGTCTCCCTTATTGTTGACATATCAGTGGATGCCTTCCTCTGTCCACGTGATGTTTCTACCCCAGTGAAATGGGCAATGGACGACATGCCATTCCCTTCTTTCGTTTCTTACTCAGAGTAGCTTTGAAACTTCCTGACACCAACTAGCACTTATTAACCTGGTGAAACCCACACTCTCCAGTTCTTAAGTGCAATGTTAGCCCTGTAATTAACTAGTCATGTTTCATTGGGAATATAATGGTTCATTGAACCGTCAGTGTTTAATTTTTACCCAGCATAATGTAGTAGGAGCTGAGAGAAGCCTGCGTTGACAAAGAAGCCATACCTGTGTGAGGACCTGGGCGTCGGGTCTATAACAACAATGTCAGGCGTCCTCGCTGGGACACTGGTGATGATTTATGTGTCTCATTCGACCAAGAGCTCACTCTGCAAGATTGACTTTCACCTTTAACTACAATTACGAGAAGAGTTTGAGTAGTCATCCGTACGCTTGGGTGTCAAATGGAGAGCAAGAAAGATGGCCATCAGGAGAGTCAGGCATTGGTGTCTCCTTGAGGAGGGGATCCTGCACTTCACAGTTAGCTCTGTGTGTAGGAAAGGCAGGTGCCATGCTGGCAGGAAAGACCTGGGAACTCAGCAGGGTGCTGTCCCAGGTACCTGTTTCTTCAGGGTCACCATTAAGCATGCTTTGTTCTTCCATCCAGCAAAGGTTTACTGAGCTCCTGTTTGGACCCAGTACTTTCCTAAGCATTTCTGCTCATATTCTCATTTTGTCGTGGAGTCACATTCTAGGAGAGGCAAAACCCTCAAGTAAATACAAAGGCAAGATGATTTCATGGTGGGAAGCGCCCAGTGGTTGGGCACAATGAATCAGAGGAAGGAGGCTGTTTGTGGATAGAGAGGTCAGCAAGGAATTTGGGTTTCATTCTTAGTGGGAAGGCTTTGGAAGGTCTTAAGCAGGAGCATGCCATTGATTGGGATTTGTGATAACCCCTCTGCTGCCTGCAAAGAATGGGTTATAGGAACAGGAGTGGAGCAGGGAGCCAGGCTTGCCAGCTGAGTCTTGCCCAGGGGGGAGGCCATGGTGAAATGCATCAGGATAGGATGTAAGTCCCATTCATTCCATAGCCGGGTGACTGGCCAGTCTGTCCCCCTCATCTCCATCACACATCCCAGATGGAGTCATTCACCAGCTTTTCTTGTTCCCCAAAAGATTGGCACATGCATCCAATAAACCACATATCACATTGTCTCATACTTTCATTTCAAGGTCAGGAGCCATATTTTCTTAAGGTTTCATCTCCAGGACCCCATTTAGGTCCCAACCTCACAGTAGGAACCCATGGCACCCCTGACTCTGGTTATTGGAATCTGACATTTGTGGGGCCAATCCCAAAACTTCATGCCCTGCATGACCCCGACACCCTCCCTTTGACACACCACTCTTGACCTGGGAGCACGCTCAGTGGGCACACCTTCTTGGTGCCGATGGAGTTTGCGGGTGCTGGCTTTCCTGTTTCTAGCAATATGCGTGTGATCAGGTGAGCAGCCTTCTCTTTTAGATTGTTCTAAATGTTCTTACTTGGATTTTGCTTAAAGGCAAAAAGAAAAAAAAAAAACCACCAAAAACCCACCAAACTATCAACACATTTTCCCCTTTTCATACTTTACCAAAGCAGAAAAAAATGTAACAGGATATCGACTCCCACGATTTTTCCTGTGGTGACTCAGTATAAATATCTGTGACAAATCACACAAGGGATCCTTAATGGCAGCTGTTAGTGTTATTGGAAGTGAACTAGGGCTTTCTAGTCCCCTGTAATGATGAGCTCTGAGAGAGACACAGAAGCTTGTTCCCACTGGCCACAGACCTGGAGATCCAGCACTCAGCTCTGCTGGGATCGTAGGTGCTTTCAGAGCAAACTGAACCCGGCTTGGGTGTGGGTGAAACATCAGCTCACCTCGCTTTGTCTTAGCACAGTACAGGCTGCGTTCTCTTGGTTTGGAACAGGCCGTTGGTGTCCTGGGCTCCAGCTGATTTGGACGATCGGGAGTTTGGAGCTAGGTGTCTGCGGTGCGCAAACACGGGCATTCACATTGTAGGATCGTCGGATCATCCTGTAGCTATCCTGTAATTCGAGATAACCCTCCACATGATTAAAGAGAAGTCTGGAAACCCAGGTGTATGCTTATCATGGAAAACTCCTCCGTGTACCGCTGATCCTTGTAGTATGATAACTTCCCGTTGGGCCAATTTCCTCCCATCATGGTAAATATTTCTGCATTCGAAGCGAGTGAGTCAGGAGAGAGCAGAGAACCTGTTGTTCTCTCCACAAAGGAGTTCTTGCCAATAATTCTATTTTGCAAAATGTAGGAAGATTGAATTCTGCCCAGACGTTCTCTAACCTTAAAACTGAACTTCCAGTGAGAACATCATTTTTGTTCTCTTTAGTGTCCTTTCACTTCCTGTGTTTAAATCATCCAGAATCCATTTACACTTCGTGGTGTCCTTTGGCTAAATCTCTCCAAATGGCTTGGAGACTGGCTTCGCAAGCGGGGTGGACGAGTGTGGGAAGAGACTTGAGGAAGCACGGAAAGACTTGTCATTTCAGAGGTGACTCCTCGGGGTTTGAAATAAGTGATCGGATGATAGCGAGTAACTGCTTCTCATCTCTGGTATGGAAGAGAAAACCAGTTGGACGTTTTAATGTAATTACATAGGATCTTAAAAACTCCTGTTTTTTTGCATTTGCTGTTTGTTTTCAAACTGCGTTTTTGGAGAAAGGGCACAGGGATGGCCCACCTGCTTCTGCCTCCCTGGGAGGACATGGCCCCGGTCCTTTCTCGGCCACCCCCCAGGCCTTCTGGGAATGAGGAGGTGGGAGGAGGGAGGTCCACACCTTATCAGTCTCCATCAGGTGTTTGTTTTATGCTGTGTGGCCCTGGCATCCAGGGTTTTGTGCATGGAAAGTCGTACTCTGTCATGGACAGAGTGCCCCTCCACACTGAAAAAGGACCAAATCTCCGGAGCTGGCCTGGGTCTACAGGGACAAACTGCTGTCATCATGAATAGGTACAGGGAGCCCACTGCTCTCACTGACAGTCTCCTGCCTGCCCCCCGACCAGTGGCTGCTTGGTCAGAGGCTGAGTTGGTGGTTCTAGGGAGAAAGAATGGACCCCACGTCCATCCCGCCTGGGCTCGGAGCAGGGCTGTGGCCGGCTTCTGCCATGGGTGGGAGGTCCCGTATCTACCGTGGTAGTTACCATCTTGATCACTGGCTAAAGGTTGCTGTGAGTTGAATCACGGGGAAGAAACAGCCACCTGAGGTGTGAGCCAGTTAATTTACACAGTAGGTGAGGAAGAATCCTTCCAGGCCACGTGGAGGTTGAGCAGAGCAATTTCCTGCGGTGTCCCACCTCTCTGTTGGCCATGCCAGGATCCGTGGCATTGGCTGGGTGCTGGGCTGGGGGCCGGTGTAGACTCAGGGTGCAGACACCTCCACTGGGGGCCTGTGGGGTACAGAACTGTGGCTCTCCAGAGCTCTATTCCGATTCAGCCTTTTGTCCCGCAGCGAACAGGGAGCCCTGTTCTGAAGAATAACACAGTTACCTTCATAACAGCTCCGTGGGGAATGCCTTGCCGGTTGAACTGTGTAGTGAGACCCTCCAGGATGAAGCACGTGCTAAAGAGGGGGGACATTTCATCAGGACACTTGCAGGGGACACAGCCCACACAGGGCTGCAGAGCCCTCACCAGGCCCCGTTCTCCCCCCAGTGCTGGGAGCCACGCTGACCACCGCCCTGCCCCATTTGGGGACCGTCACCTAAGAGAGGAGAGGTGAGTCTCCCTGCTGGGCGGAGACCTCTGACCCGGGACAGCCACGCCTTGTCCTCTCCCCACCCACGGTCAGCAGAGCCCCGCCCCAGGCCACTGCCCTCGGCCTCTGCTGAGCTGCTCCCTTCATTCGGCCTCCAGACAGGCTCTGTCTCGAGCCAAGAAACCCATGGTCCTCATAAGAGATGTGAAACTGGGGACCCTCCTGTTGCTTTTCTTTATTTCCTGGAAATAACTATGGAAGGAAACACCGTAGAGACCAGGGAGTGAGTCAGGAAGACAGGGAACGTGCTCCAGGCCAAGGTGGGCCCAGCACAGGCCGGGTTCCCGCAGGAGACACAGCGCTTGGACAGGGCCAGGCCTGCTGGGTGGCCGTTGTGGGAGGCGTGGTGGCAGCTCTGCTGCTGAGGGGCTCCGGGGGCCGAGGCAGGTAAGCGTGTCCGCTCCCTCCGTCCTCGGGGCAGCCCCACATCAGGGACTGTGGTGACGTGCATTTCAGACACTGGAGGGGCCAGGCCACACGTGGGCGGGGTCTGAGCTCCGGCTGTCCTGTCTGCCCGCCACCCAGGTCACTGCACCCTGCCCAGCCACATGGTGTGGCCTCGGCCTCTGGTCGTCCTCCAGGGCGCGGGGCTGCGTATCCGTGCTATAGAACCACGCACAATCGCTTCAAACTCCAAAGAAGCTGACAGATGCAGAGTGGGGCTGTCAGGAGTTTCTGGACATTCTTAGAAATGACATCTCCATTTCATCGAACGCGTGACTAAAATTTCTTTAAAAAGAAACAGCCCACAATTTAAACGAGACCTGAGAAGGGTGTAGATCAGCCTTTTGTGGCCTGAGTCCAGTGACACCTCCCTGGCTGGTGTCAGGGCACAAGACATGTCCTTTCAGTGGACTCCCATCCTGGAATGATGACACGTGACCCCCCACGGGAGTGTGACTTACAGGACGTTTCATAATTCCGTTCTCCCTCTCTCCCACCCCTTAAGTCACATGGGAGTGCATCGTCACTGTCAGAAATCCAGTCAAGCAAACCCTGAGGGTCCCCATCGACCCCCTGCTCCCCTTGGCAGAGACGGCCCTTGGCACCTTTTCATGTGTTTCCATAGATACATGAACCTGGGTAAATATTTTAGGCAGATGGAATTGATTATACATATATTTTTGCATCTTGCTTTTTAAACCTCATATGCCTTGGAGTACATGCATTATTAGAACATACAGGTTTACTCACTTGAAAAAATCGCAGAGGATCCCATAGACTGGGCGTTCCACTGATTTATTTAACTCGTATTGATGACGCGTAGGTTGTTGCCTTTGTTGTCCCTCATTACAACCGATGTCTTTCTACACCGTGCTGAACCCATCCCAAAATGGAAAGGACATTGTTAAATTGCCTTTGAAAAAGGGCTTCCTTCATTTAAATGCCCCCCGAGAGTGTGCTCATTCTGGGCAGCCTCTCCAGGACTTGCTGTTTTCAGCCCTTTCAATATCTGACCATCTGGTAATTAGAGCATATTTTTTAAATTTTTATTTCCCTGATAACTAGTAGGGTTGAACACGTCATGTTTTATGTGAACCATTTGTATTTCTGCATAGATGAATATATTCTTTGAGGTAGTTTGGCTTTTTCTTATTGATTCGTAGGAGCTCTTTATATACGCTGGACATTAATCCCTTATTTGTTGTACATGCTACATTCTTCCCGGCAGTCTGTTGCCTGAGGCTTTTTTCTGCTCTTCTGAGTTCTCCAGAACAGCTCAGCAGGTAACCTGACACCCTGTGAATGTGTGAAATGCTGAGGGCAAGAAATGGGGCCTGTTTTCCACTCAGGCACACGGGTCAAAGGACTCTGGAAACCTCCAAACCTCCAAGCACAACATGCCAAGGAGATGAGTTTGTTCTGCCTGTGTCCTGCTGGGCTTCTGGGGCCTCGGGCTGGAATCAGGCCCCCGGGGACCCCAACTGTGTTTTCTTGCTTTCCCACCACTTCAGGGATGGAGCATTGCCTTTCCTCACCCAACTCTGACTCTCTTGGCTCCCCTGCTTCTTAGCCTGCCCGAGTCTCTCTTGCCCTCTCGAGCTCCATGTCTGGACTTTGTTCTGATACTTCATTATGGGTTTCTGTAGCAGATAATGACACACTTCCACCCCTGGATGCAAAGCTTGGTTAGCAGGGGGGTCTCTCGCTTGTGGATGTGGCCCCTCGGGGCGTGAAGGCACCCAGGCCCAGACCACGTGGCCACCGGGTCTCTATGAAGCTACCATTGCTTCCTCCATTAAAATTAATTCCGGCCGCTCTGGTGACATGCCAAGTCATCACGGATTGCTAATGCCTGTGACTCTGGCCTGTAAATTCATTTCTCCACTGTGAACTAACTCATCACCTTTAAATGGCCTTAATATACTGAAGCCCCACGGACTGGCCTTCATAGGAAGCCAGATTTTATTCCCCAGTGGTGAGCGTGGACGCCATTCGAATCAGCCACTCCTCCTGCTTGTCATTCGGGTTCATTGCACCTTCTTATTTTTCCTCTTCTTCTTTTCTCGCTTTGTTTTCTTTTTGATTTGCCTGTAAAGGGGGATGATTTGTCCCGGTTCACCTTCCTGTGGGCAGCGGCACCGCGCACCAGACCCTGGGATGGGCCACTTTAGAAACCTCTGAGAAAGACAAGTGTGTTTTAGCTCGGCTGCTTTAATGAAGCTTCTCTTTGAGCACAACAGAGAAGAGTGATCTTTTCACCCCCTCAGCCCCGCCTGGTGTCGAGCGGCTTATTTTCACTTTGGAAGACGTGGTTTTCCTGCTTTCGCATGTGGGGAGTGAAGCATTTTCAGAGATGGCAGTAACTCGGAAGAGTATGCGACACTGGTTTTCTCCTGGGGGGGGTGATCGTGCCCTCAAGGGACATTTGACAACGTTTGGGGATATTCTGGGTTGTCATGACTGGGGAGGACATTGCTAGAGCTGGTGCATAGAGGCCGGGGTGCTGCTGGGCATCTTCTGGGGCTCGGGACGGCCCCCAGCTGAGGCCCCAGTGTCAGCAGGACCCGGGCTAAGCACTGCTGCTCCACGGACCTGGGCTGTTCTCCAGGCGGTGCTGGGCATGGGAGAGCAAAGCTCTGCAGGAGCTCCACGGGACTCGGGGTGGGGCCCACATACCTGTCCTTCGAGTTCCCAGCCTTCCCTTTTCTAGCACCTTCCTCTCTCTGAACCCACCCTCTCGGATGCTGGTGACAGGGAAGTACCCACTAACACGCACGCATCCATCCATCCATCCATCTATACAGCTGAGTTTAGCAGATGCCTGCAAATGGCAGTGCCCGCTGGGTAACTGCTCCTGTTCTTGCCATAAATCAGAGGCCAGAATTCCTGCACACACTACAGCGCCCGGCCCCGGGCCCCAGATGCGACACGTCATCTGCCACATCCTGCTGCTCGTCCCCATCTGCCCTGGCCTAGACCTTCCTTTCTGGCCTGCCAGCTCGCCACAGCGGCCTCGTCCCACGTTTGCCCACCACGCTCCTAGTCTCAGTGAAGCCGGCCACAGGTGCACTGGACGGAGTTGAGGACGGGTGTTTGAGGAGATGACAGAGCCCCAGCCCCCCTTGCTGGCGCCCTACTGCTGGCTCCCATACCTAAGAGGTCCCTGTTAATTAGGCATTGTTAGCCACACTGGGAGTCACGCATTAACATTTTATAGGCCATTTTCTCATAAAGAAAAGCAAAGCCGACGTAATTCTTGCTGGCTTTGGGGTTTTGGCTTCACACTCAGCACATCTGATGCAGCCGCTCTGGGAATAAAATTCCTCCAATCATTGGCCGTATCACTGAGTAGCAAGGAAAATGTTCCATTTTAGTTCTTTGAGCAAAGACCCTCAAATCCTTTAATGTCCAGGCAATAAACAGTGAACGCATCTTCCCTGGAGGCCTGCAGACCCCAAACTGAGCTCCGAGTCAGGAGATCGCCAGCAAAGCAGAAGCTTGGAAAGGCTGGAGCAGGGACTACACGTGGTTCTGCCTTTGCCAACATAAGAAGTGTGTGTTTGGATGGAAGCATGTTATGGTCAGCCATCCCGGGGGCTTTCCATACCCTTGGGGCTCAGGAGGGACCTCAGCAGGACCAAGGGGGGTGGGGTGAGGTGCACATAGGTCTTCCACTTGTAGAGACTTCTGGATCTAAGACAGACAACAAAAAATGAAGCAGAAGAACACACACATCCAGAATGGGGACGACAGAGTCCATCCTGAGCTCTTACATGGCTTTACCAACACTGTGCCATTGCACACACTCCAGCTCCCTGGTCTGGCTTAAGAGAAGAAACGTGGAGCCTGATCAAAACATGCCTATGGAGAACGCTGAGGATTAGCAGCTAGTAGCTAAGACAGGGGAAAAGCATGTAGACGTGTACATGTGTGTGTGACCACATGCATGGTCTGTACATGTGTCTTCTATCTATGTATCTACCTGTGCATTATATGTGTATATATGTATCTGTCTGTCTTCCACCTCTGTCTGTCTATCCATCCAACCATCCACCCATCCATCCATCCATCTATGCATCTGTCCATCCATCCAACCAACCATCCATCCATCCATCGATCCATCTATACATCTGTCCATCCATCCAACCATCCATCCATCCATCCATCCATCCATCCATCCATCCATCTATGCATCTGTCCATTCATCCATCCAACCAACCAACCATCCATCCATCCATCCATCCATCCATCCATCCATCCATCTATACATCTGTCCATCCATCCATCCATCCATCTATGCATCTGTCCATTCATCCATCCAACCAACCATCCATCCATCCATCCATCCATCCATCCATCTATACATCTGTCCATCCATCCAACCATCCATCCATCCATCCATCCATCTATGCATCTGTCCATCCATCCAACCAACCATCCATCCATCCATCCATCCATCCATTCATCCATGCATCTGTCCATCCATCCAACCATCCATCCATCCATCCATTCATCCATCCATCCATCCATCCATCCATCTATGCATCTGTCCATCCATCCATCCATCATCCATCCATCCATCCATCTATGCATCTGTCCATCCATCCATCCAACCAACCATCCATCCATCCATCTATACATCTGTCCATCCATCCAATCATCCATCCATCCATCCATCCGTCCATCCATCCATCCATCTATGCATCTGTCCATCCAATCATCCAACCAACCATCCATCCGTGTATGTGTCAGTTTATACACATACACACACACACACAGCAGTCATAAGAACTGAAAAGCTTCAGGAAGTTTGGAAAACCCCCTATGTTCTTCACAGCCCATAAGGACATTGGCATCTACGGAACAAGATGCCAATGGATTGTTCTGGCAATGATTGGGTTGTCAGGAGAGCATCCTGGTGTCTTGGAAGGAATGAAGCTTATCATGCACTTGCTAAAAGTTTGTTTCCAAAATGGTTATACTTTTTTTTTCCCCTCAATATTTTGTACTTCAAGAATTTGTCTTTGTTTGACTAGGTGCACTGCTGAGGGGCATTGATGAAATATAGCAATGGCATTTATAGGGCATCCGTCATGTGCCCAGTGGTGAGCTAAGACTTTTGCATGCATTCTCACTCTGGGGTTTATCACTATTCCCACTGAACTGATGGGGGACCCATCTATGTAGAGGGTCTAGCACTTTGCCCAGGGTTCTGCAGCTGGGAGGTGATACATCTGGGTACTGATGTGTTCTGTTTTGTTAGGGTACCTACACCCTCCCACCTACCAGCACAGCCATTCCCTGAGCTGAGAGCAACTGTTGCCAGGAGACCTGGGGAAATGAGGTCTTTGGCGTCAACCCCACCCCAGCTCAGCCAAGAGCCCCGAGAGTCTTTCACCCAGTTGTTTATGAGTTCAGCCAAGCAGAGAAACACCGTGCCCCCACTTGCTTTAATCCCCTCACCATTAATTGTCTGGCTGCATTTTCTTCAAGAGGTAACAAAGAGTAAAATCCATGCAGTTGCTTTTCTGTGTAGCTGGTTGTAAATATTCAGCCAGAATTTGACTGACAGTGCAATCTTATGTTCCCCAAAGCTTGTGCCGTATGTGAATATTTTAATTAGGATTGTAACAAGCTATTGAGAAAGTTTGAGCTAAATTGGTTCAGCTGTTTTTGCATTAGTGAAGCATGAAAAGAAATTTTTTTTCATCTATTAGAAAATATCCCTTAAAAAAAAGAAAAAGAAAAAAAAAAAACAAGCCAAACCAATTGAAAATCAGCCAGTTCGGGATACTTCTTTAAAGTCAGCAGATTGGATCTCGTTTGGGATTAACTGTACACATTTGAAAATGTGAAATTTAGTTCAAAAAGGTTGTTCATGTTTCGCCTCTTCCCCTTGGCAGCTGCTTGGAAGGGAGAGATGGTTCTGATGAGGACCACGCGTTTCTAAGAAAGGAAGGAGTTGTTATCCACTCTGCTGGTGATGACCTCTTTGTGTGTCTTCTTACCCATTCGTCATGGTCCCATGTTCCCATTCCTGCAGGGACAAGACAGTCCCCTGGGGGGAACTGACAAACCGGCCAGCTCTTGACCCAAGGTAGGGGCCCAACACATGCTCATGGCGGTTCAGAAGGTAGGCCCAGCGCTGCCAGATCTTCATATTTTCCAGAGAAAGCCGGACATCTGGAATGAAATGTGCAGTGTCCCATTTTCAAATATTGGCAGCTAATTCAAATGTTTTCTTGACACACTATAGGCCGCACACAGCAGATCCCTCTCCAACAAGGACCGTAAGCCAGTTAGTCATTTCTGACCTTGATCTTATAATCCCTAAGGGCAGAAACTACGGCTTCCTGTTGTTTCTTTTTTTTTTCCCCTGGTACGCCTACAACACCTACGTAACTGACCACTTGGTAGTTGTTTCTAAATAATTTTTTGAAAAAAATAGTGTATTTGTTTTTGTTAGGTTCAAAATCTAAAATGATTTTACCTAGTGCTTGGTTTTTCCCAAATGTATGAGCTCGAATTGCTAGTTCCAATAAGATGTGTTAATGTTAATAAATGTGAATTGTCCTCATTGTCTTCTGCTTGGATGAGAGAGAACCATGAGCCAAGCTAGGAGGGATGTTTCCCACGTGCAGGCCTCAAAACCGTGGCTGGAAGTCTATCCTTGGACAGCTAGTTGGGATGATCAGTGGTGTCTTCTGTCCTCTGCACAGCCCACCAAGCTGGGCTCAGCAGGATCTTGATCCTGCTGCCCCCTCCCTCCCCAGAGCACCAGGACTGCACCCAGCACCCAGGGTCACCGATCAGGCTGTCCCCACAGCCCGCAGCTGTTTCCTGTTCACTATGGGCTCCGGAAAGACAGCCCGAGCCCCGTGATTTCCCTGCCCCAGTGCCTCCCGAAGGGCCTGGCAGAGCAAACTCTCTGCAACTACTGAGTGAATGAAGGCAAAATGAACTGTGGCTTTCTCAACAGCTCCCTTCCAATTTCTTTGCCGCCTAAGCAAGGGCATTTTTAATCAGTGGCATTATGCTGTTAATTAGTACAACCTGAAGTCCAGCCCCTTATGAACAGATGCCCCTGTGTTTCTCTTGGAGAGGGTCAGACCCACGGCCCTTCCCTGGTTTCTCCTTGCAATCCTCGCTTGCACGGACTTTGTCTTGAGAACACATCTACTGAGGTTTTGGAGGGCTGGGTGCTAGAGGCTTATGGCAACAGTGAGCCTGGCCTGGGGCCGAAGACAGTAATTCTTACCAAAGGGAACAATCCCATTAATGCAGGAGCTGAAGGAGAGGAAGACACATAAAACCATATAAAACCATTCGCCCAGCAGGGAGTCGTCCTGCCAAATGCTCTCCATAAATCTCAGCTCGGGGTTGGTGGGAGGGAGACGGCATCCTCCGTGGTGCACCCAGCTCTGGACGGCAGGACACCCCACATTAGGACATGGGGCGGAGGGCATTTCTAATCAGAGTGTTCACCACGTTGACATCCTTAAACCTGTCAAGGTCAGGAGGGGAAGCCAGGATGTGGAGGCAGCGAGACCAAGGTGCCTCTGAATCAGCCGGCGAGGAAGCATGCCCGTATTTTACTTGCTGGCAGCCCGAGTTCATTAATTCCAAGGGAAGTTTCTGGGTCAGTGACTTCTCATCTTGGCTTTCTTTTCATAAAGAAACAATGAACTCACACATTGCTACCATGGGAAGGGCCCTCGTAAGCCTGGTGAGTTACTTACTCTGTGTCTTGCGTGCACTTTCCCGTTGGGTAAGGGGAGGCTCGTTGGGAGGGTCACTCCTACACCTGCCCCCAGAACTGTGTGCATGTGCACATGTGCGTCCGTGTGTCTGTGTGTGTCTGAGGGTCTGTGTGCGTGGGCTCCCCCCTCCCTTTCCTGGGAAAATCTGCCTCAAATGCACGCAGGTCCAAGTGCCAGGTTCATGCTAGAAACATCCACCTCGAAGACCCCTAGTTCCCAGCGCATGGATGGCCCATAAGCTGAGGACGCTTTGTTCTCGCCGCCTCAGCGCTGGGTGCGAAGGGCTCCGGGGCCTGGGCCGGGGTCTTTGTTCTGTCCCACAAAGTGGTAGGTGAGGCGTGCAGCCTGCGTCCCTGGCAGTGCCGGCCCTCGGGGCCTCACTGCGGGGTGGAGGATTTAGAACCACCACGTCCTTTCCCACACGCCTCATCTTTGGGCTTTGGAGAGAAAGACAAACGGGAAGGAAGAATCCAAATGCTTCGTTTTGCACTAAGTGCTCCCCTCAGAGTCTGCGGCGTGTCTTGATGAAAGCTGGGCTCTGATGAAGCCAAATCAAAAGAGGCAGACAACGACTGCGCCCCCACGAGATGACACTTTAAAGGGAAAGGCCTAGGAAGGAAGTTCTCTATTGAGTAATTAGCCATAATAAGCTCAGATAAGACAACAGATCAAACAGATCCTCGGAAGGAGAGTGAACAGAGACGATGACTTTCTAGAAGAAATAACAAATAATATCCAAAAGCTGAAATCTGGGCCTCTTGGCAAGATCCTGGTTCTAAATGGAAGTCGCTGCCACACACAGCTTTCTCTTCTCATTGAACCCAAATTATAAGCAGAGTCGTTAAAGCCCAAGCCAGGCCGCCCATGAGGCTGGCTCTCCGCATGGCGATCACAGCCAGACGTATGGGCACTGGTTGGTCAGGAAGAGGGGGGGAGGCTCACGTGCACCCCTAGTGTGCAGAGGCCTGTGCTGGGCACCCCCGGAGCTGCGCTGTAGGGAACGGATGAGTTCCTCACTCTTAGGGGGCTTTCAGAGAGAAGGTGCCAGGTGGGCGGCAGGAGAAACATCAGTGGGGCCGCGGGGAGGAGGCTGGAGAGAGCTGTGGCCGGGGTCTCCGGGCTGTTTCTCCCTCCTTCTGTCAGCCACTCATTCCCAATAATTTCCATTTATCCCTATTCCCCATGAGCCAGGCCAAGGGCCCTGCCCAGGAGCTCACGGTCAAGGGCGCTATGATTCCAAGCAGGGTGTGGGCAAACATGGCGATGGAGGTCCAGGCAGGATGCAATGGGGTGGAAAGAGGCCACCTGGGGAAGGTTTCCAGGAGGAGGGAAGGCAGGGCCAAAGATATTCCTTAGGGCCCAGGTGTGGAACAGCTATCCCAGCTATCGGGGCCTTGAAGCATGGAAGTTTCTGCACTTAACACACACACACACACACACACACACACACTCTTTATAGAATCTGTTGACAAACAGCCAGAATGATCAAAGGCGTACAAACGCAACTCTGGGGAGATGGTTCTGATCAAGACAGGCCGTGTGCACCTGAATCGATGCTCCAAGCCTACTGCCCAGGATGAATGTAGGCTGGCCGCTCCCATCCAGCAGAGGTTCCAAGGGAAGGCACAGCATTAAAATGCAGCAGGAGGAGTTTGGGAAAAGACATGGGGGATCTTGGATCCCAGGAATGGGAGCTCTGCTCTAACATCCTGAGTTGGAGACAACGCAAACATGGGCTAGAGAAGCATCCAGCTCCAGAGAGTTCGGGAGGCAGCAGTGTTGAGACCGGAGCTCTGCCTGGGAGCCTGGGGCGGGGCGGCAGCGGGGGGAGTGTTTGTCCTGCTGATAAATTAGGGACAGGAGGCCACTGAGCACTTAACATCTCCATCAGCATGGGGCTCGCCTGTGCTTTGGAGACCCTTCTAGACCCTTCTAGGCTCTTGCAGCCACACGTGTGCATGCCTCCCTTTGCCAAGACGTGTGCTCACGTGATCTTGTGAATGGGTTGGGGGCGGGGAGGAGAGGAAGAAATCATTCCTTAGCTTTTGTGACGATGTGTGTCTGAAAGAGAACCTCGAACCTGGGGAAATGGGAGATGAGAGAAGCAGTTGACTCCTTGGTGACTGTGTGTGTACATCGCTGCAAGGTGTGGTTTTCCGGGGGCAGGTGCTCGCTGCTCCGGTGATCCCAGCTGATGAGTCAGACATGCTGCTTGGACCTCGTCCTTCTAATCTGCACAGCGTCTGTCATTCCAAGAAGGAAAACACCCCCATTACGATTTGGTTTCCGACGATTGTGTGTGCAGGAGGCTAGTGCTGATTCCTTCCATGAACGGACGTCTGCTGAACAGCAGGTGACAGGGCCAACACAGAGTAGGGTGCAAGGAGACAAGCCAACATCCAAGACAGGGACATGGTGCAGGTGCCAGGTCAGGGGACAGGGACTTTCATCCGTCCGTTCCTCCATGTGCCGAGGTACCCAGCCCCCAGCGCTCAGGGCATGCAGAGGGGGCACCATGATGTGTCACTGGTCAGCCCGGCTCCTGGCTACCCCTCCGGGCCCAGGCGCTGTGCAGGCGTGGGGGGTTTCCTGCACGGCTTGGGAGCAGAGCCACAGTCTGCAGGGCGCGGAGAGGTGACCCGCCGTCAGGGTCTCGCCAGTCAGGGCGGCTCAGAGCCCAGTAGGCAGCTGCTAGTGAAGCCAGTCAGCAAGGCTGCCGGGCGTCCTTCAGCCAGCAAGGTCAGCGGGGTCCTTCTGAGGAGGAGCCATCTGGACCGAGTCCTGAGAGGCGAGAAGGAGGCAGGCAGGGAGAAGGACAGCCTGGTCGAGGGCACAGACCGTGGAGGGCCTGATGGGGACGCATCTGCAGAAGTGGAGGGGGGGTTCCATGTGGTCTGGACAGTGCAGCACGGGGGCTGAGGTTGGCGGGATGCCCGGGGCAACGCTCGGGGAGCAGGGGTGCGATCAGGAGGTCGCGTTGGCCTGAGGACATGATCAAGCCACCTGAGGAAGTTACAGAGAACGCACACCACTAGCCAACAGAGCCGACGCCAACTGCCTCGCTGCTCGCCTTTCAAAAACGTGATGATCGGGAGGGCTTTTTACTTACCTCACGCAACACGTGTCCTTTTCGGGGTCACACAGTAGATACGTGGCCTCGGTGGGGGGGTTGCTGGGGGCTCTGGTGGTCTCATAGGGGGTGCGGGGCCCCCAATTCCTTCCAACCCCAATGCCCTGCCCCTCCCAGAGCGGAACGCCTGCGCCTCAGGTCCTTCCTGGGATCCCCAGCAACCACTGCTCCAACAGGTCTGACCTCCTCGTCGCCCCGCCCGCTCATCCATTCATTAGCTCACTCATTCATTCATTCATCAGACAGATCTCTCTGAGCGTCTGGTGTTGGCCAAGTGCTGAGCTGGGTGATGGGGACGCACTGGCCGACACGACAGATGGGCCCCTCCCCCGTGGGGTTGCAGTCTTTGGAGAGGCGTCGGAGACCCCCCTCTCTCGCACACACGCACACACGCATGCACAAATAAAACTCTGACAAGTGCTGGGAAGAGGTCCTGGGTCCTGGGCCCGTGGGCGGGTACATAAGGGGTTTCTAGCCGAGCCCAGGCGCTCACAGAGGGGAGCCGGGGAGGAAGGGCAGGCGGAGCCTGAGGACAGAGGAGCTCAGTGTGGGTGCCTGAGGCAGCTCCAGAGCGGGCGGAGGACATGGCCGGGCTCGGAGAGCAGCGGAAACAGTGAGCAGAGACCTCCGTGTGAGCGTCTCTGTGGGTGAGAGAATTAGAACAGATCTGGAAACGGTGACTCCTGAATCGCGTGGCGGGCACTGCCCGTCTTTATATGCACCCAGCAGACCAGAGCCCATCGGCAGCAGGGCCTGGGAAAGAAGGGGTCCTGACTGTCCTCCCTCTGCCTGCTTCTGACCAGGAGCCCCCTGAGGTGTCCCAGGAAGCCAGGCGGAAGCTCCCGCAGACCCAGCCTGTGGCAGCGGGGCGCGGTGGCAGGGTCCCCGGACCTGTTCCCCCCAGCTCCACTGATGCCCCTGAGCGGCCTCCCTGAGGACCCTGCCCCACTTCCGTGAGGCCCGTGACGATTTGTGGTGCCCCTGGACTCAGGGCGCCTCGCGGCCTGGCCTCCGGGAGGCTGGTGTGGCCGCGTGTGCATCAGGCCGAGCTGCCCCGATGTACAACCCTGTTCTGCAGTCAAGAGGGCTTCTCCGGGAGCTTGGGGCCCGCCCTGTCCCCGCTTTCCGGCTTGCGTGCTCATCCACGAGGGGTGCGTGCTATCCACGGACACGGGCACGGACAGGAGAAGTGTTGCTCGTTGAAAGTCCCAGGATGGAGACGTGGCCTGCGAGCGGACTTTGAATGAGGGAGGTGTCTCTGGTTCAACCCCAGGCCACAGGGAGGCTGTTTCCATGAGAGAGAATGAGGAGCAGGGAGGGTTCTGTGACCCCCAGTGGTTCTCCAAGTGTGGCCCGAGACCAGCGTCGTCAGCACCACCTGTTAGAAGCTCAGATTCGTGGGTGGACCTGCTGCATCTAGAACTCGTGGGGTGGGGACCGGAAGTGGGGTTTTAACAAGCCCCCCAGGGGATTCTGATGCCCACCAAGGGTGAGGAGCCGCTGCCCTTGATTGCCCATGACCGAGACCCAGACCTGCCACATCCTCACCCTCAGCTGGGGTGCTTAGTAATGTACCCTCCTGGGCTGCCACCCACGCAGATCAGGGAGGGGACAGGCTTGTTGTGTTCTATATTTTTACTTTAGTTTTTTTTTTTTCCTGAGATGGTTTCTAAACAATATATGAAATGTTCATACAAACATGTATGTTTTATGAAATAGAAAAATAAGCTCCCAACATCAAGACAGAACTTTCCCCGTCCAGTGAAAGGCCCTGGGTACCCCGCCCCATCACAGACCCCCCTGCCCCTCAGAGGTCATGGCTCCCCTGAATTTTGTGTTTATCATTTCCTGTAACACATGGTTTTGTTTCGCTTGTTGGTTGAGCTTTAGAGAAATGGAAAATCAGACACTATGCCCTCTGAACTGGCTTTTTTCACTCGGTGCCGAGAACCAGCCTAGACGCAGGGTTAGTGATGTGAACTCTGGGGCCCGCTGTGGGCTTCAGACCCAGCTCTGCCCCCACGGTCTGGAGCAAGTCCGTTCAACTCTCCGTGCCTGAGCTTCCTCGCCTGTAAAGCATACTTCCTTGGTATGTTTCCAAAGTGTTGAGCACTGTAATGTGCACTTGTGCGTGCAGTTTTTTGCATTAAAAAATACAGTGTGTTTATGTGACGCATTCACATTGCTGCTTGGAGCTCCGGCGTTCCCCTGGCCCCCGGTACAGACGGTTCTGCTGTATGAATATGGCGTCATTTATGCACCTGCTCTGGATGGACATTGATTTGTTTCCAGTTTTCTCCTTTTAGGAATCATACCTCTGTGAACCTGCTTATCCCATGTTCCTGGTATCGATGTGTAAGAGCTCTCCGAGTTGCTGGAATGTAGAGCAGGACTGCTTGTTTCACCGTTCATGGAAAACTTCACATTGTGCTCCTTTGAAGTGAGTGGGAAAATGGACATTGCCACCAGCGATGTATAAGAATTCCCATGGCTTCAAATACTTCTCAGAGGTTTGGGGCAGGTTTTTAAAAAGGCTTTTGCCTTGCTGTTGTGTTTTTATTTTCATTTCCAACATTCTTAATGAGGTTGAACATCTTTGATATGTTTGCTTGCCGTTCTTCTTTTATTTCTGTTGGTAAAGTTTAGTTTGGGTCTTTTACTCATTTTCCTGTTAAGTTGTCATTTTCTCACTGAGCTATAAAAGTTACTTATAGGCTCTAGATACTAATTCTTTCTTAGATTTGAATGTGGCAGATATTTTCTCCCAACTAGCATCTTGTCCAACTTTCCATTGTTTTCTATGTGTATTGATTTTTTATGTGTCTCACCTAAGAAATGCTTCCTTAACCAAAGGTCATGTAAGTCCTTGGCTACATTTGCTTCTAAAATTCTTCTAAAAGTTCACATTTAAGCCCTTCAGCCTTTGGGAGCTGATTTTGTAAACGATGTGGGATAGATTACAATTTCACTTCATTTGTTCTCCATGGAAATGAATGTGATTCTTCAGATGGTTCGTTGGGTAACTGTAACACTCTCTACTGATTTCCAACACGAGTTCTTCATACAGAAATTTCAGTGTGGGTGTGTTTCTGGATGTTCTATTTGTCACAACCTGCAACAGAACCCTGCGTTGATGTGGCCTTCTTCTAAGTCTGGGCGTAGATTGGGCAGTTTCCCACCTTGTTCTCACCAAGACCCTCTTGCCTGTTCTTGATCCTTTGTTCTTCAATACATTCTAGAGTGTTGAAATGCAGTGGACATTTGTAAATTTATCTTGTATCTAGCAATCCGTTCAGTTTCTAATTTCTAATAAATTATAGATTCTTTGGGATTCTTCCATGTAGGTAGTCATGTCATCTATGAATAATGTTATTTTAAATTATTTCTTTGTACCTTGGACTCTTCTTTCTTATTAATCAGTCATTGTTAAGTAGAGATGTTAATAGCAGATAACTGTCTTGTTCCTGATTTAAAAGGCACTAGGTCTAATGATTTGTCACCAAGTACAATGTTTGGTGTAGATTTAAAAGATATCCTTTATGAGGTTTAGAAAGTTCTCTGTCATTCTTAATTTGCTATGACCCTGTATTGCATTTTTTTTTCTTCTGCTGAGACAATCTTATAATGTTTCTCTTTAATATGTTCACACAGGAAATTGCGTTAGTAAACAAACTTGCATTGCTGAACAGACTTTGCTGGGTCATGAGAGACAACTTTATTATGCCTTACTGGATTTATTTTACTAGTTTTTAAAATTAGTAATTTTTATATCTTCAGAAGTAAGATCACCTATGATTTTTCTGGCTTGATTTTGGTATTAAGGTTACACTGACTTTATAAAACCAAATGGGGGAGTGGTCCTTCTTTTTCTAATCTCTGGGAGAAATTCACAAAATTAAAATCTTCTCTTGACTGCTTGGTGGAATTTACCTGTACGTCTCCCAGGCTGTGTGTGTGTGCGCACACGCACATGTGTGCACACGTGTATGCATGTATGTATGCATGTTATTGATGATTATTCCGTTGTTTGCTTAGGTGATTATAGAACCAGTAATGTGTCCTACTTATTATCAAGTTGATTTTGCTAATTTATGTACTTCTTTAAAGAAAAATCTTTACTTTTCATACCGTCATCCATATCACAAGGTAAGCTTCAGTTTCTTTCCCTGAACATCCCACTTCTTGGGTGATGTTTATGATTTCAGCACCTCAATAAAACCCTTCCACGCGGTGATGGCAGGCCCCCTGCCCCACGCGGAAACCATCTGTATTCGTGAGGCATTCGCCATGTCTGGGATGCATATGTGGCAAGGCGAGGGCTTGTGGCTCAGGAACTACCTGGATGAGCAGGAGTTCAGCTGCTGGTCCACTAGGACCTGTAACTCACTTACGGGCTATGAGCAAGGGTAGGTTTCAATTTTTTTTGGCCATTTTCAAGACTGTTAAACCCTGTAATGATCCAGGAAGATATTCTCGTGTACTTTATTCGAGCTAAAGTCTCCTTAATTGTTACTTTTTCCAGCAACTTAGGTAAATGCACTATGCTGAGCCCCAGATACCAAGCAATTAGATATCGGCAATTGCAGTCACCGCTTAACTGTCCCTGGGTTCTCCTTGATTGCTAAGCAGCCTGAGGGATGTGAGAAAATGTGAACCAGGTCATGACAGCTCAAAGCCTTTCCTCTGAAGCCTGGGCTGGAGGGGGACATGGCCTCTGCTGGGCACAGTGTCCACTAAGTCTCGGCTTCACAGTCTTTCTAAACTTTTAAATCCATGGACCACTTTCCTGCCCCAGGACCTTTGCACGCACAGTTTTGGCTACCCAGGACATTGTCCTCTGTTTGCACACCAGCACCTTCTCATCCCTCAGCTATGATAAAAACATCACTTCTTTGGACAGAACTGCACGGACCACCTGCTTGTGGTTGGTCCCCCACCCCTCCCACTAGGGTCTCTACTTCTGTTTTGCTTGTTTCCAGCTGAGCACTGTCGCAGTCGATAAGGATTTTGTTCCTTTGTCGTCCCCACCACAGTATAGCTGTGCAGTAATGTGACTCACTGGCCTTGCTCACCCTGGCATCCCTCCCCAGTTCCGGCATACAGTAGGTGCTCACTGAATGCTTTGGAATGACCAAGGGATATCTTGGAGGCACTTATTCTGCTGAGCGTCCTCTGTCAGATCTGTCAGCAGCCCCAGAAGCACGATCTCCCTGGCCCAGCCCAGCCCTGAATGTGGCTTGTAAAGCAATGCCCCCTGATCTGTTGCTCTCCCACCCCTCCAGCCGGCAAGTCCCTTTCCTTCCCGTGAGTCCAGCTGGGTCTCCTGGTGTCCTGAAAGGCAACAGAGTACTGGGCTCAAGTCCTGGCATGGCCACGTGTGGTCTCCAGGCTTCCTGTCTGCAGAGGGGGCTACATACCATTGCCCACCTCGGGGCAGCTGCCCAGGTAAAGGGGTCAGTGAGAACCAGGGCATCCTTGGCACCAGGGCGTTCGGGTCCCTCCAGGGAACGTGGTGATGGCGGTTGTCACAAGTTTTGTTGGGGGCTGTGCCTCTGTCCTCCTCATCCATGTGACTCCTTCGGCACGGTGTGTCCTTCAGCCTGGGGTCCGTTTCTTCATCTCTCTGTCCTTTGGGCAGGATTCAAACAATTTTTCTATGGACTATCTCAAATAATCTTCATCTCGTATGGGACCTTCACGGGGCTTGGCCTCTCTCTGTAGCTTGTATGCACCTGTTAGGATGCACTGAAGTGCAGGGCGGTGGTGGGGCCAGCCAGGAAGTGGACAGTTGGCTGCAAGGGCCCACTTGTCCTTGCATTTGGGGAGATGTGAGCCCCTTCTCTCCGTGCTGCAAAGCCCCACTGTGGCGGTTCCCCTTCAAGAAAGTCTTTCTTACCATCTTGAACAAGTGCCAGAATAATTTTTTATTTAACAGATCCAAGACAGACCCCAAAAAAGTAAGCAAGACAGGAATTTTACTGAGCCCGGAGGGATTAGGAGGCTGTTTTCTAATGACCAAGCATGCATGAGGGGGGATAAAGCTGAAGCCAGCAAGCTGCCCTGATGCAAACACATGTGGGCACGTAGGAATGAGCCCGGGTGTCAGAGATCCCGGTAAGAGGGTCTCTCATCGTTCCCGGCTTCCCCGACATTGCAGCATAGAGGGTACACGTTGACTCCCAAGGGAGCAAGATCGTCTGAATGGGAGCATAGGCTTTGCTGGGGAAATGCTTGTCTCTGCATTTTGCCGTCTTCCAGGTTTGAAAGCTGAACCTCCAAAGAGATGTTACTGAACTCCTGCATTTAGTTCGCTTCTAGCTGGTCTCTGCAGCAGGGTCATCCTAAGATGAGGTTCCTGTCTTGGCTTAGAGTACCCTAAAAGTAGATCCTGCCAGGATGGGGCGCAACCAGCTTATTTAGGGGATGATGCCGGGAGACCTGAGGAGAGGCAGCAATGTGAGGAAGAAAACCAAGAAAAAGGGCATGTTAGTGGGTCAAGGCCTTGGGCAACTGCTGCTTAGCCCCTTGGGGGACCCCCTGCAGGACCACATAGAACCCACTGCCAGGAAGGAGGCGGGCATTCTCCCAGGGGGCCCGCCCATCACTGGCTGGGGTTGACCGTGCTGTGCATGCGGCCAGGGAGAGCCGCATAGGCAGGAAAGGCCGTCTAAGTTGCCAGCCACACCCGGGCCCTGGAGCTGTGGGCAGGGCCGCCGGAAGGTTCCTTGGAACACCTGCTCCCTTGAGCTCACCGTGTCCTGACACATCTGATATTTGTCTCTGGCTAAATGCTTGGTCTGTGCCAGACACTTTCTGGAGCTCAAGACACAGCAGTAATGAAGCCGACAATGAGATGCAGTTTAGGAAGTAGGGAGACAGACCCAGAAGTAAGCCTCAGAATTCAAGCAAGTTCTAAGTAAAGCTGATTAGGAAAAGAACAGCAGTGTAGACGGGTGCCCAGCCACAAGGGAGACATGGCAGGGAAACACAGGACCCAGCCGACGGGCCCTACCGGCTCCATCTGGGGAAATCCGAGAATCAGAAATAAATAGGACAGTAGTGGATCGTAGCCTGTGCAATAAAGTAAGACTGGGGGCCGGGGGGTGGAGCCCCCTTACAGCAGAATGGCAGCTGACACACGAGGCATGAGCGACGGAGCCAGAGACGCACCGTGTGACAAGCGTGATGGTTGATCCAGGCCGGGAGCATCTGTAGGTGCCGAATCTAGTCCGTAAACGTTAAGGAGCGATAGGAGAGACAGACAGACAGACAGGCTCAAAATATCTTCGTAAAGATCCTTGATAATTACCAAGGGGAAATGAAAGGGGGCTTTACACGTGGGGAGGGTGGCGAAGCTGGTAACGGGGTGCGTGGATGCCACATGCCTGTGGACACCCGGCCCCGAGAGGACAGGGCACCTGTTTTGGATTCCCTGCATATCCTGGATCTGTTCATGGGGAGACATCAGACAAACCCAAACCGAGGCACCGTTTACGGTCACCAGCCTGTACTCCAGAAATGCCCAAGTCATGAAACACGGGGACCGATTAAAGACAACAGACTTCCGAGCCTGGTCTGGGAACTTCTTTTGCTAAAAGACATTCTAGGGACAGTTAGCAAAATCTGGGTAAGGGCTGTAGAGCTCATGGTGGCATCGCATCAGCGTTACCGTCCTGATCTTGATGTTTGAACTGGGATACGGGGACGACGTCCCTGGCTTTAGGTAATGCGTATTAGGGTATTTATTAGCAATCAAGCAAATGGGGTTAAGGGAATCTACATCAGGCATGATTTGTAATGTTCTTGGAACTTTTCTGTGAGTCTGGGATTATACTAAGATAAGAGTAACAAAACAAGCGAGCAGTGCAGAAGCAGGAGAGACAACAGTCCAGGGAGCACCGTATTGAGCTCCGGTGGTCAGGGAAGACCCCGTCAGGAAGAGAAGGCCCCGGCCGCGCCGAGATGGGCGGGAGCAGAGGTGCAGGTGCCTGAGGCAGGAAGGCTTCAGTGTCATGGGGAGTGGTGGGAGAGGGGCAGGAACGAGAACACCGGGGCCTTGTAGGCCACGATAGGATGTGGATTCCACTCTAGGTGCCAGGGGCCTGTGGGAAGGTTCCTAAGCGGTTCCCGCCCTGTGTGACGGCACATCATCTCTCTGGTGCTGACTGGGGGAGGACTGATGGGACATGGGCTGGGAGCACCATGCAGGTGGAGCGGCCGTCCCTGGAGCCTGCAGCAGGGGTGCGGGCGTGGAGGAGGGCAGTGGTCAGATATATTTTGGACGTGGAGCACCTGGGAAGCTCTGACTACCAGGCCTCTGGCCTCACGTGGGTGTTGGTGGTCACATGCATGAAAGCACATGACTTTATCCTGGGTCCAGCATTTGGTTCTGAGTCCTGGAAAAGGATTCAGGCGGACGCTGCCCGCCAGGGCTTGGGACTGTCGGTGAGAGACTGATCATTCCAGTGGGCTTTTAAGTACTGATTACGTCTCTTGCTTTGTAAATAACTCAATGGTAAATTTTTACAATATTGTTTTTATAGAGGCTATAATGAGAAGGCTGTTTCTTTCCCCCATCACTTGGATATTAAGCTCTTTAATGGAAGTACACAAAATGACTCCATAAAGCTTGGTACGGAGCAGGCTACAGTGGGCTCAGTGCTGTATTAAAGTGGAGGGTTCCAGCCCCCGAGGGACGACCCTCCTGTTAGCGTGGGAAGCTGGTAGTGCCCAAAGGACCAGTCCTTTCTCCTTGTCCTGTGTCCAGTCCATTCCTTGCGGGCACTGGTCACCCAGCTGGCTTCTTGGGAATGGGTGGGAACGCACAGCTTGGGGATTTTTTTATCTGGGAACCTGCCTACTTTTTAATTGGCCTTGGTGTTAATGAATGGCTCAGTTCTGTTTGGAGCGAGCAGGGCTGGGCGCTGGAGCGTGTAATCTGATTGCAGTTTGTGCTCTGAGCCCCACGGAAGCCTCTGGAGCTGCCCTGATTGGATTGGCCCCGGGCTGCACAGTGCTTGGCAGCGACGGGGCGGGACAGGGTGAGAAAGTGGGAGAGAAGGCGGGCGCCCTCGGCACTGGGGGGGCCTCCGCTCTGGGTTTGAGGTCACGGGAGCCATGTGTCATCCTGCAGCGTCTTCCAGGCAGACCACCTCGGGGCCCTGTGGGTCTGGGGGCAGATGGAGAGATGCGGACTCTTCTTGGGACAGCCCTTGGTACCCAGTAGACATCCGGTAAAGGCTCCCTCCCTCCCGCTTAGGAACTGGGAGACACGGCAGAGGTAGGTCCATCCTGCTGGCTCTGTGCTAGGTGGGAACGGCCATCAGGCTGGTGGTCATGTAGGCAGCCCACCTGGTGGTTCTTTCTGTGGCTCCGAGCACTCGTCTCATTCTGCACTCAAACAACAATAACCTCCCCCCACCACCAGCTCCACCACCGCCAGAGGCTGGGCAGGCCTTTGCCGTCCTTTGCCTCCAGCTTTGTCACTGGACTCAGCCCTGGAGGGGGACTGCTGGGCTCCCGGGAGACCCGGGGTTCCTGTGCAGAGCAGCCTGGAGCTGAGCCCGGCTGAAGACCCAGGAGAGCAGGATGCAGGTCCGCCCGCAGTGCTGGGCCCATCTTGGAGGCAGGTCTTGAATCCATAATCAGCTCATCAGTGAAGAGAGCATCCTCCCAGCTCACACCCTTCCACCCCTCGCCCCGGCCAAACATGCGTTGTTGTCATTTGGGTAAGTCATACCAAGCCCAGTCTCGTGAAGATGACTCACAAGTGGTGTTTGGTCGAGCAACAGGCAGGCAGCTCATGTTTACAAACACAGCGCCCATTTCAGGTTCAAGAAATACCATTGAAGAGAATTTACAGTTGGGGGATTGTGCTTTCGTGTTTGATTGCAACACTTTTATTCCACGCAGTGACCCTGTCTCTCCCTCTGCCCCTTCTTGCTGGGCGGGCATTTTGGCCCCAGAGTAAGCCCGTGACCACGTGGGATGCCCAACCGTCCCTGGAGGGCCAAACGCCAATGCTTCCCTGGCCTGTCGGCCTGTCCCTCACGTGGTGCCGTGGCCTGAGTCCCACGCAGACGCAGAGACAGTGCCCGGTGCACCAGCCCCTCCCGCCCAGCATTACATCCAAGAAAACCACCAAGGCACGCATCTCCGCGCATACGCTTTGCCCGTGGTGCGCACTTGGCACGTCCGTGTGGGGCTGTGGGCGCTGTGCTGTGGCCTGTAGATCACGACGTCTATTTGTGGACGCACCATGATGCCTTCACTAGGACCCACATCCTTGTCCATAAAGGAGCCACCCCCAAACCTGGCCGGCCCTCTGGCACCTTGGGGGCGCCTATGGGTCCCTCCACACGTGAGGTGGCAGCAGGGGGCTGCAGAGATGACTCCTGTGGAACCCCGCCGGGCCACCCCCCCACCCCAAGCCAGCCAACTGTCGGTTTTGTCTCAGCCACATCTCCCGGGCTCACGCTCACCCAGGTAGAAGGATGGCCGACTCAGTCGTCATAAAACGCATTCACCTTCAGAACGTTTTATTCCATATCTATGGGGAGGCCAAAGTGTGCACCGGGAATGCTAGGGAATGAGGCTCACAGTGTTGAACCTGTAGCCACGGGGGTGGTCGTAAGTGAGCCCGCAGGCCGGATCAGACCTTTGTTTGTTCACTGAGATCTCAATGCCTCATCATATTTTCCATAAATATTATGATTTTTGCCTTGTTTCCTAACAAACTGAAGGCTTGGGCTGCCTGGGACCCTTCCTGCCAGGATGTTCCCTGCGTCACCGCCGTTCCCGCCAGAGCCCCTGCACCTGTCTTTCCCGTCTGGCCCTGGAGCCCAGGATAAAGTCATGTGCTTTCATGCATGTGACCACCAACACCGGTCCCGTGCAGAGCCCAGGACGGTTCCCAGCCCACAGCCGCACAGATCTGCAAGCGGGGAGGCAGGTTTGGCCATCCCGCACAGGATGAGTGAAATGGGCTATGCCTGCTGACTGCTCGCTTTGAGTTGCTGGTGACTCACTCAGGGCTCCTTTTAGTGTTCTGAAAACAGCACTGATATTCCCTGTTCATTGCAGATAATGTGGTGGAGGTTCTCCTATTGCATTTCTTGTAATGAATGCCATCCTGGGCCTCTGAGGACCATTGGGGCTTAATGGAGGGAGAGCAGCAGATAAAACTAGAGGAATCTCCTGCTGTAGCTGACCTCCCCAAAAATCAGGAGCAGGAACTGGGACCATAAATTCTTAGGCCAGACTTACACCTGAACTGTTGCGTGACCCTGGGCCAATTGTGTGGGGTCCCTGGGGCTGTTTTGTCAGTTGTGAAATCACAATAATGATTCTTCACTTCTGGGCACCATTGGATTAGTTGTTGAATATGCTGTAAAGTGACCTGAAAACATTGAGGGTCACATAAATGCTCAGTGACTTCAAGAAACAGAAAGATGTGTGTGGCCATGTGAACTCTGGATTTGCTCACATTCAATGTCTGGGACACTCTGTCCTCCTCAGAAGTGGTGGGAAGAGCATGGCAGCTGCTGTGCAGGGAGCAGGAGGGTTCCCCGGGGGTGGGGTGCAGGCGTGTGAGCTGGGGTGCACATGCGGCTTGGGGAGAGTTTACAGCAGCAGAGAGCACAGAGCTCCTTGATGGTAGTGAGTCAACAAGCTTTGACAGATCAGCCATTCTGAGTTTTTAAACATCTGTCAAACACCCATCAGGGACCAGGCACGGAGCTTGGTGTGGTGGTGTGACGGCAGTTAAACATGGTCGCTCCTGGGGCTCACTGTCCCAGTCAGGGAGGAAGATGTAGGAACATGAGCACAGTGCCTATGACACGGAGGAGATGTACAATCCCCCATGCACGGAATCCAGGAAGGCTGCACTGGGGAGGCAACGGCCAGGGTCAGGAGGGGGTGAGACAGGAAGTTGACTGGGGCCAACCGTAGGGTATGCCATGCATACCCTTCATGTATGCATGGCCTGCCTAGGGAGTTCCCAGGGAGTCCTGGGAAGGGTGTGGGGGGGAGCCTGGGGTGTGGTTAAGAGAGTTGACTCGACTCAGACTGCCTGGGCTTAGGTCCTGGCTCCTCTATGTACTTTCCCTGTGGCCTTTGGCAAATTACTTAAGTTGTCTGGGCCTTGGTTTTCTCAGCTGTAAAATGGGGTAACAAAATACCTACTTTAGAGGGGCTTTATAGGGCTGGTGCTTAGACGTGTGCTAGTTACCTACTAAGTGCTCAGTAAAGTTAGATGGTGATAGTGGTAGTGGTGATGGCAGTGGTGATGGTGATAGTGTTGGTGGTGACAGTACTGGTTGTGGGATGGTGGTGGTCATAGTGTTGGTGGTGGTGGTGATGGTGATGATAGTGATGGAGGTGATGGTGGTGGTGATGGTGATGATGATGGTGATAGAGTTGGAGATGGTGTTGAAGGAGGTGATGGTGGTGATGGAGATGATGGTGGTGATGGTGATGATGGTAGTTGAGGTGATGATGGTGATGGTGATGATGGTGGTTGTTATGGTGATGGTGATGATGATGGAGGTATGGTGGTGCCCCTTCCTCCTCGTTCTTCCCTGTGGCATGCACTGGGCAGGAGCATCTCCTCCCGACCCCTTCTGGGGCTGCCACCATTCTTAGCATGCATCTCAGCACAGACCCCAAGGACATCCCTGGAAAGGAGTGCTCATATTTCCATTTCACAGGTCAAGGACATGAGCTCGGGGATGTGGCGGCCACTCAGTCACCAAGGTGAAGGCGCCAAAGCCAGGATCCCATGCAGCACGCGGCCCCATTCACACTGCCTCTCCTCACTGGCAGTTCACTGGGCAAATATCCTGTCCCAGTCTGCCTGTGGTTCCGACACAAGGGGCATCTCTCCTGGGGAGAAAGTCCACTTTGTGTGCCTTTAGGGACACCTGTTTCATCCCAAGCAGTGAGCACGAGCAAGGCAAGCTTGGAGCTGTGGGACAATCAAAATACGAATGCACTCCTACCACCGATATGTGATGGGAGGCTGTCGTTCAGGTCTGCGTTGCCAGGGTAACAGGGGATTTGGAAGGGACGGCCCAGTGACACATTTTGCAAGCAGTACTCTGCAATTATTGAAGACTGTGGCTCAGTCTAGAACTGTGGAGGTTGGGAGCGTGAGGAGGCTCCAGGGAACGTGGCCATCTTCCATGGTGTAGTGGGTGAGGAGCTCTGGTCCCGTGGAAAATGCCACTCTGGGGGCTCCTGGCCTGTGGCAAACCCAGAGGGTCCTCCGCCATGTCTGAGCATCGGTTGATGGCTGTTTGACTTTGTAGGGTTTCTGGGACTGGCAAGGTCAGCTTCTATGACTGCTGAACAGCAGATGGATGTGGCCCTCAAGATGAGTGGACAAGCAGTTCCAACACCCTTCGCGTGTCCCCCACTTAGAAGGAATAACGTGGCCACTTTGTCCTTTTAGATTTCTTAACATTGCGTTGATTTTGCTTGATCTAAATAAACATATTCAGGAAAAATGGTTCTAAAGGTTTCATTGGGACATAGATTTGGTTCCTTTAAAAGTCTGAAAGTACAGCGTATTGGGATCCATGGCTACTCTGGTCTGAAATCAAGGTTGTGGGCAGGGCCGTGCTCCCTCTGGAGGCTCTGGGGGACGAGCCTTCCTGCCTCCTCCAGCTCCTGGCAGCTGTGGGCGCTCCTTGGCTGGCGGCCGTGTCCCTCCGGTCTCTGCCCACCCCACCCCCCCGGTCTTCCCATCACCTTCTCTTCTTCTCCCCGTGCTCGCTCCTTTTCTTCTAACAACGCTGGTCATTGAATGGAGGGCCCAAACGGATAATCCAGGATGATCTCTTTATCTTAAGATTCCTAATTACTTCTGCAAATAACTTTCTCCAAAGAGGCTGACATACACAGGTTCCAGGGATTTGGCTTGGACTTATCTCTTTGGGGGTCACCATTCAACCTTCTTTGTATAGTTCTGTGTGGCTTAGCATAATTTATAAACTTTTTGGTCTGAAACATAGATTTACAAGGAGGTTGCGGAGAGAGTACAGAAAGGTCCCTTCACCCCGTCCCCTCCTGGGGTAGCTCCTACATGTCACACCTGCAAACTGACATTGATACAGCCCACTGATTTTAGGCATAATTTTCTTTTGAGGGTCTAATTTCAAGTCAGAGAGATGTGTGGGTACACCACAGGCCCCCTTCATATCTGTGTGACTTCAGGCAAAGCTTTTCACCCTCCCGAGCCCAGGGTTCTGCCTTCTGCCACGGAAAGGGGCATTTGAGAGCCACAGACGCAGCGGTCGTGAAAATGGTTGCCCATGCCCACCACGTGCTGGGGCGGTTCTGCCTGCATGGTGAGCTCTGCTCCTGTTAGTAGATTAAGCTGGGGCTTGGACACAGGATACACGTCCAGGTCTGCTCCTTGGAAGGGTCTGGAGATCAGACTCAGAACATGCACGGGGTTTGGAGTGAGCACCTTGGGGGGTCTTGGTGGGGTCCGGGTGGAGCTCTGCGTGCACAGGCACCGAGGGGCAAGCCCGCAGCCTGGATCAACCTGCATTGGCAGTCAGCCGTGCAAAGTAACCCTGTACTTCTCGCTATAAATGCCAAGCAGACAGAATAGTTAGAGCCATGATTTTTATAGTTATGGAAGTTAATCCAGCATTCGAATCTGAGGAGGAAAATCTTGCACAAGTCATTAAGGAAATGTGGAGCCTTATCTTCCTGATTGAGAAGGCAGCGGTGGTGGGGTTTTGAGTGTTGGTACTCAAATCTCAAAACTGCTGCTCCCATTTTATAGGATAGCTATCACTTTTTGTAACCTAAAACGGAGAGGAGGGGTGTCCCTACTCACACACACAGACACATTGGTGGGGCTTTTAGAATGCATCATTTAAATGCACTGAGTTGATTAAGAATCCTTTGAGGAACAACAGAAAAATCACGGTAACATCCCCTCCTGTTCCCAGTGTTTAACCAACTCCACTCACCATCTCTGTGCTCGAACATTCTTTGTTTAAATCCCCACTACAAGTTTGAGAAGTGAAATGTCAACTTCAGGAATGTGGAACAGAAAGAAAAGTCACTTGCTGTAGATCGCATTGTTCGGGCGGGGACACATCATTCAAAGAAAATCAGACTGTATTGGCCTTTGTTTAAAGTGGAGCATTATGCAGGTAAGGATTGTGTACACAATTTTGTTGCGGACTTTTTTTTTTTATTACACAGACTAATTTGATATTGTCCTGGGAAGCCGTCCCTTTGAATATTCAACAAAAGCAACAATGCGCTGGAGAGAGAATTTATGCTCAGGGACAGCTATCACCTGGTCCCCTTCATCACACGTTTACGGAGAGATGCTCGATGCTTCCAGTCTCATTAAGCTATTTATTCATTGTAATAAATGATTTTAATGTACTGCATTAAGGTTATGCCACACTGAACTGTTAAGAAAATCCATCTTACTGTACACATGTTGACGCTTGCAGCCAAATTAATGCCTTTATTACCGCCTCAGTGGTTGAACGGACACCGCATGCGGAGTGATCACACCTGTCTTCCTTCCCTTCCCATCCCGGGTCACTTCTCGATAGAGTTTCGATCACCCCACCGACGTGGCATCCGTGCACAGATGCGCCCCCCCCCCATTTTGCGTAAGCTCGTGAGGTTCAGGTGCCGCTCTTCCCAGCCCCTCCCCCCCTTCTCCACCAGCAACTGTGGGGCCATGCCCCTCCCCGGATCCTTCAAGATGCTGTTGGCAAGTTGCAAAGACAGGAAGATAATATCTTTCCTGAGGATGGAAGGCAGTTCTAATAAAAAGCTGTCATTCACAAATCCAGATCCACTGTCACACGATATGCATTTTAAAGACCATATGAACTGTTAAGTGGTTCAATATGGGCAGCCTGCATGGTTATTACAGCTCGGAGATTTTTAGTGGTGAGAAAAGGGGATGTGGGGCCGATTACAGCCTTGGCAGAGGAAAAGTTTGGGGTTCTGCAAAGAAATATGGCACCTGGGCTCCGTTACATCCCAGTTGTCTGCCCTGCACCTGCTTGAGGAGCCTTCCCCGAGGAGGGGAGCTTGTAGGCGCATGTACATATGCAGGGAAAACACGGGACGGTCATCCTTAACGATCGAGCAAATACTTGAAAACTGCAAGCCGCTCCGGGTGACAGAGTCACCATCTGAAGGCAGCAGATGGGGATTCAGAACGGCACTTTGCAAGGGGAAGGTTCGGTGGGGCTTGGTGTGCGGCATCTTAACTCTGGAGAGGAGGAGGAGGACGAGAGACCCGTTCGCACCAGGGCCGGGATGAGGCCTGGGAGGTCGGCACCCTCCCCAGTCTGTCCGTCCGAGAGGCCGCCGGCCTTCTGCCCCGAGAGATCACTGGGACATCCGTGATTGACGTTTGATTCTAGTGCCTGCTCATACAGATGAGATCACCAGGGCCCAATCAGGAACGCAGGCTTTGAAATTTAAGGAAGAAAAATACATTCTTTGGGAGAAAGCAAATGCAGAAAATTGTAGACAATTATTCTGGGCTTCTTTTAGACTGTGCGGAAATAATTAGCCCATCACACTCAACCCAGCAGTTTACGATAAACGAAAACATCCACTTAGCGAGAATTTTTAGTTTTAGAAGAGGAGAAATAACGTGAGGAGAAAGTGTGCCACCCCCGCCCCCCACCATTTGTTTTGTTTCCTGAGAAGGAAAACGGCCAGAGATCATTCCTGCCAAGGGCACCGGTGGGTGTTGCTGCGGCACACGAGGGTGGGGTCCACCGGGAGGGCGGAGGCGGCGAGCCTCTCTGCCCTCTGCCTCGTTCTCGGTGCACAGCACCTGGCTTCTCCACCTCGGCCCCTGGGATGGCCTGTCCCAGACCCTTGTTGTCACGGGGCCCCATCTTTGTCCCAGTGAGTGCTCAGGGCTGCGCACGACTTGTAAGCAGCTGTTTGTCCCCTTGAGAAAGCGAGCTTGCCTTTCTTACTCACCACAGCATCTATCCTGCCTGATTCCAATGCCCAGCACATAGTAGGTGCTTCACCAATGTTGGTGGAATGAATATCTGACTTGATTTGAGGAGCATGTGGAATGCACGTTGGCAGAGTGTCTCTGGTTACGTAGGTCAGGACTTCTCACTGGGCCCAGGGGATCCACACATTGGGGGGGTGCTATTGGCATCGACTGGGGGCCGGGGATGCTGCTGAACACCCTGCAGGACACAAGGCGGTCCCCATGGCAGACAGTGTTCCGGCCAAAATGTTGGGCGTGCCAGGTTTGAGAAACCCAGTCAAGATCATGAGATCTCGGGTCATTTTTCTTCCTTTTCATTGCCTCTTTTTTTTTTTTTATTTTATTTTATTATGTTATGTTAGTCACCATACAATACATCATTAGTTTTTGATGTAGTGTTCCACGATTCATTGTTTTCATATAACACCCAGTGCTCCATGCAGTACGTGCCCTCCTTAATACCCATCACCAGGCTAACCCATCCCCCCACCCCCATCCCCTCTAGAACCCTCAGTTTGTTTCTCAGAGTCCATAGTCTCTCATGGTTCGTCTCCCCCTCCGATTTCCCCCCTTCATTGTGTCAATTTCCCAAATTCTCTGACATAATTTTGTAATTAAAAATTACTTATTAAAGAGGGATTTTTAATTAGGACAAACTGGGAATAAAGAAGCAGGGGCTCTCAGGAGTGGCCTGGTCACAGCTCACTGCTCCCACCTGCCTAGTTTGGGTCCCTGGGGAAATTTCTGGTGCCAGTCTAAATATCTGCACATGCCCTCGGGCCTCAGAATCCTAGAAAGCTCAGATAATGTTCTAGAAAACACCCTTGAGATATGCCCACTCTGTGATCTGCCAGGTAAGTGAGCCCAGGAAAGCAGAAATGTACCCAAATGGACAGACTCAGCATCATTTAGGGCGAGGGGCCAAGCTGCTATATTGCTGCGTTGTGGGGTCTCAAGGCCATCGGCTGGACTGGGCCGGGTCTGGGGTGAGAGCAGAACACACTAGACAGGACCCTGGCAGCAGACGGAGGTCTGGGACAGCCGATTCTCACCAGTGCCCCGTCATCCGTTCTGCTGACACGCTGTATTGGCTAAGGGACATGGTCTGGGCTGCAGGTGCACCCCTGTCCCTCTAAATGCCATTCCTGCAGGTTTTCGGGGGAATCGCCATTTGGTGTGCGGGGCTCTGGGATTACCTGAGCAGAGGCTCTTTCTTGGACAGCAAAGAGGTGTGTCTCATACCCTTCCGTGCTACTTCCAGGGAGGCTCCCTGGTTTTGGATATTTGTGCTTGGGTAGTAAGACTCTCCCCCTTAGGTAATATACGGAGAATGATCCTTAGGTAAAAATAATAATAATAATAATAACAATGGGAAACTGTATTTCCACATTGGCACATTGTCCTCTGAGGACGCAGTCTGTCCCTAATTGGCGGCCCCGTTTCCAATTTGCCCTGGCTGGGCAGCTTTCCTACGGCATGCCCTGGGGTGCACGGCGCTGGCTGCCGGGGAAGCTGCCGCCCTGGGGGACTTTGTTTCTGCCGGGCACCTTTCCCTCTCCCTGCACCGAGCGGAAAGGTAATTATGGGCAAATGGAGGAAAACGGCTCTCGGTGACCAGCGCAGAGGCAGACACACAGTCAACAGGGATCAGGGGGCACGGGTGGGCTGTGTTGTTAATTCAACTCCCCTGACTTCTCATCTTTGGACTCAAAAGACATTTTCCCGTGCTGTTAAATTTGACATTTTCAAAGGACCTGGGACTGTTGTTCAAAGCACTCACCAGAAACCCACTACGGCACATTTATTTCATGGAGGAGGAACACTTGCCCCCCACGGTTCTCTTAGAAATGTCAAATGCATTAGCCCTGCTTTCTTCCCCACGCTGTTTTCCTGTGTCACCGGACTCAGGAGTAACCAGCTGACCAACACAAAGGCCCCTCAGTGCAGGAGGAAAGTGCAGGTGGGCCCCCTGCTCCCCGGGAGCGGCTGGCCCAGCATGCCCTCCGCACCCACCCCACGAACAGGGCCGGAAGCATGGGGTCGGCGGCACATTCACCACCTGCTGGGCCCGGTCTGTGATTAGTGCTGTTTATTTCACTTCTGATGTCCTTCTGAGTCCCTTCCCACTAAGTCCCTGTAGGAATATCCTTTTTATTACCTCATTTGACCGAGAGCTTTTGCCGGATTCTGCAGTGAAGTCGGTGACACTGACCATACCGTTTCATGGGTCCCCCCGTGGGCTGGGGAGCAGAGCCCTGTCTTCTGTTCCCCGTGAAGAAGTCTGAGATGGGCCCTATGTTCGCAGAGAGAAAAGTAGGACAAGCCTCTGGTCTCCCATCGGTGTGTGGGGCCCGTGGGTGGTCTCCTGACCAAGGGTTTGATGCCCAGGTAATCAGCCACCAGCCCTCTGACTTGAGGACCCCCGGGCATTGGTACAGTTAAACCTGGAAGCTTTAACTGACAGCAGGAAGGAACATCCTGAAACAAGATGTTCTCACGAAAGGAATTCTGAATTGCTGCCCGGCCCGGAAGTCTCTATGGAGCACATCCATCACTCAGAAGACGTTCCGTGAGCAGCTACTGCAGCCGAGCCCCATGCTAGGCGTCGGCCGCCCAGCCGTGAGCGGCAAAGGCCCACGGCCCAGCCAAGCCAGCGAGGGTTGCGGAGGGGCTCCCTGGCCGTGTGCCCGGTCACTCCCAGCCTCAAACTCCCTCCATTGTACCAGGGGGAAAAGAGTGTGTAGTTTGTCGGGTTCTTCTGGGATTAAATAAGATAATTCATGTATTGAGCTGAGCATGATGCCAGGGATAAGTGCTCAATAATTAATAATAATGATCAACACCACCAACGGCAAATGCCAATATTTATTAAATCCTTGCATGTCCCGGGCACGGATCCAAGCAACACTTGTATCAGTGCATACGATGTTCAGAGTGCGCAGATGCTCATGCCCTGTACACAGTAGGAGGATGTTGGGCCCGGAGAGGTTAAGGAAGTTGCCCAAGGTTCCGCAGCTATCAGGTAGCCGAGCTCGGATTCAAAACGAGCCTGTCTAAACCCAGGGATGGTGCGGCTGACCATCACACGCAGCCTCAGTGGCTTCCAACGCCTCCACCAAGACAGGCGTGGGCTCCACCTTTGCAGAGCTCGGTGGGTCTGTCATGCACCTGGCAGAGAGGTAGCCCCCTTCATGCACGAGATGGTCACCACAGTAAGGATGATTTCTCCTGTCTCACTGTATTACTATAATCTGCTGACCTTAGTCCTGTGTATGTGTCACATACATAATGTAAAATACGTACGTACATCACTGCACCGTCATCGTGCTGGATAACCTAGAACGGCGCTGGGTGTTTGACACATGTGAGGAAGGAGAGGGGTCATCTCGCCGGGAGGGACTCAGAGGCCATGTGGGTTTACATCTCTGATGGAGCCGGTGCTTCCTAGAGGAAATTCCTCTAGGCCCCCCACCCCACCCTGTGCGTTTGACCTCTGTCCCCCTCCATCTTCAGAGGAGTCCTTCCTCCCCTGACGGCCTCTTTCTCCGTGTTAAGGCTCAGCTCAAGCATTTACTCCCCGTCGAAGGCTGTCCCGCCCCCGTCTGCTCTCTTGGGAGAGGGAGGATGCAGCCCAGTTCTGGGAATGGCTTCACTTCCGTAACGGAAGACTTTGCCGAGTCCTGGAGAGACGTGGCCTTCTCAACATCTTCCGTGCCTGCACCTTGATAGAGACACAGAGATACAGAGGGGAGGATGTCTCTGTCCTCTGCACACTACCGTAAGAAGGAGCCAGGTACCTGGCAGCACCTGTCTGAGGAAGGCAATGGGGAGGGGCGAGGACCGCGGCAAAGTGGTAGGTGTGCCTCCCCCGGCCCAACCAGTCTCAGCGGTCAGGTCAGGCCCTGCCCCTCCCAGTGAGTTGCTGAGCCAGACCTACCACGCCTGCCAACTTCTCAAAAGGAGTCACATCCAGATTTTTATGTGAAATCTTTCCATTTTTTAAATGTCAGGAAGTTTCATATTAAAATACAAAGAAAGCTCCCCAGCTGCCATATAGGCCAAATCAGACACTTGTGTGGTTTGGATCTCTGCAGCCCCTGGACTGTGGGCACCCACAGCCCCACCTCGGGCCTTCCTATATGCCCACCATGTTCTAGAACTTCTCAGGGGCCCGAGCCACCTGCCTGGTTGCCAAGCCATGGACCCCAAGCCCAGCAGACAGACTCTCTGGAAAGCAAGGAAGTGTAGCCTCTAGATCAGATGCTGGCTTCTCCTCTCTGGAAGCTGGGCCTTTGGGGAGCCTCTGGGCATCCTCCTTCCCCTTCTCAAGCCCTCACCCCTTCCGAGGCCAGAAATCTCCAGGCTTTGTAATAGTTTCTGGGAACCATCACTGGATCGGTGGTTCTGAACCCCAGAGAAAAAGATTTGACCACTTAATCCCAAAAGATGGACATTTGTTATCCTATAAATTTTATATGGGAGCTACTGTATTACTGTTACTTAGTAAAAACACACAATGGGTGTGTTAAAGGGTGAGAAAAAATAAACTTTTTTTAAAATTTATTAGCAGCACAAGAACATTTGTGCTCATATATATGGCATTATTCATTCATATATGGTGTTATTAATAACATTATGAATTCCAAACATTGAATTTGTAAAGATCTTGCTAACTCTGTTACTGTATTATGATCTCAAGACACAGTAATCACTTAGAATGAGCTCCATCACTAATGAGAGTGAGGATAGATCCATATTTCACTTAGTCTTACTAATTTCAGATGTTTTGGATGACTTCAGCAGATCTACTTACATCCTCTGTGGTCTTTCACCTCATAATGTGACAGGTTGGATTAGGACTAGAAGCAGGACCACCATATCTGGCCCTCTGCTTGTTCTTGTAAATAAAGTTTTATCAGCACACAGCCACACCTGATTGTTAGGTATCCTTTGTGGCTGCTTTCACATACAAGCAGAGTTGAGGAGTTGAGACAGAAACCATATGGCTCTCAAAGCCTAAGATATTTACTAGCTGGGCCTTCCCAGAAAAAGTAGTGTTTCCCAAACACAGGACGCCCCATCCCAGAACCGCCAGGGGCCTTTGTTGAAGATCCAGATCCAGATCCCAACTCCTCCTTTGGAGATCTGGCAGGCAGGGACCCAGAGTCTGTATTTTAATGAGCTCCTTGGGTCATTGTGATGGGCAAGAGTGGGCTTAGGAAGAATCTAGAAAATACTCTGGTCTCTCGATGACATCCCCTGCCCCGATAGTAATAATGGCCAGTGAGCTCTCAGACCTGTGAGGCTGAGGGCTGAGAGATCGTTTCTCAAGCCCACCTGGCTAGTGTTCCTCCAGGTACACCTGTTCTTAGACCATCTGCACACCTGGGGTGGTTGCAGCAGGGGCACGTCCTGCCCCCCACCCCCACTGACCTGCTACGGAATCTGTTCAGTGTCTGAGCCACGGACAGGCTGTGGGGGAATGTCCACACTGCACGCAGACTTGGAATGACCCGACTTCTTGCTGGCTCCCTCCACAGCCTTGGCCTTTCCAAGTTTTCCAGGCTCAGAGCCCTGAGGTCTGGGCAAAGGCACCTATAACCCCATGTCAGCCTTGGGACGGGACTGGATGCCCCTGTAGCTCAGAAGGTGTGACAGATGTCTGGTGGTTTTTGTGATACGCTTTTTAATACTACTTGAATCTTTATGGGAAAATTATTTCAATGAAAATATTTCTTTAAATAAAGAGGAAGTAGGAAGTCTATAAAAATGAGGCCTCTTCTGGGGATGTTTCCTTTGGGAGGCGGGAGGCGAAGGAGGCTCCTTGGAGGCTGCCAGGATCCTTCTCTCCACCCAGGTGGGGGTTTCCGTGGTGGGTTCACTGTGAAAACCCATCCCCATCCAACTGTACACTTGTGATTTCTGAGCTTTTCTGCATGGATTACATGCTTTCCTAAACACATAGATTTTTTAGGACAGGCTTTCGAGGGCAGGCTCAAGGTGACCTGGAGTCACCTTAGAGGGCTGATGAGATGGAGCTTAAAACCTGTGTCCCGTTCCTGGGTGAGGCCCCTGTGCTGCGAACTGGGACTTTTCATAAATCCTGCCACTTTCTTCAGAATGATGTAGTCACACTGCATTGTATTTATATTTTTTTTTTTTGTTTAAAGTGTTGGTGTATGAGATAGAAGCATTTAAGTTACGTTAGAGTGTTTGTTAGAAAAATAAATAATTTCCCCCTGGGTAGGGACCCCATGTCTTCCTGGCGTCTGTGTCGTCCACGCCTAGCAAAGCACCTGCACACGCCCTGGGAAGGGAAGGAGCTGTTGAGTGAACTGGGGGCTCACGTGTGGGCTGGAGAAGCCAGGGCTGAGGGGTGAGCATGGGAACTGCTGAAGGCGGGTCGTCGGGGCACGAGCTTCCGGTGTTTCTGAGGGGCTTGCTGGCTGTTCTCATTCACAGGGACTTCCGTTCTCACAGTGGTACCAGGTGAGTGTGGAAGTATATCAGTCTTGGCCATCTCTTGGAACTGGTGATGTCCCTTGATAAGACCTGATTTTGCATGAGGTTAGATTTACATTCCGGATTTTTTACAACTTAGAAGGAGAAGCAGTGATGTTCTTCAGACTGATATTTGCACACACAAAAGGAGAATAAGAACAAGACTGGAATAATGTGATTTGAGACTTACCACCTATAAGGGTAACAGGAGCAGGATGCACCTTGCGTTAGTCATGGTTCGCAGGAGAAGCAGAACCAGCAGGTTTGTGTGTGATGGAGAATTGTGCTTTCAGGAAACAGCTCACAGGCTTGTGAGGCTGGCAAGTCTGAAATTGGCAGAGCAGGAGGCAGGCTGCAGACCCAGGGAAGAGCTAGAATGCCGTCCACTGGCAGAATTCTCTCTTCTTCGGGGCCCCTCCGTCTTTTTTCTGTAAAGACTTCAAGTGATGAGATGCGGCCCACCCACATTATGGAGGGCCATCTCCTTTGTTCAGAGTCTGCAGACTTAAATATTAACTTCATCCCCAAAAGACCTCCAGCCGCCTGTAGATTGGTGTTTAACCAAGTATCTGGGTGCCCCTGGGCTACATGAGTTGACACATAATATTAACCTTCACAGACCCAGTGTCCCTTTCATGGCTTCACTGATGGGCACCATTGGGAGAACCACCTGCCTCTCGAGAGAAGCAGGCAGCGAAGTTCTCCGTGAGCCCCTGCAGCTTGATGTAGTAGAATGAATCTCACCCACTTGGTTGGGAGAGAGTTGTGCCTGCCATTCGTTGCTGTCTGCCCTGTAGCTTCTTTGGAGAGTAAGCTGTGCAGATGTCCTTCCTCCTCGAGACCTGCTTCCTCTTGGGACTAATGCACTTTGGGAGGATTGGCACCGAGGAGACCCACCATGCCCCCAAGCAGTGACCCCGACGGGCTTCTCCGTATGCAGGAGAAACATGCCTCACTGGGGCTAGACACTCAGGCCTTGGGCCAGCAGGATGCAGCTGAGAGGGAATTCATTCTGACATATTTCTGGGGCATCGTACATTCTGTCCTGATGTACTCAGACACAAGTTCCAGAGAAACAGTGGATTTGGACATGTTCCTGATTACCATTCCTGCCAGCTCTCAGACAGGTTTGGAAGCTGTCCATTTTCTGGTTTGGTTTTCTTGTCATGAACTTGTTGCACGTACTTTTGTTTGCAAGTGAGCCCTGGAGCTGTGGCCACGGCCCCTGAGCGGGGTGGTTTTGGTTGGTGAGGTCAACGCATCTGAGTCACGCAGCGAGGACATTCGAGACGGTTTCTCACCCACCCTGGGTCCTAACCAGACCGCCTCAGCTCAGCTGTCACCCCTGAGCCAGGAGGTGCAGGAGATCAGGGTCCACTGTTGGACTTTGGGCCCCAATCCCTTTCCCTTCCCTCTACCCACTGGCCTTTCTTCTGAACAGGGGAGAGGGGCCACATTTGTGTCTTAGTCGTTTAGCCTTGTGCACGCAGGGAGGAGCCTTCCCTCCAGTCCATGACTTCCTCATTTCGGGGAAAAATACTTTACTGGCCCTAGCCATTGGGTGTCCCTCCAATCACGCCCGTGGTTGTAAGCAGCATGCCCAGAATGGAGCACGCAACTGCAGACCCCAAAACAGAGCCCCCCCTGACACCATCGGGGAGCAAGGCCCAGCCTGGTGTGGCGGCCTCCCGTAGGCCCCCGTGGGCGTCCATTCTGGTATCTCTAGCCTGTGCAGCCTCTTGTCACGGGGACGTCACACTGGGCTTGACCGCCTTACATGTGTTGTAAACTGACCCCCAATCTTTATTCATGCTAAGTTCTTCAAAGACCAGGCTCTTCAAACAGGATCTTTAATTATTTAAAACAATAACAACAAGAACAAAGAGCCTGTCGTTTTTTTTAAAAATTATTAATGGAAAATTTCAAACATGTTCACAAGTAGAGGGAATAGCATCCCCAACCCCAAGACCCTCTCCTACCTTCTCTCCACCAACGTGGATTCCTTTGCATCCGTGCCCCGAACAGCCTGTCTTCCTTCCTAGAAGGAAGGGGCATCGCTGTGGGAACTGGCGGGGGCCAGCGTGCCCCTCACTCACATCTGACATTCAGCACTGAGCATCACCAGCTTGTAAGTGGGATTCTTAACTGCTCTTTTGTTTAGGACCTGCTTGCATGGGTGCTGTTGTGTTGGAGAGACTGCACCTGCCCTCAGGGCGCAGGGACAGGGTGTGGCCTTCCAGGCAGGGGCTGAGGGCTCGCGGGTGACCTGCGCTACTCAGGGTGCAGGAGTGGAGAGCACACAGGGCGTCCCCCAAGCCCAGTGGTTGTCATGTGGTGGTTCCTCTGGGGACCTCACTGGACGGCTGCCTTCTGGATGTGAAGGGTGGAGTGAGGGTTTGCTGGGGTCCCTCTCACCTGCGAGGCTGGAAACCTCCCCAGATGTTGGCCTTCATTACTTAGCTCTTTAGTGCAGAATGGATTTTTATCCTAATGAATATCTGCGTAGAGCTTTAGTCTGAAAGCTCACGTTTGTCTTACCTGAAGTGTTAGACCAATTTACAGATCAAAAAACAGGGTTCAGCATTGTTCCAACTGCTCACCATAGTGGAATCTGTTGCAGAAAATCCTTTTTCCCCCCTTTCTTACTTATTTACAGATCCACAGATTTACTCAGGACAAGTAATCTACCCAACGAAAGGCTCGTTTCCCAGGCTCCTTTCCAGCTAGCTGTCATCACACAACTAAGTTCTGACCCAGTGCATTTACATGGGATTATTGGGGGGACTTCTGGAAAAAATTTTTTGGTGCAAACTCTCCCTTCTGCCTCTCCCTCAACCTTCTTCCTTCCTCCTTTTTTCTGTGTGGACCACAGAAGTGATGGCTGGAGGTCCAGCAGCTCCCTTGGACCACGAGGTAACCTTGAAGGTAGAAGCCACAGGTATACAGACCAGAGAAGAAGTAGGCTGGGTCTACACCATCCTGCTGACCACTGTAATCCTTCTGGATTGCCAACTGGGCTTCATTTACATGAGCAACTATCTTTATGAGTTTGAGGTAGTGTCTGTGTGAACAGTTGATCCTAATCCTAGTGAAGCTTTTCACGTTGCATGACTTTCATTCTTTTTGGACGTGATGCATGGGGGGGGGGTGTACTGCTCCCAGTTGCTGTCATTGCGGTGACGTCATCCTCTGAGGTATGTCCCCAGAAGTCAGGACACTCTGGAAAGTGACCACCTTTCCCCCCACCTATACGTGGGTGCCGAGCCTCCACACACATCATCTCGTGGGAAACGTGTAAGCTGGACTCAGAGAAAAAGAAGGGGTCCTCTTGCTCCTTGCCTACTCATGCCCGTACCTCAGGGTGTGTCCTTCTCTGAGTTATTCTCCCGGTGGCCGTGCGCCCCCATGGGCTGCGTTCACTGCGCACGTTCCCCAGTCCGCATCTTCCCGCCGGCAGCTCGTGCTCATGCTCCTGATATCTCACGGGACCCTGCTTCTCTACACATACAGACCCTAAGTTGCCTTTATTCCTAAACCCAAAGGGCAAACGGGAAAGCACCATCACTGACTTTGGAAAGCCCCCCCCCCCCTTTGTCTAAATACAACAACAAAAAGTCTGGCAGGACGCAGATGATCAGGAAAAATCTAGAAACTGCCATGTGTGATTTCCAGCTCGTGTAAATATCTCCTCGTGTTATTCTTAATTAATTATTTTATTGAAGCAATTAGGTGACTGACAACCTCAGTTAAGTGGTAACAAGAAGACCATGTCTTTTCACACGCTACCGATCAGACGGTGCGGCTGCGCGTCCCCGGGGCTGGTGCCGGGCGAGGCGCTGGGGGCAGACGGGCCAGCGAAGCCAGCAGGCAGGGCCCTGGGCCGTGCCCCCCACCCCGCCGCCCGCCACCTGTTCGCGCCCGGCACCCCCCGCGGGAAAGAGGCTCCTGCACCCCCCGCCCCCATCCTTCCGCTTCTCTTCTCTTTGTTTTAATTTCCAGAAACAGGACAGCTGCTGTAGTCCGAACATGGCGCTTCTCCGGGAAGCTGGGTCAATTTGTCTAATTTTACACCTTTCACTCTGTTCCACGTGGTTGAGTGCTTTCCGTCAGGGCGTCAGAGAAATTTCATGCTTCTTGCCTCTTCCGAAACAGCCAGTGGTGTTCAGAGTGGCCAGTGCACCTGGCTCAGCCCCGGGGCTTCGGGACGTAATGGGGATTATGACAGCTGGCGGGGGGGGCGGTTGGGGGGTTGGGTGTTCCCGACGTTGCTCAGACCAAGGGACAGAGACCACACATGGGCAGGGGGCTCAGGTGGAAATGGCACTGTTTTCTTTCAGTCAGATTTCCCCTTCATCCAAGCCATTTCTTCGGGAAAATGCCGAACACCCAGGGTTTTCAGAGATTTGGAGGCAGGGTGGCTATTTTGTCCTTTCAAAGAAGAACGTTGTGAAGAAAAGCGCGCATTATTGTCCCTGATGTTGCTAATACCCTCGTCTCAACACCCCTCTGGCCTGGTTTTGTGTGTGGGGCCTCGAGATTACACTGACAGCTGTCAGCCACGCTGGCTTCTCGCCCCTGCCCTCCCGCCTCTCAGCAGCCACGGCCAGCCCCCTTCTCCCCTGCCTGGTCCGTGAGCTGCCATGCCCCTCCCACACCGTGTGTGGCTGGGACAGGCTCCAGAAACCACACATCCCCGTGGCACGGATGCTTCACGGCATGGCAATGGCTCTTCGTCTAGGAGATGGACCCGGTGCCCACTTATCATCTGGGGGCTGGGGCTCCCCTCGCTCTCGTAAAGAACAAGAATGAGGGAACCACTCACAGAGTTGGTGTGGTAGGACCACACACGGGCCAGCCACGGCCCTGGTCCCCCGCGTTCACGTCATTCAGCTAGTAGGTATCCTCACATCTGCAACAGAGGGGAAAATAAAACCATGGCTGAAATAGGAATTTAATCCACGGGTCTCTGCAACAGGTCTTTTCCATGATAAGTATTGAGACGAGGCCCAGCAAAAAATAAAGTTGTACACTGTTGACCACTTGTCACTTGTCACTTAAATCCCGCCCTGGGTTTGCAGCAAATCTTCCAAATCTTTATCTGGAGAAAAGACCTTGCCCTTTACTTCTAGGGTTTTAGGGGTTTCCAGACACGGGGATGTGGTTCCCTTGGCAGTGGGGAGTGCACAGGAGGTGGACTGGTTCCTGGATTCATGCAGGGGCTGATCTGGGAACCCCACGGTGCCATGGCTGAAGGGGGGGCCTGCCCTGGGGGGAGCGGGTGCCCTGGGGGACACACACCCTTTGTTTACTGTCAGAAGACAAATGTCATGTATTGGGAGGGGCCCTGAGAACAATGACACGGAGGGGGTGCCATTGTATGCTGGGGGGCCACGGCCAGCCTCTCTGATCAGAGGAGATCTGAGCTGAGACTGGACGCTGTCCAGGAGCCAGCCTGCAGGAGACAGCGAAGGAACGTTCCAGCAAAGGGATGGGAAGGAGTGCTGAAGGCACAGTGTCCGCTCCAACAGCTGCAAGACGGAGCAGAGCGGGCGGCTTAAACACAGATGTTTATAGAGGCTGGAAGTCGCAGATCAGGGTGCCAGCCAGTGTGGTTCCTGGTGGGGCCCAGTGCCCGGCCGGTAGCCATCCACCCTGGCTGTGTCCTCGCGTGGGAGGGGGTGGCGGTGTCTTCCTCTGTTTTTAAGGGCACTCATCCCATCACGGGGCCCCATCCCCATGACCTCGTCGCACCCGAATTATCTCCCATCACTGGGGCTTCAGCAGGGGAAATGTGGAGGACACAAGTGACCAGCCCTTAGCTGCCAGTCCCAGACGCCGCCTGGTTTGCCAGTAACGTCCCGTTTATTCCTGGACCCTGTCCCCTCCGCCTGGATACACGTGAGACAGACACGGCCCAGTGCGCTCACTCACAAAGGGGTGCCCCTCCCAGGCATCTGAGAGATCCTATGAAGACGCTCAGAGCAAACGGTCGTTGTCATCACCAACACTTCTCCCCCTTTCTAGAAGGTTCTTCCCCCAGTTCCTCACATGGCTATTCTGCCTCACTATGTCGGGACGCCACTGGAACGGCCACTCCCTCGAAACACCATCCCTGTGTGTCTGCCTGGTGTGAACGCACCTTCCCCCCCGCCCCGCGCGCTCCGCCATGCACCCACCTCCTGCGCTCACTGCCCCCCGCCTGTGCGGGGGTGTCCCTCACCTGGTTGCTGGCCGCCCCAGAGAGCGGGGCCCAGCTGCCCTGGCTCAGCACGACTACACTCTTCTTCATGGCTCATGAATGGCGGTGGGATTGGGCTCAACCCTTTGACAACCGTTTGCTGTCTTTTCACAAAGCTGAACATAAACTTCTTTATGAAGTCTCTCCAGAAACTCTACCCCCGGATCTATTCCCAAGAGAAAAGAGTGCGTATGTCACAATAAAAAATAAGAAAAAAAAGGTGCAGGAAAGTTCACAGAAGCTTTATGCTTCCTGGCTCCAGACCGGAAGCTGCCTGAGAGCACATACCTAGGAAAATGGGTCAAGAGGCCACAGCATATTCCCGCAGTGTCCCACGGCACAGTGACGGTGGGAAGGCGTCATCACGATGTAGATGACCGTCACAGACGTGCTGAGCCAAAGGGGCCGGACTCAAAGCGTGCCCGCCATGTCCTTCCACTTACGGGAGGCTTATGACTAGGCCAGGCTGATTGTATTGGTTTCTTACGGCTGCTGTAACAAATTATCACACACTCAGAGGCTGAAACAACATACACATGTTCTCTTGTATTTCTGGAGGTCAGGTGTCTGCATGGGCCAGCAGGGGAGAGTCCATTTCCTGGCCATTCCCAGCTTGTGGGGACGCCTGCCCTCCTTGCCGTGGCCCCATGTCATCCTGTCCCTGTCCCCTGCTGCCATCAGCACATGTCCTTCTCTGACGCTCACCCTCCCGCCTCCCTCTTACCAGGGCCCTGTGATGACACGGGACTCACCCAGAACCCTGGATACCCTCCCCCTCCACGTCCTAACGGCCTCTGCAAAGCCCCTTTGTCAGGAAGCCACATCAGGACAGGATCCAGGGATTGGGACGTGGACATCGTGGGGGGTCATTATCCTGCCCACCACACTGATCGACGACAGCAGAATGGTGGGCTCCCGGGGGGTGGCATGGCTTGTGACTGGACATGGGGACTATTCCGGGCCGCCGGCGTCTGTGTCGATCTGAACGTCAGGACAGTTCGCATGGGCGTGCACGTACGTAAGAACTGCTCAGGCCGCACCCAGGAGCCATGCCCTCCGCTGTGTGTCTCTTCCCTCTGTGGCAATTCAGAAAGAAGACAGAAGCTAAGTCAGCCTTCCTCCTGATACTGCGCCTTCCATGTGGAGCTCACACCCCCGTGCTTGGCAGGGCAAACAAGGAAATACCCACGTTCTGGTGTTCATTCACAGCATGGCGACGTCTCGGCACCCTGTGGGAGCTGGAGGTCAGGGCACAGGGCGGGTGGCAAGATGTTGCCAAATGGCCCCTCGGGTTCCATTTTGGTCTGTGTGCAGTGCGCATGGAAGGAGCATGCCCTGGGAGAGGAGCGTAACTTACTGTTAACAGGGCCCCTGACAGTCTTCACAGCGGGCCTTCTACGCAGGTCTGGAATGGAAGCTCTTTGCAATCATCAGTACCCCAGCCCTCGCTGGTCTTCAAGGAGCCCAGCCAGTGGCTGCCAGAGGGACGGACGGGCCCATGGGACCGGGGTTCCACATGGAGGACCACATTCTTTTGGAGACACTGACTCTCATAGGCTTCTTCACTTGAAAGCTCTGGAAATTGAGCAGCTTAGAAAACTGCCAATAATTCTGCCAAAAGGAAAGCACCAGCATCTTCAAGACGCTTTCGCCTTCCAAGGCCCAGCGTGGGCTGGGACAGACGTGGAGGACTGCTCAGCTCCATCCCGTGGCTTGGACCAGAGCTGCTGCCCCTGCAGCGGTGGTGAGGGCTCACGGCCAGTGGGGCAGTGTCCCTGAGCTTGAGCTTCTCCCTCATTTGGTACCAGAATCAGAACCACCATATAAACATCAAAACAGCTGGGACTCAGAGAGAGACACGCAACACCCCCGTAACACTCTTTAAATAACTACAACATTAAAAGGGGTTCCCTCCCTCTGCAGAAGGAACCAAAATGTGTTCTTCACAGATAAATATTTCCGACCAGACCAACTCATCTGGAGCAAACGGTACCTTTTAAAGATGCAAATTGAAAATTAAACATCAAAACCCGAGGGTTCACTGGGGCCACCAGGAGCAGCTTAGATGCTCTTCAGAGCTGGTACACGTTGGAAGTCTGGCCCACGGCCCCTACGGGCCTGCAGTGAATCTGACTTTGTATCGTTGTTTCACTTTGTGTGTTTTCAGATTATTTTAAAGAGGAAATAGGATAAGAACTATCAAGCATATCTTGAGCAGGTGGAAGCTGCTGTGTATGAGAGAATGAGTCCCCAAAACCATTTTAGAAAGAGTTTGGCACTGTTCTTTCACCCTGCAACTTCACTTTGGCCAGAAAATGTCATTTAATTCTTAATATTCCCATTTTGGAAACTCTGAAAGGGGATCAGTCCCAGCTCCAAAGATACAACATTCAGTGGCTAAGAATACTCAGTGTTTCAGAAAACTGATAATCATCATTAATGCTCAGGGGCTCACAGCACCACACCATCCTTGATCAGACCCAACGGTGAGTATAATTTCACCACTTTTCCCAGATGAGAACTAGGGAGCTCAGGGGAGGGAAGTGATTTGCTCAAAGCCACACAGCTCAGGGTTCAGCGGGCCTGAACCAGTCCGTCTACATCCTGAGAACAGCCAGCTGTATCTCAGGAGTGTTGGCTTTTTGTTCTGAGACAGAGAGGCTGGAGTTGTAGGAAAGCCCAGTGACACTTTAATGCCTTTCCTGTAAGTTATTAGGGAAAAGAAGAATATCTTGTGATCATACATCCACCCATCCATCCATCCACTCACCCTCCACTCATCCATCCATCCATCTGTCCATCTGTCCATCCGTCCATCTGTCCATCTTTCCATCTGTCCAATATCCACTCAACCACCTATCCACTCATCCTCCCATCCATCCATCCATCCATCCATCCATCCCTCCATCCATTCATCCATCCTTCCATCCATCCACCCATATCCATCTCTCTCTCCATCCATCCATCCATCTATCCACCCACTCATCCATCCACCCATCCATCTGTTCATTCACCCACTCATCCATCTGTCCATCTACCTACCCATGCATGTAACCATCCATCCTTCCTAGATATTGGGGATTCCAGGACCAACGAAGCTGATGAGGTCCCTGCTTTCATGGATCTGATGTTCTTCTTCACCATCCTATACTGTCATCAAAATGGGGAACCCTGTCATGTCCTCATGAAGACCCCCAAGCACCACCTCTGGCTTCATGTAGTGAGTCTGATTTCAGAACTGCGTTAGTCATGACCTCATGCAAGGAAAAGCTGCATTTATAGATGTGAAGACCTCAGCAGAGACTGTGCCTGGATAATTGCCTGGCACAACCTCAAATGAGACCTTCTCATCTTCTTTATTTTAGTTTTCAAATGGGCAGCATTCCCACAGGGCCAGGCGGCCCAGCTTCAACACGGAGGCTCAGCTGCCAGCCGGGCTGCACCGTGTCACCGGTTCAGAGATGCCGCCACATTGGCCCGCCATATGCTCTGCAACTACATTGAACAGCTCATTTCATTGAGCTCTATCCGATGCAGAGCAAGTTTGGAGCTCCAAAAAATAAAAATAAAAATAAAAATGAGCAATGAGTGCCAGAAGGGAAGGAGTGTGTGCATGTTGGGGGATGTGTGGGGATGGAGACGTGTCAGCGCCGTGGGCAGACCACAGCTGGCAGCCCACTGGTGTGGACAGGCTGGAGAGAAGCCTCAGTGCCCACAGGATGTGTGGCTGTCAGCACGTTCACTCCTCAGCACGGTCCTGAAGGGGGACCAGGAATGGGGCCACATCTCAGGACGGGACCATGGGTCCATCTCTTCACCTCTCTGAACCTCCCACCTCATCTAGAAAGAGGTGAATGCAATCTCCCTGCCCTCAAAGCAGAGGTGTCTGGCTATGGCAGACCCTTGGAGGGTCTCTCCTTTCACTCCACCCAACAGAGCAGATGAAGGATGCCTTGGGTCACTGATATAATTCACCCTCTCCTCCAGATAGCTGCCACTTTCTCTTTATGGGGCTGCCCCATGTCTGGTTCATTGCTAAATCCTGGTAGGTAGATGAATGTCTCTGTCTTCACTCTAGTCTACACTGACACAAACTGAGGGGAATCTCAGTGAATGTTGATAGGAAAATCTGGGCCCCTGGGCCTGACCCAGGATGGCTGGAGCTGGCTCCTAACTGCTCCCCACAGCCCCTAGGGTTTGTCCCCAATGGTGTGGTCAGTAATGGGCATACTACACAGATGACCCCAATGGCAGGTGGGGGCTTGACAGTGGCCATAGAAATCACCAAATGCAATAGATTAGCCGTCTTCCCAGAGAGCTGGGTTTTGACGTTTACCAGCCACCCCACTGGCTTAGACTCCTAAAGTCTAGATTTCTTAGCACAGCATTCAAGCCCCTCCTGTTTTCCTAACTTAGCTCAAGGTGACTTAGGAACAAGAAAGAGAAGAGGGCTAGAGAGGGGATTTATTGGCTCACATACCTGGAGTTCCCATAGCACATCGTGGCAGAGATACATCCAGGGACTCCGACTGTGTCCTCGGACTAGTCTGGCCTGCTCTCCCAGTCTTGTCCACTCTGACATTGTCCACGGCATCAGCAAACCCGGCAAAATGGCCTTTCCTAGCTAGGAACTGTAGCAAGACCTTTGGGGCTGCATCTCGTTGGCTTGATCTACCTCTTCTTTTCCCCTTGAACCGGCTGATCTAGATGGAATGTTCTGGTTGGTCAGGCCTGGGCCCTGTGAGTGGCAAAGGCAACCCCACCAAGTCTCAGGGGCCAGGGCAGAGGGAGACTGGACCCTGATTCTTGAGGAAGGGGGGGTGTGTGCTGAGCAGGCCAGACCCTGGGTCGGCTGCTTTCCTCCCCCATCCCTGGCATCTTTCCCATCCCTTTTCATTTCTGTGCTCCTGGCTGTTTGTCTCTACGTGATGTCCATGCAGGATGCCCTTCTGTGTTGGCCGTGGTTTTAAACCACCATTCTCAAACACCTTCTCCATCCTTCCTTTGCCTCTGAGCCCTCTGCCTCCTCCGCCTGCATTCCCCCCCCTTCTGCCAGACTGCAAGCACCCGCAGAGTTGTTGGAGTTGCCCCGTGCCTCCCCTAACTGCCTGCACAGGCCGTCGTCCCGGGTGAGGGTGTGAGGGGACAGGGAGCATGGCACCTGCTCTCCGTGCTTGTGCTCCGAGACGGAACCTGGGCTGGGAGGAAGATGGGCTCGCTCACTCTCCTGGCCAGCGACCTGGGTCTGTGGGGCAGCTTGTCCTCACCGGTAGACAGGGGCAGATACCGGCGCCACGGCGGGGATCGGATGGAGCCTGCCACACACCTGCCTGGCAGTGGGGCCCGGATCATGCCCATCACCGCCAAGATGGTGGGACTCGTCAGTGATGATGGCCTGGCACACGGTCGGTGCTCAGATCGTCACTGATGGACTGCCTCCCCACACAAGGGACTGTCCGCCACGGGTTCTCACTGATGGACTGCCCCCCCACGCGAGGGACTGTCCGTCACGGGTTCTCACTGATGGACTGCCCCCACGCGAGGGACTGTCCGCCACGGGTTCTCACTGATGGACTGCCCCCCACGCGAGGGACTGTCCGCCACGGGTTCTCACTGATGGACTGCCCCCCACGCGAGGGACTGTCCGCCACGGGTTCTCACTGATGGACTGCCTCCCCACGCGAGGGACTGTCCGCCACGGGTTCTCACTGATGGACTGCCTCCCCACGCGAGGGACTGTCCACCACGGGTTCTCACTGAGCTCACTCATTTGTGAAGGGTGTTTCCTGGTCACACATCTCCACGTTAGCACCCCAGGCAGTGCCCGCTCCCAGAAGCAGCTCTCCGTGGGTCTTCCGGGCAGCGCCTGTGCTGGTCGGCCCTGGCCGGGGTAACACGGAGACAGATGGGGCAGCATCAGCAACACACACGTATGTCTCGTGGTCTGGAGGCTGGAGGTCCGAGATCAAGGCGTGAGCGGTTGGGTTCTCCTGAGCTCTCTCTCCTTGGCTTGTAGAGGGTGTCGTTCCTCCCTGTGTCCTCATGTGGTGGTCCCCCTGTGTGTCTCTGCCCTAATCTCTTCTTAGAAAGACACCCGTGAGACTGGATGAGGCCCACACTGGTGACCTCATTTTAACTTAAGCCCCTCTTTAAAGACCCTCTCTCCAAATACTGTCACATTCTGAGGTCCTGGGGGGAGAAGTCCATCATAGGAAATTGGGGGAGACACAGTTCAGCCCTAACACTCCCCAACAGCCCGCCTGATGTGGACGCGTCACCTAGGGGTGAAGGCACCGTGCCACTGGAGGGGGCAGACCTGACACCAGCAGGTGGTGGGCAACCAGAGGCCGGGGCCCGTGTGCTCCCCCTGCCCTCGGTCCGCTCATGCTGCTGGCTGCCTCGGCTGGGCCATCTCAGGAGGGGCGGGGGACCTGTGCGTCCCTGGGTAGCCCGCGGTTCTGCAGAGGCCCGTGCTGCCGCGGTCAGCAGGCTCTCGGCAAAGGAGCGCTGCACCATCACTGTGCGATTTGACGGTTCCCCTCGCAGCGCAGCTAATCACGGTCCCCTCGCCGGCACCGGCGCAAGTGGCAGAAGGTAGTGTCACTTCTCAGAATTGGATTCCGATCAGAGCCCCAGTCGGGTAGTTTCCCTGGTGGGGGAGGAGTCCGAAGCCCTTCAGAAAGCCGGTTGCTATCCTCCTGCTGAAGCCAACCTGTCTCCTCGTGTGATCAGGATGCGCCGCCGGGCTGGACGCTCCGCCCATCATGAAGGTCTCCCGGGGAGAGGCGACGCCCATTGCCCCCTGCGCCCTGGTGCTGATTCATGTCCTGTGTCCCTCATAGCGGCTCCGCCGGCTCAGCCAGAGAGGCTGGGCCCTCTGCCAGCTGGAGGTCTCAGAACTTCCATCGGGAAGTGGGGCTACTCCACATCCCCTTGGCAGGGGTTCTCAAAGCAGAGTCTCCAGGCCAGTGGCAGCAGCGTCTCCCCAGAAAATGTTGGAGACGTGTTGTCAGCCCCATCCCAGACCTGCTGAATCCAAGTCTCTGGGGCACAAAGTTGGGATATAGACCTACAGAGCTGTCCAGCCAAAAATGATGCCGGCCAGGGAGTTTTAAATATTCTAGTAGCCACGTTGAAAAGTACAAAGAGGGGCGCCTGGGTGGCTCAGTCGGTTGAACATCCGACTCTGGGTTTCGGCTCAGGTCCTGGTCTCATGGGTCATGGGATTGAGCCCCGCATCAGGCTCCATGCTCGGCACAGAGTCTTCTTGGGGATTCTCTCCCTCTGCCCCTGCCCCTGCTCTTGTGAATTCTCGCTGTCTCTCAAATAAGTAAATAAATCTTTTTTTAAAGAAGTACAGAGAAAAAGCTGAAGTGATTCTTTAACGGGGTAAATATACATAATACAGCTGTGGCATCAAGAACATTCACAATGTCGTGCAACCATCCCCACCATCCACCTCCAGAACTCCTTCATCTTCCCAAAATGAAATGATGTCCCCATTAAACACCAGTCCCTCCTTCCCTTCCCCCAGCCCCTGACAGCCACCATTCAACTTTCTGTCCCTGGGAATGTGACGGTTCTAGGTTCCTCATGTAAGTGGAGTGATGCAGTGTTTGTCCTTTTGTGACTGGGCTTATTCCACTGAGCGTAATGTCCTCAAGGTTCACGCATGTGGTAGCAGGCGTCGGAATGTCCTTCCTTCTTAAGGCTGAGTCATATTCTATCATATGGCTGTACCACGTTTCCTTTACCCATTCTTGGGATGATGGATACCCAGGTTCTTTCCATGTCTTGGCTGCAGTGAACATGGGAGTACAGATGTCTCTTTGAGATCCTGTTTTTGTTCTTCTGGATATATACCAAGAAGTGGGATTGCTAGATCATAGCGTAGTTCTATTTTTAATTTTTTGAGGAACTTCCATACTGTTTTCCAGAGTGGCTGCACCAATGTACCTCCCCACCCGCAGGGCACAGGATTCTCTTCTCTCCAAATCCTCGCCATGTTCTCTTCTTGATGATGGTCATTCTGACAGGTGCGAGGTGGTATCTCATTGTGCTTTTGATTTGCATTTCCCTGATGATGAGTGATGTGGAGCATCTTTTCCTGTGCCTGTTGGCCATCTGCATATTTTCCTTAGAAAAATGTCTATTCAGATCCTCTGCCCATTTTTTAATTGGATTGTTTGGGGTTTTTTGCTTTTGAGTTGTATGTATTTTGGATATCACCCCCTTATCAGATAGATGGTTTGCAAATATTTTCTCTCATTCTGCGGGTTGTCTTTTCATTTTCATTTGCTGTGCAGAAACTTTTTAAAAGTTTGATGTTGTCCCACTTGTTTATTTTTGTTTTCGTTGACAGATCAAAAAAGCCATTTCCAAGGCTGATGTCAAGGAGCTTACCATCTGTGTTTTCTTCTAGGAGTTTTCGTGTTTTATGTTCAAGTCTTTAATCTCTTTTGAGATGATTTTTGTGGATGGTGTAAGATAGGGGAACAGTTTCATTCTTTTGCATGAGGTATCCAGATCTCTCAACACCATCTATTAAAGAGACTGTCTTTTCCTCATTGAATATTCTTGGCTCCTTTGTCACACACTAATTGGCCATATGTGTGTGGGTTTATTTCTGGGGTCTCTGTTCTGTTCCCCTGTTCTGTGTGCCTGTCTTTATGCCAGGACCCCACTTCTTTGCTTCCTGTAGCTTTGTAATGTAGTTTGAAATCAGGACATGTGACGCCTTCAGCCTTGTTCTTCTTTCTCAAGATTGCTCTGGCTATTTGGGGTCCTTTTTGGTTTCATACAAATTTTAGGATTGCTTTTTCTAGTTCTGTGAAAAATGCCATTGGGGTTTGATAGGGATTGCAGTGATCTGTAGATTGTTTTGGGTAGTACGGACATTTTAACAATATTAATTCTTTCAATCCATGAGCATAGAATGTCTTCCCATTTGTTTGGGTCTTTTTCAGTTTCTTTCACTGATGCCTCATGATTTTCAGTATGCAGGTCTTTACCTCCTTGGTTAAATGTATTACTAGGCATTTTATTCATTTTGATGAAGTTTGGAATGGGATTGTTGTCTTCATTTGTCTTTCTGATGGTTTATCAGTGTATAGAAACACAACAGATATTTTTGTGTATTGATTTTGTATCTTGCAACTTTACTGGATTCATTTATTCTAAGTTTTTCATGGAGTCTTTAGGGTTTTTTATGTATAATCTCATGTCATCTGCTAATAGAAACAGTTTTATACCTTCCTTTCCGATTTGGATGCCTTTTATTTCTTGCCTCCTTGCTCTGGCTAGGACTTCGAGCACCATGTGGAGTATGAATGGGGAGAGTGGGCATCTTGTCTTGTTCCTGATCTTAGGGGAAAGTGCTCTTCGCCTCTCCCCCTACCCCTCTCCCTCCCTCTCTCTCCCTGCAAACCTGCTGAGGTTGCTCTTCTACCTTGAGCAGCTGTGGGGTGTGGGACACACACCGAAGGGCTAGCTGGTACCTCTAAAAACATCACCAGTGTGCGGGAGCACCTTCAGGTACAAGGAGTCGGGCCATCAGGCATTTCCCCTTCTGAGTTGATTATTATCAACAACTATCAACACACTCCCTGGCCCACTTCCGGCTGCAGTGCATTTATCTGTTGATAGCTAACAGCGCTATAAATTAGCACGCAGACTTGGGAGGAGCTCTCTAGCTGTGTGCGTCTCAGAATGTCCGCTTTGCAGACTCGAGATGTTTGTGTTCCTACTGGAGCAGCTCGAGGAGGGCGGCAGCCAGATGCGGAGCAACAGGACCGGCGCCCCTGCACCGACCTGACTGGGTCCTGGAGGCCAGACGCAGGTCAGACTCAGAAAGCCGCCTTTCCGAGGACGCCAGAGTTAGGTTCCCGCGTGCGGGGCCTCTGGCCGGCTGTCTGGCAGCGAGCCGGCGACAGCCAGGCCATCCTTATACTCCAAGGCACGTCTGGGAAAGAACACTGTCGCTCCACCGGGTTTCTGTCTGGACACACCTGCCCCCGGGGTTGTACTTGGCCCTTGAGAGGCGTGCGGACGTCCGCTCACGGAGCACGTGGAGAGTTCATCTGTTAGTGTGTTTGGCTGTTACTAGTAAGGCTGATCAGGAAAATGGAGATGCCTGAAGGCTTCTTACTGGCCTTTGGTGTCAAGACGCATATTTGAAGATGTCAGATTAGAGTGAGTGACGTGATTCCAGGTTAAACCCCTGCTGTGTTCTGTTTGTTTGCTTGTTTACTAAACGAGGTTATTAGATTACCCTGTTCAGGCTCCCTAACCTCTGATCTTCTGTCTATAAAGTGGGCCAGGAAGAGCACGTGTGTCACAGCCAAGTGAAATCACGTGTGGATGTGTTAGTCTCCCCGAGTTGCTGTAAGGAAGTGCCACGGACTCGGGGGGGGGGGGGGCTTGGGACAACCCTAACACAGTCCTCGCAGTCTGGGAGCCTAGAAGGCAGAGCCAGAGTGTCTGCGGGGCTGGCTCCTTCTGCAGGCGGTAAGGGAGATGGTGAGGGAGACGCCAACGCCCTGGGTGTCCCTTGGCTCGTGGACACATGACTCCCATCTCTGCTCAGCCATCACGTGGCCTTCTCTGTGGGTCTGTGGACGCCTTCTCCCCTTCTCTTCTCCTGTCATTGCATTTCGGGCCCCATTTAATCATGGGCCCACACCCTTAATTACATCTGCAAAGACCCTTTTTCCAAATAAGGTCACACTCACAGGTCCCAGGGGACCTGTCTTTCTGGGGGAACACCCTTCAGTCCTCGACAATGGATCCACACTCTGTCAGTGGAGAAGGGCCTCGCACGCAGCTTGGCAGGGCTGCTACTCCCAGAGGGCTCAGTACAGAAGTGCCTCGGGCTTGGACCCCTGTCCCACGTGGCAGGTACGGCCGGTGCCACCTTGTGCCCAGAGGGCAGCACGTTAATGGGCCACTTCTTTTTTTTCTTAACATTTATTTATGTATTTTAGAGAGAGAGAATGCACAAGTGAGTGCAGAGAGACAGAGAATGTCAAGCAGACTCCAGGCTGAGCATGGAGTCCTACCGGGGGCCGATCTCACGACCCTGAGATCATGACCTGATCCAAAACCAAGAGTCAGATGCTCAACCAACAGCGCTACCCAGGTGCCCCTATGGGCTGGCTGTTATCTTCACCTATTAATTTCTGAGTTCTCCTGTGCCCTGTTGATGACACCTCCCTGACGGTGCTCGCCGGGGACCTTGGGTCTCCTGCCTGGTACTCTGTACGACCTAGACTGCTCAGTGATACCTTGGAAACAAAACCGGGGGGATGTGAAGACTCTGGCCCGTGGCAGTTCTAAAGACACGTTGAGATCAAGGAGAAATCTCAGACCGCACATCCTCGTGGCTGTTCACGGGGCCGAGCACAGCACTAAGGGGGCGGTGCACCCTGCCTGGGGATACAGACCCTTTCCAGCCACACCCTTGTGGCCCTATCGACCCTTCGGCTCCCCTCTCCTGCTGTCCTTGCTTCCACTTTGCTTGGGCGATCCTGGCTGTCTTTCCCCTCCTAAGCCAAGGCCCACCCCCTCCGGGCCATGGCCATGCTATTCCTTCTGGCGAGGGAGCACGTCCCTTTGTCCGGCCGATTCCGATGGAAGCATCATCCTGCAGAGGTCTGCCCTGTACGCTGTGCCTGATAAATGCCCTACTGTGTGTTCTCCACATACTGTGCATCATCAGGCTCTGAATCACATCGTCCCCGTGGTGAGGGCATCATTGTCCACAGCTTCAGGACAAGCAGCCATCGTGCAAGAGGAACATGATGAAGGCACTGTTTAAAAAGCCTGTGTTGGGTGTTCTCAAATTCTAACCATAACCTTGGTGAGCCCCATTTTACCAAAGAGCATGGACAGGTGAAGAGTTGTCCGGGCCCACTGTCGGGGAGACGGTATGGGTGCTAACCCAGGAGTGTCTGATGCCGAATCCAGGAGCACCAGCCTCGGCCAGCATGGGTCACAGGAGTGCAGGTAGCCACGGGAATCCTTGTCTCTCAGAAGAAGCCTCCCTCTGCAGATAGGTCCTCCCACTGCACAGGGACCGTCGGGGACCCAAGGCCTCATGGTGGCAGCGCAGGGTCAGGACCAGGCCTGGTGGGGATGAGAGCCAGAGGAGAGACAGTGACTGTTTGCAGGTGCCCCTCACACAGGAGGCATGATGTCATCACCAAGCACCATGGAATGTGATGTCTCAGCAGGGAGCGATGTCATCTCTGTCCCGATGGCACCAGAGGGTAGGGTAGCCGTCCCCCCATGAGATGCAAGAAGGCTAGGAAGATCTCACTGCTGCTTCTATTTACAATAATTTTTTTTTTTTTTGCCACTGAGAAGAATATAAATGGCCCCATCATTCTGGAAGACCATGTGGCAGGTCTTTTAAAGCTGGACATCATGCATTCCCTGTGGCCCAGCTGCTCCCCTCGTAAGATCACGCCCAGTGGAAATGCACAGTGTGCATCAGAAGCCATGTTCTAGAAGCCACGTTCATGGCGGTCCAAAGTTGGGAACGACCTGGATGTCCATTCACAGTGGGATGGGTAAATGAATTGGGGCATATTCACACAGGGGGGTGTACAAACAACAGTGAAGAACATGCTGCCCCAGCCCAGGGTGTGGATGAACGTCAGACACGTTGCTCCCAAAAGCCACCAGCTGCAAGAGTGCATCCTTGTCCTCCCGTCGTCTGATCATCGGGAGCTCAGAAAGGGGCAAAACCCAAGTGCACTGTGAGGGGAGTCGTTGCACTCAATTTTGGGGAGGCCTGATGGGGAGGGGACATGGGGGCTCCTGGGGAGCCTGGAATCTTCCCTCCTGGACTGGCTGGTGGTTACGTGGGTTGCGTTTGAGGAAATGCATCCTAGAGGGCCTGTTCTCTACCCCGAGAGTGTTCCACTCGATTTCAGAGAATTACTGAGGAAATCACCAGGAAGGCTATTTGATGCAGTAACAGGAAAGAGTCCACGCTCCTCGACAAAATGGAAGCCAACAGGGACCCAAAAGGACATAGATGAAGTGCTTAGACGTTCTTTTGTTGCACGCAGCCAGACACCTGAGGGAACATCATGGATGCTCTACTGATGTGAAATACTGAACGAGGTGGAACTCGTCTACGCTGTGAAAAGCCAAGGTAGTGGTTTCTCTGGGGTGGAGGATGTTTCATGATGAAAGGGGGGCTTTGGGATGCTGGTCACACGAGTCAGTGGTGCAAACCCATGTGGCCGCACACTCGTGATGCCCAGACGTCCTCTGGAGAAGGAGCCAGAAGAAGACGATGGGCGTGACTGGTGTGGGGACTGAGGAGGCCCGTGTCCCCGCGCCTGGGTCCAGGGGAGGCGAGAAGCAGTGGCAGGGAGAGACTGGACTCATTTGGGTGGCACGAGGTTAAGTGGACTTATGAACTGTTAACTAATTTTAACTACACTTGCCTTCCCAAGACAGACAGATGGCTTTAAGTACTCCTGTGGGGAAGCCCCAGGCTGGAGACAGTCCTCACCCCACAAGCGTTAAGTGAACAAGAATACTGCAGAGCTGACCCCTCCTGCACATGGGCCAGGCCCTTTGCCAACCCAAGTCAGAGGTCAGAAAGCCCAAACAAACAAAATGATCTAATGACATCCAAGAGAAGTCAAACATGCGGAGTGATGGGAGGACATCTGGAATGTAAATCCATACACATCCTCATAAGAGAGGAAATCGCTTGCTGCACAGGCAGGGCCTCCCGGCCTCCCCCGACGGCGGGGGGACGTCTGCAGACATGTGCATATCTCTGCAGTAAGGGTGCGGGCCGCGCGGTCCTCCTGCCGCAGGGTGCTGACACGAGGTTCCGAGACCTCTCAGCGGGGAGCACTTCTCGAGTCTGGCCACACGTGCTGAATTAGGACCGCAGCTGCAGCCAGGGTGCCCATGGGGGGCGTCCGCCCACGGCAGACACAGCAGTCGCTGCCCCGGGTCCCCCCCCCAACATCCTGCGCACGCCCCTGCTGCTGCCGGCCCAGACCCCGACCCAGACATGACGGGACTCTTCCATCCTGCAGAACTGGCCGATCGCGGAGCTTCCAGAGCGCCGAGCACACATGGGAGGTGGCAGAGAGCTGCTCTCTCTTTCTCTGATTTGGAAATGACTCAATGGCCTTAGCTTCTCTCTCCCACTCTCTCTCTCTCGCTCTCTCTCTCTCCTGCATGAGCCGCTTGGAGGAATTGCATTTGTGCAACAACGGCTTGGGATTTTGTCTGCTCACAACACGTGTGGGGTCCCTTCTGTTACTCAGCAGGTACATTTGTCTTCTCCATTTTTTTTTTCCATTTTGAGATAAACACCCTTAAACCCTCTCATTTCTACATCATTAATAGTGCTTTACTTGCTCCTGATGAAGTCTGTCCTTACCTCTCTCTGCATCCAAGCAGTCACGCATGGATGGGCCTACTGTAGTCGGGGCCAGGCTTCCTCCGTATCTTGATGCCCTCCACCCCTGGCCTCGGCCTGCTTCCTCAGCCTCGCCCCTCCCTGCACGCAAGCACACACACATGCACACACACGCTTGCACACACGCGTGCACGGATGAACATACAGGTGCAGACCCACCCCACACATCTCCATATGCACACAGCTGCATGTCCGAACGAACATGTGTGTGCGTTTGTATGCACATATCACACATGTTCCTGTGCATACATATGTGTGAGCACATACAAACAGTGGTGTGTGTGCGTAGCCACATGCGTGCACATGTCAGCCACACACACATGCTTGCACGTGTACACCCAGATCACTCTAAGACTCTCAGCTGTAGCCCCCCCGTGTTCCCCACATGGGCTCCCCCCAGTCTCCCCCCACAGCTGCTCCCCCTCCCCTTCTCCTGGGTTTCAATGGCAGGCCACCTCTCAGACCCTTTCCTGACTCCTGTTCTTCAGGGCTCAGGCCTGGCCACATTCTGACCCAGACCCCAGGCATCTGGGTGCTGTAGGCGCTCACCTCCTGGCGTCCCCCACCCAGGGAGAGCCCCAAGTCTGCCCTAGCTGTGTCCCGGCACAGGACCCTACGTGGCCTTACAGGTGTGCATGGGCACCTGCAGTCCAGCCCAGCTGGGCCAAGCTGGAACTTGACCCCCCACTGGAAGCCCAGGGAGCCCACTGCAAGAGAGGAGCCTGTGGCCTCGGAGTCCCACCTCTGCTGGCTCATCCGAGGAAGATGTGCAGAGAGGCGGCTCTGTGCCAGGCCCTGGGCACCAGAATCAGACACCCTGTGAGACACAGAGACTCAAAGAGATCCCCAGAGCAGGACGAGGCCATGCAGGGCTGGAGGAGCACGCTGGCTCTGCAGGGCCCAGGGCAGAAGCCTGGAGGCCAGGGAGGCTCTGGAAGAGGGGCCTCCCCACTGCATCCTGAGGCTGAGGTTTGCCAGTAAAAGGTGGGGTGTTGGAGACAGCATCACAGCTGGGAAGGCAGAGCAGAGGTTTGGGGTCAAGAAACTCCAAGGGTGGACCTGGACAGTCCTCTCTCTTTGGGGGGCTTATGGCTGCTAATTGTCCATCGCCACGCAGGTGAGCGCCCTGGCGCACCCGGCACATTGTTCAGCCTGGCTCATGCAGCCCTCACCCCCATGGTCCTGCGGGCATCCCTGTTTGACCGTGAAGCCTGTGCCCGGCCCGTGTGCACAGCCTGGATGCAGAGCTGAGCTCGCACCAGCCCCCACAGACGACGGCACACCCTCACCCTTGAACGCGGCGCCCCCTGCAGGCGGGTAGAGGCCTCTTGCGCTTGGGGGTCGCCCGCCGCCGTGGGGGCGGAACACCCAGGATGGGGCAGGGAGCAGCTCAGGGAGCCTCAGGACGGGGGATGGGGGCTTCCTGTGTGAATATGGGGGAGGAAGCAGAGCCCGGGTCTGCAGCCGGCACCTGAGTGGGATGGGGTCGGTGGGGTCAAGCAAGGCGGGGCGGGGGTCGGGCGGACCGGCTGACCAGGGACACCGCTGCAGTGGTTGCCGGGAGGTGAGACAGGAGTCCATTCCTGCCAGAGATGCGTCCGGGTGGAGAGAGGAAGGAAGCCGTATAAGCTGCTGAAAACCTCCCCATTCAGGGCAGGACATGAGCTCTCATGGCCTTGGGCCATTCCTAAAACCAAGGCAAGTGCACATCCTCAGTCCACTAATGCAGGAAGATCACACCACAGATAATTAGCAACGCGTCCCTCTGGAGAGAGACCACAGGGGGATTTCACTCTGCTCTCTTTGCTGTTAAAAAAGTGATGAAAATGTATTCATTTTATAGGGAAAAAAGCAATACAATAAATAGGACAGAGGAATGCATAATATGTCTAGTGGAGGTTGCTCGTTTTGTTTTTTTTTTTTTAATCTGACATTTGAAGGAATAATCTCATTTTCTGACAGAGCAGGGTGTTTTCCTCGAGCTGACTGTGATAGCGGTTTTGCCTGGAAAACCCTCTGGCTTAATGTACTAAAGATGAGAAATACACGAAAATCAGGATGAGTGGTGTCCTGTAACACACTCTCTGTGATTCACGTGCACTGTCGTCACATGACGGAAGTTTGGCGCGTATACATTTCCACGGCGGTGTGGAGTCTCCTGTTCTCGGCGGAGGGCGGCGGACTGTGTCTTCCTCAGTTCCGAGCACCGGAGGCTGCAGGAGCTGTTTGCCTGTTGGCCAGCCCGTCCCTGTCCCCTGCATCTCTGGTCTGCGTGTGAGTGCTTGTAGCCCACCCCCCCCCACCGTGGCAGGTGGGGCCTCCGCACCATCGGAGACCACGGCAGGGTCTCGCTGTCCAGCTGACCTGGGTCTTGGGCGCCAGTGCACGTGGCCCAGGAGGGCGATTCCCAGAGAGGACTGAGGCCAAAGCCGTGTTTCCGTCCATGTTGTCTTTCCAGATTGTCTCAGGGTCATGGTGCATATGCAGGCCTCTGTTTGGGTGGTCAGGATTTCGCAATAAAGATATTCTTCTAAACATAGACCTTGCTTGTGACCTTTTATGTAGAACCAGTGTAGAGTCTGGGCTAATTGTAGGTGACTTTTCTGGTATCGGTTACCATGCTCCTGCTAGGTGGTGTTTTCTTACACGACGTTTGTGTCACTCACTTACAAGTAAAGTGAGCAGTGTATGTACGACAACAACTTTGGGTCTGCTTAGGGAGGAGAAAAGTCAGAAAGTGATTCGCAGGCTGGCTTCTTTGGAACAAGCAATTAAAAGCAGCCTTGAAGCCAAGTGCATGGCTTCCTGCCGCATGTTTAACACTGAGGCTGAAACGTGCATGTTTGTTGAGCGCTTCTTTGTGGCTCTGTGTGTCCCAGTGCCAGAGAGACCTCTGGCTCTGAGCGTGTAAGGGGCACCTGTTCTGGGCGGTGGCAGCTGACCCTGTTCCGCCGAGCTCTGTCTGTTTTGTGCTGAGGGGGCTTGGCAGCCAGTTTCTTTCTCGGTGGGCCAGGATGGAGGATGTGCTTTTCTTCCAGCACAAACAGATCCAAGGCCAAAGGCATGAGCGGTTTTCCCGCGGGGGTTTTAAGGTCTGCTCTGTGAAACTGGAATGCTGTCTTCTCTGATTCCCAATTTCCAGGCCACCCCCGTTCATCAGAACTGCTCCTCCCCACCACAGCAACGCAGCTCCTTCCGCTTTTCCGAGCAGGATCACGTACTTGGGGCCTCTGGGGTGTGCAGCCCCTGCTCTGGCTTCTGCCTGGAATGCCACCTCCAGACCCCCAATTTTCACGGCAGCCGTTATTCACATCTCTGCTGGCGTCTCCCCCACCCACCGCCCACACCAGGCTGTCAGTGCACACACACCGATCCGGACCTCTAGTTCCCATATGGCAGAGTGGCTGGTATCAGACTGACTCGCCAGGAATCAAAGGCTGCCTTAGATAGGAAGGAGGGACAAGGGACAAGGGAAAAACAGAGGAAGAAGGAAGGAAAGACTTGAAAGCATCTGAAAACAACCAAGGCAGCTAGGACTTGAGGCACCAAAATCCCAGAGAAAAGAGACCCACAGAGAATGGAAGCCAGTGCCCCATGTGGTGTGGTGGCTGGAGTGGATGCTGACTTCTGGGCTGCATGTTGCTGAGAAATGGGGCAGAGCAGGAAGGCCTGTGGTCCATTGATTCCCAACATTGGGAAGACCAGCTATTTCATGTCTGTCTAAAGGGGACCTCTGACACTGCCACCATTAGCAGAGATGAGTGGCCCTTGGGACCCGGACACACTGCTGGTGGGGGTGTCAACTGGCCCGACCATTAGGAAAACTGTTAGCAGCTGTTGCCAAAGCTGAATGTGTGCATGTCCACGTCCCAGGAATGCCACCCTGAGATGGATCCCTAGCAGAGACACATAGAGACAGGCACCAGGAGACAAGTACAGGAATATCTTAGCAACATCATCGGTTATGTCCCTGAAACTAGAAATGTTCCAACTATCATCCATCGATATTAGGATGTAAATCATGGCATATCCATTCAACGGAATATTATGCAGCCTTCAAAAGAATGCACTTCTACCTTCACAACAAGGATGACCGTCACAGATAGGATGTCAATAGAAGACACAGTAATGACCACCTTTGGAGGTGGGCACTGGGTTGGGGCATGAGGGAGGCTTCTCTGGTCCTGGTGATGTTCTCATCTCAATCTGAATACTGGCCACATGGTGGGGGTGTTCACTTTGAAAATCCATCAAGCTATACACTTATGATTTGTACATTTTGCCAATGTATATTTCATTTTTTTAAGATTTATTTATTTGAGAGAGAGTGCGTTCACACAAGTGGAGGCAGGAGCAGAGGGAGAGGGAGAGAAAGAATCTCAAGCAGACTCCCCACTGAGCGCAGAGCCCAAAGTGGGGCTCCATCTCATGACCCTGAGATCATGACCTGAGCTGAAACCAAGAGTCAGACACTCAGCTGACTGAGCCACCCAGGTGCCCAATGCCCAAACCATATGTATACTTTAATATAAATCTTAGCTAAGTAGGTGGATGATGGATGGGTAGGTAGGTAGGTGGGGAGGGGGGGCAGGGGAAGAGAATATGAATGAATGAAAATGATTGCTTACTATGTTCTGGGGACAATCTTAGATCTATTTCTTCCATGTTCTCAGCCTGTTTGTATTCTTCTACCCCTTCTAAAGAAATTATCTTATTGTACTTGTTTACATTTTCCAGACTGTGGATTTCTTGTTCTCAGGGGTGACAATAAAATGATGATAATAATGGCCACTTATATTTGACTGCTCACTCTTTCCAGGTACTTGTCTCCATTTATTAACTCATTTAATCTTTACAAACAGCCCTCAAGGTAGAGACCGTTACTATCTCTGTCCACAGGTCCAACAGAATTGAGCCTTAGAGAGCCTATTCAGCTTCCCAGAGTCACACAGCTGGTCTGTGGCAGAAACAGCATTCCCAGACTCCCACACCCACACATGCTCCAGCCTTCAGGCTCTCTTGCTTCTCCTAGCAATGAAAGTGTCCGTTTGTTTAAGGCCAACTATGTGCTAGATACATACAGAGCTTAGCACCCAGGTCAGCTTCTCATCTCTGTGCTTCCCATATGATGCCGTGCCCAATATCTGTTGGATGGATGGATAGATGGGTAGGTGGATGGATGGATATTTGGGTAGGTGGATGGATGGATGGATGGATGGATTTATGGATGGATGGATGGATGGATGGATGGATGGATGGATGGATGGATAGATGGATGGATGGATGGATGGATGGATGGATGGATGGATGGATAGATGGATGGATGGATTTATGGATGGATGGATGGATGGGTGGATGGATGGATGGATATGTGGATGGATGGATGTGTGGGTAGGTGGTTGGATGGATGGATGGATGTGTGGATGGATGGATGGATATGTGGATGGATGGATGTGTGGGTAGGTGGATGGATGGATGGATGGATGGATGTGTGGATGGATGGATGAGTGGGTGAATGGATGGATGGGTAGATGAATGGGTGAAAGGATGGATGGTTGGATGTGTGGGTAGGTGTGTGGATGGATAGATGGATGTGTGGGTGTGTGCTGGGAGGGGAGATGAATGGGATTTTCAAAAAGTATGCCCTCAGAAGACTCCCTCTGAGTCTGGTGTCTGATCTACAGGTAAGTGATTCCTGAGAAAAGCACCAAAGGCACAAGCATGCTTGAGTGGCCAGATTATGGCTTGGAGCTGGGCTTCATACCTGGAGGTGCCCCATTAATACAGATTCCTGACCCAACCCGCAGAATTTAGGAGTCAGCAGGTCCCCGGTGGGTGTCGGGAATTTCTAGCAGGCTTCCCGCAGGTGTTCCTCTGCGGGACCGTGGACCACACTGGCGAGGCCAGGACGTCAAGTGCTCTCCAGCGGCGTTGGTGCCGTGTCTCTTGCAATGACACTTAATAATTGTTTCCCTGAGCCCTCTGGTAATTGGACTAAGCAGAGATAAGGAGAGAATGATTTCTAGGGCATGTCTTCAGGGCTCTGCAGAGTGGGTGTGTGCACGCGGGGAAGGGGGTGATGGGGCTTTCTGCAGCCTCCCCCGAACGTGAGTCTGCACTCAGCTTTGAAGCCCCCTCATCGGTGTGCCAGGCAGCCTTCTGCCTCGGGCCGTTTATAGTGCCGAAGCTTGTGAAGCTAAAACAGTTTGATGTGTAATTGCAGGAGGAAATGGGAAACCTGCTGAGCATGGCAGGATAAAGTGCCTTATCACCCTTTATGTGCAGCGGCTGCTTGCCGGAATTGCCAGCAGACCCGCACCATCGACAGAACGGTGACATTTTTCATGGGCCGCCGTGTTCTGAATCAACACTGCAATGGTGTGATTAGAGGAGGACGGGAAGGGAACAGTCGGCCGCGGCCCTGGTGACAGATCAGTCACGAGCCCTGCCTCCTTATTACCTGCTGTCTGGTGTGATATGCAAAGCAGCTTCTCCAGACGCATTACACCTTCACATTACCTGAAAATTGAATTTTATTTGGTGGCCTGCATATAATTTATAGCACTCCTCCAATACACTTCAGTTCTCATTTAGCTGAAAGTGTATTCTTTATTTCCTACTGGCCAAGAGACAGAGAAAGAAGCCTGAGTATTCATTTGTGCTCACAGCCGCCCCCGGCCCTGGCTTCCCCGCGAACGGGGTTTTTAAGCTGCCTTGGCAGCTCACGGATGAGGGGCGCCCACGCTCCACGGTGCCCGAGACGCCTCCTTTGAGAGGTGGCGCCATCAGCGTGGATCGAGGGGTGCTCTAGAGCTGTGTTCCCCTGCCCGGCTAGAGTGTGCTATCCTGTGTCCCAAGGCCGTGTTGGACATGTGCTGGGGACCCCTGTTCCAGGTGGAGCATGTCAGTAAAGGGTGGAGTGGAGTTTAGCTTTAAAGGGTCACCGAGGGGCACCTGGGTGGCTCAGTCGGTTAAGCATCTTCCTTCAGCTCAGGTGATCCCGGGGTCCTGGGATGGAGCCCCACACTGGGCTCCCTGCTCAGCGGGGAATCTGCTTCTCCCTCTGCCCCTCTCCCTGCTCATGCCCAATCTCTCTCTCTCTCTCTCTCTCTCTCATAAATAAAAATCTTTAAAAAAATAAATAAAAATGAAGGGTCGTCGAAATAGGTCACTGAAACCCCTGTCACTCCTCATTTCAAATCATAAAAATTCTGTGGGGAAGATCTGTTTGACAAATCTTGGCTTCTGAAGTTCCTGCGTAGGAGAAAATCTTGCTTAGTCAAAATTGCTATTTTTTTAAATCAAGTTTATTGGGGTAAAATTCACATATAATAAGCCATGCCCCCTTTCAAGTGTACGTTTCCATGAGTTTTGACAGATGACTACACTCATGAAGCCGCCACCATAGCAAGATTCAGAGCGTTCTGTCTCCCCAAAAAGCTGTCTCTGCGTCTTTGCCGTCGACCCTCCTCCCCGCCGACCCCTGGCAACGGTCACTGTAGATCAGCCTCCCATCACTGTGGATGATATGGCATTTTCTCCAGCTCTACAGAAATGGGATCATGGGGTGCCGACTCTTTCGTGGCTGGCTTCTTTGCCCCACTGAATGACTCTGAGACCTGGCCACGCGACTGTGTGTATCTGTTGCTACTTTCTGTTACTGTGTAATCTTCCACTGAACCAGACCCACGTTTTGTGTCTCACTCACCTGCTGATGGGCATTTCGGATTATTTCTGGGTTTGTATTGCTGTGGTAAAGCTGCCATAAACATTTGTGCCCATGTCCTCGGTGTCTCACCTGCCTGGGGTGAGCAGCAGGGAGAGGAATGGGTGTGTGGGAGGCAGGTGTTTAACTTTCTAAGACATTACCCAGCGTGTGTGAGAATCCACGTCCTTTCCTCCAGGTGGTATGTCCAGCTCTTAGGATTATGGCCACTGGGGTGAGTGTGCCGTGGGACCTCACTGTGGCTTGATCTACTTTTCCCGGGGTGCCTGGGTGGCTCAGTCTTTAAGTGTCTGCCCTCGGCTCAGGTCATGATCCCAGGGTCCTGGGATGGAGCCCCGCATCAGGCTCCCTGCTCCATGGGAAGCCTGCTTCTCCCTCTCCCACTCCCCCTGCTTGTGTTCCCTCTCTCGCTGTGTCTCTGTCTGTCAAATTAAGAAAAAAAAATCTACTTTTCCCTACAGACTGATGGCATTGCGTGGCTTTTCACGTTCTCATTGCTCATTTATGTGTTCTTCTGTGAAGTGTGAATTTTTTATTCATTTTTAGATCGTCTTGTTTATCTTATTATTGAGTTGTACGTGATCTTTATATATCCTCCACGTAATTTTTTGTCAGATAGATATATTGAAAATGTTCTCTGCCAGCCAGTGGCTTGCCTCGTTGTCTTGGGAGCGTCTTTTCAAAGAGCAAAAGTTCAAATTTTGATAGAATCCCATTTGTCAATTCTTCCTTTTATGGTTCACACCTTTTATTTCTATCTGAGAAATCTGTTCTTACCCCAGAGTCACGGCACGTTGTAGAGTTTCCATTTCTGCGTTCGGATCTGGGATCTGTTCTGAGTTAACCTCTGTGTATGGAGTGAGTTAAGGGTCAGTGTCTGTTTTCCACGTGGATGTCCAGTTACTCCAGCACCGTTTGTTGGCAAGACTTTCCTCTCCCTGTTAAATTAGCGTGGCAGTTCTGTCAGATACCCATGGGCCGTCCGCGTGTGGCTCTCAGCTTCCCGTTCTGTGCATTGCTCTAAAAGCATCCGTCCATCAGCCACAGAAGAGTCCTGTCCCTTCATCGGAAATCTCAAACTCTGGTCACTTACTCCTTTCAGAACGACTTTGCCTCTTAAGAGACATTACATTTTCATATAAATTTTTAAAAATTCTGCTGGAATTTTGATTGGGATTGTCAAAACCACCCTCAAAAATAACTTAAATGGACTTTCACCTGCAGCACGCAAGCATTCGGGTGCATGACCCTCGGAGTGTGTGATTCTCGTGCCTACAGGAGTGCGTGGGCCAGGGGGGATGGGGAGAAGAAGACTGCAGCGCCGGCATGCAGACCCCCGTCCACCCCGAGGAGCAAGCGGCGGATGGAGGGGCTCCGTGGCATTCCTGCAGGGCGTGCACCACCGCCTTGTTGGTGGTCCTCGTCAACTTTGATATGTGTAGAAAGAGTTGTTTCTGGTTGAGAGGATTGAATGAAATACGGGCTCGTGCTTGAGCTGCTGTGCTGTGGATTTCAATCTCCATCTAGCTCTGTCGACACCACCCACCTGTCGGAGTTGGTATTTCCGGCAGCGGCTCTCTTGTGTCCTGGCCATCACGGTCATGACCTGCGAGAGGTGTGGTGTCTCCTGGAGAGTGGGTTGTACCCTCTGGAAGAGGCCACGCTGGCGACTTCCATGTAGGAGCCCATGCTACACACCTATTCTTGGTGACTTCTTCCTCCAAGGATCAGGAGTCAGATCAGCCGGTAGCTCATGGGACTAACACACCAGTGACATTGGATCCCTGGATAACTGCCCAATTAAGAGCTGGCTGGCAGTTCGTCACTGCCCTAGTTCCATCGTTTTTCTGAATGATCCTTGTTAGGTTTTGCATGATCTAATTTAGCCCAGCTCTGTGAAAGCACTATGCAAACCCATCCTCTCTCTCTCTGTTATTTGAGAGAATAATAGATCCATGGGAGAATTCATTTGTAACTCTAAGCCCCGAGTTAAAGACGTCTCGGGGGATAAACGTGGGTGATTTGTGGAACATTGCGATGCATTTATGAGATAGATTGCACGTTCGCTGCACACAGCGAGGCCAGATCAGGTTGCATTAGAGGCGTCAGACTCTTCCCCACCTAATCTGGCTCTCCTTTGGGGAGAGAATGCGAGCTTTACTGAGTGCTAAGTATGAAAAGCCGCAGTGGAAATTGCTTTCCCATGGCAGTGGGTTCTGGGAGCAAGTACCTGCTTCTTTGCTCTTTTAAGCGCATCGGGGAACTTCACAAGGAGCGAAGTGCTTCCCACTGTTGCTGAATTTCCAGGCCCTGCCCCTCCTCCTGCACTGTGTGTCACACGGAGGCGGCCCGGGCATGGCGGGCTGGAGGGCGGTGCCAGGCTAGCGGCAGCTTGCGGACACCCGGTGCCACGTGTGGGGGCGCTCCCCCAGCTGCCCATCACCCGTTTTGCCCTGGGGTCCTGTGTTCTGCTCCCCCCACCCTTTCTTCCTAATGCTCGATTGTTAGTGACTCCGGTACTTTATCCCCGCCGTGACACAAAGCAGATGGAACCCCTCGTTCTCTCCCTCTTCTCTTTCTCATGGTGCACGGATCTCGTGCAGCCTTACCCAGCCCCACCCACACGTGCGGAGCTGGATCAACCGGCTGTCGGCTCAAGCCAGACTGTGTAGGCAACGTGGTGTTTCTTCTGAGACCATAAGCCACAGAGTTCACGGCGAACGGTTGGGTAGTTGCTACGACTCACTGCATCTGTGTGATCTGTGAGGCTGCAGAGCCTGGGGTTGGATTCCGTTTTGTGCCCACTTACAGGAGGCGGAGGCTCTGAGGGGCAGCGTGACCTGCCCCACAGCCTGCCCCACGACAGGCGTCAGACGTGGAGGAAGGAGGGTTGTTTCCCGCCCGAGATGTTCCAGGGAACTCATTTGCGAGGCCGTCGCTGGGGCCGCTGGCTCCCCCAGGATACGTGGCCTCATCTAGCGGCCGCCACCTGGGTCGCTGAGGGACAAACAGGTGCAGGCCGGAAAGAGTTTTCAAGACAGAGTGGAGAGGGGAGGTGAGACCCGGGGACCCGGGAGGAGGGAGGGCAGGTGCCGGGAGTCGCCTGCAGCTGAGCCTGGGCCAAGCCCCAGGCCTGCCCGCTGAGCCCTCTCCCCTCCGGGAGCCCTGGGCGGGTCTTCCGTCTGGACGTCAGGTGTGAGGCCTCACCCCCCGCCCCCCCCCCCCCCCCCCGCCATGACCTCCTGCCGTTCAGCTCACAGGACACAGGGGCATCCGTTGCCCAGAGGCCTCCCCTGGTCTCTCTGTCTTGCTCCAAACCAGCTCATTCCCTTATCCTGGTGACTGACGGCTTTCTTGCCCCGGGCAGGGCCTGGCTTCTGAGCCCAGTCATTTAAATGGATCTGCCACTTTCCTTCTAGAGGCTTCCATCCGAGGGATGAGTTCACAGCCCTCAACAGCCACAGCAGCTGTGCGCCACAGGAGGGGATGACAGAGCCCGCCACTTCCTGACCAATCACAAGGACTCTGCAGGTTTTAATAGTGGGGATGAGAGCCCTAGGTGCAGTCATTTGGGTATTGGGAGAGGCCTTCTGGGGCTGGGAAGGCGGCTTCCAGGGCTTGGGACCACAGCTCCTCTGAGGCCTCGAGGCCACCATGAGAAGGCCTCTCCGTGCTCTCTGGCCACACTCAGCCTCACCACAGGGCCTTTGCACCTGCTGTTCCTCAGCCTGCAGTGCCCTTCCTTGGCCTCGTTAGCTGTTAGACCTCGAGGAAGCCACCCCCGACCTCCCTGGCCATATCAGGCCCTCACCGCGTTCCTCCCTTAATCACGGTCACAGTCACTGTGCAATTCACACAGGTCAGTGTGGATTCCATTCAACTCAACCCCGGCCGACACCAGCCAGGGCTCCCGCAGTTCAGCTCTGATGCTGGCTACCCAGTGTTAGCTCAGACCCCACAGGCTGAGGGCAAATTCCTCCAAAATCCTGCCCCCACTTCGGACACCAGCCACAAGTCTCAGGGGTCCCCAGGCCATCGTATGTCTGACCAACGGGTTACAGATTCCAGATTTCCTGTGACCCCCCCTTCAAATTCGGTATTTTGGGAGAAAGACCCACAGCACTCAGAAAGGCCACGCTTCTTTTTTTTTTTTTAATTTTTTTATTGTTATGTTAATCACCATACATTACATCATTAGTTTTTGCAGTCAAATGCTCTACCACTGAGCTATACCCCCCCACAACATTAGTTTTAGATATAGTGTTCCATGATTCATTGTTTGTGCATAACACCCAGTGCTCCATGCAGAATGTGCCCTCCTCAATACCCATCACCAGGCCAACCCATCCTCCCAGCCCCCTCCCCTCTAGAACCCTCAGTTTGTTTTTCAGAGTCCATCGTCTCTCATGGTTCTTCTCCCCCTCCGATTTCCCCCCCTTCATTCTTCCCCTCCTGCTACATTCTTCTTCTTCTTTTTTTCTTTCTTAACATATATTGCATTATTTGTTTCAGAGGTACAGATCTGAGATTCAACAGTCTTGCACAATTCACAGCGCTTACCAGAGCACATACCCTCCCCAGTGTCCATCACCCAGTCACCCCATCCCTCCCACCCCACCCCCCACTCCAGCAACTCTCAGTTTGTTTCCTGAGATTAAGAATTCCTCATATCAGTGAGGTCATATGATACATGTCTAGAAAGGCCACACTTCTGAGGATAGTTTTACTCTAGAGGTCAGGGAGGCAGGGTGGAGACTTCTGTCCCTCAGGGCATCAGGGTGGGACCCTTCGGGCACATCAGCGTGCCGCCGACCAGGGAGCTCCGCTGTCCTTCCATGTGCGGAGTCTCCTTGAGGGCTCGTCACCAGGCACAGTTGGTTACGGCATGGGCTGTGTGACTGACCCTCCTGTCCCTGGCCCCTGGGCATCAGGCGGGCTCGGTTCCCGAGTCTCTGGCCAGGCCGGCGGCCCCGCCTGCATTTGCACCTGCTGTATCTTAGTGCCCAGCAGCAGACCTAGAACGGGGTGGGGGCCCCCAAAATAGCAGCGTTTGAAGGGGGGGCTCCGTCTGAGTGAGGGTGGGCTTGGCTGGCGGCAGCCGGAAAGCCCTGCACCAGCCCGTGCCCAGGACAGAGCACAGGCCCGCCCAGCCCCGCGCCCAGCCCCGCGTCGCCTCCGGCTCTGCTCGCCCGCCTTCGCCAGGAGCTGCGGCTCTCGTGGCGCGTCCGAGGCTCACCAGAGGAATCTGTTTATTTACCTTCGTGTGCTTTTCCTTGACCTTATCCGCGTATGTTATCCTCTCTGGCCACATCCCGTTTTCGGCAGAGTGGTGCGTAAGGCGACAGCACTCAGCGGCCACAGTGGCGTGGCAGCTTGCGAGGCGTGACCGGCACCCCGCTGCTCCCTGCTCGCTGGGCCGCACGTCGGGGTGCGGGTCCCACTCCCTCGGAGCCTCTGCTGCAGCGACCCCGCAGCCCGGCTCCCTGTCACAAACACAGGGTCCGCGTGTCCCAGGAACAAGGAAATGAGGGCTTTGGCTCCCGAGTGCCACTGCTGGGGGGCTTCTCCCTTGGGATTCGGGTCCTTTGTGCTCCGTTTAAGATGAATTAAGTCCGTGGGGTCCTCGACGGTTGCTGTCCTGCCGCCGGTCCGTGGTGCTGACACATCCCCCAAGCCTGGTAGGAGAGCCCACCAGGCCCGCACACATCCCCTTAGACAGCGGAAGCTACCAGGGAGCAAGAACTCAGGTCCCTGCAAGGGTCCTTCTAGCTGGACTAAGAATTGACACGAGGCAGAGTAACAGGAGAAAATCAGATTTAATGGCACACGTACCAGGAATCCACACAGACAGAAATTCCAGATAGTCAGGCAGAATGAGGCAAACGGGACATCCCGAACGCAGGGCAAGGGACAGGGGTCCAGGACTTGAGACAGAAGGGACGCAGTTCACAGGGCACTAAGAAGAGCAGGTGTCTGGTAACTAGACGTCTGGCCTGCCGCTCAGATGGGTCGCTCAGATAAAGTTTATCTCTACTAATAACTCTCATTCAGGGAAAGACTCCCAATTTGGATTCTTCTGGGGAATTAGGGGAGGGGCAAAAGTCTCTCTTGAGCCCGCAGGGTGTCAGTTGCCTTCAGCTCAGAATACTCTTCGTGCCGAAGTGGCCATCTGGGGCCAGGCGTGCTCTGTTGAGCGCCGGACGCTGGATGTCCTCAGCTCCGTGCTCCGTGCTTCACTGAACCTACTCCTCTCCCATCAGAGCAGGAAAGCCGCCATGATGAGTGGTCTGGACCCCAACCACATTTCCTTTTCCCAGACATCGGGGGCCACCCCTGGCCTGCGGGCAGTAGTGAGCCATCACCCGAGTTCATCCCCTTCTACAGCTCTGACTCAGAGTCCCAAGCCAGGCAGGACATTTCCCTAATTCACGGATCAAATTTGACCAGTTGTGCCTGAATGAAAGGCCCAGCACTTGAGGAATTTTACTGCTTTTAAAAATTTATACTATCATAAAAATAACATACCCACTGGTAGGAAAATGTAGCTTCCATGAAGAATTCACATTAGGAAATTTGAAAATCCGTACCCCATACCATTTGAGTGTGTTTTTTTTTAAGAGAAGCCAAGAATCCTATGAGCTTCAGTTTTATAGTGTATGTTTTGTTCTCCTTGAGAAGACCTCATAAATCAATTGGACACATTTTGCTATAAAAGAAATATTTTATGTGTGAAGTACTTTCTTCAAGATTTTCTCTTTTATCAGGGGTTTGTGAAAGTGCAAAATGACACGTGGGTATAATTGGATGGCCACAGTCCTTAACTGTGGGCATCGTATATCTCTGCTTATGCAAAATTTATTTGAGTGTCAGAACTTTATTTAAGTGGATAAGGTGGGGAAAAGCTTCCCTGAAGACACTGTATATGAAAAAAAGAAGATTCTGTGCTTCAAAAAACTTCTGGCAAAACTCTGCAGCCCTGTGCTGATAGGATTCTACCCACAGTGTCCTGAAGTATGTCCTTGACGGAAACCAAATCTCACCATTTTATTAAATCAGTAACATCCCCAGAAAATCCTTGAGAAGAAGCCCAGTTCATTTTCAGCATCCCAAATAGTAAAAATTAGTAAAAAAGATTTAACTCACTTAAAAACATCAAAAAACCCCCAAATTTCCATTGTTCATTCGCCGTGAAAACATTGGGCATAGTGTGTCAACGCTTCTTTTATTTTTCCTCTCAGTGACGCATATGCCTTCTGTGTTGACTGTTCTGACTGAATATATTTTTAACTTTAAAAGACTTGTCTCTTCACTGAAAAATAGTTTGACTTTTTGTCAAAACGGTCAAAACAATCTCAGTGTTGGAAGTCACGTTATTTGAAGATATGGGCCTGTCTTTGAAAAGCCCGCGCCCAAGGAAAGTGTTGACATACATGTTCCAGTTGTCTGGGACTATGTGAGTAACCCCCACACTCAGAGCTGTACCACACAAACAGTGCCTTACCATCTCCTCGGTTCTGTGGACACATGGACGGGCTCAGCTGGATGGTTGGTCTTGGGGTTTCCCACACACCCGTGGTCAGGTAGGAGTTGGGGTTGGAGTCATCCCACGCCATGAGGAGTCTGGATATCCAAGATGGCGCACCCACATGGCTGGCAGTGGATGCTGGCCATCAGCTGGGAGGTTGGCTGGGACTGCAGGCGGGACATGGTTCAGGCTTCTCATAGATTGGAGACTAGTTTCTGAGGCATGTGTCCCAAAAGAGAGCATTACAAGGACCCAGGTGGAAGCCAGAGTGTTGGTGACCCACCAGTGGGAGTCCCAGAACATCTGTCCCACTGCAGTTGATTGGTCAACATGATCACTAGCCAGTCCACATTCAAGGGGAGGGGATTGGCATCTCCTTAGTGGGAAGAGGGGCCTATAAGTACAGAGAAGGAAAGAATCCCTGAGGCCATGATTGGAGTCCACCCACTGCAGCCTCGGAGCGGTTCTTCCTGGTCTGGCTCTCTGTGGTTGTGTGCAGACCATGCATGCAGTGCATTCCCAGTGAAGCCCACCTCTCTGCTCATTGCTCGGCCCATCTCTGTTGAACACCCACGGCTTTTAAGATCACTCTTCGCTGATCATCCAGTGTTGCAAATGGCCCATAACAAACCCCAAATGCAATGTAAAATGACAGCAATGTGGAAGTGCAAATAATGCAAAAATGCAATATTTCGTGAAGATGATGAACGTCTTGCTGGAATCCCACTCACGGTTTTTGACCAGCGAGGAGGTGGGGCTCAGGCAGATAACCATCGGAGAGGCAAATATCAGTTTTTCGCCAGTGATAATGTATGTTCATCTGAGAGAATTATTAAAACATTAAGTAATTAAGAGAACAACTTCTGGGAATTAACAGAATTCTAGACTATTTTTTGTGAAAGGCATTCGCTACAGAAGGGCTCTGAAAGTTGTCTGTGAAAGGAGCATCCTGCAAGATCGGCCACGCATTGTGCCAGCAGGATGCACTGCGGGGACAGGCTGCCCCAACCAGCCTTTCGCTCTGAAACTGGGCATGCAGTTGCAATTAGAATTGTTATTTTATTAAATACTAAATACAATAAATGTATTTTCAATCAATTTTAGTTTTGTTTTTCGATATAAAGTGTTGATCAAATATTTGACTTGCATTATTCACTGTACAATTTTAACTCCGGTTTTCAGTGGATTTACTTTGTGTCTCTCCGAGAGTTCGGACTGTCTCATGTGGCAAGAATCTGCTGAGGTTTAAATCCAGGAGTCTGGGGTTGGGATTCCAGCTCTGGGGCACACGCATTGCTGTCGGCACCCTCCGGCAGGTGCCCGAGTGTCCCTGCTCGCCATGGTGCGTTGCTGACACGGGGTGAGGAGGGGGAGGGGTCTGGTATCCGTGTCAGCAGCCTGAGCGCCGCTGCTAACAAGGGTGGAGTTATCAGGAAGGGCCCGGGTGAGCAGATCTCCAGGCAGGTTGCCCGCATGCCCGTGTCGGAACAACCAGCGCGGAGACCCGGCTCTGAGATAGCAGCTTCCGTTGAGTTCCAATAGAACTTCAAAGACATCCCCTTCCTCTAGCTTCATCCTTACGGTGACAGAGATACAGTGCTTCACACATTTCTGAATCAGAAGTGACTTCTTTGAGTCTGCAAGCCCATGCTTTGTGCAAGCTTCTGCGGGGCTCTCACGCGCTCTCAGACTTGTGAGGCCGAGTCAAAGCTTCAGCCGGCCATTGTCCTGCCCACCGTGGGAGCCAAAGGGCCCGTTCTCTGGGACAAGTGAGAAGAGATAGGACTAAGTTTTTTTTTTTTTTTTTTTTAAAGATTTTATTTATTTATTTGAGAGAGAATGAGATAGAGAGAGAGCATGAGAGGGGCGAGGGTCAGAGGGAGAAGCAGACTCCCTGCCGAGCAGGGAGCCCGATGCGGGACTCGATCCCGGGACTCCAGGATCATGACCTGAGCCGAAGGCAGTCGCTTAACCAACTGAGCCACCCAGGCGTCCCTAGGACTAAGTTTTAGAAAGGGGGATTTTAGGGGCGCCTGGGTGGCTCAGTCGTTGAGCGCCTGCCTTCGGCTCAGGTCATGATCTCAGGGTCCTGGGATCGAGCCCCGCATCGGGCTCCCTGCTCAGCGGGAAGCCTGCTTCTCCCTCTCCCACTCCCCCTGCTTGTGTTCCCTCTCTCGCTGTGTCTCTGTCAAATAAATAAATAAAATCTTTAAAAAAAAAAAAAAGAAAGGGGGATTTTATAAGGAAAGGAAGACCAAGGGACCCTCACACCAGCTTCTTGACTCTAGGGTGGGCGTGAGGACGGGATGGGCCAGGCCACGCAGCCAGCTGGGCCGAAGGCGGCAAGGCCCCGGGGCTATGACTCCAATCCATGGCGCCAGCCATCCCCACTCGAGCTGAGAGAAAAGCTGCCCTCTTAACCCCTGCCATTCACCACTATTTGGCTAACGAGAAAGAAGTCAGGGGGAACTGTTCGCTTCGCAGGGTGTGTTCATTCAAGTGCCCTGGTGTCCTTGACTGACAAAGCTCAAGCCGTGTGAGGCAGAAATTACTGCAAGATTTCAAAAACCATGTTTGTGTATCTGCGTGTCCTTCTGGCTGACGATAGCGAACGTGAATCTGACCCACGGCAAAGACCACCGAGAAGCAAGGGCAGCCCCGGCTTCCACACCCCACAGTGCTCTTACCTTCACTGCTGACAGTCAGCAGGATGGGCGTCATCAGGCTCTGCTCAGCTGAGCAAGTACGCGAGGGCTGATTCCAGGTGGGCGTCAAGGAGTGTCAGCGCACTCTCATGCAGGGGAAGCTGGTGTGCACAGCTGCTGAGCTCCCTGCCCCCCACCGAGGTGGCGCCGGGCCTCCCCGACATGGGGACCCTTGGGCACGTCACCTTCAGAACATACTTCTAAACAAACGTCATCGTTGTCGGATCGATGAGACGGCTCCATCCTTACGCTGATCATCCTGCTGTGAAAATGTCAATGGCAAAAATACTAATAATAACAGATTTTGAGAACCCCAATAAAATTACTGCAGAACTACCCCCCATTTTAAGTAAAAGCGGCATTTCTAACTGGCCCACTGGGGTGTGTCGGGGCTTCCCATTGGGGTTCTATGTTACACTCCATTCCAGGTGCCCACAGTCGAGAGCAGGTGCTTGCATTCTGGGCAATGAGATACAAAATGCAAGACATCGACCTGCAGTAGCTGGAGCTCTAGCTACATGGCGACTTCCAGACAGAGGTCAGGGCGCCGGGAAGGCTCCAGGAATCTGCAGATGGAGCTCCTTAGATCAAATAAGGAACAAAGACAATTTTTAATGCTCTTTTTGCCAATTGAGGGGGAAAAAAATGTACATTTGTGAGTATACATTTCTTCGGCTTGAGCCCTGCTCCCCAGAAACAGTGCAAGGTTTCTAAGCCTCCGCCCTGTTGACTTCAGGGCCGGAGGGTTCTCTGTGGTGGGGGAGTCCTGAGTACTGGGATGTCCAACAGCAGCCCTGACCACACCCACTAGACCCACGGGTACTGTCCTTCCCCCCTGCTCCCCAATTAGGACAATCAAAAGTGTCTCCAGACATTGCCAAATGTCTCCTGAAGACCCAGCGGCCCCTGATTGGGAACCATTGCCTTAGTAATACGCTCTTTTAAAAAAATGCGCTTTATGCCGTGAGCCACGTCCAAAAGCACCTGTGTGCCAAGCACCTCGATTTACCTGGCAGGCTCTGCGCATCTAAATACCGGTGCCCGGGGCTCTTCCTTGCCACAGGAGCTGGTAATGCTGTTTAATTGGTACAGTAAATATTCCAGAGTCTTCCCTGTTCTGCCAGAGTCATTTGGAAACCAGCTTTGGAACGCGGCTGCTATTTTAGGGATCGTCACACATCATCTGCTGTTTGGTGTCAAACCCAGAGTCGCTGTTATTTAACACTGATTAATAAATGGCAGGTTGTCAGTAGCGGATGTGGAAGAGACTTCAAGGCGCCATTGTTCTTTTAAATTAAAACATTTAAACATTTAAATCCAGGGCTGGTTCTGGTGGCTCATTTTAATTATTCCTTTTGTCTTAGCATACCTCGCTTCTGATCTCACAGCTGTCACGCCCTCGGTACCTGGAGTCGGAGCACATGACCGCCTTTCCCCATTAACTGCCATTATTTTTATAGGGGAAGCTGGAAGCCACTGGAGCAGACATTAATTCCGAGAGAAGACTGCTGGCTGGGCTATTAAAATGAACGTATCTGAAAGCTACAACTCATTTCATTTATGTTATGGGCAGGCGGCAGGACTGGGCGGTGTGCGTGTGTGTGGGTGTGCGCACGCGTGTGTGTGCGTGTGTGTGCGTGTGCGTGTGCGCACGTGTGTGTGTGCGTGTGTGGAAGGCATCAGGACTGGAAATGCTTCTCCCTTCTCTGCTCCTGATGGCAACAACCACAGCCTAACTCCAGCCCATTGCTAGCAAGCGGGGAGGTTTGCAAAGACCATCAGGGAAGCCCCACACGGATGGACAGTTGGACAGCCAGATGGGAAGCCAGGGGGCCTGTCTGGAGCCTCACGTTGTGCCCCCAACCCTCCCATGCAGGGACCAGCATCCGTGTGCAAGACTCCGTCTCTGGAGGAAGGGTCCGGTTGGCCAAGCCCAAGTTGAGCCCTGCCTGGCTGCCCCCGGGTCAGGCCCTTCAACGTCGACCACAAGAGTACCCGCACCAAGACTGAACCTAATGAGGGATCCCTAAAAGGCAGACTGAGTGCTATCCACAGAAAAGACGGAATTCGGGTGACCAGAAAACGCCCACCCTCCCCTCCCTCTTCCTCCTCCTCCTGCAAGTCAGTGGGCTCAGGGACCACGGCAATGCTACTTTTCGCACTCGAGATGTGGTTTTCTCACCAACTTTACATCCACCTGGTTCGTGTTATATTTAGCTGTGCTCTCAGTTATAAAGGGTGGGGAGACGTCGCAGAAATCAGACTCCTGCAAAATGCAGGACACTTTCTTCCCTTGCAGTATTTATGTTCCCTCTGTCCTGTGTTAAAGCCACACGTTCCCAGTCTGGCATGGGGGTGGGGTGACTAGCCCTTCCCCTGGTCCCCCTCAGAGGGCATCCCTGCAAATGCTGACATCGTTCTCCTCCAGAAGAACCCTGACCCCGTACGTCTGGTTCCCACTGGTTGCCGGTAGCTATTCATGATGCCACAGACAGGCAGTAAGACAGAAACCAGAGGGAACCTCGGGCGGCTAATTTAGACGCACTGGGTCCTGGGTCCACTCTCAGACAGACTGTTAACTCCTTAAATATATGCAAGTATACTTGTCAGTTATTCCCAGTTGCTTCTCAAATCCTTTTAAATAAAAGGTAACAGAAATAATAAAACCAGTGAAATCCATGTGTCTAAATAAAATATAAACGAGGCAATGAAACAGATACAGATAATACGGTTTTTGACATTGCTGTCTGGGTTCTAAAAAAGAAAGACCAGTAATAAAATGAAGTCTGACAAATTATCAGACTTTTGAAGTGATGCAGTTCGTTTTCCCCACGTAAAGATGATTACCACGTAAAGTCTTTCAGATCGGAAAAGTAATTTTCACAGGCAAAGCAATTAATCAGACACCGACTTTTCAGAACACGGGAGGTTGCGACAGTCAGCACACCCCAAAAGACCAGAAGGAGTGGGTGATCCTTGGGAAGGGCGAGTTTACTGAGATTATCTTGAAACCCAGCCTCCTGCCACCTAACCAGAAGGAGAGAGATTCCCGCACACCGGGCAGCAGCGGCCAGAGATGGTCATTTCAAATCCACTTCTTAGACCAAGCGGCCAACTGCGAGTTTTCTATGGAACTTGTTTCCATAAATTTACGTTGGAGTCAATTATATATTTAAAAGGAAGTAGGAGCCCAAACTTTAATGTTATGCACGTGTGTGTTTGAGTCGTCGTTTGGCCTGTGAAATTTACCTTCCAATACAAAAAGATGCCACACTCCAATCACAGCCCTATCTTCAGTGAAAATAGTTCTACACCAAATCGGCAGTCACGCTTCTAAGCACTTCCCTGCCGTGCCTCGCACGCACACGCTTCCCAGCCATCAGACATTCGTGGCGACATAAATATTCCATCAGGGGGATGATGAGAGTTTCACCAGGACGCCACATGTTGAAAAGTCAGTTCCTGTCTCTCTGTCATTCCCGAAAATGGCACTGGAGTGAGCACTCGTGTGTGTGTGTGTGTGTGTGTGTGTGTTCCTCCTGCGTTTCTGATCCTTGCCTTCAGGGTGAGTCAGAATTGAAGATTTAGAACATTTTTAAGGCTTTTTGACGCGCTGCTAAGCTGCCCTCCAGGAGCCACCCCCACCCCCCGCCCAGGTCGTCCATTCACTCAGGGTAGGAACGCAAGCGTGAGGCTGCCACTCCGTAACCCAGCGTGGGCGAGGGGTGGGCTGGTAACGTCTGCACACGAGCACTAGTGAGTACGATTTGTTTGGGGAAAGTCTGTAGCTCGTTGTTTGCATCTGTATGTGTCGTCATCAGCGATGCTGAGCTTTTATTGCTCCTCTTCTGTTGACCATTTGCTTTTTCTTTGTAAATGAGTTATCTTTGGGGGTTTACTTGCTTGTTTGCTTCCTTTTTTCCCCGCTGAAATACTTACCATTCCCTGTTCGATTTGTAAAAATGCCTTGCATGTCATTTATGAACCTCTGTGGCCGCCACACTCTACGCAAACACGTCCCCCCATTTTTCTTCGGCCTTCGGTGTTATATCCGCGGTGTTTTCCAACTTGAGGAATTTGCCATCTGTTTTGTTACAATGTCTGTCTTTCCCCGGGCGCATTTGGTTATTTTCCCCCTGTGATCCGCTGCCGTTCTCTCTGACCCACTTTGTGCCCGCTCTCCTTACTCTCCCTTGTTTCCCGGATTCGCCTCGTCCTCCCTGCTTCTTCCTCCCTCGTTTGGCTGACTTGGGCAGAGGGACCTCACAGGCGACCCCAGGTTCCTGCTCGGGTTTGCTGTGACGCCCCCTCCCGACTGGGGCCCTCACTGCCCTCCCTAAGCAGTTTAGGGACAGACCGGAAGGCTCTTATAAGTGGGCTGGCCACGGGCATGCTGGCTGGGCCACCAGGAGCCAACACCCGGGCAAGTTTGCACCTGATCCTTCGTGTCCCCTGCATTGCAGGTGCTAAGCAGCTTGTCTTACCCTCTGTTAACTAGGAAAAAGATGCTTTTATAGTTTCCATTAGAGATTTTTATTAAGCAAACCTGCACTCTGCCAGCCCGGAAAGGTATTACGTGAACATTTTATGAGAAGAATGTAGAAATTAATGGAGAAAAAAATATTAGAAATGGGGATTGTTTAGCGTTGTTTGCTGCCCGCACCTGACGGAGTATGGTTAATCGTACATCACATTGCAGGTCCCTCTAATCTCCTCCATAATGTGTTTTTTATTTCCATTTGTGTTGGGGGTTTTGTAAAATAAACACGTATTGTGTTCTCTGGAGAGATAATGGGTGCCTTTAAACGGACAAAGACAGCCCTGATTCCGCGGGCGCTGGGCTGTGATAGGCGCAGGAGGGGATCGTGTCCTGCGTTATCACGTTCTGTTGTAGGAAATGACTTAAATAGACCCAGCCTCAGAAACCGCAATTGTGTCGAACTGCGTTGTGGTGAACTTCACCGTGCGTGGACGCGCGGTTCTGTCTGATGAATCTATAAATAGGCACCCCGCGCACGCGAGGGTTTCTTTTTGATACTCTGAAGAGGCTATTCTGTCTTTTTTTCTTAGGCCAATCTTCGAGTTTAGTGATGGAGAAATAGCAGTAATAATAACACACACAAAAAACAAAATCAAAAGGCCCTGAAATATTTAAATTTCCATCAGGAGGCAGCGCAGTGACCTGATTATGTGCAGCGGGTCATGTCACATGAAGGAGCCCTGGTCACAGCAAGGGTCGGTGTGGATGGCCAGGGTGGGGGACGTTCAAGCCATTCTTCCCATATTCCCCACCCCTCAGTTTTCTCCCATGCTTTGCGGAGGATTGGTCTTCACAAGACATGGGGGACATTGTTTCATTGACTCTATGGCCCATCCTGCTGAAACAATCATTTTGCACTGTCCCCTAATAGAGGCAAAAGAAAGGATTTCAGCAACTTTTATTGCTTTCTAAAAATTATTGTAATGGTGCTTGTTGATGGTGGAAGATTTTCCTGGAAATGGATAAAAATTAAGAACATAAAATTACCACTGTTAGTGTTTTGATTTATAAATATCCTTTCTAGCCTTTTTTGTTAAGCCTATAAAAGTGAAATTAGGCCAAATAATTCCAGTTTGCCCCCACTTTACCCATCTGCTGTGGCTACTTTCCATGTAATATGTAGCTTTCTGCCCTTTTTCTAGATTTGCTCTGATTCCATAGTGCTCTGTAATCGTTTATACAGCGATTTTCATAGCAATTCAGAGTGCGCTTTGTTTCAGTTTTCCCATCATTAAAGGGAAAACAGTTCCGGCAGGAGGTGCGTAGGCTCTGGGGGCAGTTTGCAGGGGGGCTGGTCTCCGCACCTACGGCTGACCCAGACCCTTACTCAGAATGGAAAGTGAGGGTGTGTTAATTTCAACGGTGTTGACAGTGATCGACTGACAATCAAAGCTGTCTTGGGGGATTCTTGGAAGTCTTCCTGGATGGTCCTCTGGGGGCCCCGTCTGTGGGTTTGGGCTGTCCCTGGATAAGCCCCCTTCCTGGGGACATCTCCCAGGACGGGGGCCTTGGTGGGGCCCACACTGCAGGCTTCTGGGCCAGCTGGGGATGCAGACTGATGACTCCCAGGGGGCTAAGGACCCAGAGGCAGGAGACTCACACACATGCAGGGGCCCACAGACTCCAGACACCCCGAGAAGGGGCCAAGGGCCGGTGTTCTCCCAAACTGCCCTTGATGCTCATTTATGATGGCTTTCCCTGGAGTGGGGGCAGGATGCAATGTGGGCTACCTGGGCTCCTAACCTCTGGAAACTCGATTCATGCCCACAAGCCTTAGGCTGATTCTTCACTGGACAGAGGATGTGCCGGGGCGGGGGGCGGGGGGGGGGGCGGTTTCAGACACAAGGTCTGCTTTTATACTGAAATATGGCTTCGAACATGAAAATGTGGCTGGGAGCACGAGTACGGCTGTTACTGTTAATAGCTCAGCACCTTTATCATGGTCCCAAACCACGGTGGTGTCTAAGGGTGCTTCGCGGGAGGTTATCGGGCACCGTTGTCCTGAGCAGGGGCCTCTGGCCGCATGAACGCCTCCCTCCCTCCCTCTGTGGGACTGCGGGCGTAAATGGTTCCTCCCCTGGCCCCAGGGTGGGGGCCCACAGTGGGGTTCTCCCTGGCATCACCCCAGTGTCCTCACTGCCCCCCAGCCACTGGGAAGGAATCCTGGTGCTGTGGGCGCAGCCCCTGGGAAGTGCTCAACAGCCCTGCATCTGTATTAAATCCCACACAACTGACTTAGGAGAGATGCCACATATCAGGGTCACAAGCCCCCGCAGAGAGGGGCAGCAGTGGTGACAAGAGACTTGGCACGTCCTCCCTCCCTCCCTCTCTCCTCCCTACCCTACCCATCTTTTCCTGCGTCCTCGGCAACTCCACGTGGAGGGACCATGTGCTCCGTGCTGGACGTGGCCCCTACCTTTGGAGGCTGCAGATTCAGGGCCAGAGGCATTGAGAGGGCGCCTCTGAGCCACATCAGAGCATCTCAACCATCTGTACCCCGGGACATGACTAAGAGCCCAGTGGGACCACTTAGTTGGAGCCAAACCACACAATCCCTACAAGCCCCGGTTTCCTGATCTGCACAAAAGGTGTCATCATAGTTCTTGGGACCCGGGGGAGCGAGCAGCTTCAGTGAGCACGGTGCTTCTCTCTCCTGCCCTCCCAGGGGGCTTCTGCTTGCTGGGAGGGAGGAGCCGGGGCTGGAAGGTGAGCCCAGATGGCCCCTTCCTTCCTGCCCGCCCTGCTGCCCCTTGGCAGGGATGGTCATCAGGGCTCTAGGCCCCGGAACCCGGTTCCGGGGAGCTTGATGGGACGCCTGGCTCCTGGGACTCTGTGTTGAGACAGCGTCAGCTGCGGACAGCGAGGCGGGGATGGGGCCCAGGTGGGAGCGTTAGCCAGCTCCTGGCCGCAAGACTGTTGTCATTGCTGCTCTTTGTTGTTGCTTATAAAGCAGCACCGAAACAATGTTGCTTCTCCACTTACAGACAGAGTCACAGAGTTCACTCAGGTCCCCATCCCTGCGAGGCATGAGGCTGGGACCTGCCCCCGCCCCCATCCCCATCCCCGTGCAAGAGGCCATGTCAGGAGGCTCTCTAGGTTGGCTCAGGGCCCAGGTGGCTCTGGATGTGGTGGCACCTGGCCTGGACCTGGGGGACAGTTATGCATCATGTACCTGGACCCGTCCACCTGGCCAGGGAGGTGACAGGTAGAGGCGAAGGACGTGAGGCTGGCGAGGTAGGGGAGGAACCAGGAGCTGCCGGTGGGTTGGCTTTGCGCGGCTCCTGCATCGTCTCTAGAGACAAAGTGGGCCGCCTACCTTTAACTACTGGGAGACTTCACGTTAAAATATGGGTACCCTCCACTCTTCAGAAGTTGGGGGGGTCTGGGCTCTGGCGTCGCAGGAAAGTGAGTGCCCCTAGGAGGGTTGACAGTGGCACTGTGGCCACTGGGTTCTCCCCAATCCCCAATGCCCCCCGACCTGAGGCTGGCAGCAGTGGGATTCTGAGACATGCACCCTCGTGGCTCCTCACCCTTCCATCTGTGTCCGCCAGGCTTGCACTCCAGACCTAAGGTGCAGAGGCCGGCGGGATGTGGGCAGGGGGTCAGGACAGGGTGACCCAGAAGACATGGCAGGGGGCAGGCTCTTAGAGGATGGAGGGCCCCTGCACCCCTTGGCCCCCAGGCCAGCCATGAGGTGAGGCAGCCCTCTACATGAGGTTGCTCTGGTCCATCAATAAATCTAGCAAGAGCCCGGAATGAGTGCTTTCCACGTACACCCCAATCCCTGTGCTGGGCCTAGGGGGCCGTGGTGTACCCACTCACAGTTTTCAGGCCGATAACCAGAGGGTCAGAGAGACAGACGGGACCCTTGCCCAAGACCCCGCAGCAAAGCAAGAACACTACACAAGCAAGATCTGGCCCAGGGCCACCCTTCCCCTCGAGAGCGTGGTCTTCCTGTCTGCGCTCGGCCGTGACCGTGAGTGCCCCCCACCCAGGCCCAGCCGACCCGAGCCACCAGCGCTGGTCTGATCAAAAAGGACGTGCACACTTGTTAGTGTGGCTTCTGGGCCCCATGCGTCTGCGGCTAGGCTCACTCGTAGTAAATGATCCCACTCCTCAGTCTGTTTCCTGAGACCAGTTCAGCCCAGAGTCACAGGGAAGTCCGACTTCTCCCCCAGCTTCGCCCTCCTTGTGGACATTTAGATGATTTAGGCAGAAACCATTTGAAAATTAATTATCCAGATAATTGCCTACCACTTAGGTTCACTTTAGAAATGTCAGCTTGACGGCCAGCCAGCTTGACGGCCAGCCCCACTCCTCTCACAGCCCCGGGAAGACCGCTTTGGCCCCAGCTCAGAACCAGCCGCCTGAGCCTCTGCTTCCCCGTGTTTGTTGATCTCGAGTTCTGTGGCTGTCTTGTGCCCGGCTGTCATCAGATCGTTGTGTTTCGTCCCCCCGGGGTTGAACCTGCAAACGGGCGGCAGTTTACAGGTGGAGCTCCAGGCAACTTCGGAGTTACTCTCCTGGGTCAGAAAATGATTCGAGATAATGCCTGATTGCACTGGCCAGTAATGGATCTTCATCCTCCACTTAAAGATTTCCTCGCCCCGCCTGATGGGGAAGCAGAGCCAACCTGCAGTAGCTCTATCCGTGCCATTTGATTTCTGCAAAGATCACTAATCCCAGTGGGAATTTATGTAAAAGCATTCAGACCCCGCAGAACAGTCAGAGGCTCCATATTTATCAAGTGCTGCTCTCCTCCTGTGAATAATGCTTTCTGGGCCAGGCCCCGTCAATTGCCGTCATTAATGAATTTCAAAGGTAGAGATGGTTGTTGAAGCGTGTTATCTGGGGGGCTTGCTGTTGGAGTTTCGTGATTTATTCAGTTTTTAAATTTCCATGATTGTTGAGGAGATTTCCAACATTTTGTAAGAAGCAAGGCAGGGGAAGCAAGAGATATTTGATTTTTTTCAGTTAATCCTCTGGATGCATTGTTTGGTACAAGCAAAGGCCCCGTGGTGTGCAAGTCCTGGGGGAGGGAACCCCCCAAGCAGGCGGCCCCCAGCAGCCGAGGCAGGTGTGGGGTGGGGGTACCAGTGACGGTGATTCTGTCCCTGGGCTTTCTTCCCACCTACCCACCCACGCCCCAACCCAGGCTCTTCCCGGCGCACCTGCTCAGTACACACGTTGGACAGTGTCGCTGGCATTTCATTTCATCTTGCCCCTTCTTGAAAGTCAGACTAAGGGCGTGTCTCCTCCCAAGCTCGCTGTGTAGTAAAAGGTTTTAATAAGAAGCAAATGAAGAAACGAAAGCCGAACTTCCGGGAACTAATAGCAGTTTAGAATAAGCCGTAAGAACTTTGAAAGGAAGGGTAAAGAAAGCCAATAAGAGAGTATATTGAGGACATTAAACTAAGTCATTTTAATGTCATCGTTTGCTATCTGGGAACACGAGCAATTTAGAGTTCTCCAGACTGTCACAAGGAAGCGTTGGTCTTCCTGTGGCGGGACGGTGGTCCTGATGAGCTAAGGCTGGTGATATCATCTGGTGATATCCAGGTGCTCTAGGAAGGAGCTCCAGTTTCATTCTGGAAATGCAGGTGGGGGGGGAGAGCGCCTAGCCGCGGGGTCACCCGTGGTCTCTGGGTCCATACACGTCCCCTCCTGGCTCACCGCGAGGCCCCGGGCTGGACCCCTCCTCGCCCGGGTCAGTGTGCCGTCCCTGCTTCCAGGAGGACGCTAGTAGCGCCGACCGCCCAGGTCAGCGGGAGTGTGTGGAACATGCTACACGTCCGTGGGCCAGATCTCGGGAGCCGCTCAGCGCCACGGAGAAAAGGTGGTGCAGGTGGCAGATTCGTTTTTATTGTATTTAAAACCCAAACCTTTTGCATGTCTTCCCTAATGGAATTACAGGGTACCGTCTGGAACACCTAAGGAGCATCAGTGCCCTGCGTGCGGTCCCATGACCTTAGCAGAAAACCCTGGCGGCCGAGCAGGGGCTGTGTGGCCTCACGCCTACCATGTGGGGCTCATGAAGCCAAGGGCGTGCGTCCCTGCCCCACACAGGCCAGTGGGCTTTGGAGGAAAGCACCTGTCTTCAGGCCCACACACCCCCTCTGCAGGCCTGGCCCATAGCGAGCATGTGCTCAGGGCCTCGGCTCCCCAGAGACCCCGCCCTCCCTGGGGTCAGACGCCCATTCACAGTCTGCACCGAATGTGAAATCAGCAGCGACCTCCTTCCAGGGACACTAGGATTTAAGCTCCCCCTTTATCCAGACTTGGGACTTCACCAGCCGGTGAGGGGCCCCCGCGTCACCACGGTCACCACAGACGGTCCTCGGGCGAGAGGTTGTGTCTCTGCCATGGGGCCACCTGGCCCTGGCACCCCAAGGGGGCAGAAGCAGAAGGTGGAGGACGCCTCTGAGGCCCAGGCAGCAGCTCTTTCAAGCCTGGTCATACTTAGGGACATGTATTTACATCACTGGAGATGGCGGGTCAGGGATGTGCTCGGCATATGCATCGCAGGCCTTCCTGTCACTCCCCCAAGGAAACTCTGTAGACAGCAGGGAGGCCTTTTCCAGAGAGCGGCTGGCCCTGCGTGCAGCCCCTGACCTGCCCCTAGTGTCCCCACAGCTCGCTGCCAGGCCCTCTGCCCCAGCTGGGTGGCCTGCGTGATGGCCCTTCTTGCCATCTTTGTCTGCAGATGCCAAATCGTCAGGCCCCAGGGTTGCATGGCCTTCTCTAACGTTCTGTAACGCACTGCCCATGGCCGTGGAAAGCGCTCATCCCTTGCTCAAATGTGTGTATAAAATCATCCGCTGAATGAAAACTTTGTGCCGGCTGCTGGGGAGGCAGAGGAGGCAGACTGCCTGTTCTCCCGGGAGCTCACGGTCTTGGTGGGAAATGTTACCTTCTGGTGTGATGAGTGCATGAAGGAACTGAGCGTGGGGGCCGTGGGGGCCGTGGGGCAGCGGAGGAGGGCCCACCGATCCCCCTGGGATGGGGTCTCTGTTCACAATTACATGGTTATCAGATTATTTATCTTGTGTGATGCTTTCTCCACATCTAGACGGGTCGCCCCATGGGGAATAGGGCACACTCGTGGGACGTCCTCAAAAGGCTTTTGTCAAATACAGAGAGAGAATGAGAGAAGCGGCTGACGGAGATCTCACTGCACCTCTGATATGGGTTGGAGTGGTGGGGTTCGGAGCCGATGGCCAAGAAAGAATTCTTGAGCTGTTTTTGGTGCAAAAAGGTGTTTTTATTAAAGCACAGGGACAGGACCCATGGGCATAAAGAGCTGCCTTGGGGTTGCAGGAGTGACTGATTAGATACTTTGGTGTTGGGGGAAGTAATGACAAAGGGAGGTTTCCAAAAGGTCTTTCAGATTCTAAAGAAGACACAGGATCCTGGAGGCCTGGCTATTGTGAAGCTAAAGTTGTTTTTCCTCTAGGAAAGCATTAACACGAAGACAATTGGGAGTTTCTGGAGGAACATCAGACTCTGCCTATCTCAAGTATTTGTCCATGGGCTATGGGTTATAAGGAAATTTTATTTTATCTATTCTCCACGTCACCTCCAGCCAATGAGATCATGCCCCTCTTTACAGGAAATGCTCGTAACACCCCCGTTGCCATCCTGAAATGAAACCTATAGATGGTATAACTACCTAGACAGATGCTTGTTTGACTCTTTATCCTGCAGTTGTCACAGATTCCCAGAAAGTTGCAGAAAGCAATGTACAGAGAGGTTCTGTCCGCCCCCGTCCACTTCCTCCAGCGGTGACATGGGGGGGGGGGGGGGGCCACAGCCAGCAATATGGCATCAGTCCGGCGCACAAACCCGTTCCCCTGTCAGCACTTGGCCCTGCACCTGTGTGCGCCTGCGTGTGGTTCCATGCGGTTTCTTAAGTGGCTGATCATTTATTTACCACAAGTTGTAGCAACCAATCTGTTCTTCACTTAATTCCTAATAGGTCCACATCAGCCTGCATTGAGGTGCTGCTGCGATCAGAAATACGTTCATACAGCCACTCAACAAGTGGTCACTGAGCACTACCCTTTCTTCCGGCCTCGGTGCTGGCTGCTGGGGACATAAAAGTGACCAAGGTGGAGACGGTTCCTGTTCTCCTGGAGTTTATGGCCCAAAGAGGGAGTAGGCGAGGGAAACAGGCAGTTACAACCGAAGGGCGGGCGCCATGTGTGCGTGCGCACAGGAAGGGTGCAGGTCGGACATGGGTGGGTGCTAGTGGAGACTCCTTGGGGCAGAGCAGGGGCTCGCTGGGCACAGGTGGAGGGAGGGGTGTTGAGGCCACCCAGAGGTCTATGGCACAGTCAAGAACCTGAACAAGGCTGGTTGGGTGATCCCCAGTGTGAGGGGGGCAGTGACTCAGGAGACGTCGGGAAGCCTATGAGCAAGGCAGGAAGCTTGGACTTCACTGGGATTGTAGCTGGGACCCAGTTACATATTGAACAGCTATAGAGATATAACTCACATACCAGACAATTCATTCTTTTAATGCAAGTTCAGTGGTGTTTAGTTTACTGAGATTTACACAACCGTCACCACCACCCAAAAAAGTTCTTTGTAATTTTATCTCACATAGATTCATTTTACCACCACAATCAAAGTCCCAGATTATTTCATCTTGATAAGCGTATTCTTAAAAAAAATCATTATATGGTGTCACTGTAACATCAGGAAGGTGAGAAGGATAGCACACACAAAGCATAGGATTCCACACCCAGGCGGGACTCTGCTGGAAGACCTGGCCAGGGGCCTGTGGCTTGTCGGTGGGGCCTCTGGGAGGGTGGGAGCTGCAGCGTTGGACACGGGTTAGATTGATGACTCGAGTGCCTCAGGCCAGTGTTGCAGCTGGAGACGTAATTCTCCAAAATGGTGAAGAGCTCTTGGAAAGTGCTGAGCAATATGAAGGACAAGACTCCTTCTCTTTATGTGATCATTTCACTCCTGGAAAAATTCGTTGTGGATTAAAATCCTGCAATCAGGTCACATTTCTATATAAAACAAAATTAAGGTCTGGGCTCTAATAATTCTAAACTTACAGGATGAGCTGGTGGGCCGTATCAGCTATAGACACGTGGAACTTCTAAGGCTTTGCAGGATGACTTGGCATGCTAATGGCACTCGGATATTGTGATCATAAAAATGTCCCCCCCTTATTTTCAAAACTGCTCCTTGGACTGGTTCTACCCCCATGAGAGCCACTATGCTTGACTATGAGTTCCTCATGGACCCTATAGCTAGTCCTTCCGTTTCATCTGTAGTATGGGCCCTAGCAGGTATGAAGTAGCCAAATAAACATGGATGGATGGAGAGATGAGTGGATGGGTGGATGGATGGATGGATGGATGGATGGATAGGTGGATGGTTGGAGAGATGGAAGGAAGGAAGGAAGGAGGGAAGGAAGGAAGGAAGGAAGGAGGGAGGGAGGGAAGGAAGGAAGGAAGGAGAGATGGATGGTTGGATGGATAGATGAAGAGAGAGAGAGATGTTTGGGTGGATGTACAGAAGGAAGGGAGGGAGGGAGGGAGGAGAGATGAATAGATGGATGGAAGAATGGATGGATGGATTGATGGATGGATGGAGAGATGGGTAGGTGGGTGGCTCTTAAATATCACTGCTTAAAAAACCCTCAGGAGCCTGCTGTCCAGCATATGTACTAAGTTTGCCATCTCTGTCCTTCAACATGAATGGGCCTCTACTCCTAAGTAGAATATGTTGGTAACTTGGTGAATGAGAATCATATCTGGCTGTTATAAGAACACTAAGTTATATAATAATCTGAGGTTTTGCCATAGGTCAGTGGTTCTCAACAGCTGATTTTGATTTTTCATTTAGCAATACCTGGGAACATTTTTGGTTGTCACAACTTAAGAGAATATGCTGGCATTTAGTGGGTAGAGGCCAGGGATGCTGCCAAATATCCTACATGTGCAGGAAACATCCTACACGCACAGGACAGCCCCCATAACAAAGAAGTATTCAGCCAGATTGTCAGAATGCTGGGGTTGAGAAACTCTGCCACAGGTGATCAGCTATACTATTTTTAAACCACCGCAATGTGAATTAATTAAATTGTGGAATACTAAAGATGGCCTTGAACAAAATGGTTGCACAAAGAGCTCATGCACCTGTGGAAGACAAGAGACATGGGGGAGGCAGCTCCAGAGATGAGCTCTGCAAGGGCTTTTCTCGCGTGACTTCAAAGCAGAGAGTGTGCCCTGTATGTTGGATGTATCATTAGTGTGATTATATATACTTCTGTGCAGACACAGTTGTTCTATCAATGCAGTGATGCTTCTGAGAGTAATAGGAGAACTTCTCCTGGGGTGAGCAAGTTAACAGATGGGGAACTAGAGCCTGGATTCACAATGGGGTAATAAATGGAAACTTGCTGCACAAAGAAAAATCAGTGTTTTAATTTGTCAGAAAATTACTGACTGGCAAGAGGTGCTTTGTACCAGAGTTCTCTCTTCAGAGTGTGAATTTTCCTTAAAAGAGAGCAAACCTCTGTTTACTGTCTCTGTTGAACAGAGTCATTTGAAAACAATGAGGACCTACATGGGGTTCAAGGACCAGCCGCTGCGTTGCAGTAACCACATGGGCCGTTCTAGAAACAATTAGTTGTTACCAACATCTGCCACTGTGGCTGCTGCAGCCGGTTTCTCTATATACCTTGGAGGTTGGCAAAATCTCCAATTAGTTTCCTGTTCACTGGAGCTTCACATCTCCCTGTGCCATCTCTGGAGTGAAGGAGTGACTTGCTTTATCCTCCTTCAAGTAACTCTGTTAAAGGTAATCCCAGTGTAGAGAGAGCAAGAGACATTAGGATATAGAGCTATTCTGAAAAAGTTGACGAGCAAAGCAGCCAAAATTTGGTGATGGCATTGATGTAATGGTGTTGGTGACTGTTATCTGATGATGAAAGTGGCAGTGATGGTGTTGGTGGTGGTGATGATGATGGTGCTGATGGTAGAGATGGTGATGGTGGTGATGATGGCAATGATGATGGTGATAGTGATGGTGATGGTGGTGATGATGGAGATGGTGGTGATGATGATGATGGTGATGGTGATGGTGATGATGATGGTGATGGTGATAGTGATGGTGATGGTGATGATGATGGTGATGGTGATGGTAGAGATGATGGTGATGGTAGAGATGATGGAGATAGTGATGGTGATAGTGGTGGAGATGGTGATGATGATAGTGATGGTGATGATGATGGTGATGGTAGAGATGATGGAGACAGTGGTGATGATGATAGTGATGGAGATGATGATGGTGATGGTGATGGTAGAGATGATGGAGATGGTGGTGATGATGATAGTGATGGAGATGATGATGGTGATGGTGATGGTAGAGATGATGGAGATGGAGATGATGATGGTGATGGTAATGGTAGAGTTGATGGAGATGGTGATGATGATGGTGATGATGGTAGAGATGGTGATGACGATGGTGATGATGGTGATGATGGTGGTAGTGATGGTAGAGATGATGGAGATGGTGGTGATGATGATAGTGATGGAGATGATGATGGTGGCCGTGATGGTAGAGATGATGGAGATGGAGATGATGATGGTGATGGTGATGGTAGAGATGATGGAGATGGTGATGATGATGGTGATGATGATGGTGATGATGGTAGAGATGGTGATGACGATGATGATGATGGTGATGATGGTGGCCGTGATGGTAGAGATGATGGAGATGGTGATGACGATGATGATGATGATGGTGATGGTGGTGGTGATGGTGGCGGTGATGGTGGTGGTGGTGGTAATGACAGTGGCAGTGATGTGACAGTGGTAATAGTGATGGCTGAAGCCCTGGCAGGGTTAGCAGAACTGCCTGAGGCCCTGCTTGTCCCATCAGTGATCTGCACACACCTCTTGGCCTCAGCTCCTGCTGCTCCTCCCCTACACCTCCTGCCTCTGAGCTCTGGCCATTCCCATAGTCTGTCCATCTTGGGGTCCAGCAAGCATGGCCCAGCACCTGAGACTTTCCATTTTCTGTTCTCTCTAGAAGTTTTTCACCCAGACCTCCCTCTGGCTGCCTCCTTTTTGTCAATACAGGTGCAGCTCAAACCGTCCCCTGGAAAGCCCCTCCCCATTGTCCCCTCTCCATCTCTGTGTGCTCCGGGGCTGGTGTTACCTGGTGGGCAGATTGGGCTTCTCTCTGGCCTGTTCAGCCATCACCTTCTCTAGAAGGTCGGTCCCATGAGGACAGGTGCTGGTACTGGGCACCACTGTACCCCAGTCCCCAGCCTGTGGGGGTCCAGTAGGAAGTCCCTGTTGAGAATCCCTGATGCAGAGCTTTCTCTGCACTTGTGAGATGGGGTCAGGGTTTGGGGGGCTGTTAGGTCCCCAGCCAGGAGTGGGCACCATGAAGCAATACCCTTCTCCCCTAGAAGTCCCTGTCTTACTTCAGCAGTGATTCCTTTCTGGGCGCACATTGGAGCCATGTGTTTTATGCTCCCGGTTATCCTCCTTCACTTTGCCAAAGAACCAAGAGTCCACAAAGCTCCCTTCTCGTTCCTCTCCTTGAGGCAGAAATAACATCCCTGACTTTTGCCTGTGTGTGCATTCAGAGACCGTGTTGTGCCCTTGTCAGAAATCACCTCTTTGAATTTCACACCACCCAGGTGGGGAAAGGGACACAGAGGACCTCAGTGGCCTGCCGAAGATTTCAGCCTGGTGCCAGCCCACACCGACCCCAGGGCCCACAGGGACCTCTCCCTGGGGGGTCTCCAGGCCGGCAACCACCTGCACAGCCTAGAAGCCTGGGGCTAGTGGAGGCCAGGAAGTCACCCCTGGATCAAGCAGGTGGCTGGCGCCAGGGTCTGAGACCACGCTTTGCCAACCAGTCGATATTCTCCATTAGTAGGAAGTCAATCAGTGTTTGCTAAATGATGTGCACAGGTGAAAACTCCAGAAGAGGTGTCAGGAGCGTGTCACCCACGCTGGCACGGAATCAGCCCTGAGTAACCACGTGCCCCTGCTATGAGCTCTGTCATTGCCTGTGGGCACCTCAGCTCCATTGCCAAGGAAGGGAAGCCTGCGATCCACGCGGCACCTGCCATCCTAGTTCTGTAGCAGAGAACGGGTGCTCTTCTCCTGCAAGGAACAAGGTGTGCCCAGGTGATGGGAGGTGAGACCTGCTTCTCTCCCTTGCATCCAGGAGCCGGCTGTTCCGTTCTTTCGATGCCTGGACTTAGAAGCCTGGCTGGGAGATGTGGGTCCCAGCTTTGCCCTGAAAGTCTACTGTAGGAAGGCCCAGAGCCATGGACTCACCTGCCATGGGGGGACCTGGTTTTACAGGGGTCTGCCTATACGGACTGGGACTGCAGCAGCCCGGCCACCTCCGTCCAGGTGTGAATGCAGGTGTTCCCAGGAACAGATGGTGGGGCGCCCTGATAGGAGGTAAATGTGTTGAGTGGGTGTCTCTGGGGCCCTTGAGGGGTGCTGAACTTGGCTTCAAGGTGACAGCACACCTCCCAGGAAACTGTGAGGTCCTCAGAGGTATATTACCCGGCTCAGTAAATGGCTGTGGTCACTTTTTGACGGTTACTATGAATAATAGCATTGTTACTCCCTGCTGGCCTGCCTGGCAGCTAGGCCCTCAGCCTCAGCTCTGCCAGCCCCACCCCCGGGGGACCCCTGCACCTGGGTAGCCCTGACAGCCGTGTCCTGCACCAATCTGTTTGCACCTTTTTCCAGAGACATTGCTGGTGCAAATTTGTGGAGGACCAGGCTCCTAACGCAGAACTGGGCCGCGTTTCTAGACCCTGACCTTTAAAAAGCAAATGTTGGGGGAGCCTGGGTGGTGCAGTCGATTAAGCGTCCGACTCTTGGTTTCAGCTCAGGTCATGATCTCAGAGTCGTAGGATGGAGCCCCACATCGGCCTCCATGCTCAGCACGGAGTCTGCTTGAGTTTCTCTCTCCCTGTTCCTCTGCCCCCAGCCCCCGCAGGAGCGTGCGCTTTCTCTCTAAAATAAATAAATAAATCTTTTTTAAAAAGTGAATGTTGTATCACCCCTCTTTCCCCCAGTTTTATGCCAGTTATTGTAAAGGGAATATTGGCAATCTCAGAAGCAAATTGGATTTAAAAAATGTAAAATCCCTAAGCTGGAGCTTCAGCCCCTTCCACTTTTCCTGCAATTAAAAAGGGCATTAAGGAAAGCAAGACTTCTCAAGCATTCTCTCTTAATTGTCAGTTGTGCAGGGTTAATGAACTACATTAATTCACCAAAAAATAACATACCGACTGTCAGAACTTGACACATCAACAGTGGGAAGGAACCTTCGTAGAATATCTTTGGAGAAATTGCAAGTGACTTTCCTTCCTCAGGAAGGATGAGGAGACTGGAGGCCGGGTGATGAAGCATCCTTTCAAACCACCTTCTTGAAAGCAGCTGACTCCAGGCAGAGGGAAGGCGCTCACTCCTGAGGCCAGGTGCAGCCACGTGGGAAATGCAGAGGCACCCAGGAGGAAGGGGAGGCGCCTGCCGTGGGGGTGGGGGTTTGATTGCTTTTTTCCTAAACTGCTGCTCCCTGGAATTGGTGTCTTGTCCTCCTGTGTCATTTCTGCATTTGTGAGGTTGTTCACTTAACCTGTGTGCTGACCTGGAATCGTCCCTGCCGGGGATGCGTGCTGTTTGCAGAAGAATCTTATTGAACAACCACAGATTCTTTACACTTGACTAGCACATGGTTGGAGAGGTGTTATGCGGCACTCTGCTGCCCAAAGCACTGGAAGGCCGTGCGAGTTCCCAGGGCCAAGGGATTTTGCTGCCAGCCCAGTGGCAAATCCATGAAAAATTAAGATGCCCATTAAAAATTGAGTTGACAGAAGGATTGTCGCGTTCGTCACTCCGGGCTCTGGCCCCAGTGTGGCACCCCCACACACGTGAGATTATTATGCACCAATAAGGCTCTCTGACCAGGAAATTGTCAAGGATGAGGTGCGAGCTGGATTCATGAACAAATCCCCAAATTAACCCAGATCTGCGAGCTACTGTGGTATCGCAAGGCCGGCAGATGAAATCCGTGATGTTTGGAAGGGTGTTTGAGCCTCTTCTTTGCTAGAGTACTTCCGTTGCTCTGTCGAAGTTGCAGATTATCCTTAGGAAAAGCACGCTGCTGAGGAGGGAAGTAGACTGTTGGCACCACAGTGATGCGGCAAGAGTCTGCAGAGGAGGAGAATCAGAAGAGTGAGAATTTCCAGTGGGGAAGGGAAGCACCAAAGTCACAGCAACAAGAGGTCTACAAAGAAAGCATACATTAAATACCTGAGAACCAAAGTCCAGCCAAATGAGATGTGAGTGAGAATCCCTGTGCCCTAATCCACTGGTGCCTCAAGCCGCTGGTGGAGCTCTAACCCCGCCCCGAGACTGCACTCAGAATCCTGAGAACCCCAGTGTCCTGACCGAGCGTGAAGCAGTTGTCCTCCAGAGCTCTGGACTAGGGTCAGGCTCAGCAGTGGATCCCCAGTGGATCCGACCTGTCAGTCAGGAGGGAAGACAGGGGCTTCCAAGGTGCACACCTGGGGTCCTGGGTGACAAGTCTGAGGGCCCAGCAATGAATCCTCTCTGAGTCACGGCACCAGAACTGTAGAAGAAACACCACAGCCGGCAAGGAAGACCTCGCTCACTACTGTAAGGGGGATGAGAGCGTGAACCTAACTGCTGAAACTGAAGGTGGGGGGTTCTAGCATGGGGTGAGCACAAGGACAGTGCTGGAGGAAGTGGGGTGGGGGCTTCTAGCACGGGGTGAGCACGAGGACAGGGCAGGAGGAAGCAGGGTGAGGGGGTTCTAGCACGAGGACAGGGCAGGAGGAACAGGGTGAGGGGGTTCTAGCATGGGGTGAGCACGAGGACAGGGCAGGAGGAAGGGGTGGGGTGTTCTAGCACAGGGTGAGCACGAGGACAGGGCAGGAGGAAGGGGGTGGGGAGTTCTAGCATGGGGTGAGCACGAGGACAGGACAGGAGGAAGGGGGTGAGGGGGTTCTAGCACAGGGTGAGCACAAGGACAGGGCAGGAGGAAGGGGGTGAGGGGTTCTAGCACGAGGTCAGCATGAGGACAGGGCAGGAGGAAGGGGGTAGGGGGTTCTAGCACAGGGTGAGCATGAGGACAGCGCAGGAGGAAGGGGGTGGGGGTTCTAGCACAGGGTGAGCACGAGGACAGGACAAGAGGAAGGGGGTGAGGGGGTCTAGCATGAGGTGAGCACAAGAACAGGGCAGCAGGAAGGGGGTGAGGGGTTCTAGCATGAGGTGAGCATGAGGACAGGGCAGGAGGAAGCGGGGTGAGGGGGTTCTAGCACGAGGTGAGCATGAGGACAGGGCAGGAGGAAGCAGGGTGAGGGGGTTCTAGCACGAGGACAGGGCAGGAGGAACAGGGTGAGGGGGTTCTAGCATGGGGTGAGCACGAGGACAGGGCAGGAGGAAGGGGTGGGGTGTTCTAGCACAGGGTGAGCACGAGGACAGGGCAGGAGGAAGGGGGTGGGGAGTTCTAGCATGGGGTGAGCACGAGGACAGGACAGGAGGAAGGGGGTGAGGGGGTTCTAGCACAGGGTGAGCACAAGGACAGGGCAGGAGGAAGGGGGTGAGGGGTTCTAGCACGAGGTCAGCATGAGGACAGGGCAGGAGGAAGGGGGTAGGGGGTTCTAGCACAGGGTGAGCATAAGGACAGCGCAGGAGGAAGGGGGTGGGGGTTCTAGCACAGGGTGAGCATGAGGACAGGACAAGAGGAAGGGGGTGAGGGGTTCTAGCATGAGGTGAGCACGAGGACAGGGCAGGAGGAACAGGGTGAGGGGGTTCTAGCACGAGGTGAGCATGAGGACAGGGCAGGAGGAAGGGGGTGAGGGGTTCTAGCATGGGGTGAGCACGAGGACAGGACAAGAGGAAGGGGTGAGGGGGTCTAGCACGAGGTGAGCATGAGGACAGGGCAGGAGGAAGCGGGGTGAGGGGGTTCTAGCACGAGGTGAGCATGAGGACAGGGCAGGAGGAAGGGGGTGAGGGGTTCTAGCATGGGGTGAGCACGAGGACAGGGCAGGAGGAAGGGGGTGTGGGGTTCTAGCACAGGGTGAGCACGAGGACAGGGCAGGAGGAAAGGGGTGAGGGGGTTCTAGCACGGGGTGAGCATGAGGACAGGGCAGGAGGAAGGGTGGAAGGTGATGTGAGTAGGCCACCTGTGTTTGTTGATTGTCACTCACAGAAGTTCGGCTCCCCCCCCGCCCCGCCAAACCCACAGAGACTGGGACGCAGGGGTCCCATCTCCTTAGTGATTCATTTCAATGACTTCACGCCCAGAACCTTGATAAAGTCGTTACTGCTCTGTGGAACATTTACATCTCAGAGGGGTAGAAAAAGGCTTTACAATCATAACTTCCTCAAGCAAATGCTTTAAGAAGGGAGGTCAGGCCAGTGGTCAGAAGAGTCCTGCCCAGAATTTGTGGAGCTGAGGGGAGAGTGACTGCCATCTTGGTGGCAGGGGAGTGATGAAGCGGGGTTGGAACTTGAGCCGCCACGCGGGGAACCGTCGCAGGTGGCACTCTCCTTAGCAGTTGATTTCCTCTGCTAACGCCACCGCTGTCCACCAGCTTGTGGTCAAGGCAACGTGGGATTAGTGGGATTATCACTGCTTCTTCTCATGAAACTTGTTGGTTCAGGATATATCACCTTTTGGGAAGCTTGGGGCCTTGGTTGGAAAGAAAGTGCCAGAAGGACAGGCTGAGCCCTGCTGCAGTCAGATAGAGAAGAGCAGTATTAAGTTAATATTATGCCAGAATATTATATATTGTTAACAGTCCCAGTAGGTTTGTTACCAAGTATAATGATTATAGATGGGATCGTACTAACCTCCACTTGGAATCCAGTGAGTGAGTGTTTGGAGTATGTTCCAGGCTGTTCTCAGGCTGTAGGAGAAAAGAAGTTAACGCTGCCCCTGGAATCTAGTTGAGGAATGACAGTCCGATATTGGGCTGTTGACCAGAATATCCTTGTTTGTTATTACCTCTGAGGGACCGGCCTGATGATGGGCCAAGACATCATTTTGCTTTTGCACACAGAATTTTGTCCCCGAGTGGTGAATAATACCAGAGAAGGTTAATTGATTTGGGCAAATTTGGACACGAAGGCTCCCCTGGATGTTGGAGTGGAGGCTGGAGCAGCCAGTGGGACCAAGGGGTCTCTCGGATGGGCTTTATTAACAGTCCAGTAACGAACCTGGACATCTCTGTTGTCCTTGGGGTGAGAAGCAATTCAACCTTCATGCCCGCTGAGCCCAGCGCCCCTCCCGTGCAAGCGGACGCTCGTGCCGGTCCCCACCGCTGGTGGGGGGATCGAACCCACCGTTCACTGTGGACTCAGAGCTGTCACCAGACTAATTTTCACTGGAACAAAGAAGCCGCTTCAAAACCAGGGGCTCAGCGCAAAGGAGGGTTCTTTCATCCAGGTCATCATCCTACATTTTCCCTGTTTAATAAACTAAAAGTCGGAAAATGTCGAATTTGGATCCTTTATTAAGCGGATTCTGCAAGTATGCACAGGCCTTCAAAAGTGTGTGTGAGTTTTATATGCCTACAAATTTAAAAGACGTGTTTGAACATCCCAGGTGACCGCCAGGCGGGACTTGGGACAGGCGCATAGAAAGCTAGAAGGGGCAGCGTAGTGTGTATTTTTCCGTCCCTCTGGGAATGAGGAAGGGGTTTGTCAGAAAATTTGCTGGAGAGCCTGCATTTTGACTCTATGATAATAGCTAACCTGCTGCTTTCCAATTTTTATCAGAGCATCCAGGAAGAATAGGATTTCTGTTGGGATTATGCACTAGAAAAAAAACTTTCCAGGGAGATACGATAATGGGGAAAGACAGGTGGGTATCAAACCAGGGATTTTTTTCTAGACCTCGCTATTCCTTCTCGATACCAACATGGTAAATATTTCCTAGCAAAATGTACTTACTCATGATAATGAAGTTAAACTTTTGTCGTCTTAAAAAGGACGATTCTTGGCATGGCGAGGCTCTGCCTGACGGAGGATCCGTGGCGCCTCTCTCTAGAGCGTGCACGCGCGCGCGTTGGTTTTGCATAGACAGCTGGATGCATCTGGAGCAAGTTGCATCTTGGTGGAGGTTTTTTTGAACTATTGCCGGTAATGAAGTTAAATGGCTGTACCTTAATTTTGAATATTTGTCTCCTGGTTTTTGTTTTTGTCAATCCTTGCAGTTTCTGAACTTCATTTTCATGTGTGTTTTTTAAAGATTACTTTCAATCTAGACCCTAGGGAATTATTAAAAACTATAAACCAGAGAAACAGATTCTCAAATCTGGTGTATCAGTTTATAAGGGTATGCAGTACGGCCTTGTTCTTGTTGTTGTTGTTGGACAAATTTTGACTTTCCTGTGTTCCCCAGAGACTACGTTCCAAATTACTCTGCCTGTGTGAGCTCACTGATGAAGAAAGGGTTTTGGGGGGACAGCAGGGAAAGAAGATCCAATCTTCCTTTGGGACAGGCTTTAATTTTGAGAGTGCATCAATTTTAGCTCAGCATGTGGATCGCATGCAGCGCATCCCATCCACCAAAGGAGACCTGAACTTGCATTTCTTTCTCTCCGTGGCTACTCTCCTGCAATGGAAAGATTTAGACATTCGCTCAGAAGAGGAGGTCTGTATGCATGTAGGCCCCAGCATCAGACGGCTTGATTCAAGTGTTGTTTTTAAGCTTCTCTCCAGATGTTTGACAATATGTGAACACAGCTGTATTATCTTTACCAAAATAGTCGATTTTGCTGCAGTCCTATTAGATAGCATTTCCTCTCCATCTTTTTGTTTTGTTTTGTTTTAAAATATGGCTAAGAAGGAGAAGGCTGGATTGTAGGAAAGGAGCAGAGAGCGAGCGTGCCACGGGGCTGGAAGAGGCCGTGCAGGAGGGAGGACTTGGGACAGCCCCAGTGACCCCGTGGGGACCGATGTGCTGGTTCCACAAATAAGATGATGCAGGGCCCCAGCCATGGGGCGAGGACCTGGAGGTCAATCCCAGCCCAGTTTACGAGGCCCTGGGTGGCTTACGAGTCACCCTGTCCTTTCTTTATAGTTGCCGACATCATGCAAGATTGAAATTCTCATCCATCCTTCTTCTCTCCCCCTAAGCGGCGATATTCTCGGTGATTTCAATAATAACTGCCATTCTGTGAGTGCTTACGACGTGCCAGGCTCGTCAGTAAGTCACTGCAGCTGCTTCCCACACCCAGTGTGCGCGGAGGCGGGGGCCACCTGTCCGGTTCAGGGAAGAGGAACGGTCTCAGGGATGGGAGGCGCCCCACTGCCCAAGGTCACACTCTCTTCATTACTGAGTCTCAAAGCCACCCCCCCGTTTACCTGAGGCCTGACCCAAACCATAATGACTGATAAAGAACGACCCGTACACTTGAACTCACCAAGCTCACATTCATTAAACACTCTCCATTTCAGTGGATTCTTTTTGAAAGCTTACATTGACGAGCTCTTGGTTCTCCACGCTTTCCCTTCTCGTGGGGACTCTGGGGCCCCGTCTTGGAAACATCGTCTGGAGTGTGCTGAGCAGCCCCGCCCTTGCCCTCAATGCGCGAGCTACACCTGCTTCAGCTTCCCTCCCATGTCCAGAATCTCGGTGTGGGCTCCATCCCCTGGCCCGTGGCTGACCCCAACGCCAGCCCCCTTGGTGATCAGCTGAGTGCATGGCCCAACACCCCCACCCCATGTCACAGAGCTCCTCGCCGGCCCCAGACCCCAGAGAGAAAGTCGCTCCCATCAGGCAGGACATCCCCCTGGAGCCGAAGGCCAAGGCCAGACCTCCCTCTGGGCAAGGCTAACCTCCTGACCACAAGGCTCGGCTTCCAGAACTGACTCCGGGGCTTCCGTAGTCTGACTTTGGCCACTTCCCAGGAAGCTGCTGTTATTAATGTAGTTCATGGGGGGTCAATCTGTGAAGTCCACGGCATCGACTGATGAGTCTCGTGGGCAGACACTGGCATGTATTTTTCCAGAAAGCAGAATTGAACACGTGTGCGCTTCCCGTTTTCATGGGGATCCCCTATTTCCCTCGTGCTGGCAAAGAGGCTTAGCTGGTTGCCCACAACATTTGGTCGCGTGGTAAAACTCTGTTTTTACTTAATGTTCTTCCAGTTAAAAAGTATGATATGATATGAAATTGGCGACCCGTCCCCTGCACTTGACACCAGGCCTTGATGTCGTGGGGGGGAGGGGAGAGGGCAGAGCCCCAGCCCGGGCGTTTGCCGATGACTGGGGTGTATCCTATGGCCTGTTTCAAGCCCTGAACGTGGATCTGGAAGGGATGAACGTTGCATCTCCTCATATGATATTTGTGCCCTTGGCTCCAAGAGACTTAAGTATCCCGTGGTGTTCACATTAGCAGGATGTAGTGAAATAATTAGGAAGTGAGAAATTTTGAGTCTTCATTGCCCAGGGTTTTAAAATAATGTATTATTCGTGAGTTGCTACCGTTTAGCTTTTAACAGCAGGCTGACCAGTGTTCTGGATATTTAACAGCAGGCTCCATCGAGTTGATAGGAGTCCGCCGCAGGGGTGGGGCTGTGATCAGGGGGCCTGCCAGCCCCTCTTGTGGGGGCCACGCGTCTCCCTGTCTCGTCTCTGCCAGCATGTTGTTCTCTCCATTCCAAGGTCTTTATTTCCAGAAGTAACCTATTTCAGGAGCTCGTGTGTTAACCAACAGACCCCATAACTTAATTCATAAGCAGAAAGTTGAATTTCTGGTTCACTTAGCAAATTGTGTATAGTTCTCGGTTCTGTGCACTTGTAATAAAATGCTTCAGGGGTTTCAAAAGTCCATCGTGTCTGTATGGTTTTCTTAAAGTGACTTTAATAAGGCGTTGAGCGCAGATGGCTCACACACAGACACACGTGTGTCCAGGAGGAGGGAACACGGATTCCAGTGACCAGCTCTGTACACATGTCACTGCGGGCCAGGTTGTGTGTTCACGGTGCGCCTTCTGGATTCTGTTGCAAAAGGCACTGCAGAATAATGGACACTGCGTCTCCATAAAGATCCAGGCTGCTTGGTGGAGGGTCACAGAGGATGAGTTTTTAACTTCCTCCATCTCCTGGATCTTTAGAAAACATCTACCTGGCGAGGTGTTCCTTTGTAATGGAATAGTGCATTATTATTGGTGTTCCTTGATAGAAAAGAAATGCAGTGCCTTAGGGATTGTAAATATCATCGACTCCCACAGGTTGGGAGAGATGCCGCAATATTTCTTAGACTATTAAGAAAGCTGCTCTTACCTAAGATAGGAAAAGAGATGAGTTTTATAATCACTGTGCCCTGGGTGACGTGGGTGAAGCAATCAAGCCCTCTCTTTAAGACATAATTATGATTGCTTTCAACATTCTTTTTTCTAGAAATATCCTTTTTTCCTTTTGCTTTTTTTTTGATACTGCCTGGGGCATTTTTATACGTTCTATTAAGAAAATTCCTGCTGTGGCAGATGCTACCAGCAAATACTCTAGAGCACTCTGTTGTTCCTGCCTTGGATGAGGTTTTATAGCATTACTGAGCATTTCAGAACATTCTATCAAGAGTGCAAGCTGCAGGGTTCGGTTGTAAACTTAGGGGTTTTCGTTGCCATTTTAGAAACCTGGTTCCTAGTATGATCTGTTGCCAGAATCTCTGAAAATATCAAACACCCACGGCCCACACTGCATGAGCAGAATCTTCCGTTCAGCTTTCCTGTGTGATGCCTGCTGATTAGAGCAAGCCCATGGCATTAATGAGGTGCGTTATTTGCGAAGCCTGCCGTGCATGAACTAGCTGGGAGGTTCGGGGAACCGAGGGGCTGTGTGTGTGTGAGGTCGACCACTGCCCAGCCACTTTCTCCCCCGACTACCATGAGCGCAGTTCAAAAAAGTGCAAGTGAGAATGTGGGGTGTCTGCCGACTTCTCTGCAGAGAAAGTCAGCTGTACCACAGGGCGGAATTGGACGTGTCCCCAGCCTCCCCCAGGCTGCCACGCCTTCAGACGCCCAGATCGGAAATCTGAAATCCCATTCCACCAAAATGACTTTGCCCAGAAACACGATGCTCCAGTCAGGTGCTCAGAAACACGGTGCTCCAGTCAGGGACCTCAAGGCCCTACCCCCAGCCCCTCCCACCTTCCCCTTCTTTGCTGTAAGACTTCTGTCTCCCTCCCATCCCTCGTCCCTCTCCTTCTATCCCTCACTCTCCCTTCCCTCTCCCTCCTCCTCCCCCTCTCTCCCTTCCTCCCCATCCCTCTCCCTTCCTGTCTCTCCCCAGAAGCTTCATGCCTCTCAGTAAACCTCACCCCTGCTTTTGTGGCAGTCTAGAAATATTTGTGCCCTTGCTGTTGTACCGTCGACTACAAATGAGCACCACATGAGATAAAATTGCAGTGTGTTGGTTTAGTGACTTTGCAAGAAATCTTCCTTCCTTCGGCAATAGGGTTTTGCATTTGCCTGTGAGTGTTGTGGCCAAAGACAGAATTCCAGGCAATGGGAGAATCAGCCTAGGCACTGAATGTGGTCCCTTGGGGGCAGGAGGGGGTCTTTGTGTTGTCAGGACTAGAACAATGACACTGATGATGGTTAGCATTGCCGGGTGGTCCATGCCAGAACTCCTGGTAGTAATTTGAAAAACCTTGAACTCCATGCTTAATTCTGCTTAATGAGGAAACTGGATGGTTCTTTGCTGGTTTATTAAAGGCCAAACACACAATTTTTACATCAGACTCAGGTTTTAAAATTTTGTTGGAGTTTCTTTAAGTTCTTATTCCATAAATGTTTTGCTCATTTCAGCCCTGTGTTGAGTCCTGAAATAGCAAAGTCCCAGGAAAGCGGGCAGGTCTGAGTGCTGGCTCCTGTCCTTGGGAGGATGGAAGTCAAAGTCAAAATGTACAGATCATCCCTGCCTGCCAGACTGAGCTAGAGTGTGTGCATGCTCTGAACCCATGTCCTAACCATGCAGGTGCCTATGGATGTTCCTGAACATAGACACACAACACATACGTGCACATATGTGAATGGATTTCATCCTACAGCAAGGCTACGGGAGGGGTTCTGTTACTATCCCCACCTCACGGCTGAGGGAGCTGAGGCTCAGGGTCATGCACTCAGCCAGCGAGACACGGGTGGTGCCGACCAGCCTCACCCCGCCCACCAGCCACCAGCCCTGCCCAAACTCCACCCTTCTGGGCTCTGTGCGGAGAAGGCTCTGCAGGGGGGTACTAGGCTGGGTGAAACCGACCAATGAATTTAAACTATTATGTGTATTTGGAAGCTTTTCCAAAATAAAACAATATTTCAGAATGTGGTTGAGGAGATGCAGTTGGGGACAGGATCAGGTCTGTGGATAGGCGTAGGTGGGACAATGATCAGGGCCACTGGGATGAGATCATGGGCCAAGCTCAGAGCATGGGTCAGGGACAGGGGACAGAGGGAGGCGGAGTGCACTTCAGAGAGTGGGGAAGACCCGCTCTGTCCTGAGGCTGCTGGAGAGCAGAAGGAGACCCACATGATGACTGAGGTGCTCAGGTGGCAGGAATCCCCTGGTGACAGAACCCACACCTGATGCTCCTGAGACTTTGAGCACGCCTGAGCTCACCTCTGTCTCCAGACATAACCACTAGCTACATGTAGACACTTAAATTTAAGTGAACTAAAATCAAGTACAAAGAACGGTCAGTTCCTTAGTCATGTTTCAGGTGCTTAGTGCCCACGAGTGGCTGGTGCTGCCCTACTGGGTGCTCCTTCCCTGCGGAAGGTTCTGTTGGATGGGATGACATTCCGATGTCCCTCTTACTTCTTGCTGCCTCAGGAGGAGTGACGCTGGGCAGATGTCTTTGGACGATAGTGACATTCGATGCTCTTCAATGAGGAGAAAGTTTCTAATAGAAAAACAGGGTTTCTGGCCGTCACGTTTCTTGGTATTTACCGAAAGGAGGTTGAAAACTTAATGTCCACACAAAAACCTGCACATGGATGTTTACACCAGCTTTATCCAGAATTGTCAAAACTTGGAAGCAGCCAAGGTGTCCCTCGGTAGGTGATGGATAAATAAACCGGCCCATCCAGACAGCGGAACATCATTCAGCACTAACAAGAAATGAGCTATCAAGCCATGAAAAGGCATAGGGGAAACTTAATTCAAACCGCTAAGTCGAAGAAGCCAGTCTGGAAAGGCTGTACACTGTGTAATTCCAACCATATGACTTTCTGGAAAAGGCAAACCTACGGAGATGGTAAAAGATCAGCGGTCGCCGGGGGTGGGGGGGCAGGAGGAGCATAGCGGGATTTTAGGGCAGTGAAACCACGTCTGTGTGACACTGTGTTGGTGGATCCCATCATTGTAGGTTTGTTCAGCCCCGCTGAATGCACAGCACTGAGAGGGAACCACAGGTAAACCATGGATTTGGGGCGGTAAGGACGTGTCCGTGTAGGTTCATGGATTGTGGCAAGCGCTCAGCTCCGGTGGGGTGTTGGTGGTGGGGAGGCCGTGCGTGTGGGGGGGCAGCAGGCATGCAGGAAATCTCTGTGCCTTCACCTCAATTTTGCTGTGAACCTAAAACTGTTCTAAAAAATGGCCTATTAAAAAAAAGGATTTCAAGTTTAGCCTTTCTCCAAGTTGACCCTCACCTAGTCTTCTATAATAAGTTTACCACTTTCGGGGTGAACTTGGAGGGAGACCTGCAGGGACAGGTGCGTCCATGCTGCACGTCTGCCGTTGAACTGTCCCTGGCTTCCCGGCGGGCCCCGTGTTACCCTGCGTTTAACACACGGCGAACCACGATCTGAACGGCCCGGAGGGGAGCTCAGTCCTCCAGCAGGACCACCCTGCCAGGAGCAGTGCCCCCTCCGTCCAGCCCACTGCTCCCCAAGAAGACTGCATGTCCCCCCGCCTCCAGGGTGACCCCCTCCTGGAGCCATTTACAGCCCTGATGCCGGGCGAATGCTTTAAAAGGTCGTCTTCTCAAGAAGGTTTCATGGGCTGGGAAATAATTCCTTTCTCCCACCTGATACACAGACATAGAGCTTTAGTTGTTTAAAATAAAACATCAACATAGTTTATGGGATGTAAATAGAAATTCTGTAAGATGAGGCGCCGAAGCTGTCTGTAATTGTGCGAGCGGTGACATTTCCTTCCGCCTATTGGCAGGGATCGTGGCTGTTCTGAGTACAAAAATATGCCTCTAAATCGGGAACTGTCACCGGCGCCCCAGACAGCAGGGAGGCTCGCCGGGAGTGCCTGGGTCCCAGATGCCGCACGCCCTGGTGGACCATGAGTGCACTGGTGCCCAGGGGCGTACGCGGGAGGGGAAAGGGTGCAGTAGCTCTCATCCATGCCGGGACGGGAGGATCTGGGTGGCCAGGCCAGGCATGGGTGTTCAGCCTCAAAACGCATCACCAAGTGGCCCCTGGTTTGGGGACAGCAGTGGACACCCTGGAGCAGTGGGGACGCTGCTGTGTTTTGAGTGTGACCTGATTTGCATTCCCAACAGCGGATCTCGTTCTCTGTGTGTCTGGGTGGGTTTGGGCTGCTGGAGCAGCCTGGGGCTCAGAGAGCAGACACTCGCTCCTCACGGTTCCGGAGGCCGGGAAGCCTGACATCAAGGCTCTGGCAGATCGGCTTCCTGCTGACGGCTGTCCTCCCAGCTTGCAGGCGGCCACATTCGGGCCACGTCCTCACGCAGCAGACAGAAAGCTCTGCTGTCTCTTCCCCTTCTTATGAGGACACTGATCCCATCACAGGGGCTCCACCCTCATGACCTCATCTACCCCTAATCACCTCCCAAAGCCTCACCTTTAAATACCATCACGTCGGGGGTTAGGGCTTCAGCAGGTGTGTTTTGGGGGACACAAACATTCGGCCATAGCAATATGATTGACGAGGACCCAGGGCTCCATCCAGCAGATGACACAGCTTCCTGGTGGACAACAAGTTGTATGTTCATGCAGCACATTTATGAAGTGCCTGCTGCATGCTAGGTACCACGGGTGTCCTGAGGGCACAAAACGAATACGCATTACTTTCCTCTGTCCTGGGGTCAAGGACCAGAGCGTAGCAGACAGGGAAGCAAACAGCCATTGTGACGTGAGGCGCACATAATGGAGATGAACTGTGTTTCCTTCACCACGTTATAGAGGTGACGTAAGAAAAGCGCTCTCTTTCGTCCACCATTTCTGGAGCTTTTAATTCCCTTGTGTAGAACCAGACTTCCCTGGTGGCATTTTCCTTCTGCCCAGAAGATCCTTATCATGCCTTATAGGGCTGGTCTGCTGGTGATGAATTCCTTCAGCCTCTGCATTCTGAGAAAGACTTTATTTTGCCATTTTTTAAGAGAGTTTTGCTGGGTATAGAATTCTTGGTTTGGGGGCTTGGGGGTTTTTTATTTGTTCCTTTTGTCTTTCAATTATTTTGAAAATACAATGCAAGGGTTTTCTGGCTTGTATCATTTCTCTGGCAAAATCTGCTGTCCCTCTTATCTTTGTTCATCTGTACATAGTGGGGAACCGCCCCCCCCAGCTCTGGCTGCTTTTAAGATTTTCTTTTTTATCACTGGTTTTAAGCAACTTGATCATAAACTGTGGTAGCCTGGTTTTCTTGATGTTTCTTTTGTTTGGGGTTCTTTGGTAGAGCTTCTTGAGTCTTTGGATTTATAGTTTTCATCAAATTTGGAAAATTTCAGTCATTATTAGTTCAAATACTTTTGCTCCCCTGCCCCCATCTCCTGTGGAAATTCTAATTATGTCTTTAACAAGCTCTGCTTCAAAGCATCCAACAACTCGCTGACTCTTTGTTCTCTTAAATTATTTTTCCTGTATCATTAGGATGCTTCCTGTTGGTGTGTCTGCAAGTTTGAGGTTTCCTTTCTCCTGCAGTGTCTAGTCTGCTCCTGATCCCAGTGCACACCCCATCTCAGACTCTGTGGCTTTCACCTGTACAAGTCTGATGCGGGACACGCTCCTGTGTACCCACCTTCAGGAACATGCGGAATAGAGCTGTAATAACTTCCTAATGTCCCTGCCTGCTAATTCTCTCCCTCTGATCTTTTTTATTGATCTCATTTTCTCATTATGGGTCATATTTTTCTGCTTCTTTGTGTGCCTGGTATTTTTTATGAGATGCCAGATACGGTGAATTCCACTGCTGTGTCGGTAGGCGTTTCTGGGCTCCCATTAATATTCTTGATCTGTGTTCTAGGACACAGGTAAGTCACCTGGAAACAGTTTGATCTGTTTGGATCTTGCTGTTTAGTTTTGTGGAGGAGGACAGGGCAGTATCCAGCCCAGGGCTATGTGTGTTCCACTACTGAGGCAGTGTTTGTCTTCAGTTATCTGCTTAGTGTGCTGTGAATTGTGAAGCCTGTCCCCATTGGTGGGGACACAAACCATTTCCAGCCCTAGGTGAGCTCCCCTGATGCTTTCAGGTGGTTCTTCTAGATGAGGATGGTTTCTCACAGGTGTTCTCTGATCGTGTTCAGCCCAAGACTGAAGGAAGCCCCTCCGCACAACTCTGCAGCTCTTTCTCGAGTATATATTCTGCCTTATTACTTCTAAGCCCCTTCCCCTCCCAGACCCTCACTGCATCTCAGCCCAGGGAAGCCCTGGGCTCTGCCTGGGTCCCCCTTCTTGGGCCCAAGCCTGGAAGCTCTCTAGGCAGTTAACTGGGGCAATGCTGGGCTTGCCTGTATTTCCCCTCTCCACAGATCACTGTCCTGTGCTCCCTGGTATCCGGTGTCTAAACACCACAGTTCATACGTTCTGTTTAGAGTTTTGGATGTGAGCCGGGTGGTGGGTCAGTCTGGGCTCTGTGGCCCCATCTTGGTGGGCAGCCCCCTTCACCACTTTGCTCCAGGTCCTATCACAGTGCCTGGCAAACAACACGCTTGTGTAGAAACAAGTGTAGCATTGGTGCCAATCTGCTAGGTCCTCAGGGGCCTCTCTGCAAGAGCAAGAGCAAGAAACCCATATGGTGTCAAGTTTTGGTGGTTGACCAGGTGCCAAAGTGGTGAAGGGGCAGGAGGTGGGGTGGTGGCACGGGGAAGCCAGAGCCTGTGGGGGCAGGCAGGAGCTGCTCCATGGCCGGGTGCCCGGGAGCGTTGTGTGTGGGCGCTGGGCTGTGTGGTGGGGACACATAAGGACGTCTGGTTTGCCCGCCTGGCATTTCATCCCTGCCCCACCCAGAGCTCAGAGAGGGAGAATTGTGAGCTCAGTTGTCTAGTGCTGACACCAGCTTGTTGAATTTAAGGAGGTTGTGCCCGTCCTCTGAACCTCAATTGGGTGGCCCGTACACTGGGGCTAATCCCACACGCTCTGTCCACACACACAGTCCCAAAGCTAATGCAGCCCAGATGCTGCTGTTCATTTTAAGCATGCTCACACTGATTTTTCTACCAGACTCTCCAAGGACTTCGGTGAGAGGCCAGGGGGCAGAGGGCTTCGTCTGTCCTACGGATGAACAAAGTGAAGCACACAGTTTGAGCACCATTGCCATAGGCCACACAACTGGGCTGTGACCATCCTCGGTCTAGAACTCAAGTCTCTCGATGGCAGTCTGAGTCCCCTTTGCCCTGCGCTGGGCATCCTGCACGGAAATGTTGCCCCCTGGGAGCATTGGGCAAGGTCAGGAGACGTTCACCGTCACAGCTCCGGCAGAATGCTACCAGACCCTGGCGGGTAGAGGCGAGGGAAGCTGTGAACACCCTGCAGTGCCCAGGGCAGCCCCACATGCCAGGGAATAGGGCCGAGGTCTGCACTTTCCTGTGCATGGGTCTGAAAACCCTGAAGGGCACAGCCACGTGCTTGGTGTCACGTTCCTGCCTTTGTCCCGCGTGTCTAAGGAGAATGCATCTCTTAAAACCCTGTCATCTGTGCACTCATGGAGGTGAGTTTCCACCCAAACTTCAGGGGGCATGCAGGGTTTGGGGGAGCAAACGGTACATCATCCCACAGGCGTGTCTCTTTCTGGAGGCCCAAGCCCAGGCCCCGCATGCAGCTCTAGTTTGGTGTAATAAATGCAGGAACAGCTTAAAAGGAATCACCCTCTGTCTCTCGTTCCTGCTCTCCATGCTTCTCTGTGTATAAAAACATCAGAATATGGGAGGTTTTTTTCTCAGGGACCAAACTGCTTCAGCAAATGGTTTTCAAATACAGTAAAATTCTTCTAATTGTTTACTTAGGAGACGTCCTGTATGATATATTTTTTTCAGTTCCATACATAGCCATGGACTTTCTGTCTCTCTTCTACGATGGCTTCGTGTTTCCCCGTGGGCTCTCTCGAGGTTCAGTGAGACTGGCCCTGAGCACGAGGCCTGCGGCTTCATCTTCCAGGAAAACGTTCCCTGTTGATTCCGAGAGCCGTCGCTCAGGAATTCCACTCTCCTTTGGCCCCAATGCTCCTGCTCATTCCAGTTGCATAACTTCTCTGCAAAATGCAGATTAGCCGAGGAATGGTTCTGCAGGGTCCTGCAAATGCCAGGTGTTACCAGAGATCTGGCAACGGGAGGATGCCGACATGCACTCATACCAACCTTTTCCAAAGCGCGTATGTGTCTGTCCCCAGTTTGCATTTCTTTGATTCATAAAGAGATGCTGATGAAAACACTCAGCCCATTTCAGCCACACAGATTGCGGTCAGGGCTACTTTAGTGCATTCTGGTGGCAGGATTTCTCCGCCAGGCCCAAGCTCTACTCACACTGGGCCTCTCGGGGCCTCCCCGCCCTCCTGCTAGCAGGGCCTAGACGTCGCTCAGCTGACTCCCCGCCATGTGGCTGGACGCTGGGAGGGGGGGATGTCATGTGACCCAGAGCCAGCGCATCAGTATGTTCATTGCCCTGGCACCTCTCCACGTAGGGATGGACTGTTGCCCACGGGGTTGACGTGAGAACATCGACAGCAGTAGCAATCACTGATAGGGCACTTATCCCATGCCAAATACTGTCCCCGTGTCCGCCCATGAGACAGGCCATGCCATCATCATCCCCATTTTACAGATGAAGAAACTGAGGCACAGGGTTTCAACAGCTAAGGAATGGTGGAGCCGGGATCTAAAACCGGTCAGTCAGCCCCGACACCGAGCTGGTCCAAAGCACTGCTTCCTGCCACCACAAACTTTTGGGATAGAGAAGGTTTCTTTCCTCTGGATCTGCTGAGCCCACTGCTGGGGGCCAGCCAGGTAGCAAGGTAACAGGGAGCGAAGCTCAGGCAGAGGGAGGCAGAGCTGAGACATGAAGAGTAAGAGCTTGATCTTTGATTAGTGCCTGGATCCAGCTATACCTGAAGGATACTCCCAGACATTACATTGTAGCTGAAGCCTACCTGCATTTGTGACTTTTTCACCAAACCGTTCTAATCTAATCTAATCACGCAAGCTCAAGACCATGAGTATTGTGCGTGTCTGTCTCTACCTCTGCCCCCATCTTGCCAGTTGCTTATAGAGACAATTATAAGACTTCTCCCCGCCCCCCCCATACACACCCTTCAGCATGACAGTGATGCTCTTCCCTCCAGAGGGTGGCCTCGGCCAGGTGACCTGCTTTAGCTAATGGGACGTTAGCACACGTGCCCTGAGCCGAGGGGTGGGCCTCTTTGACTGGGGTTGGGACCTCAGATCGGGATGTGGAGCCCGAGCTGCTCAGAGGCCTCGTGAAGGAGAACCAGGGCAGCCCACCAACAGCCCCGTGATGGGTACATGCCGCCCAGCAAACAGGGGCCTGGCTGCTTCTCGGCTGACCCCGGCGAGACTTGCCAAAGACCCGTCTGGATTGCTGGTCCATAGGGATCCTGCAGAGCAAACCAAACAAATCAAAGCATCTGAATCCTGGTTTTGCCCCATCACATCTTGTTTTTACCTTCTTGGCCTTTCTGATGAGTCTTTCTGATGCCCTGGTCACCTCATGGCTGGCCACACTCAGGTACTTCCCTCCCCAGCCTCCTCTTTGTTCCAAACCTGCTTCTGGATGCTTCTCCCCCTCTTCTGTCGCAGACACATTTTCCTAAAACACGACCTTCACCTTGCCCTTCCCTGTAGGTCCTCCTGGCCTCTGGGACATGCGGCCACATGCCTGATTGCATGCAACATCCCAAAGTCCAGGCTTGCCTGGCCTCTCAGACTGGCCCTGCACCAGGCCCCCATTTGCATCCTCCCCCAGAGTAAAATGTCACCATGCCATGAACATGCCCACATTTTCCTGTTTTGTCCTAATACTCCTCAAGATTGTGCACTTTTGTCTTTCCTGGGATTCCACCAACTCTTGAAGACCTGCTTCCACTCCCGGCTTCTCCACGAGCCCTTCAAAGAGCACAGTACGGGGCAGCATTGCTCCCGCAGAGCACTGCTCAGCTGCTCACGCCCAGAGCGCGCACTGGCCAGGAGCGCGTCCTCGTCTCTCCATCCTGCTCACCTCTACAGCCGGACCACTGCTCTCCCGCTCGTTTGCCCTCGTTCCTTTTATCACCACGACCAGGGGGCAAGCAGCCTAAGAGCCAGGGCAGCTTTGCCTGTCGGTGGTCTGTAATAGCTGTAATGACCGCGCTCTGGAAGGCTGCACCTGCGGAGCGTGCCCGCCCTGGCGGGCACCCCGGGCAAGTGTGCATCAGTTCCCGTCCGAGCGCTCAGGCTCACCAGAGTGGGAGGAGCTGTTATGATCCCGCTCGCCTGAGGCCCAAGGGCGAAGGGACTTGCCCAGGAGCCCAGCAGGGTTTGAACCCGTGTCGTATGTGTGTGGATTCAGCTCCGACGCTCTCCCCCACCTGCCTCCTTGTGCGTGTTTTTATCCCCTCTATTCTCGGAGCAGATGTGATCAGATCAGAGCGTAAAGCTGCCCGTGCCTTCCTGGGGCTGCTGGGGTGCACGCGTGCACGCAGAACGAGCACGAGGACATGCTGCAGCAGTTCCCTGCTGAGAAGCAGGGAGGCCACCCACCCCGGCCCACAGACTCAGTCCTCGAACTGAGCCGGAACACGGTGCTTCATTGTGATGATGTTGGCAAAGGAGCTGGGTTCTCCAGGATTGAAGTCAGCACCCCTGTTTCACTGTGGAATGTGGTTGGCAGCCACGGGCTTTTCTAGATCTCCCCGATAGAGAATTGTATTCAATTGACATTTTTAATATAATTACAGGGTGGCAGGGAGACGTGCCCAGCTTCTGTTTTACACTACGCTCTCTGACTCTTCCCTCTCTGGCTGGATTTTGGGCAGCTCTTGTGGATCTCAGCACCACACTCCCTCCCAGAACATGGCAAGTGCTGAAAGGGGCTTGCAGGTTATCTCTTGGAGATTCAGGGATCCAATCAGCAAATGTGCACTGAGCCTGCGCACCCGGCCAGGGATGGTGTTAGGTCCCAGGGATGCGCAGCCGCAGGAGACAGACCTCCGGCTTCGCAGAGTGGCCGCGTTTGGGGGAGATTTCCGTGGCAGGCTGCCAGACACGGTCCAGGTGGGCACCTGGGGACAAGCAAGGTGCCAGTGGGAGGGCTCGTGGCCCTCTCCATGGCCTCAGTGAAGTGTCCTTGTGGCAATGAGAAGGGATGCTCCTGCCCCCTGCGAAGGGCAGAGTGACTGGAATGAATGAGCCCTGGCTACGGACCCCTGGCTAGCTGGTGGCCAGACAGCTGTCCGTGCCTCGGTGCCCAGTGCAGGCTTCAGCCAACGTCCAGCCTCCTGCCAGCCAGGCCCCCGGCAGCAGACGCTGAATTACTTCACTCAGGTCCTGGTCCCCACGCTTCTCCTGGTTCTCCCTTGATCAGAGGGAATCAACACAGGCCATCAGCACACATTCCCTACACCTCTCAGAGTCGAGACCAACAAACCTCTGCTTGCACCGCTCACATGCTTAACAAGTTATTTTCACGGATGTGGAGTGCCAGAAAGCCAGGATGTGCCATCTGACAAGTGAGGACCGAAGTGGGCAGTGTTTGCCTCCGTGGGGGGGGCAATGCTTCTCTTTTTCCTTCACGTCTGAGATACCATGAACTGAAAAAATCCATAAACACATTAAAGAAACTCAACTAAAGGCAGAATGTTGCGTGTTGTCCCATCCAGCCACCCGCCTCCTGCTGGGAACTTCACACCTCCCCCAGAAACGTGGGCCGTGACCTGAGCAGGTGCACTGGCCCCACAGCCCCGTGGCCCGCGGTCAGGCCTGTGAGCACCAAGGGGCTGACGGGTCAGTGCCCACCGCCGGGCAGGAGCCCCACGGGACTGGCACTCATGTGGACGTCACCATCCCGTCCCCAGACAAGTCCGGGGCCACGAGCAGGAAAGTGCCTGCCGGTGCTGCTGCCGACAAGGGTGCGGATCTAATGTCACCACTTTAATAAGGACAGCGCATCACATGCGTCGTTTCGGCTTCAACCATCGCTGGAAATCGGTCCTCCTGTTGTGCTACCTCAGGTGGGAATCCGCTTTCTAAGATACGAGTTTACTTCCCCAGAGTATTGCAGGCGCTTGGAGGGAAGGAGCATGTCTGACTCTCGGGGCCCGGCAGACGGAGGACGCATGGAGTGTGCTTGATTCAGGCGTGTGTTTGCTCAGGGCGTGTATTTATGTAGCGCCACCGTAGACCAGGCACTGAGAATACACAGCCAAACGAAAGAAACGCTCCCCACCCCCCTGGGGATTTCAGGCAAGAGGAGGACAGAGACAGCAAGCAGTTCATGAATAAACGTGCATGGAAACCTTGGAAATGCCCTGCAAGAGCAGGTGCTCCGAAAATGTGAGCGGGGGGCTTATTTCATTGAAGAAGGGAGGTCGGAAATCCCTCTCTGAGGAAGGGGCCTCCTCCAGGAAGCCCCCTGAGGAGGAGTTAGGTGTTTATTCAAAGCACAGGAGACAGACCTTCTCAAGGAGACTGAGCGTGTGCAAAGGCCCTGGGGCAAGGGCTCGGCCTGTTTGGGGCAGGGGAAAGGGATGGTGGAGAGGGTAGGCAGGGGCCATGTCCTGTGGGGATTCAAGAGCCCTGCTAAGGACTGTGGCTTTCACCTCAGGTGGTGGCCTTTTGGATCCATGGAGCCATGAAAGCCAGACAAGCAGTCCACTTAGGTCGTGGGTACAGACAGGATTAGACTGACAGTGGGAGGGCTTCAGGTGTGATTGGAACCCCATCCTGTCGTGGATCCTGGGGAGAAGTCGTGGGCCGGCTGGGGTTTGCTGGGGCAGCAATGTGTGCAGGGGCGGGGTGGAGCGCCAGAACGGGGAATCAGGGCAGGACGGAGAGTGCATCCTTGGGCCCGGGAACATGGAGGCACCCGCGGGTCCCCGGAGGCCTGTCAGAGAGAGGCTGGCTGTGGTCCTGGAGCTGGGAGAGGGGTCGGGCGCGGAGGGGTGTGGGCTGCATCGCCCGCTGGGCGCCAGGTGTGGTGACGTCGGGAAGGGCTGGTGGGAGGCACGGGGTCGGGGCAGGACCTCCCGCCACCTGCAGTGGGACTTCGAATGAATCCTTGTGAGCACAGCGCTCACATGCTGCGTTGTTGCGCTTGGCCTCAGCCCTGGACCCTCCGCTCCTTCCATATGCACCGCCCGCTTCGGGCCCCCGCAACGCGGCCGCAGGATTTGGGGGGTCGGCTCCCATGTGGCGTCTCAGCTGGTTCCTAGAATGCCGGCCCTGGGCAGTTCTCCCACCCCGTCCTCCTCCCCGTCCCTCCCAGGAGCTGAGAGCCGCAAGCTGCCGGCCGAGGCAGCCCTGCGGCAGGTTAATCTGCACAAGCCCCTCGGCTGATCTCACCGGAATCCCTGCTCCTCACACGGCATCTGTCAGAGCCCAACAGCTGGGTGTCCAGCTGCCACGTTCACCCGTGGGGGACCTGTCACCACGCCAGTCCGCTTTGTCGCTGGAGTTGGATTCAGAGCCGCACAGCCCCGCCCGCGGCCGCAGTCTGCACGCGTAGCCGCAGCTCCCGATGGGCTGAAACACTGCGGCCGAGTGTCCCTCTGTGGGTCCGTCCGCCTTCCCACCCCGGCGATGTCCCCGCACCTTCTCTGCTGCCCGGTCAGTGGCCCCGTGGGGAGGGAAGGGCGCGGGTACTTGGACCCAGCACAGGCAGTGGCCACCGGGCTTAGCAGGAACGATAAGGCCTCTCCGAGACGGGGACGGACGCTCGCTCCTTCGGTCCTTCCTGTGGCTCCCACTGTGACCTGCGCAGAGCGGGACACACAGGTGTCATGGGGACGTGGCCCTCTGTAAGGGAGCAGAGCCACTTTAATTCCTTAAGAGAACATTCCAGATTAACGCGTCTGCTGAGAGCCTCCATAAACAAACGCCTGGTGTTCACGCGGGGCCCCGTGGAATGATCCTTCTCGTGGCTTTGGCTGAAAGACGTCCCGCGGTGGTGATTGCTCTACGATTGTTTCCGTTGGAGTGAATTATACCTGTGGTGGCATTTGTACCAGGCTGATTTATTTCAAATTGTAGGATAAGTTCTAAAGCACGAAGAGTCCCTACTCTGTAAAAAGTGTCCCGGGGCCTGATGGGCAGCCAGAGAATCAAGGGACAAGAGGCAAAAACAAGAGTCGGGTTCAGGCGCTGGCGATATCTAATGACCCTGCTCCTTACTCTCCCGAGTCTTAGGTGGAAAGTGTTTTTTGTAACGACTTTAGAAATTAGAGGCCATTCTCCTGCTGGCTGTCCTCCGTTCCTGGCGCGTTCTCTGAAAGACTGTGAGCATCCGCAGGTGCACACAGAACCGTGACCGTGGTCCTCGCCTCCCACGGCATGTCCTTGGACCAGCATGACCTGGAAGCGTCTCTCAGGCTTAAAGATGCAAAGACGGGGAATCAGTGTGTCTAGCTGGTTCTATGCCAGCCACATTTATGTTTTTTTATTCATCCATCAGTTTGGGAAAACAGAGCTGTTCCTTGAGTCGTGCTTTCATGCATTACCTTGAGATTATCCCTTGGCATCTCTACCACGTGGCATCAGGACTTCCCAGCTCCTTGTCTGCAGGCTTCTTCTGGACATCCATTTCCTGTCCTCCTCATCTAGCCTCACTAACGTGGATCATCCCTCGTCAGGAGATTGAGAAAGGTGCCTTGCTTGGTGTGATCTGCCCTCCTACGTGTCTCCGTGGCTTGCCAGCCACACTGTGCGGCGCCCACCATCACCTGCGTGTCTAGATGGACCCAGGGCGAGACCCCGGCTCAGCAGACTGACTGCTCGTCTCATAAACAAAGTTGTGACCGAGTGGCGTGGAACTTGAAGCAGATCCACTTGTCGTCCCCACCCCCGCTCCTCCAGGGCTGAGCACCAGTTCCAAGAGTCACAGCCAAGGGTGAGCTGAGCTCTCCACCAGGGTCCATGCCACGCGCCAGTTGGTTCTGACCCCGGTAGCTTACGTCCGTCCCGTGCTCCATGGGTAAGACACTAAATGCCACATGCATATGAAGCTGTTTTGTCTTCTCAGCAACCCCAGGACATGGTTGCTGCCATGAGTTCCTAAGAGGTTAACGCGCCATGCAGGGTGGTTGAGCAACTGGCTTTTGGAACCTGATCCGTCTGGTCTCGGAGTCAAAACCCAGTGGTCTCTAAACATAGCCCCTCTGCAGCTGAAAAATGCAGCTCCCTGGGCCCCCTCAGGGAGATTCCAAGTCGGTCAAGGGCCCAGGAGTGTGCATTTTAAAAGTTCTCTTCAGATTGTAATGATGGACCAAGTCTGGGGACCTGGTGTTTTAGCTCGCAAATTCCTCATTGGCAACAGTCACATTATTTGTCTTCAAGAAAGAAAATCAAGGGGTGCCTGGGTGGCTCAGTCAGTTAAGCCCCTGCTTTTGGCTCAGGTCACGATCTCTGGGTCCTGGGATCAAGTCCCGAGTCAGGCTCCTTGCTCAGAGGGGAGTCTGCTTCTCCCTCTCCCTCTGCTGCTCCCCTGCTTGTGCTCTCTCTCTCTCTTTCTTTCTCTCTCAAATAAATAAATAAAATCTTGAAAGAAAGAAAGAGAGAGAAAGAAAGAAGAAAGGAAGGAAGGAAGAAAGGAAGAAGGAAGGAAAGAAAATCAAACCCATACCCACCCTACAGTATGGCTCAGTTTTTTCTCTCCCGGATGTTTTCTAAGGGGAATGACTCATACTGAGTGTTTGAAGCAGCTTTGTTCACAACAGGCCGGAAACTGGAGACAGCCCAGGTGACCAGCCACCAGCAGGCGTACGGTGCAGTGGAATTCTGTTCAGCAACGGGAAGGCACCCACTGCTAACCCCTCTGGCAGTGGGGTGACTGTGGAAGGCACGTGCTGTGAAAAAAGGCCCACATAGTGGAATACTTAGTGTACGATTCCATTTCCGTGACATTCTAGAAGCCAAACTAATCGGTAGTTTGAAAACTTGGTCCCAGCCTTTGCTCCCGGCAGTGGTGGGAGTCGGGGTCAGAGTGGAGGCGAGGGGGCTTTCGGGGGTCGGGTCCGCGATCTTGATGAGGGCCGTCCTGTAGGGTATGCCTGTCACACCTAAGATCTTTGCCTTTCACTCCACGTACATCTTGCATCAAAAGGGGAAAAGAAAACCCATAAGCGAATATCGAACTCTTGTTAATGACACACATGATGACATGTTTGTGGGTGAGTTATCCCCAAGTGCGTAGCTTGCTTTGGTGCATCCCAGAATAACCTGGACTGACGGAGGCACGGAGGGATGTGGTAAAACAGATACTGGCTGTGATTCGGGAGCTATCAGACTGCCTGTGATGTGGGGACAAGGGACCCTCCCTCCTGTGCAGCTACCCTGAGATGCAAGGCGGTCACTATGGTTACCTGCTTGCTGAAAGCCTGACGGATGCTCGTGTACCAGGAGTCACCCTCTGGAGCTTCCAGCCATCGCTAAGTTACAGGAGCCCAGTGGGGATTGGAGTGACCGCCTCATCCCCCACGAGGCTGGACTGGAACACAGGGCCACCTGCCTTCCCCTTGCTGTCTAGACTTGGGTGCAGGCAGGAAGCTGCAAGATGGTGGGATTGCTCCAGAATTCTCCCAGATCCAAGTGGCAGGTGCCAGAGAGATGGGAGGCCATGGGAGCCTTAGGACCGTAACATCTAGTTGGCTCAGTGCCCTGAATTAGCCCCAGCAACGCAGCCCAGTGAATGGCCCACTTTTCCGCCGATTGAGTCCTCCTGTTGGGGGGAGCACCTCATGACCAATCCTTGCGACAGGAGTTCCTCTAAAATGGCTTATTCCGAGGGTGGAGGGACGTCCTCACAGACAGTCCCGCAAAGACTGGCGGTAACTTGGACTCCACTGACGTGCACGTCTGAGGCGTGAATACAACACATCACGTATGTTGTTTAGCAACAACAAGAAAAGATGGCGGGAGTGGGGGTGGGTGATCAGCACAGGACTCAAGTTCACTGGCTCCAGATGGCAACTCTCACGAGTGCACGTGGGGTCCGTCAGGCTCCCACACACTGCTGCTCTGTGGAGAACTGCTGCTGTTTTGCAATCGTAGCAATTTTAACAAATAACGGGGATAACTGTGGTTTTATTTTAATGGGTCACTGGGACATGGAAATTACCTGGTAGCTGACTCCCCTGTGCTTATCCTATTGATGTTTCTTGGTGGCACCTTGGTGTTCACACTTGCACCGCGCACCTGCAGCCAGGTGGCCTGGGCAATGCTCAGTGTAACCTGCGCTCAGGTTACACTGCGCTCTCGTGTGCCTGATTCTTACACCGAGCACCAGACTTGCCATGTCCCCTCCGTGTGCAAGGTGCATCTGACGTAGGTTCATTTATTGATGACACTTGCAGAGAGCCACTAGGTGACATCAGGGGACATTATGGTCTGGGAGACAAGTCTTTAGGAGAAAGTTCTTTGCTTGTCAGAGGAAGAACACAGGACTGTCGGTGACTGAAGCCATCTGGTTCTAGAAGGAGCCATTCGGGCTGGATATCATCATCGCCCGGGGATAAGCACAATGAAAGTCCTGGTATAGGGGCGCCTGGGTGGCTCAGTTGGTTAAGCGACTGCCTTCGGCTCAGGTCATGATCCTGGAGTCCCTGGATCGAGTCCCGCATCGGGCTCCCTGCTCGGCGGGGAGTCTGCTTCTCCCTCTGACCCTCCCCCCTCTCATGTGCTTGCTCTCTCTCATTCTGTCTCTCTCAAATAAATAAATAAAAAAATTAAAAAAAAAAAAAAAAAAAAAAAAGAAAGTCCTGGTATATTTACTTCCAACGTTTGTGGAATTGCTTCTACACCTGTTACATGAATCTACATTTGTTTACATTTGCGATAGTGAGATCACACTCTCGGGCACTTCTTTCCAGCCCTTTTCATGGCTACTGCACGTAATTGTCATGTGACATCCAATGTGAGGATCTTAAAATACTCCCTGAATTGTTAAAGAAATAGAAAATGACATTCGGAACCATCAAAGCGCTAACAAGGCTGGTTGACTGTACTGTAATCGTCCGACAATGGGCAATCCGGGTAAGGTTGATGTGATCACGTTCACGATACGTTTGGCTTAGTCAGGGATCCTTCCCTGTGCTGGATGGCTGTTTACCAAACTTCTGCTGCCTCAAATCTTTGGGAATGAAGTGCCTTATAGAAGAATAACCTAATTTTATTGCTGACTCCTTTGCAGTACAACATATGGCGTGTGATAGAACCAACTGCATGTTACTTCACAGCATTTTTACACGGGGTTTCCCAACCATGGGTGTGTGCATTCTGTGAATAAGCCCAGAGGTAGCACGTCAGTTTTTAGGAGTTTGTGACACAGGTGGACCATGGCGGCTCAGACCCAGCACACCCAATCCTGTGTGGGTTACTGTAGAGCCATAAACTTGGCCCTCGTGTTCATCACTTGCACACCCATTTGCACCATCTAGAGCTCCTGCCCCAAACCTCTCGCAGGACAGGTGTTCTAAGTAGCATGTGTGTGACTCTCATGATGCCGGCAAACTTCACCACCAAACGCTGATGAAAAGCAGAAGATGCAAAAAAGAGGGACAACACAGAGTGACCTGTATGACTGTTTGTCATGTGGAGTTTAGATAGTGGATGGAATATTAAAGACCAATAAAACTGTGATTTGGTCTTAAAGAACAGAGAAAGAACTTCCTTTGGGGGCAATTTTGAGACAAGTGCACTAGTTTTTCTGTTATTCTGACCCTGTGTGCATGTATTCCCTCTGCTTTGTTGGTGGTGTTGACATTGATGGTGGCGCTGTTAGTGCTGGTGTTGTGTTTGTGGTGGTGGTAGTGGTGGTGGTAGTGATGGTGATGGTGGTGGTGGTGATGGTGGTGATGGTGGTGGTGGTGGTAGTGATGGTGATGGTGGTGGTGGTGGTAGTGATGGTGGTGGTGGTGGTGATGGTGGTGGTGGTGGTGGTGTTGTGATGGTGGTGGTGGTGGTAGTGATGGTGATGGTGGTGGTGTTGTGATGGTGGTGGTGGTGATGGTGATGGTGGTGGTGGTGGTGGTGATGGTGGTGGTGGTGGTGGTGATGGTGGTGGTGGTGGTGTTGTGATGGTGGTGGTGGTGGTGGTGGTGGTGATGGTGGTGGTGGTGTTGTGTTGGTGGTGGTGGTGGTGATGGTGGTGGTGGTGGTAGTGATGGTGTGATGGTGGTGGTGGTGGTGGTGGTAGTGATGGTGATGGTGGTGGTGGTGGTGGTGGTGGTGATGGTGGTGGTGGTGGTGGTGGTAGTGATGGTGGTGGTGGTAGTATTGGTGGTGATGGTGGTGGTGGTAGTGGTGGTGGTGGTGGTGGTGGTGGTAATATTGGTGGTGGTGGTGGTGGTGGTAGTATTGGTACTGGTGGTGGTTAGTGTTGCTGACAGTGGTGGTGGTAGTGTTAATGGTGGTGGTGGTGGTGTGGATATTGGTGGTGGTTAGTGTTGGTGTTGGTGGGCTGCTTTGTGAATTCTTGTTTTTCCAGTGGAAGGCAGTGTAGAGAGATTGCTGTCTACTGTGTGCCTAGCATCACTGAGACTGGAGATGCCATGGCAAAGAGGTGAAACGAGATGCCTGTCCCCGTGCAGCTCTCTCATGGTCTGAGCAGTGCAGGCGCTTGATGACTAAGTCAACATACATGACGGTATCAGAAAGCAAGAAGTACGGTGGACACAATAAAAATATTAGACATGGTAGATCGACAAGAGAGCTGGACTGCTTAAAACTGAGTGCAGGGAAGGTGTTCAGAGGCAGAGACGAGTGAAGTAGCTGGAGGCTGCATCGGGACCACGTCCTCCCTGAGTGCAGGGCCGGGAAAGCACCGGGGGTCTGATGGACAGGCGTGGAGGATCATTTCTGGCGTTAAGCACCCGCGGTCATCAGCCAGGAGGTCACCCCACGGCTTGGATTCAGCCCTGTGTGGGGATCCCCACAGGACTGCATGTAGTATGTAAATTTACCTGAGACTCAAGCAAATCACTCAAACCCATTTGCTTTTAGCTCAGACTCTTTCCTGGAAATCCAGCATAGTGGGTCTGTCCCTGTCTGGACCTCTTCCTGGAGGAAGCGGAATGCGAGTCCGCTGCAGACCAGCCACGCACACTCAGCGTGGACCCTTCCAGAGCCCACGGTCCATGAGACGGGCTGCACGCACACTGCTCAGTAGACCCTTCCAGAGCCCACGGTCCACGAGACGGGCTGCACGCACACCGCTCAGGATAGAGCTCTGTCTCCCCCAGTCCCGGGTGATACTCACAAGTAACCTTGTGGTTCTCTGCATTTTCAGCTTCTTGCAGAGCAGTCTTCCCTTCTGTGCGTCGTTGCCTCTGTTGCCCATAAAAATATATTTTGGAAAAAGAAGCTGCATGTTGAGTGCTGCCAAGCTGCCATAGGAAAGGCCTCGGTGGCCTCAGCCCTGTGGGCCATGTCATCTGTCCTCGTGCAAGACGGCGGAGGCGCTGGCACAGATCGGACGGCACGGAGTGCCTTTGTGCCTCCCGCGAACGGTGGTCCCGCAAGCGGTACCACTGTGTAGACACCAGGTCCCCACCCTGTCCACGGAGCTGTGTGACCGAGAGACTGCTGTTCTAGCAGGTTCTCCCCGACCCCTGTAAGCCCGTCTTCTTGCCCAGTCTTGTTGGGTGCCAACCGGCCCACCAGAGTCACAGCCCCACCCCCCCACCCCTACCCGGTGAGGTCAAGCCCCCCTCCAGGGAGAGAGCAGACCCGGCATGTGTTCCTCCATGAAGGAGAGCAGGTGAGCCTGGTCAGGTGGGCAGTGGAGGCAGAGGTGGCCTCTTGGTCCCTGCTGTGTGGTCCTCTGTGGCCCCAGGGGTCTCCCCCTGAAGCAAGACCTAAAAACCAGCAAAGTGAGACGCCAGGTTCCTGTTGCTGGGGTAGCCCACCTGCTAAATTACCGAAGGCAGAACAGAGGGTGGGAGGAAAATGGGCATTTGGCTGAGATCATCACAGCTGCACCGAGGAGCCTGTCTGAGGTGGCTGTGCCCCTGGGAGCCCGCCGTGCCGGGGCAATCCCCGCGGCGGACGCTGCGCCTGCGGCCCCAGAGCTTCCATCCCAGCTCCCGACTCTTAAAAATTATTGCTTCTGTTCATCCTGAAAGTTGAGAGATTTGCATAAAATGCTGCCTTCATCTTCCTTATTTTTTTCTAAACTTGATAACGAAATCTCTGTCTCTGCCCTCACCTGCTTTGTGCAAATCACTAAAATCTATAAACCACGAATAGATTTAGAAAATCATACACTGCTATGAAAGAAACCCATAAATGAGTCTTTGTATTTGAAGTTTTGTCATTTAACAAATGCATTGTTATCCATTATCCCTTCAATACTTAATAAACAGCTCATAATGAAATACAGAAGGGCACAATGGGGAGGGCTTTTTTCCCTTCCTTTCTTTCAAAAACAGCTATTTCCTTGCAGGTAGTAATTTTGTTTTAAGAAGAGCGATGTTTAGCGCCAAGCCTTTTAATAAAATATGTGTGAGAGAATAATTCTCCTAAAACATTCTGTATCTACAAAAATCTATATGTGGGAGAACTTGAATTATTCTCTAATAGATTTTATTACATAGCAGTTAAGAATTTTTCTAAGAGACATCTAGTCGAAGGCATCAATCTTGGGTAACCAGGCACGGGAGAGAGAGGAACTCATTGAAAACTGGCATTATGCCCTCCTTGGGAGAATTCTTTACCTGCTCTCAGGCTACCCTCTCCTTCTAGAAGGTGGAGCGCACCCGCCGTGGATCATGTGAGTGTGTGGCGTTTTGTGCACCTCTAACACGATAAGCCACAAATAAGGGAGTCAACATGCGTTCACCGAATCCACAGTCTTTGGGGTTTGCTGTCTGCCAGGTGCAGTTGTCTGCCCTGGGGAAACTGAGGCACCAAGAGGCCTGTCCTCAGGGAGCCCACCTGAACGGCAGGAGCAGCAGGAGAGACTCGAACTCAGGAGTCAGGTGTGGAGACCCAGGAAGGTTAATACATTAACACACCAAGACTCTCGGGCGGGAGGTGAGAGGGACATGAGGGGGTCAGCGGCAGAGAGAAGGAGAGGGAGGGAGAGAACGTTCCGGACACCTGCTGCGTGGAGGGGAGCCTTTGCAGGGTTTTTCCCCAGTCTTTATCATGAAATCTTTCAGACTTACAGAAGAGCTGAGCCGGGAACTGCCCCCACCCCGTGTAAGTTCTGCACAAAGGTGATGCTGTGTGTTCTCCGGCGCACACCCATCGCTGCGTCACTGTCCTCGTATGGATTCCAGAACGCTAGTGCAGGTGCCCGCGAGCGGCGCCCGGACACCCCCGCGGGCGCCTCATTAAAGAGAGTTCGGGATCGGCTGACATTTTTGAGGCAGACGCTTACAGAGAGAAAAATGCACACGTTCTAAGTCTGACAAACGCATACACGTGAGTAACCGAAACGCCTCTCGAGGCATAGAACGTTCCAGAAAGTCCTCTTGTGCCCGGTCAGTCCCTCCCCACGCGGCCCCAGAGGTGATCGCTGTTCTGACGTTTCTCAGTCGCTCACCCCGCGGTGTGTCCGCCATTAGTGCACCTGTTTGGGGTCTACCTCAGGTTTGGTGTTGGTTTCGCCTTTCACCAGACGAAGCTTGTTGCCCGTGTGTGGCTGTGACGAACGAAGCCGCCACGACCACTGGTAAACCTCCTGCGGGGGCAGGTGTTCTCTGCTGTTCCTTGGCGATCCCTCTTGGCCGCATAGTCCAGAGCGGCGGCCGCGGCCTCCGTGTGCTTGCCATCCACGTGGGTGCACGACTCCACCCTTACCCTCCGCCGGCCTCCATCTGTGTCAGGTGCATCTCTGCGCACCGCGTGTGTTTGGGTCCTGATGGTCCCCGGGCATGGAAGCGCACGCCACTTTCAGGGTTATTATTAATGCGGTCAGAGTCGGATCTCTCCCCCGATCTTTGTGTTTCTGGTTGTTGCCCTTTGTGACTTCTCTTTTTCTCTTGTCTTCCTTCTTATGTTAATGGATGCCTTTTTTTTTTCTTCTAGAATTTTATGTTATGTATTGGATTCTTACTTCTGCCCTTTACGTGAGGTTTAGGGAGGCTCTAGGGATTACGGCATACACCGCACTCTACTTGAGGCTTCATTCAGGGGGAAACCGAGGCAGAGCCGTGGGAGGACGGGCGGCGGACACAAGTGAGGGAGAGGGGTCCAGGGCCAGCGTGTCCAGCGACGGAGGACGTTCAGAGTGTCTGGCTCGGGTGACCACAAATGTGCACTCAAACTCTCCTTACCACGTAAATATCGATGTTTTAATAATTGATGGTACGCAAACTCAGGGGATGGCCTGGCTCCAGGTTTTATTACCTCTTTGAAAATAATTCAATTGAATAACTGCTGAATTTTTAAATCCCCTTAATATAAAAAGCATTGAATGTTAAGATAAACTCCCAAGAACAAAACCGCGATGCCGAGTCTCATCACCTGCCCCACTCTGCAGGTGAGTCATGGACAGTCACTGGAGGGTCTCCCCAAAAACCGATACAGTTTTCACCCAGGATCTGTGGAAACTCTGTCCTACTGGCTCGATCTTCCCTGAGAAAGGGAGTGAAGCTGAGCGCAGGGCCCGGGGCCCTCGACTCCTCTGGAGGAGCCTCCTCTGGGGTGCGGACAGAAGCCTGTGGGCCATGAGCCTGGAACAGTTGAGTCGGGCATATGAGTGAACGACTGAAGTGTCAGCCCGTGCAGGGAAGGTTTCTCAGCTTGCCCAGTGTCGCTGGAGGGCGGCCTGCCATCCCACAGACCTGCGTGTGCAGGGACCCCATGGGGGTCGTGGTTTTCAGTGAGACCCCCGGGGGCAGGGGCTGCTGTCAGTGATCCTGAACCTCTGAACCTTGTGTGCTCATCCCCAGATTGTGGGGGACAGTTCTGTGTGTCTGGGAGGGTCAATGGGGTCATCCATCCAAAGCTCTTAGAAGGGCACCAGCCCATCTCAAGTGTCACTGAGTTGTCACTGGGCCATTCTAACTGTTATTATTAATTTTATGATGGCTCTTATTGCCATGACAATGGCCACCAGTGTGAGGACCCTGACTTTCCTGTCGGGAGCCCCTGGGGTGTCCTCCTCGGACGTGGGGTCGCCCGGCTGCGTGGGGCCTGCTTTGGCTTCGGCATGGGGGGAGCGGTCAGTAATTCGTCTGTATTACTGTTGTGTTTGTCAGATAATGAAGACAGCATGGGCTGCGCTGGGAAATGGAAATGAAATGCTTAATAGCATCTCTCCTGGGGTAACAAAGAAAGGAGGACACAGGAGGCCCCAGCACGGTGGCCACAAATTACAAAGTCATTACTCACACTTGCCTTTGGAGCCGCAAAGTGGGTTAAAACGGTCACCCAGAGCGAGCTCACACGGGACTCACTCACGAAAGCGGCACGTTGTCCGAGCCAAGGGAACTGCATGCACGATGCCTAAGAGGGTTGCGACCTGCCTCGCCTGGGCGTCAGGTTCCACCTCAGACCGCAGCAGAACTCGCCTCACAGGGATGTAAGGACTGTGTGCCCTCGGGAAGGAGGGAAAGACAGAACGAGAGAAGTGGGTGCATGTTGCAGTTTGTATTCTTGCCCCGGGAGGAGTGCAGAGGACAAGCCCGGTGGGGAGTTCCTGTGCCCGCGTACCATGGAAAGGTGTTATGAAGAGACTTTGACTCTCTGGCAGGGTCTCCGTAGGGTGAGATGGGAGCATTTCCCATAAAAGTTCATAGTTCATCTTTGTAAGTTGCATGAAGACCATTGGCCAGTCGAGCACCTGTCCTACGTCCCCATGGCCTGAGATCCCGAGAGAGCCTGGAGGCAGGAGGTGCACTGGGCATTTCAGGCCCCACGTGGGCACGGGCAGGTGTCCGTATGAACCCTCTTGCCATGGAGACAGGAAATGCAAAGTCATTGTGCTTGAAGATCTGGAGCAGTTAACTCTGAGATGCTGCACTAGGCATGTCTCTCCAGGAGACTAATGTAGGCAGGGGAGAAAGAACTTTCTTCTCCTCTAGAAAGTGGATGATCTCTATGTTTTGTAGAGCCCTAGACTGGTCATATGTGCTTATGCTCGGAGCGAGAGCAAAGCCCCAGTGGGGAGGGGGCACCGCGGCCTAGCGTCGTCATTCAAGCAGCTTCTCCGTAGCTGATGTTAAAGCTTCACAGTTTCAGTGTCGATGACTCCTTGCAGCATGCAGCTTAGGATAACATAGATAATGTGCTATTCTGTCCGGCTTCTGTGCAGAAGAGCCGTTATGGACGGATGGAATAGGAGGACCCAGGGAAACGGGGACAAAATGGAGTTTGAGCTCTCTAGGAAATGCCCTTGTTATTGCTGTTTACCCAGCATTGCAACTCAGAAATAATTTTAGTAGGTGAGTGATGCAATTGGGAAGAACCCTGGCCCAGAGGTCAGGAGCCTCCTTCAGGCTGCTGACCCCACTGCCTCTGAGGGCACCTGTCTCCACGACCTGGAGACGCCGCTCTGGCCGCCCAACTCAAGACGGGCTCACCGGTTGGCAGAAGAGCATGTTCTGGAAAGCATGCCGTGCCAGGCAGACTAAACGGGGTTCCAGAATACTTGTCTGATAACCAGAGTGCAGCTGTCGGGGTCACCGCCATGGTTAGGGAACCAGAGGGGAGCACGGCCAGACCCCACTAACGAAGCTTCTCTGTTCTCTTCTTCCTAGGTAAGTGACCCCGCTGCTAAGCTGGATGCGCGTGCCCATTACACACCCGCCTCTCCTGCGAGGACGTGTCTCCGCCCCCCCCGGCTCCCCCGCGGGTGCTGGGCGAAGGTCCCGTGTGGACTGGGAGGACTGGTGAGCGCATCTGTCCCTCCCGCTGCCCGCGAGTGATGCCGGTCCCGTCTCCGAGCTTGTGATGTGTCGCTAGCTCTGCACGTGAGGAAGCGGGTGGAAGGGAGGTAGCCAAGCCCTGAACCAGAACAGAAGCAATTTGTGTGGACTCCCTGACTTGAGAAACCAGCATAGAAAGTGGTTGGACTCGGGGCGCCTGGGGGGCTCGGTCGGTTCAGTGTCTGACTGGTGGTTTTGGCTCAGGTCGTGATCGCAGGATCGTGAGATCAAGCCCCGCATCGGACTCCACGCTCAGAGGGGCGTCTGCTTGAGATCCTCTCTCCCTCTCCCTCCGCCCCTCCTGCTCGTGCTCTCTGTCTCTCTCAAATACATAAATAAATCTTTAGAAAAAACGGAAGTGGTTAGGCTCCCCTGGGATGCGATCTGCAAGGCCCAGATTTCACACAGTGCAGGATTTCGATGTGAGCTTCAGACCCGCTCGCACCACGAGGCGTGCCTCCTGCCTCGCCACCCGGCGGTCTGGTCTGTCTGTTTTGTTGAGTGTGACCTGGTAGCTTGGACACTTGCTGGAAGTCTGCTTTCTGCTTCTCCGGGGTGTCCTCGGGCTGGCTCCTTCCAGGCTAACGTGGTTCTTTTCGTTTGTGGCAACTAGTTCGGATGTGTTTTCAGTTAAAAAAAAAAAAAATCACGTTAATAGTAAGTAGCTAGAGGTCTGTCCTGCTCCCTGGAAGACAGCGCTGAGAGCAGCGTGAAGTTGGTGTGGTCAGGAGACACGCTTTTTGCGCCTGAGCTGTGTGGGAAAACCTTATCCCCGCCCTCAGTGGGGGATTTCTCACTCTCTCTAGGCTTGCGTGGAAATTTACTCGTGCTACCGTTCTAAAAAGAAAACAGCAGAGCCCAGCCGTTGGCACTCCCATGCGGGCAGTGACGCATGTTCACATGCACCCACCTCATGTTGCGTAGGGGTCAGTGGCGGGGAAGAGCTCCAGAGATCAAGGGAAGCTGGACGGCCAAGCACAAAGTAGAAATGTGCTAGAGGTGACGGTGGTCACTGTCCAAGCTCGCCTGGCCCCGCGTGCTGGGGAGGTCTTCCTGAGCACAACAGGGAGCCTCACACGTGGAGGTGAGCTTCCTAGTGTCCAGGGAGTAGAGGGAAATGTGACCTCATGACAGAGAGGCATTCTTCCTTCTATGTCATCCCTGGTGGAAAATCCCATCCATATTGGGTGGGTCTCCCCGCAGACAACATTCATAACATTTCTAGACAAAACACCCGGAGGATTCTGTGTGGTTGTTCGGCCATTTCACTTAATAAAACAGTGGGGATAACATTAAAATGAAACTCACTGACTTTCTGTAGGCCAAGGTGGTTTGCCCTCGTGAACAGTCCCTCAGTGGCTTGCTTGGATCCCAGGGAAAACCTGGGAACGCCGTGGGCAGGACTCGCCCTGGGAAGGACGGGGAAGGGCTGGATAGTCGCGTTACATGAGACTGGGAAGCTAGTGCCCTGGGGTGTTGGTCATGAGTGGAGTGACCAGCTTACAAAACGGGACGTGAGGGTTGAGGCCCTTGGGGAGAGGATGCGGCTCCCTGCAGACCAAGGAGAAGGACTTCGTTCCTGTGCTCACGGAGCTTGGGGAAGCCAGCCCGAGGGGGAGACCTAATTGCAAATGGGAGGGACTTTCTTTTAGAAGAGGACAAAAAAAATAGAATAGAAATGTCATAAAATAGAGAATGATTTCACTGAAAGTGAATCTAACCTCTCTTTTGAACATACAGCGGGTTGTTTCTTGGGATAGTGTGTCCTGCAGGTTCTGTGTGCAGGTGGGCCCAGCCCTCGCCTGCCCCCCTGTGTCTGTGGAAGGACGTAGGTCACAGGTCGTGTAAGGACACAGGCCGTACTCTACCTTGAGTCAGGTGTAGCGTCTGGCCATAGCATGATTGAATCGAGGGTGTCACTCACCACATTCTGGATGAATTGGGTAAGTCTCCCTTATCATCAGCTTAATGTTCTTCAGCATGTCTGGTGCGTCTATGGATAAGACGGACAGTTTTTCCAGTTCCCTTTGAGGATCACCACTTAGTCTCACAATGGAACTGTGTGTCTTTGGCTCACCCCACAGGGAGGGATACCGCAGGTAAACTGAACCCCTTGTTGGTGGTCTGGTTTTCTCTGGAATTCCCCCTTCCTTGCTCTCTGCTCAGGTTTCGGGCGGGTCCTTCCAGCTCCCTGTGTCTCAGCAAGGGGCCCTGCTTGTGCTCTACCTTGGATCAGGGCACTGTTGTCCTTGGAACGAGGACCTCAGTAGCTACGGGTGTCTGGAGGGGCACTCGAATCCCCAGGGCCCTGCATTCGGTGCCCCAGGCAGCACCCTGCACGTGGCACTGTGGAACACTCCAAGCTCCGTGGGGTCGCTCCGTGGCTGGACACCACCGGGGCCAGGACACGTGACTCCCCGAGAAACTTACGTCTTCGTTTGGCCCGAGACCAGCTTGGTTTGGGATTCGGGAGGCAAAGACATCCTATCGGATTCCAGGTGTAGACCTTGTGTTTTCACCTCCGTCTCCAGAGACACGTTTGCTGCTGAAACGAGGCTCAGAGTTGGTCCTCGCACGTTATCTCGGGAGAACCTCCACCCCGGGCTGCGTGTGGCAGCACCTGTGAGTCAGGGGCTCCCGGCCGGGGCGGCCCGCACCAGGAGGTGTGCGGCAATGCCTGGAGGCATGTTGGTCGTCACCGTTCCCGGGGGAGTGTCCTACGGTCTGGGACGCTACTAAACATCCCGTGTCACACGGGACAGCCCGCAACAGAGACACATCCTGCCCCAGGCGTCACCAGGGCCAAGGCTGAGAGACCCTGAGTTCACCGATGACGGCAACTTTAAAAGAATTAACATTAACACCACGTGAACATTAATTTAAGGAATATTAACACTGACAGCTGAAACTGATGGTGTGCGAAGTTCATGAGCTCATGTAATGCTCAACCCTGTGAGGGATGCGTGGTTCTTACTCTCTCCTTGCAGATGGGGAAACTGAGGCCCAGTGGAGCTGGGCAGCTGTGCAGGACGACACAGTGTGCTGGTGACCCTCTGTGCTCCTCACCCAAGCAGGGGCAGTGTTGCTGGGCACCCCCCCCCGAATGCGGGGGGCGGGGGGGCGGTTCTTCCAGCGCAAACACGCGTGGCGCTCTGGGTGGTACCGGGCCTCGCCCACGTGCCGGCGCCGTTTGCACACCACAGCCGGTGTCCCTGCCACGTGCCAATCTGACTAATGACCTAATTGGTACCAGAAACACAATTACATCGATTCCTTCCCGATGGCTATGCGTGGCGACGTTCCCCTTGATCTCGGCCCGGAGTCCGCGGGAAGGGAAGCGCACGCAGTGCCTGCTCATCACTTTCCCGGTTCCGCCCCGAGGGCTTGATTTAGAAGAAGTGTCTGATTGAATGGGGGGAAAGAAAGATAAAACAACAAAGCGGGCGTCAGAGCACAGGGTGTGGGGAAGGTGATCCTCTTCCGAGACACAGCTCAGCACTCCTGCTTTCACTGTTCAACATTTTGCTGAAGATGTAGAGCTTGAGGCTATTTTTCTTGCAGAAATTATTTTTAAATTCACACCTGCTTTCATTCACGTCCTGGAAGGAAGGTCTGTGATGTGAGGTGTGCGGGGTGTGCCCACGGCCGCCGCAGGTGGGGCTAAAAGGAGGGGAGTGCCGACAGGGACGGGCAGGAGCAGGGTCACCGCCGTGACTGGTACTGGGCTGTGTGGGGCAAGGGGGGCCCAAAGTCACCCCTAAACGCTCAGGAAATGGCCCCGCGTCCCCTGGCTCGCCCGGAGTGCACTGTCCCTGCACACAGGGTCACGGCTCTGCAATCCAGTCCACCGTCCACAGAGCGAGGGACTCGGGCGCGACTTACTGTCCACCTTTGCTCCCATGACCCTACAGAGAGGAGGAAACCCCCAGGCGGAGGAGCCTGACACCCGACCTTGGGTCTGGTCAGTCGGACTCTGACATGTCTGTGGGACCCGCGGGCCATGGGGCGTGTGCCCGCCCTCGCAGGTCGTGCCCAGCATGCCAGACGGCACGTGATGACAGGGCCGGGGGCCGGGACAGGGCTGTTGTGCATGCCACAATGCTTGGACATCCAGCCCGGCACAGGACAGGTGCGAAATCATTGTTGGCGGGAAAAGCAAAGACAGAAAGAGCATGTGAGGGCATCTTCCCTCCCGGGAGCCGGGGGTGCGAGGGGCCGCCGGGGAGCCAGGCGCCTGCCTGTCATCACGTACATGGCGGGCGGCTTGCTGCTCACTCTGCAGCTCAACGCGGACTTTCCTGTCCCTGCTCTCCGTTCTCCCTTAAATCTTCCCTGAGACGGAAGTGGAGGTATCCTGTGACATATGACACGTTGGGGAAGAACCTGACGTGCACATGTCCGGAGTCGCCGTCGGCGCAGGAGGAAGGAGGCAGATGCAGGGAGAGCGGGCCGGCGGGCTGTGGCATCCCCGGCTCCCTGGTCAGGTCCTGAGCTCGAATAAGAGCAAAGATAGTGTGACTTACTGTCAGCGCTAACTGTTCCCGTGGAGGATGGAGGGGAGCGAGCAGCGTGTGGGGCACTGTCCTGGAAATGAGCCTCTCCCGGATTATGTGTGAGGAACCTTGCACACTCATGGACGAGCCCCCGTGCCCATTTTCCCACATGGTGCAAGCAAGAGCCAGAGCCCCAGGCCGAGCTCTGTCCCTCCGAGGCTGCGGTCACAGCCATAGCTCGGCCCTCGACGCGGCATCTTCTGAATGCAGGGAAATGTTCAGTGTGGCCACAGGGCTGTTCCCGTTGCTGATCTGGTTCTCGATGGCAGCCGCCGTGCAGGGCTGATTTAATAAACGGGATGTGGGGAGAAGCTGCTAAGGCATGACATGTGTCCGGGTGACTCCTTCCCTCCCGAGTTAGGATAAACCCTCCATCTTCCTGCTCCGTGAGTTGACCCAAGTGTATCGAAGAACTAATTCAGTGAATGTTTGTGTGGCTCGCCATGAAAGACAACCCACAGGGTTTGGGAAAGGAAGGGCCACAGCCCTGCCTGTGGCGATGCTGGCGTCCACAAAATGCCACCAGGGGGTCCCAGGGTGAGGAATGTCCACCCTCCATCCTCTCCCTAGCCCATCGGAGGCCACTCTCATCCCTCCGGGGAACTGGGGAGACTGGTGCAGCGTGGCTGTGCAGCCTGGGGGTTTCAGGACACGCAGAGAGCGCCCGGACCCCACCGCACAGACATGAGGCAGCTCTTTGACTAAGTAGCCCCCCACCACCCAATTTCCCTGCAATGCAGCTTTAGCGACATGCACCCCATTTTGAGAGTGTTGGGTTTTCTTATTTGCCCGAGTGAGTTTGCAACATGTTGTATGAGTTTTTCAGTAGAATATAGTTTCTTAAGTCAGATGCAACAACTAAAAATAAATATATATACACACACATACACAGACATTTATAAATACAGACATTTTCTCCAAAGGTAATTTTTCTAAAAGCCAGAATAGCTTTTGGTACCACATCTAATTAGGAGATTGTAGAACAACGCAGAGCCATCTTGATTATAATAACCGTCTTCAGATAATGCGGTGTTAAATTAGCTCACTCAACATCTATTTTGTAAGTAGATTTGGTTTATTTTTAGTTCTTATTGGAAGCCAGGAATCCAAATGGAGTGGAAGGGTTTCAGCGAGCGTGTGAGACCAAGGGGAAGGCGCCTGGAGGCCTGGGCATGGCAGCTTCTCTGCAAAGTTCTGTGCTTTTGGGGAGGAAGTGTGAAGAAAAGCCATCGTCACAAGCAGGGGTCACTGTGCCTCATAGATAAGCTTCCACTCGAAGAAAAGTGAGTGGCGGTATACTTAAACACAAATGACACATCTTGCAAAAGTGTGACTGCGGTTCTCAAAATGCCAAGGTCACCACCAACAAGGAAACTCTGAAGAACCATCACAGCCCAGCGGAGCCTAAGGAGGCGCGAGGATGAAGCGTCATGTGGGGTCCTGGGTGGGGTCCCAAGGCGTCCGAATAAAGAATGGACTCTAGTTTCTAACCGTGGGTCAGTATCCATTTGTCGACTGTAACGCCCTCACTCGCCGAGCCTAGCAGGAGGGGAAAACAGGTGCAGACTGTGGGGGGCCCTCTGTACCGTGTCCGCAGCTTTTCTGTAAATTTAAAACCATTCTAAAATTAAAAGGCTGTTCTGAAAAGCATAAACAAGATAAATTAGAGCACCCGGTATTCTACCACTGGAGAAGAATCGCAGCCATTCGATATTCTGGTGTATTCTGTCGTCTCTGTGTCCAGTGGTTCACAGAGTGAAACCACACGGGGGTACAAGTTCGTATCGTGCTGTTTCCCCTTCTTGTTGTGGGAACACAGCATCATCCTTGTGTCACTAAAAATGATGTGGGCTATGGGTCCATCAATAGGGCGATCGATATGTTAATAAATGCACTCTCCGGGAACATCGCATCCTCCTAGGACTGGAAGTGAATTCAGAAATGGATTCTGTGTAGCAAATGCTTCACGCCCTATGCGGCCCGAGTGCCCCTCGGTGTTGGGTCTTCGTGCTCCTAGGTGGAGACCCGGGCCTGCAGAAGCCATCCTCACCTGTTGGCAGCTGGTCCTCCGTGACGCCCGGCCAGTCATCCTGCCTGAGCCTGTGCAGGTGGGAGGGAGGCTGGAGCCTTGTGGGCAGAGCACTGCTAGAGTCCAGGGGCCGCCGTGGGTGAGGCTGACCCGGGTACTGCAGCAAACGTGAGGGTGTAGGATGGGTGGCCCGGTCGTTACTGCTAATTAAGGAGCCGGTGTGTCTTGAAAACACGGCTCCAGTGTGTAGTTAATCTTCCACAGCCAACGCTGAGCATTTTTAAAGTGGTTGCTCATAAAATACTTTTCCCCCTCACCCTCTTCATCTCCTCCTGATGACCCACTTTTGGCCTCAGTTCCCAGCACTTGCAGAAGTGGGTCATGCTAGGAGGCGGGCATCATGATGTATGTTTCCACAGACTCAGCCACGTAACCTGCAGCTCTGCCGGGCAGTAAAAACCCACGGGGTCCTCAGAGCCCACACACGCACACAGGCACACGCAGCCCAGCTGCCACCGAGGGAACACATGAGACGGGCTATCTGGCCATCGTAGATTCGCGAGAGCTTTCGCCTCTGTCGGCCAGACCGCGACACCCAGCTGCCATGGACGGCCAGACCGCGGATGCCAAGCCACCACGGACGGCCAGACAGACGGCCACCATGGACGGCCAGACCGTGGATGCCCAGCCGCCACGGACGGCCAGACTGCAGACGACCAGCTACCCGGCTAGGGGGCAGAGCCTGGCTCTGCTGTCACTCAGGGCCGGATTGGTGGACACTGTGGGGCCTGAAGACAAACTCTGGGCAGGTGGAAAAAAGAGTATGTCCATGCAGACGACGGGTGTGTTTGTGAACGTTCAGCTTCCCAGCGGGCCCACATGGCAGTTCTCACGAGCAGATAAAGAGAACTCATTCTCTGTAGGCATCTTTCAGGAATGGAGGAATTTTCCAGATACTTACTCTACAGTATATCCATGAGAAAAGAAGCTGAGTTTCACACTTTAGTGTGTTGGGAGGGAATCACAGTAAAGGCATGGAAGTAGAGGGTAGGAGAGGAATGTAAATGTAAGGTGTCATCTAGGCCAGAGGTCCCCAAATGTGGCTTTACCTCAGAGAACTGCGGCCGGTGGTGTGGACCGGGGCTGGGGGCTCTGCAATTCCAGTGCACACATGCCCGCCAGCCAAAGCCCAGCTGGGTGACAGTCCCAGGCGCGGAAACTTCCAGCTCAGTTGCTAACACCTGTCGGTGTCTTCCACCTCGCCCTCCTGGAACCCGCCTCCCCGAAGACGACTTCGGACACACGTTGTTCACACTGTCATTCATAATACCCCAGACAGTCTGGCGACAGATGTCCAATCACATGGTGGTGATGGGGAGCAATGCCGGGGCGGGGTGGGGGGGTGGCCACCCCCTGATGCCCCCAGACTGCACCCCCACACCAGGCAGCAGTGGAATGGATTCAGGACACCCCTCTCTCTCTCTCTGTCTATACTGGAGGAAATCACCAGCCCACCTGCAGATCAGGGCATTCAGATAATAAATGTGCATCCCCCCTCCCCCCATGGAAGTGAAACTCAGCTTCCATGCTAACTCTCTGAACCAGCCCTCCCCCTCCACGCCCCCAGGGCCTCGTGCCTTCAATCACAATCCCCCAGGACAGATCAGAGCCCTGCAGAACGCAGGGCTGGGGCCGGTCCAGAAACACCGTGCACGCGCCAAGTACACCGCTCCCGGAGCTGTCCGTTTGCTCAGCATCCCTCCAAAGAAGCATCCGAGAGTAGAGGCGCTAGCGTATTTCAAATCACTAAATTTCTGGGTTGAGGATCTTTCTGATCAGATTTTCAAACAACTTTAAATGAATAACACTCCACTGAAAAACACCCACAAAGCTATACAGGCTTTCAATAAGGAAATTTCAAATGCTGAATATAGATGCAGCTGATATTTACAATGATTTCCAAATGATGTTAACCCAGCCATTAGCAAAGTTTACAATTGATTTTAATGAGAACCTTCACCATATGGAAAAATCTCCCCGCCCCTTCTCTCTCTCCCTCCTTTCTTACCCCTAAAATATGATGCTCACTCCGTAACATCCTGAGAACCAGCTGTGCGTGAAAAACTTGCTGTCTATCAGCATCTGGGAATGGTAATATGATGTCCTTACCTCTGAAGTGTGAGATGTGCGGCCGCGGGGAGCCAGGGCTCAGCCCTTCCCCCATCCCACCACCCCCTCCTCCCTCTCCCCAGTGCCTCCTACACCCTCCTGTCCCACCTCCTGCCTTCCTGGCCCCGGCACCTTTCACTCACATCTCCCTTCAAAGCCAACCTCAAGAGTCACCTCCTCCAGGAAGCCTCAGTTGATTACAGCTCCCTTCACCCCTCCCGCGCACATATAGCCGAATCTCAGATCAGCGCTCGGTGCCTCTTTCATGTCTCCTTTGAATCACAGCAGCTGCTGTCCAGGCCTCCTGCATGAATCTTCCCTAGACGTGGGCTTCCTCCCGGCAGGAGGCAGAGCCTGGGAGCTGGTCCACAGGCGGGCTCTGAGAGCCGGGTGGACATCTACACGGCCGGGCCGAGGCCCCTGCCGCCTAGCAGCAGCTGTCCCCTTTATGAGGATGGCTGTCCCCATCCTGCTCACCTCCCCGAAGATGACTTCAGACACACATTGGTGGAGCCCCCAGGCTCCACCCGCTTCCGTCCGAGCAGGGGCAAGGGCATTAACTGAGTGACCAGATTGCCACGGAAGCCACATATGCACAGGGCCTGGAGTTGGCTGGTGATCTATGGACATGATCCTCAGCAGTGGGGCTGAATTAAGAGCCATAGATTTATTTTGCCTCGGAAAACGCAGATGGAGTTTTAGCCCAAATATTCATCATCTCAAGAGCACCTCTGGAATTGTGGTCCAGAGGATTTAGATGGTCGTAAATATGACGTCCTCTGGACATGGTGTCGAGGGGTGCACGGGCGGCCGCTGTGGGCTGGCGGGGAGGGCCAGGGCTCGCGGAGGCCTCGGGACCATCTGCCTTGGCCGCTGCATGGCCCTGAGCCCTGGGGCAAGGGGCTGGTTCACACCCTGGGCCCACCCTTCACCCGGAAACAAGGTGCCGTGGTCCCCACGCTTCCCTCTAGGTGTCAGATACAGTAGCACACGGTTCACAATCGTGTGTCGAGAAGAGAGAAAAATGAGTTTTTGTTCAATGTGGCATTTTCTTACTTTTACATTTGGCAACCAATGGAAAGGTTTAAAATCTCAGCTGGCCCAGCATCCTGCAGTCCAGCCCATCATCCTCCTCCGCGTGCACTCCTGGGTCTGGGCTGGGGCGTGTCTCCCCTCCTGATGCGGCCTGGGACGCCCCTGAGGCTGGAGGTCAGCACAGAAGGATTCGGCGGTCCACGAAGACCCACGGAGCCCCACTGGCCACACCCGCAGAGCCAGCCAGGTAGCTTAGCTTGTACTTTTGCAGCAGAAGGAAGAGGGATACCCTCCTCATGACGGCTGCAGAGGGACGCCCCTTCCCTTCAAGCCGCAAATGTTAGTGGGCAGGAACTAGCTGTCCCTGCTCTGGCCCAGGTGTCCTTCCTGAGGACGTGACTGAGCTGTGGGTGTTGTCCCACGGAATGTCACCCTGCATGGAAACTGTAGGAGTCCCCGGATCCCGGGCCACACTGCAGTCCGCCCACCGTGGGGCACAGCCTCCCTTAACTGCAACCAGGAGCAGAGCGTGTTATGCACAATTACAGATAAAGAGAAAATCATTGCATCTGACCTTTTTGTCTTCTCAGAAAGCTAATGTAATGGCTTCCCTCCCCTCTGGCTTGTCCAGTTTTCACACAGGCTGCCACCCCGTGCATCTCCCACCTGCTCCCGGGCAAGACACACAGGCCCTCTGCCTATCAGCCAGGCCCCTCCCTGGCGCCACCTCCATAAGCCACCCCCTTGCTCAGATGCTCCCTCCTCCTCACGGTACCGAGTGCGGGTGTCGGGAGGGACGGGCAGGCCCCGCTCTTCCAGCCCACCTGCTGGGCCACGGGCTGGAGAGTGGACGTGGGCCTCCTCTTCCTGCAGCCCTGGGGCCTCAGGACAACAGGGACAGGCCCTCGGACCCGCACAGCCCGCTCTCATGGAGCGGCCTGTCCAGTGCTCTGCCCCCCCGGGGGCTCCTTCCCTTGTCTTGTTTCTCCCCGAGACAACAGCTGTCATTTATGGAGCCCGACTCAGACACTACGTAAGCGTCCCATCCCTCGTCTCCTGGGCTCCTCGTAACTATAACCTTGAGGCAGATACAAAACAGCTTCCGTTTTACAGATGGGGAAACCGAGGCACTGCGGCTGAGCTGCCCCACACTCGGCAGGCAGGATCTGTGTTCTCGCCACCGTGGAAGTGGCATCTGTCCCCAGTGTCTGTCCCCCATCCCTGAGTCATGGCATCATGGGAAACAGTTTACAAGGTCATTCAGCCGACAGCTCAGCAGCTGAGCTGTTTTAAAGCCAAATATCAGAATAGTGGAGAGCCTGATTATAATAACACAGAGCCTGACGCTGGTGGGGATGAAATGTCAAACACGGCCTCGCCAAGAGAGGTCACTAAAAATAACTGGGCACTGTTCCCAGGTCAGTGAGAGTGAGCTCAGCACTCACGCCCAGCTCCTTTGTAGAAATTTGCCTTCGGTGTCCCTGCCTCCTCATCCAGGGCACCTTGTCCTGACCAGGACACGGGGCAGGTCTCCTTTCAACACCTACAATGAGTCCTATTTTTATAACTCAGGACTTCTTAAATTTATTGGGATATACCACCCTAAAAAATGCACCAGTGATAAGCACACAGCCAGATGACTTTTCACAAACGAGACCCCAGTGTGGCCAGCACCCCAATCAATCACAGGTACCACCCGTACCCCCAAATCTCAGGGCCTGCCACCCCATGCCCGAAGGGTGGCCAGATTCCCAAACTCAACCCTCTAGACTAGTTTGCCTGACTCTGAACTTGAGGTGCGCACAATCTTTTGTGGCTCCAACCTCTGGCTGGACGTGAGGCTTTTGAGTCTATCCGTGGCGTCGTGAGAAGCGTAGCTGGTCTGTTGTGCGTTTGCTTTTCCCCTGCAGACAGAGACCAGGAGTGTTTGTCCGCCGCCTGCTGACGGCGCTGGGCATATGTCGGGGCTGCAGCGATTCCCAGGCTCAGGTGTCGGGGAACAACGCCTGTGTTTCCGTGGCCGTACACCTGCCGGGGCTGCCGGGTGTGCGCTGACTTCCGTGGGGGCCTGCAGACGCTCTTCCGGAGGTGCTGTTCACAGCCGTGGGCCACCGTGTGATCCGTTCCTCTGCCACTCTGACCTCGGAGCCGGGCAAGCGGCTAAGCCCCCAGACTACATGGTGAGGGTAATGGCCGTGCCGCTCCCACAGTGTTGTGGAGGAATCGAACAGACGGGTAATGGAAGCAAAGTGCTGAGAACAGGACTGATGGAATCGTGTTCCCTCTTACTCCTCCTCCTCCACCCCCTCCTCCGTGTTTCGTCCTGAGCAACCCGCTCGCCGCCAGCCCAGGGTCCAGGAGCCTGCGAGTCGCTCCCATTCCATCCGCTCTCAGTTCAGGTCTGTGCACGCGGAGTCCAAAGCCTGTGCACCTTTCAGGGTCTCTTCCCCCTAAATGCACAGGTGTGAGCACAGTAGCTTCAGGAGGACTTCTTGTGGTTGGGCCCCCTCACGAGGTGCCTCCCCGTCACGAGGAGGGTGTGGCCCGTGTCACCAGTTCACTCTCGGGGACCATGTCATTTTACCCATCAGGTATGGCCTTTGGGTTCCAAAAGAACTTTCAAGAATGATTGTTACTGCAAGGGTCTAGCGCTCCTTCTTCACTCACGTGTCCCAGGCGCTGGGCAGGTGCTCATACCACCAACATCCCTTTACTGACTCTCCCTAGTTTCCAAGCCCAGGAAGCCCATGGAGCTTCCACAGCCAGCCCGCAGGGCTGGTGTCATTATTCCCACTTTAAAGCAGAGCAACCTGCAGAGTAGGGAAGGGTCCCTAACCACTCCTGATGCTAACCCTGCTCCCCCTAAGGCGAAACGTACCCTTGAAGGACAGAGTGGAATCTGGACAGAACTAGATTTTCTATTGTGACGGGGCCATCCATCCACCTGTCTACTTACACATCCATCCGTCTATCCATCCATCGTTCATTCATTCATTCATTATAATGAGACCATCCATCCATCATTCATTCATTCATTCATTATAATGAGACCATCCATCCTCCATCCATCCATCATTCATTCATTCATTCATTTATTATACCATCCATCCATCATTAATTCATTCTTTATAGTGGGGCCATCCTTTCGTCCACCCGTCCACTCATGGGACGCGAGCTCCTGGAACCCCATCATGTGCTGCCTCCTGCTGACTTTCTAGGGGTGGCTGAGTGTGAGTATCACCCCTCGCGTGACCTGGTTGGTGAACATGTCCTGCCGCGCTGGAGGCTTCCACTGCGAGATTTGGGGCTCTTGGGCTCTCTTCCACATTGCTTTAGTGGAAAGAGCTTCAAGTTTAGTGACATTTGGCACTAGTATACGTTGGCATGCTCCTCTGTGTTTGAAAGCTGACTTCAGCTCACTCTTATTAACACTTAGTGACTTTTTGGGAAATGTGATGCCTCCCTTCTGGACACAAAGCAGGTGTCTCTCAGCACTCACCACCCCTCTTTCTAGCCTCTGGGGCTTTGAGTCCATTCCCCGGGATGACAGTCCCGTGGCTGGTGCTGGGCGATGTGCAGACAACAGAAGGGAGGCAAGAGCCTTTTTGACCAAGGAGCTGATGCGGGGGGGCTCAGCTGCCCTCACGCTCCCCGAGCAGGTCTTCTCGAGGGCGTCCCCAAGGGCTTCGTGGCTCCCACTTTAGAGGACACAGACATGCAGCTGCCCACCGGCCTGCCGTGCTGCCCGCCGCCCCTCCCTGCCAGACCCAGATCCATTTATGAGATCCCTCGAGACCCTGACCACACGAAGGCCCGTGTGGCTCGGTTTCTGTACTATCGAACATCACGTCCATCCACCTGCTTCTGCCGAGCATCTCCTGCAGTTATCCTGGCGGGTGCTGGCGAGTGGAAACGGCCACATCGGTGGGGACACCAGCATGACCCCTGGCCTCACTCTTCAGTCTGTAGAAGGGGGATGATGGTGCCTGACTCTCTGGGCAGTTGGGTGGGATCAGCCCAGATGAGGATTAGGAACCTGGCTCAGAGCCTGCGTCCATCCCGTGATGTCAGTGTGGCCTCGGGAAGTTACTCTAGCTCTCCAGGCTCAGTGTCCTCAGCTGTGGAGTGGAGGTCATGATGGCTCCTTCCATGTAGACTTGTCACTGCAAAGCACTCAGGACAACACACAACATGCGATGGGCACCGCACATAGCCACCCGTCACCGCTATTCCTCGTGAGCTTGACCAGTCGGCCGGGCCCTTCTGGTGGCTCAGGCACCGAGATCAGTGTTTGGCCTACGTTTTCTCCTTTCATCCTCCGATCAGCCCCAGGAAGGGAACACCGATCTTTGTCTCCTTCTCCCGCTCAGGAGCGGAGCTGTGAAGCAGAGTGCACACCCGCCTCCCAGCCCTGGATCCCAAAGGCTTAATGATTCCCCCGTTCCGCGTCGCAGAAGCCATTAACTTGAAGGAGCTTTCAGCCTCGTTGGGAAAATAGGATTATAATCACCCAAACTGTGACACGAAAATGAAGAGGATAATTAAGTGTTCAAATGGACGGTGGACACTCAGCTATGCTCAAGGCCAGCAAGGACCCGAGGACAGCTTCCCCAGGGCCTCGCAGGGAGCGTGCGACAAACACCGTGCTGAGGGTATATGAGGATCTTTCAGGCCAGAGAAGGGCCTGTGCCCTTGTCAGGAATTGGCTCTTAACACTTCTACAAGATGGTGCCTTCGCAGTCATCGACACGAGGAAGGACTTCCAACCCACCACTTCCGCCAGGCTCGTCCCTCTGCTCTCTGCAGCTCCCACGGTCCTGACACTGTGGGCGGCCTGCGTGTGTCTGCACATCCCGCCGGACTCCGGGCTCCTGCAGGACGAGGACGGCCTGGCTCATCGGCGCATCCTCAGGGACACAAAACGACCTCCGAAATGAGGTCACTCGACAGCAGCATGACCAGATCAGATGCATCTCTTAGGAAACACGTTTGGGGAGGAAGAGACAGGCGAAGGGATGGTCACAGGCGGGAGAGGCATCAGCCCCACTCCGGTCCCCTCGAGACCCTCCAAGCTGAGTGTCCAGCAGACGTATGTGGCACGCACTCGCTTGCTGGTCTCCGGTGGACTTCTGACAACGAGCACCATCCCCACGTCCCAGAGAGGGAAACCAAGGCACAGAAAAGCAAACTCAGCAGGTCTTGGAGGAACCAGGACTCAAACCAGGGGTGCCTAGTTTCTGAACCCAGCACCTAACCACATCTTTACCCACTTGACCCAGGTTTGCTAGGTTGACCCCACTGTGTTCCCAGAGAGCGACGCCGAGCAGCAGACCAGCGCAGGGCCCAGACCCTTGTCGAGGGGGAGCACAGCAGAGCTCTGGCCCCTTAGAGCATCCTGGGAGTTTACCTTCCTGGGAAAGGGGAGCAGAGACCTTGGTACAACTGGTTTAAGGCCAGTCAGTTAGCTTTTATCCTTTTCACGAGAGAGAGCGAAGTTCTGTGTTTCGTGGTGCATGTTGGGCTTCTCAGGCCTGTGGGTGAATTTGACCTGAGTCCCAGGAGCCGAGGAAGGGCCTGAGGGGTTCCGGGCCTTTCCTGCCCAGCCTGGGTCTCCTCGTGGCAGAGGCCGCCCTGCTTCTCAGCATGTGTGCTCCCCGCACATCCATCTCCATCCCCTGCCGTCCTCGACGAGGGGGGCCTAGCTGGACCACACCACCACCTCCCATCCCCACCTGAGCCCTTGTGCGGGGAGAGGGGGTTCTTCCTACTGCAGTGATGGGGGAGCAGGAACAGACCTGGGGGTGGTGCTCTTAGGCTGGGGGGCGGAGGGCCAGGCGAGCGGGGCTGCAGGGTCAGACCTCCCCACCAGAGCCCCCCCCCCCCCCCCCCCCGCCGCTGGAAGGTTGATGTGGGTGGAACTGCAGTCTGTGAACTCCGTGAAGATGTGAGGGTCTCTGCCGCACCTGACACCAGATGGTGTGTGCATTAAAGTTTAACTTGATCTTTTTTAATATCACGTTAGAACGTTTCCATCCTGGAGTGGAATGGTTATAGCGAGTATAAATCTGCCATACACACAGCGTTCACTTATATTAGCTTTTATTTAACTTGGTAAAAGGTAATTTGCTTTATTAATTGATTCATTCTCCCCCTCCGCTCAGGCAGGCCGTGGGGACCCCAGGTGGGGACGCACGCAGAGCCGCTCCCCCGGCCCCAGGGCTGCCCCTCACCTGGTTGTGGGTGCTTGTCTTTCAGGGACGCTGTCACGACTGCCCAGGCACCTGCTCTCCGGCACCCCCACCAAGGCCTCGTTTCAGGGTGCCCTGGCCAATCGATTAGTCTGATTCTTACTACTGAGGGGGGCCGGAGCCCTTGTCAGCCTTCTGCTTTAAGCAGAGTGGAAAATGACCCGCACACAACTGTTGACTTGTGGGCACACCTGCAGAGCTGCCCTGTGGTCCGGAATGTGTGGCCTGGGTCGGGCTGGCCAGCGTCCTCACCTGCTGGCGCCCCAAAGAGACACGGCGTCACGAGCCTCTGTCTAAACGGTCTCTCCTGATGCTCCCTTGGCCCATCAGCGTACTGACGGTGATCCAGCTTCCCCGCCCTGGCTGGCACGGTGCATGCGCCGACCTTCCTCCGCCCATCTCTGCAACCACAGAAGTGCGAGGCCCGCTGCGTGCTGGGACCGTGCCTCAGTTTCCTCATTTGTGCTGGGACCTTGGAAGCCACTGTCGGGTCACGGTCTGGTGCATCCCCAGGGGAATTTCTGGGTAGGTTGATGCACAGGGTGGGGGTCGGGCTGCAAGGTTCATCTGCGTGCCTGCGCCCCGTCCCCTTCCTTACGCAGAGCGCCCCTGCATAGAGGAAAACTCACCCTCCCACAGCCTCCGGGTCGAGAGCTGTCGTTTTCACCAGAATTCGCTCTAGGAACGCCTTGGCGTTTGCAGGTGTCATGTGGGGCAGGCAGCCGACGGTGGGCACCAGGCACCTTCAGGCCGCTTTCCTTCAGGACAGGTGTCTGGGGGTGGGATTGGCAAGCAAGGTTCTGCCGTCGGTTTGGGGGAGAGACAGCATCCACGTGCCTCCCGGGTCACCAGCACCCACGCTGCTCCTGTCACCTGTAAGCAGTGGGCTCCTTTCATGACGAGGAAGAGCTGTACCCATTTCCCACATGGAGCCTTAGTGCCAAGTTCGCTTTGCTGTAGAAGTACAATTGGAAACGGTGAGGGTTGGGGAGAAAGTCTTTGGGACACTAGCTGAGAGCCACGGATGGATGTGCGCCCGGACGAAACCCACCACCTTGCTTGGATTTTCTCATGGAAAGGGGGAGGAGACCGGATCTACCCGCTGAAGGGAGAAGCAGCTACTATTGGTTTGCAGTTCACCACACGCCGCCTCGGGGTAGCGCTGGGGGACTGCGCGTCGCTCGCAGCTCCTCTCCCTGCGTGAGCGCAAGGGGTTTGTAAATACTCGGGCATTATATAGACTGTCATTACTTATCCATGCAAATACCACGTAATTACAGTCGGGACAAATTGTTTTCCATGGTTTCGATGATGACACTTTATATGTGTGTAGTGCTTTAAACTCTTCTCCAGGCTGTTTCATACCCATTATGCCATTTCGTCCAACTAACTGAACTCGAATTGGAACAAAGAGACACATTAATAAATTAATTAAATCCTGCCCTTTTATGGGGGCAGGAGGGGCCAGAAACACAGCTGCGTCACAATTGGTTTGTGGGTGCCTATTAAAAATGTGGGAAAAAATGAGGGGATAAAAGCCTAACCTACACCCCTCCCTGCTTCAGAAATGGGAAAAAAAAAACAAAGAAATCAGATTCATATTTTAATATGAAATATTTGAGGTGAGAAGTTTGTTCATCGTTCTCCCGTTTTCTGACCCTCCCACCACCACTACTCAAAAAATACATATTTCTGAAAGTTCAGCAATAGGAATTTTTGGTAAGAAATCGCTGGGTAGGAGAGGCAGAGACGCAAGGCGTAAGCCAGGTTGTCTCCCCCTGGGTACAGCGGGCCGCCCCGGCCCCGCCCACTCACTGCCTGGAGTGGCCCCCGCCCTTGGGACACCCAGGATGGTGCCGGACGTGGACTGCCCCGTGCCCCCGGGGTGGGAGTGGGCTAGAGAAGGGCTCACGAAGAAGCCACACTGCTGTGAAGCATCTGACCCATCTGCAGGAAAGCTTCGCACACAGGACTCGTCTGGGAACTGGGCACGGTGTCTGCAGGACTGGTTCATCCTTGGGTCAGAGCAACGGGCGGTCACCTGGATCTTCACGTCAGCTCCCGCCCCCTGGCCCTCATAGCCATGGGCGGCCACCTCTGTTTTTAGCAGGGGGAGATGGAGCTGGAGCTCCCACGGGCAGGGATGGAGCCTCAGTTCATGCAGGCCTTCATTTTCCACAAGCTCACGGCCTCCAAGGAAGAAAACCGGAGTATCAGGGGAGCGAGAACTGAGAACACATCTAGAAACTGCTTCTCAGTTTGCACCGTGAGCTTTGTCTGCCAGACCTCCCCTGCCTGCCCCCCGCCTTTACTGAAGACGCTGTCTGGCCCCCAGACAAGGAGCTGTCAGGGCTGGGGAGCCAGCCGTGCTCAGCCTCCTCTGCTGCGTGTGCCCGGCGGGGGGTGGGGGGGTGACTTGTAATCATTTCAAGAGATGGCTCCTGAGAGGCCAGCGGTCTGCCCCAGGGACGCTGAGCCCAGGGCGCTGCTTTCAGGGGGAGGCCTAGGGGCAGAAAGAGCCCTCCCTCCCGGCTGGAGCCCAGAGCAGGGCAGGGTTTCCCACACAGTCAGGGAAGCCACCGAGATGTTTACCAGCCCAGCAGCAGGAACACAGTGCTCGGAACAGACGTGCAGCTGATGGAGACTCTGCCGTCCGTTCTGCACTTTGAGCAACTGCAGAGACATGGAGAACTCCCACCTCAGGGCCCTGGACCAGAGGGAGGGGAGCCCTCGCTTCTGCCTGTGCCCGAGGACTCCACCTTACAGAGCAGGTCCGCTAAGAGCATCCCCTCCGGTATACGCACATACACGTGAATGCACACAATGCACTCACGTGCCGGTATGCGTACACGTACATGCACACACACACGGTGCCTGCAGGCCTGAATGCAGTGTGCTCACACACGGCACATTAGTACACATAGCTGCATGTGCACATGGTGCACATAGAAGCACCACACATGCACACACACAGACAGATGCAGCACACATGTGCACACTCACACAGATGCACACCATGCACTCGCACGTGTGTGCACACACGCACACGCACAGACAGATGCAGCACACGTGTGCACACTCACACAGATGCACACCATGCACTCGCACGTGTGTGCACACACATGCACACACAGAGACAGATGCAGCACACGTGTGCACACTCACACAGATGCACACCATGCACTCGCACGTGTGTGCACACACACACAAGTTTACTTTCACGTTGACCCTTTGGCAGATCCTGCAAGGTATGGAATCATTTTATTTCAGACAGTGGCAGGTGTTACGAGGCTGAAGGACCAGAGGAGCTCAGGGAGGGGCCTTTGCTTTACTGAGAGCCCAGGAAGACCCCTGAGGACCCCCAGAAGCTGGCTGAGCTGCTGAGTCCTGGAGGGCAGAGGGGAGCAGGCAGAAACAGCTGGGCACAGGGAAAGCACGTGCAAAGGGATCCCTTATTACCATTGTGAATCACCTGGTTCTACTTGTTTTCCAGAACTAGTGCCAAGGTTTTTGGAGAGCTTTTCTCCCCACCGAATAGGCAGCATTACCAGAAAGCAGCTCCTTGTCTCAAAAGGGCAAAGTCCTGAGAAGCCAGGGGGGCGGCAGGACCCTTCCTGCTGGGAACCCGTGCAGCTCCGCAGGGCTGGTGAGAAGGTGCTGTCCTCTTCCTTCCCCAAGGGTCACCTTCTTCCCCGAGGGTCGCCTGGGCCCTGCCCGGGGATCACTCCCTGGGGGACTGGTGCTAGGGGGCTCCGTGGATCTGCCATGCTAGGGGAATTCCCCAGGGTGGTTTGTCCCTCCTAGGTGACAACATGAGGGATTATGTGCTTTCCAGGGACAAACGTGGGACTTCCCCAAAGCCCAGCAACTGTGTATCAATCCATATCTAAACACTCATCTTCAACATTCTTAGCACCATTTATTAAAGCTGTGGAAAAAAGCCAAAATCCAATAGCTCATTTTAGTCAATGTGCTACTTCCTGTTTATGCTGCTGGGGTTAGAATATGGCCAGGAAAGAGCCGTGTTTCCTCTCGCACGCCTGCCTGTGGAGGAAAACGTTCACACTAGAGTCTAAAACGAGGATGTGGGAAACGGTGTTATCTGAATGCGGTCTGTGCCTGAGTCCCCAGCATCGTGCCGACGTCATGTTCCTGCTCTTGATCAGGGACTTGGGTTATGTAAGGCGTTGTTGTTGGGGAGCCTGGGGGAGGAATCCTGGGGAACTCTGCACTAATTTTGCAACTGCTGTGAGTCGTAAACTATTTCAAAATTAAAATTAAAAAAAAAAACCATATCCATAGCATTCAGTTCTCAGCCATCAGAGGATACCTCCGTCAACAGATTTCTTGGGTTGAACAATAAACGAATTCTCCAATCCATGCTTTCACAAAAAGAAACCAGAATCTTGCACACTAAGTGACTTCTCTTCGCCTCTCCTCATCCTCTCCACCCCCAACATCCTTCATTTAAAAAAAAAAAAAATCCTCCTTTCTAATGTGAACACTGAAATGTGCGTTGAAATCACAAGGCTGGGTTCAGTGCCAGTGTTTTGTTCCCAGATCAAAAACGACTTAGGGCGGTCACTCTCTGAATGATAACTGTCGTTAGGAAGCTTAAATGGTACCTTGGACAGAGCCCGCGGGGTGTGAATCCCTGGTCTCACCCTGTGCCCATTTGCTCAGCCATCCCCCGTGTAATTTAACGCGGTTGGAAGTTCCCGGTGACGGGAAACCAGGATGGAAGAGCAGACGTTTGGATGGGGGGGGCAGGGGGGGAAGCAGCTGCAGCTGCATTTGAGCTAAGCTTTCCTGGGAGAAGTGAGTTTCATGGGAGTGAGAAGAATAGAGGGCTCACTTCCTGCACCCCACTCTGGGGCTTGCCTGGTGCATCCCCGGATGGTTCCCATTGCTCTGGGTGCGCACACCAGCTCCCCCCCGGCAGGCTCCTCGGGGAGACACCGAGGATGCATTGCGAGGTGTCTGCAAGCTGCTCGGAGATGGCTGTGACCCCGAGAGGACTGTCCTCTGCATCCAAGATCCTCTTCAGCTAAAACCCCTCCATGCACAGGAGGTAGCGACTTGCTTAGAAGGAAGAGGGAGTGAGGGAGGGAAACAAATATTTCTGGTGTCTCTGCTCTGCGCTTGGTGCCGCGGGATGGCCAGACCTGCATCTCACCTTCTCTGCACGGTGGCCTCTAGGTTCCCAGGGTCTCCACACATCCCTTCCTTGCTCTGGACACAGACCACTGCCCATGTCCCCCCACCCACCCTCATTCAGAGACGAAGAGCTGTCCGCATTAGGTCTCCAGTTTCTCTGAGTCCCCAGAGCCCTCTCCACCCAGCCGTGGGCTTGCGAGAGACGAGGAAAGACACATCTGTCTGCCTTACACTCACAGCGGGGAGGTCCCAAGGCACCGTCCAGGGAGGAAGCCTCCCCCATGCCAGTAACAGCCATCCGTTCCCGTGTTTGGTGGTGAGATTCCTGGCTTGGCCATAAGATTAGTGCTTTTAATGTTCCCATTTTATAGACGAGGGACCAGAAGTTTTGAAACTGAGCTAAATTGCTCACGAGCACGTGGCTTGTCTATGGGAGGGGGGCCTGGACATAGGACCGCCACTCCCAAGGTCTCCAAGCGTCCCGCTACCCGCCCCCTCTCTCTGGCAGTCATTGCCCGGGTGGTTCTGTTCTGACTTTTTGGAAGTCCCCACTGAACACGACGCAGGCAGAAGGAGGAGGATCTTTTTCTTCTCTAAGCTTCCGTGTCAGGGAGCACCTAGCCGGGCTGTGTCGTGACATAGGAAGCAAAAATCTTTCTAGAACCCATGTCCTGTGGTCTGAATTTCCTGGCACTGCTCCATGGAGCAGACTCTCCACTGGCACCCTAAACGACTCACCAGAGTTGGGAATGCTCCTCCCATGATGGGCTCACCTTTGTGAAAGTTTAAATAAAGGCTGCAGCCCCCAGCGGTATTCCTCGTTCAGTGTTATGGGGAAAGACGGTTTGTTTTGTGATTCTCGGATGTGAACGATGGAGAGAATGCTTTCAATCTCATCGTTGCAGTTGTCATATTTCAGAACTTCCTAAATATAGCTTTATTTTTTAAAAAAATGCCTACAGCCTTACATCAAGATAAAAAGGTTTCTGTCAAAATCAAATGACATGTCAATTTTAATGAGCAACTGAAAAATTAACAAATGTAACGTTCTAATCTAATTATGTTCTTCCGGAAAGCTCTTTGAAAGTTGACTCCAGTTTGATTGTCAAGGGCTCCACCACCAGGGCAGCAGCGACAATGCGTGGGGCCCCCTGGACGCGCAGGGGGGTTTGCCCTTCACAGCATTTCCAAAGCTGGGTCGTTGGCTCACATCCTCACCCGTGTCGTGAACTATAACATACACACAGAAAAGCAAACAAAGTGTACGCGTGTCTCTCTGAATTTTCCCAAGAGAGTCACAGCCACGTAGGCAGCACTCCAGATGCCCCCCTAGCACCCCTCCCAAGTCACCGACTCCCCACGATTTCTATAAATCACAGCTGTTTTTAAAAGCCTGGTATTACACATAATTAATATGTGCAATTTGCTCAGATTGGACATATGTGTACGCTCTTGTTACCATCATCATACCTCAGGTAGTAAACATATCCATCGCCTCTAAAAGCTTCCCTCCATCCCTTTGTTGTTGTTTTGTGTGTGTGTGTGTGTGTGTGTGTGTGTGTGGTAAGAACACTAACATGAACTCTACCCTCCCAAAGATTTTTAAAGTCCATGAGAACTTACTGTTCACTCTGAGCGCCAGGTTGCAGGCAGACCTCGGGAATACACTGTAACCGTGTGCCCATTAAACATCCCCGTCCCCTGCCACAGCCCCTTGTGACCACGTGCATTCTGCCTGCTTCCGCATCCTTGACATCCTTCGGTCCTCACAGAAGAATGGGGCTTTTCAGGCAGGGGTCTGTGCTTCTGTTCCCAAAGGACAGGTGGCTATGTGCAGTGAGGGAGTAGAAACGGTGACATCTGCGCATCTCCTCTCCTGTCCCAGCGTCCCTCCTGGTTTGAGAATCACACATGCTGCTCTGTGTGTTTCTATGGAAGGACAAGGAGAGACTCCTGACCCTGTTGTCTCCAGTGAGTGAGAGCTTTGACAAAATGTCCCTGTGGTTTCCAGCTCCCACCCTCACGGAAGGCATTTTGTTTTGTGTCCCGGACACTTGAGAGCTGCATCGGTAGGACAGGAGGTTTTATGACGGGCGTGGGACTAGGCAGAAGAGCATCATCAGCTAATAACTAGAACTAGCTCAGCAAACGTGTTCCTTCCCACGTCTTGCTTTTGTTTTGTGGCATGTTTTGTGGATGTTGGAGAGAGTGATGGCACCTCTTTGTGTCATCAGGCAGGCTAGACAATCTCCAGAGTGTTATTCTGGGAGTTGGAGACAGTGGAGACTGGAGTTGTCCCTTTCTTAAGGATTTATCGGTTTGCTGGGGACAGGGCATGCCCAAAAACAAAGACCAGGGAGGGCAGGAGGTGCTAAGTACCTAATGTGGGAGAGGAGAGAAGGCCAGAGCCAGGAGATCAAGAGATGGAAGGCGGGTTACCTAGAAAATGTAGAAGTCACCTGACACAGAGCCAGGACACAGTCAGGACATGTGATGCGGGCAATGCGGGTCTGGTCTACCCTCATCTCCTCGTTTTTAGAAAGGGAGTTGGAGTTGGCCTTGTGTTTTTTATTTGTTTTGTTTTCTTTTTACAAATGCATAATCTCAATCCTTGGTTATTAACTAGTACGTATGTCCACATATTATACTTAGTAAAGCAGAGAATTAGACATTTTAGAAAGATTTCCACCAGAGGCCAAAGTAAAAGGAGTTTTCTGGTGATGTTTTCAGCTTCAGTTAGCTAGAGTACTCTATTCCTAATAAAGATTTAATCCTCCAGACTTTGGATTTCATATCCGTAGGATGGAATGGCCATTTCCATGGTGAGACATTCATATTTGATTCCTGAGACCCGAAGCCACATTTTTAACCTTTTATTGAGATCTTTCCTGATTGTATAATCTTTGGAAATCTGGAGATCGTAGATACCAGGAAGATAAATTTACATAGACATATACCACAATTCTTGTTCCTCATATATTTTATATTGCATCATTTACATATGCTTTAAATATCCAATGAATTGTAATAAATGAGAACTCATAATAAAACTGATAATAAAATGGATTATTCAGGTAATGCTTTTTTATTACAGTCTCATTATGATTATATAATCCTTATTAAAATCTGGATCAAGGATGAATTTCTCACTGGAGGCATTTCACAAGTACTTTAATAAATTCTATTTATTGCACAATCCCGGGGTGAATATTGGTTTTTTATAATCTCATACAAATGTGCTGTAACATGACATGGAATCCATCTACAGGAAATCTGTAGCATGATTCCTTGATAATTTGTAGCTTACTTTCAGAACTTCTTGTTCTTACTCTAGATTCTTTCATTAGATGAAATGTTTGCTGGGTGGAATATATTCATAGCGTTATTTTTCGTCTTCAGCTGCTGTGGAAGTTGCCCCCAAGTGGCCCTTTTCTTAGAATCTTATTCTGACAGCATCTGGGGTCCTCTGGTGCTGATTAAAGCTGCGCATGGCTGGTGGAGTCAAGCTGAGTGAACACCATCCGTGCTGTGGTGATGTAGCCATTTCCTTACTGGAACCCACACAGCTGGGAACTGGCAAAGCAGTCCCTTGCCCTGGCATCTCCAGAAAGATCTTTGAAGGCTGGACAAGAGCCAACACAAGACAGCAAGAATGATCAAGGGAAAGCCATGGAGCCTCTCCGAAAACAGACTGGCAGCAAGAATGCTTTGGCTGGGAAGAGACGACACTGGGAGTGTTTCATGTCATGAAATAGTCGGATCTGTTCCACCAGACTCGGAAGGCAGGGCCCAGGAGCATATGTGCCTGGTCTAAGAACCAGTGAAGAGAGTCCTGATTTCAGCTTGATCTCACAGGTAGAGACAAATCTTGGAAGCATCTTGCAACTTGTTCGTCTTTTCTATGCATAGGTACTAACCTGGTGCTGTTCACCTGGGGGGTGCTGAATATGTGTTTGAAAGATTGAGGGGCTTTAACATCCTTCAAACACGGAATCAGCACCCCCTCAGTGGACAGCACTGGGCTGGCGCATACTCTTAAGGGTTCATTTCTAGAAACCCACATGTGTGTCAGGGAAGAAATAGGACTGACCTACCTTAACGTCATTGGAATTCACTACCCACAGCTGCCGCCTAGGAAGACCCTGGCCCAGACTGCTGTGTTGGAGTTCCAGTTCCAAAACTGACCGGCAGGGTGGTCTCATTCCTCTGGTCTCAGCTTCCCCACCTGTACAGTGGTCATAGGAAAGGATCGACCTTGATATTGTTACAGGGATGAAAGAATCCATATTAAATCATAACAAAGCTGGTACACAGTGATGTGTATTGTAAAAATGTTTACTAAATTAAATAAATAGATAGTTTTTGAATGGGATTCCTAAGCCATCCTTGAGGGTGGGGTCATGGGGCGGCAGGGAGTGCATCCCATCCACAAGAAACTGAGGGACCTCTGGGTTCTTCCAGGCGTGCTGACTGTGGGCAGTGGAGGCAGCACTCACTGAGTCCCAGCTTGTGGGGACCGAGATCTATTTGAGAGGAGGCAGAGCAGCGAGGCTTCGGGCCTGGGTGCGGAGCCCAGGGGCCAACACTCTCTGAATGCAGACCGGAAATTGGATGTGGAAACTCGATTGTACCAGCATCAGTTGGAGAAGCACAATTTTAAAAGCAGGATTTAGATAAAACTGCTTATTAGTAAAGTGAGGATTATCCAGGATTTAAAAGTTTGGTCTTATCTTCAGCACTGCTCAAGTGTGGGAACTCGAGGGGATTTCGGCCCCTGGCCGGGGATCTTCAGCTGTAAAAGCATTAGACAGTCTCACAGAATTGACACCTGCTGCTGTCCTGAGGCTTTCAGCCATCCTGGGAGGAGACGCTGATAAAAACGTGTGTGAGCAAACCCCAGACACACCGCCGACTCTGTTTCCTTGACACCCTCCACACCATCATGGATCGTTCCCAGAGCATGGACCCCACGGAAGCTTCCACACAAGACGCAATCCAATTCCACCAGCTTTTCTCTCTGTCCCCAACCTGCAGGCAGGACGGTGCCCAGACTAAATCATGTGCGATTTCTCTGTTCCTTCCAGGCCTTAACTCATTAGGGAGGTTCCATATGTTGTTCTTATGCACTCTGGCACCATGACAAACACAGGGGCAAACACCAAAAACGGCGCACGTAGTCTGGGCCAGTAATTACGATGGATCCCCAAACCTCAGAGCTCCCCCAACCTCATATCAAATGCAACTCATCTTTAGAAGGACTTGCTTCATGTACAGATCAGTAAGGAAAAGACCACTCGACAGAAACGAAATGGCAAAGTGAGCAAAGACATAAATGGGAAAAGACCAAAGAAAGTGGTAAAAACAAACATATAGAAATGTTCCACCTGCCAGCAGTCAGTTTAAAGCAAACCAAAGGGCCATATCTGCTCATCTAATTAGCAGAATCTGAAAGTTTGCAGTTGAGGCTCTGGGGAGATGGGGGTCCGGCAGCATGGTGCTCATGGGAATGCCAGCACAGTTGGCTCGGGTGTTAGTTTTCTGTTGGTTTGGCCAGGTGTCAGCTGGGGCTGTGCCCTGTTCTCACCTAGGCCTCTCCCAGACTCTCCAGGTGCAGCAGAATGAGTTCCTTCTTCTGCTCTCCATGTAGCTTCTTCCACAAGGAGGGAGGCTGGTATGAGAGACAGTCCCATGGTGAAGGCTCTGGAGATGATGGAGTCTGGGCTGCCCAGGAGGTGAGGTCAGAGAGCAAGGGGATGAGCAGGGCACTCTGTCACTGAGCTCAAGGGAAGCAAGTTTAAGGAGGAGGAGTCTCCATGGCAGCAAATTCTTCAAAGGAGCTGAATAACCTCCATGACAGCAAATTCTTCAAAGGAGCTGAATAACAAGGGTGATGTAGGACAGGTCTGGGGCCAGTGATGCAAGAGGCTGCTGTGGGGGAGGGAGCACATACCCGGGGCTGCCCGTCCCAGGGGGCCCTGGGCTGAGTGGATGCTCCCGCTGCTTCCAGCGGTGGTGAGAAACATCGGCACCAAAGTGCCAGGCCCTGTGGCATGGACAACCTAGCAGATTGTGCCCTAAGTGCCCTGTTGTCCCCCAGGCGTGGGGAGACCCAGTGACCTGAGAAGGCCAGCCCCAGGCGCTGTGGGGGCCCTGGCCACTCCCTCATTTCTCTGCAATTAGAGATGCCTCGTGTGCAGGGACCATTCACGCTGCGCCACCTGCCGCATTATTGAGCAGGCGTCCCAAGGGGCCGGAGCCGGTTCCCACACTTCAAAGGGAATAAATAGGGTGAGGACGTGACCGTGGGTGTTAAATGTGGGGAGCGTGGCCTCTGTAGACCTCGAATGTGCCAGGCCTAATTACCCTCTGCGTTGGTGGAGAGGCAGGAGCCTCATGAGGCATTTGGGCCTGCAGGAATGGAACCAAGGATGCTTCTGGAAAATTAACCCCAAGTCTCCTTGACGGAGGAGAACAAGCCACATCTGGCCTCCCAACACCCAAATAAGCCTCTGGATGGGCAATATTTCTTCCAGAATGTACTCTGGGATGTGTTTCTCAGCACCCTTTTGCTTTTCAGACAGGAATCCCCACCTCCTTCTGTTTAGGGAGATAAATTGACTAAATGCTAACAAATTTATTCTATTAACATATTCAGCAGTAGGCAGGCATGAGATAATATAACTCAATTTCTATCTTAAATCATTGTTTTAATCTTGCACTTCAATATCATCATTTAATTTGTACATCCAGCTGGAAATACTGATTTTCAGAGGCATTTATTCTGTGCATTATGTAAAATTCTATTTGCACTCTGCTATAGAAATATTACTTTGTGGCTTAAAATATTATTGAAATTGTTCCATTTTTTTCTCATTTCCCACTTGCATGTTATGCAGACAGGGCATTGAGGGACCTCACCACGGAGCTGGGGGGGAAAGGAGCTGAATGAACCACGTGGGACTGGACTGAGGCCTACAGGAGAGACAAGGGAGAAAATTGTGTTTGTTTGCTTGGTTTCCGTGACTATGTGTGTGCCGTGGTGTACATAGTCTATGTTAGTACAGTTGTTTAAAAGCTGGTAAATAGCAAACAGCAGGCTCCCAGACTGAACCCAAGGCCAGGCACCCCGCCAAGCTCCAGGCCAGCTGTCTGTGGGCGAGCGAGGGGAGCCCCCGAGGCTGTTGTTCGGTTGGGCTTGGGGCTAGAGCTGCAGAAGCAGCCCCTCTGCTTCCACACTGATCAGGTTCTGCTGCTCTTGAGATCTTTCCCTAAACGCGCGCTTTCTCTCATGTCCCGAGGCCTCTCCCACCGAGTCACCATAGAGAAAGCATGTGGCGGCCTCCAGCGTGGCCGTGGCAGGAAGGGAGTGTTCATCCCAGATTCATCCAGAAGGCGGCCAATCGAAGACATGAATCCCATCCACCCATTTAATGCAAACAATCACAGCCTTATGCATACAGAGCCTCTGCCCTTCAAAACTGAGCATCCGTGGCTCACATTGCATAAGCCCACACCATAGCTGATCTCCAAGAAACCTTATGATCCAGGCTGGGCAGTTGTAATTATTCCCATTTCACAGATGAGGAAGGTGAGGTTCAGAAGCATGATCTAATGATTTACTGACTTCAGTGGCAAATTAGTGGCAGTTAGACAAGAAATGGGCCCAGTAGCCTCAGCCAGATCTCTGGCAGCCCACAGAGGGGTGAGTGGAGTCAGACAGGGACTCTGGCCATGGGGACGCCCCTGGAGGGGCCCCCAGGACTCAACCTTGTGTGTCCAGATTCCATCCGTGGGCCCATGAAACAGGACCCCAGGTGCATTTGCTGATCTCTGCTAACACCAAGAAGACAGAACTAGATTTAAACTAATGGTCATAATATCAGGCTTAGAAAAAAATCAATACAGAGATGTCCAAAAGCACCTTTTAAGGACAATGTTTTAGAAATAAATTATATGTGGGGGAAGTCTAGAACTGGTGACATAATTTGTAGGGCCCAGTGCAAAGTGAAAACACAGGGCCCCTTGTTCAGAAAGTATTAAGAATTTCAGGACAGTGACAGAGAGCAGTGCGTGCACTATGGGGCCCTTCTGAGCAGGGACCGAGGATACAGCTGAGCAGGCCCAGGTGAAGTGCTTGGGGCACTTGAGAAAGAGCTTCTGGAAGTCTAGCCCTTGGCCATTTGAGTTTTCCTTACACCTGCTACTGGTCAGATGACCCTGGGGAAGAAAGCTAATCCCTGCCAGGAGTTTGAGCCACATCCTGAAGGATCAGCTGGGTATTTCCACCTTGATGGACACCCCCCCACCCCCGTGAATGTTTCCATTTTCTCCTTATTTCATCGAGAGAAGGTCCAGCAAATCCTCCAGCCCACATGAGCCTGGAAAATCACAGTGGCTTCCCAGTGAGTGGCCTGGGCTCCCCATGAGTGCAGGCCGCCATACTGGCCAGAGCTAGAACTGGACCCAGAGGGGAGCCCTGCTCAGAGCATCATTCATGCCAGTCTTCATGCATTCATTCAAGGGATGTAGCCTCCCCTGGGGGGACCCCCACAGCCACAGCACGGCCTCCTTCTGCAGCACAGGGCCCTCCTCCAGGACAGCGTCCCTGACACTGCCAGGCAGAGCCTGCATGCCCATGGAGGGGAGGCTTGTACAATGGAGAATTTGCCAGAATTGTATGGGGCAGAGGCTGATGGGCTTTGCACAGCTATGCGCCCTCCTTCTACTTCCCGCCCCTCCCTCCTCCCTGCCCCCCGCCCCCGTGCAGCTTTCTCCATGTACCTGCACAGATGTGTCCACAAGCCCGTCTCCTCTGTGCAGAGACTCAAAAGCCAGAGCTTCGTGGGGAGCAATGAGCCTGGCCTTTCAAAGCACAGGATGAAAAAGAGCCTCACTGAGGGGGAAGCTGGGGCAGCTCTGGACTTAGATTCAGAGAGAACGTCCCCTTAAGTGACAGAGACATCCCAGCGCCATGAAAGGGGCAGTGCCAGTCAGGCCTGTCGTGCCTAGTCTTCCCAGTCCTTCCAAGACAGCTTCTGCAGGCTGGTAACCACCCCTGGGTTTTCTTGGGTCACATACCTCACTGCATTGCTCTGAAGATTGAACTCTGCGCCCTGCGGAAGCCACAGTGAGCGCCTCCCCGCCCCCCAGGCCGTGGTCCCCTGCACAGAGAGGTGGCAGGTGCCCAGGTGAGGGCCAGTGGTAATGTTAGTGTGATGTCCTGTGCCAGGAAAACCAGCTCGTCTATTTATCAGAAACGCGCACCTCGCTTTTCTACAAGTTTCTCTTTGAATCTCTTCTAGCTCAAGCAGCCTTTTCTCTGGCAGATGGCTTTAACCTAGTTTCCTTCAGCCCTGCCGACCCTCAGCCGTACCTGCTAGTCTGCGAGCAGGACACCCGCCAAGTGCGCCCTGCCGCCCCCAGGGAGGCCAGCAAGCAATGGAGTTAGATTTTTCCACAGAAGACAGAGCTTCGTTCTGCACGGTACAAAAGGATGGGATTAATAGTGTTGGAGCTCCAGCCTGGAGGCCACACCCAGCCCAGCCACGTTCTCGCCCCATCCCTTCGTCCTCTTGCCCTCTTGGTTCTTAGTAAGCCTTGGCCTCCTGGGAACCAGGGAAACAGCTCACTCCCGAGCACCCCTTGGGCATGACCGCTGAGCCTGGTGCACCCGGACTGGCTGGGGCTTCTGGGGCCTCCTTGGGGCACCAGGTCAGCCCCACCCCATCGCTGGGAGAGTGAACGAGACCCCTACCTCTTCTGTGTGCAGAAACTAAAGACTCTCCCCGACTGCGCCTCAGCCCAGACAAGGATACCAGCGCCCAGTATTTCTAGTGGGAGTGATTCACCAGGCTGGGGTCAAACCGTGATTTGGGGGCAGCCCCTGATCCTCAGGTACCACTTCTCATTCATCCAACACATATTCGCGGAGTTGGTGCTCTGGGCTAGGCAAAAACACAGAGTCTGGCCCACAAGAGGCCCTGAGTTTGCGGGGTGGGCATGGGGGTGGGCACCGTGATGCTGTCCCTTCCTGCCGGGGACGGGATGCTTGGCCCTCGCCGTCATGAAATCCGTTCCTGTCCAAATGCTATTGGGGCAGAGGGAGGACCAGAGAAGGGTTCTAGTCTCAGGCGGGATGAAGTCTGGGCTCCTATTCAGCGTGGCCTAGGCCCTGCAGCCCAGGTCCTGCCACGTGCTCTACCACCTCTGTCCCCGTGTCTTTAGCTCACCTTTCTCCCCAGATCCAGGCTTCACCCTGCCGCAGCTCACTTCCCACATGGGCCGCAGTGGCTTCAAGAGCCAGGTATCCGTGCACTGGGGCGGCTCAAACGGCAAACTCATCTCTCACGGTCAGGAGGCTGGGAGTCCAAGATCAGATGTCGCGGGTTGCTTCCTCCTGAGGCCTCCCTCCTGGGTGTGTAGAAACTGTCCTCTCCCGTGTCCCCATGGGGTCGTCCCTCTGTGTGTGGCTGTGTCCTCACAGCCTCTTCTTTTGAGGACACCAGTCCTATGGGCTCAGGGCCACCTACAACCCCATTTAACATAACCACCCCTTTGAAGATTCTGCCTCCAAATACGGTCACATTCTGAGGGACGGGGGGTCAGGACTGCAACACATGAATAAAGCCCCTAACTGTGGGGGACAATCCCAGGCCGCTGTTGGTCTGGAGGCGGCTCCTGGTTCTTGGTAGCTTCCATCCCGCGGCCCCTGCTCCCCTTCTCACGTGTCCCTGTGATTGTCCTGCTCTTAGCCACAGTCCCATCTGCGCACATCTCATTGACCAGAGCTCCTCCCATGTCACACCTCATTCCAGGGGCCGTCCGGGGGATTGTCTGTGCTTGGAGACCAAGGGGAATAGCACCCAGAGAGCAGGCACAAAGCCTGCCCCTTTGTCTGCTCCCCCTTCTCCCCTGCTGCCCCCAGAGTCCCCAGCAGCCTGAGGTGGGAGACCGATGGGGTTGTGGGCAGATGTGGACACGAGGACAGAGGAAGGGCAGGTGACAGACTGAGCAGGAACTCAGAGGCCCGGTTGACACGTGCAGTGCGGGTCTGGTTGCCCCCACTGTGCGGGCAGCCTCACGCAGGGCCTCACGGGGCAGGTGCGCGGGAAGTGGGCGGGACACGAGTGAACAGCACCATATTGTGTATCCAGTTTTAGAAACTGCAGTTAGAAAGATCTTGCGTGTGGTAGCACGCTTAAGAAATTGACTTTATTGAAAGACAGTCATATGAAGAGATGTATAAAACCCAGCAAAAAATGTATCCGTTAATAGGGTGCTTGTGCGAGGGCCATGTTTGAAACAGAGTGTAGGGGAACGAACACCCCAGATTTTGACATCTGACTCAGGGAAAATCCACCCCACCCCGTCCGTGATCGGTGAGACAAGCGAATGTGCTTCCCGGCACATAATTTCGGTTTCTGGTCTTGGGGTTTCGGTCTTTATAAACTCTCATCAGGGGGTGTTCAGCACACCTGCTAAAAAATGCTACGTGCTGTGGGATAATGGGCAGGAGAATGGGTGGGAAGGTCTTAAAAGCCACCAGTAAGGAGAGACGACAATTCAAAAGGACCCTGGATCTTGGTAGGTCTTCCCATTCCTATATCTGACTCTTTCCAGAACTTTGATGGAATCCACATAGTACAGCAGGGTGCCGGCTTATTTAGGTATCTTCAGGACCAGAGGCAGCTCGAGGAATCTTAATTCCTTTGGCAGCATCCAATAAGTGGGAAATCGGTGGCTTCCAGCGACGCAGTTGACCTGGACCTGTTCCGCTAAGGCGGTCACCCCGCCAACACGCGTGCGGTTGGAAACCCCCGCCCTGCCCTCCCCAGCCGCTGAAGCTCTCAGCACCTCCTGGAATTCCTCCCTCCACATGTTCATCACAGACTGTCAGAAACAGGAGGACGGGTGGGAGGACCAATTTGATGATGCCTCATTGCTGCCTAAAATAGCGTCTTCGCTGCCATTTTATCCGTGTGCCCGGAAGGTGTCTCGGGGAAACGTAACGTCTTTTCCGTCCTCTCCAGAAAACAATTAAATACTGCCGTCATCATTAATTCTGTATGTATTTACTCTGGTTATTAATCAAAACGTGGAATTCTCGATTATCTGCTGTCATCCCCGTGACGTCAATACGTCACACGAGGGAGTTAACGTGTGCTGAATGTGTGTGAAGCAGAACACACTGGAGGAGAACAAGACTGGGGAGGTCACCCCTCGCATCAGCGACAAAGCTCTCTGGGATTCGCCGGCATCACAGTAGCCTGGCCACTGTCACTCTCTGTGCTGCTTTTGTGTGTCACCATATGGGACACGTCTCTCTGTTTTCAGGACGCAGACTGCTTAGTTTTGTATCTTTAAAAAAAGAAAATCTATAAAGCGCTGAAAAGTGCAGCTGACCTAGTAAACATTGGGGCGTCCACCATGCAGAATTAACAGACATTAATGGACTTTTACAGAAATAAGATTATGTAAAAGGTGACATCCCCTTTCTTACCCGAAAGGAACACTTCTGAGTGTGGCATCTCTCCGTCCGTGTTTTTGTATCTTTTCTATACTGTCTGTAGTGTGGTACAGAAATCCTGCTAAATTTTGCACAGACTTATCTAAAGTGCGTGTATATGGGACCGTGCCATGATATGCTGGAACTGGGCTTGTGTTAATTAATCTCGTTTTGAGATCTCTCCTCACTGGCATGTAGTAATCTCATGCATTTTAGCAGCTGCCCACTCGTGAACGCGCCACCAGATAGTCCCCATTCTCCTAAGGATGAGGGTGTGGGGCCGTTGCTGCATCTCAGCAGCATCCTACCCCTGCCCCCTGCAGGGCACCTGGGAGGGTTCCTCCTTAGATGAGGTGTGGCCGTGCTGCTTGCTTTGGACAATGGAATGTGAGTGGGAACAGTGGGTGCCACCAAATGGCAGAACGTGGAGCTGCCCACAGGAGATGACTCGGGACCCTCTTTCTCATATGGAAATCCAGCAAATCAAAGCAATTTGGAATGCTGAGCCAGCACCCTGGGGCTGCTGGTCTGGAGGGTTGCCTAAGCTGGAAATAGAATCGTATTGGGTTAAGCTACTAAGGTTTGGGGACTGGTTGTTAGTGCAGCAGAACACACCCCGTCCTGACTAACGGAGGCCAGCTCTGGTTTCGTGTCATTCTGAGCAGTGTGGCGATGCAGAGCATCATGTGCGTCTCTTCGAGTACGTGGATCTGCTGGGTCAGAGGGCAGTTGTGTTTTTAACTTCCCTGGTGTGGCTTACCTAGTCTCCAAAAGGGCTGTTCCAGCTTGCGGCCCCATCTGTGGTGAGAGTACTTCCCTCCCACCCCCAGCACTTTGGAGATGGTGCACATTTGCCAGGCTAAAGGAGCATGAAGTTAATTATTTTACTGCTTTAATTTGCGGTATGAACTCTCTTTATAGAGATATGTTAGTTATGAGGCTCTAAAGTATTCTATTCCGTGATAATGAAAGTAACAACACTTTTAATGAAAAATTCACATTTTGCACAATATTGGGGAATTTTCCGTGTTGGCATAAGAGGAAAAAAAAGCCCTCACCAACTGAGTGGACTTTTGGAAACACATGGGGAGTATTTTACAAGCAGAACATCTTAAAAGGGTTTTTCTGTTTGTGTTAATAAACAGCTCTGGCATTAGGAGGGGCGTGTGCTGGTGGTGACAAAGTGACCATCGGAATGCAGCCCTGGCCCTTCGGAAGTATTTGACAGGACTCTATAGACCGTCTTTCAGGTTCCCGTGATTTGGAAAAGCGACAGTTTCTTTTGTTAGTAGAAGTTTGGATGGCAGTGTTTGGTTGAGCAATGTTGCTAAATACGTGAATGTCACTCAGCTCTGCTAATTTCTCAACCATAATAGGTTTCATTTGTCACTTAGGACATTGCCAAACTGAGCAATATTTTCCTTCTAACTTTGGTTATAAAAATGTGTAAAAAGCAAGAAGTTGATGGCACATCTGGGACGTGTTGGTGCGGAGACGTGAGAAGAGTGGCCAGGTGACCGCGCACCGCGGGGCTGCTCACAGCTCACAGAAAGCAGCTGTGAAGCGCTCTCCTAAACATTGCGTGATTACAAGTGATTTTGTAAGTGTAAATGGGCCTTTTGTAATGTTTATTTGACAGAGCTGGTACCCTCCATGCCCTAAAGCTGCCCAGGGGATGGCAAACAGAAATCCATTTATCTGGGCTGGAGCTGCTAACAGAACAGCTTTCCAGTAACTTCTCCCCCTCAGGGTTCTAGAAGCTGCTGAGATCCTGACCTGGGTTCTTTCTGTCATCAGACAGGAGCCCTTTCAATTGAGCTGAAAAGAATAGGGCAGGTGCCATGGCCGCAAGGGTCCCCGCCCTGGGGAAGGCAGCATCTTCCTCCAAGATCCACAGCTGGCCTATGTCTCTGCAGATGGGGAGATTTCCCCCGAGGGACTCTGCCCCCGTGCCCTCAGGGGACACGGATGACATCTGGGGACTGTGGGGGTTGTTGCAACGGCTACTGGCGGGGGGGGGGGGCACAGGACGACCCCCAGCAGAGAATGACCCAGCCCCAGGTGTCACCAGCACCCAGTAGAAAAAGGCTGCTATTGTCCAGCTTGCCCAGACAGTGGGTATGTATGTGCTTCCTTCTGCTCTCGGCTCCGTGAACATCTGTGACGTTCTGGGAAACAGGACATTGGATCTCTGAAGGAAAGCATGTAGGAGGCATGTCCATCCAGATGGATGCGTCACGCTGTCTCTCTGTGCTGACAGTGGTGGGACCCAAGTCATTGATGGGACTCAGCAGGGACAGGCCGGCCTCTGATCCCAAACTGCTGAGCTCCCCCTGGCTCCCACTGCCGGTACCTGGCTGAACTCTGACCTTCTCCCGCTGGGCAGATGCCAATTGGGGAAAGTCTTGGGGGAGGACGCTGGAGCACAACCTGTGTTGGGGCGTGCTCCCCAACAGCCTGCCTGTGAGAATTGGTCAGTCTCTCTGCTCCTGAGGAAGGAGGGTTTTATAAATTATAAAACTTGAAGTTTACGTTTAGGGAAGGGACACACTGCTGGGATCTTGGAATTTGGCAAATACAGCGAGTGGGTAAAGTCAAGTTTATGTGAAGAAGGAATTAAACGTGCAGACGAGTAAGTCGGGCCCGTTAGGAAATGATTTGTGGGCAGGCCCTCGGTGGGCTCCAGGGGACACACGCCTGCGCCCCTGCCCTCGGGCTGTCTTATAAGAGAGGAGCAGGGCTGCGCGGCCCATCTCGGAGGGTCTGCCTGGTGGGCAGCGCCTGGGGCCCCCTTCGGAGCCAGCGGGGTGCAGCCAGATAGAAGACCCCCCTCCGGTGAGCAGCGCGCTTTGCCGAACGCCCTCGGGGACGGTGCGGTGCCCACTGTTCCCTCATGGGAGCAAACACAGCTCTTCTAAAAGGCCAAGCAGCATTCTGCGTTAAAAATTACCTTTCAAAGGCTAACACTGTGGCCGTGTCCATCAAGTATCCATTTGGGAAGTGGCGGTAAATTCCATGAAAGACCAATTAACATTTTAAAATGCTGCCGGAAGCACCCAAAAATTGTGACAGCAGGTCACAGTTAAGTGTCTTCTTGCTTTGGGGTCACGGGTATTGGTCTGTCACGGGCACGTGCACATGGACTTCCCACGCAGCTTCCTGGGCCTGCACTGTGGGCTCCACGCCCCAATGTCTAGTATGAGACTATCCGTGTGGGCGCCCCCAGCCCCCACCCCGTCCTCCGCTTTCTTGTAAAACCCAGCTGGCGACACAGGTCTGCTTTGCACAATCACGGTACAAATTCATTTCTCATCATCCTTCACTGTCCAGCTGTTGGAACCCCCAGCAGAGCCCTCGAGAGGCTTTGGACCTGGAGACAGGTCGCCCGTGTGTATGTGTGTGTGGTGTGGTGCGTGCACGTGTGTGTGTGACCTGGTGTGCATGCACGTGTGTGTGTGTGGTGTGGGTGCACACGCATGTCGTATGTGGGGTGTGTGTGGTGTGCGTGCACGTGTGTGTGTGACCTGGTGTGCATGCACGTGTGTGTGTGTGGTGTGGGTGCACACGCATGTCGTATGTGGGGTATGTGTGGTGTGCGTGCACGTGTGTGTGTGGTGTAGGTACACACGCGTGTCGTATGTGGGGTATGTGTGGTGTGCGTGCACGTGTGTGTGTGTCCTGGTGTTCGTGCACGTGTGTGTGTGCTGCACACAGGGCATGTGTATTTGGCATGAACCTAGGAGCTGTGCACTCTGGGGGGCTAATTGCCAGGGGCTCCCAGTGGCAGCACCACGTGTGAACTGCGGTGTCTGCCCCGTGTTTAATCATCTCCCCCACTACTTGGTCCGCGGTTAATGAACAGCTGCAGGTCCTAGTTATTTCTCAGGTGACTTCACCCCAGAGTCTAGGTAGACAGGGGTGTGTGTGTGTTTCCCACTCTGTACAATAGCAAGGAAGACACCAGATGTGTGAAAGCTGAGCTGGTGGCGTGGTTTGCTTGCTGCCTAGAGACCCCCCTGAACAGGATAAGTCGGCCTGTCCAGAAGATTTAAAGACAGAAGGCAAGTTCACCAGCAGGACCCAGGGCTCCTCTCCTTGCCGGAGGATGCACCCCTGCAGGAGGAGGTGCAGCTGAAGCATGCTGGCCGGGCCCCTGTCAGGGAGTGCAACGGGGCCAAAGACGCTCCCAGAAGCTCGGAGTCGGGCATTTCCCAGTCCCAGCTCTGGGCACACGTTCGAAGGCTTGGAGCAGGTGGGGTGGGGCTTGGAGATGGCGGCCGGTGCCTGCTGGGAAACCGCTGGACCACGGTTGACGGGAAGCCCCCTGTTCTCCCACCCCCGCCCCAATCATACACCCATCCTAGGTTGGCAGAGTCATCGTTTACTCATTCGTGCATTTATTGCCCCAAGTGGGCGCAGCTCCGAGGCTCCTGGCCGTGGCTACAGCAGGGCAGACCCGCTTGCCGCCCTGGGCAGCCCCTTCTGACCCTGCCAGGCTGGTTGAGGGACATCCCAGCGCTCGAACCCCCAGTGCTAATAGCCTTTTTTCCATCAGTTGCTTGCATGCTGGATGTGCCCCGGTGTACACGGTGTAGCCGTGCGTGTTGGCCGTGGGGCCGTGGGCGGACAGCCCCTCTGTGTCTTGCATCTCAGAGTCAAAGGACCATTGGAGGCGAGAGGCGCTCCCCAGCTCACGCACCTGCAGACAGCGAGGGCAGCCAGCCTCACACTGAGTCTGTGGACGGGTCCACGTGGCCCTCAGTTTTCACATGAGCAGCTGAACCTTTCCACGGGCTGGGGGCAGTGGCCGTGGAGGGTGGCCAGTGGGGCTGTGTCAGCGCGCGAAGAATGGTGACTCTGGACCACTCCAGGGAAAATGCGGGATGCAGGGTAACGCAGCTGTGTGGGTAAAGTACATCTGCAAAGGAGACCAGTGAGACGTAAGCCAGACTGCGGAGAACGGCTGGGCTGCAGGTGGGGTGAGGGGTGAGGAGCAGAAGGTGGGGCTCCATGCCCCAGCCTGGCCCTGGCACCCAAAACCCGCAGCCCCTCAAAGATCGCACTCCACTTTCTCGGGGTGAGTGGTGTTGCAGAGACCGGACGGCTGGATGCCAGACCCAGGGAGCCCAGCACGAGGGGCAGGGGGCACCGCTTCCCAGCCTCCCTGACCAGACGGGACGAGCCAAGAGAGGGCTCGGTGGGAAGAGAAGAGCATCTAGTTGGCGTCTCTCCTGTCACAACCCCTCACAGGCACTTGGGCATGTTGGCTCCTGTCGGGCCAGGTGGACGTTCCCTCTGAAGCTGGGGTGTGAGCTCGGGGTCCTGCCACGCGGGCGCCCAACGAGGGCAAAGCTGAACTTGCCCCTGCACCCCCTCCTGCAGGCCCACAGGTCAGGGACGTCTGGCCCTGCTTCTCGCTGGGCTCTTCTCCTTGACAGGTGGGGAGTCTGCTGGGAGGGAGCTCCCTCCTCCGCCCACCATGGCTCCCGAGCTGTTGGGGGGTGATGCAGCTGCCAGGGAGGGTTTGGCAATTCATGTGGACAGGGGCTGGAGCAGGCCTGGCTCCGTGGATCCAGCATTAGCACCAAGGCTGTTCTTCTAGTGAAGGAGAGAAAACCACGTGTCCACCTTTCCTATGCTGGCCTGCGTGCAGAATCTAAGAGGGCAGAAAAGAAAATACCCACATCCAGTGTCCTCGCTTCAAATCCACTGCCAGCCCACGTCACAGATGAGGAGCTTGAGTCCCAGGAGGCCCTGAGAGTCAGCGCAGGACCATGGAGAGAGGCTGGCTGCGTCTGGGTCCTGGCCCAGCCTCTCCCGGAGGGGTGGCTCTGGGGCGTCCTCATGGTCCTGGGGCTGAGTCACCTCCCTCATACATGGACCCGCGTGCGGTTGTTCAAGGACTGTGTGCATGCATACATCTAAGCTCCGTATGTCCACAGATGTGAATGTGTGTACACACATGTATGTGTGTATACGCACCTGTACACGGATACACAAAATGAAGGCCTGAATCGGTACGTGTACACGTGCGCATGTGTGTACATGCATGTGTACGTGTGTGCCTGTATACATGTGTATCTGTACACAAGCATACACGTGCACTTACGTGTGTGAACACCTATTCACATGCACACATACACATGCATGCACATACATGCACACACATGCAGATGTGTGTTGGACGTATGCACTCGTGTGCACACATTACCATATATGCATGAGTGTGGTTTTGCATGCACAGGGATGCATGTGCATGTGTGCACATGTGTGCACACTTACACAGATGTACTCGTACCTTGTACTTGTGCAAACAAGTGGAGCACAGGTGCCTGACCGTGAGGGACGGCTCTAGGGGGCTGCCAAGCTGGGACCCTGCATTACGCAGAGCACCACGGCTCCAGGGACGCCAATTTAAGCCCCCACCCTTAGCTTTCTTGATCTACCCTGAAGTGGGGTGCTCTGGGGTAGACCATCCTCTCAGGTACAAGGAGAGAGGTGGTGGAGGAGAGGCCGCAGTGATATTGTGATGGGCTCCAGGGCAGGGGATCCCCAAGGGAGAGGATCCCTCAGTAAAGGTATCCCTTAGGACAGGGGATCCCCCCAGGACAGGTACCTCCCAGGTCAGGGGATCCCCCAGGGCAGAGTATCCCCCAGGACAGGTATCCCCCAGGTCAGGGGATCCCCCAGGTCAGGGGATCCCCCAGGGCAGAGTATCCCCCAGGACAGGTATCCCCCAGGGCAGAGTATCCCCCAGGGCAGAGTATCCCCCAGGGCAGGGTGTCTCCCAGGGCAGGTGTCCCCCAGGGCAGGGTGTCTCCCAGGGCAGAGTGTCCCCCAGGGCAGGGTGTCTCCCAGGGCAGGTGTCCCCCAGGGCAGGGTGTCTCCCAGGGCAGGTGTCCCCCAGGGCAGGGGTGCAGCAATAGGCTGGCCCTTCCAGGGCAGACACCCTCAGAGCTGGCAGAGGACCCTGCAGGGAGCCGCAGAGTGACCCAGGTACTGGCACACCGATTAAGTGGGTTCCTATTTGAAAAGCTTTTCAAACAGTGTCCTGGCACGCAGTAAGCTTTGTATAAATACAATTTGTAAAGTAAATAAAAAATAAAATACAGTGTACTGTTTGTGTTCAGGGAGAGGGCGGCCTTGCTGGCTGGGTCATCAGCACCGCAGGGCAGGCCTCCCGATCTGTCGGGGGCCAGGGAGCGGGCTGTGCAGGGGGTGACCCCATGAGCCCCACCAGGCTCTCAGAACCAGGGTGGTCTTTCCATACCTACCTGCCCCACGTCCGTCTGCTTCCAGTCATTTCCATGAGCAGATGGAGCTGACCCTCCGGGTAACCAGTGGGTCGTATTTGCAGGGGACCACCAATGGCCGGCAGGTAGCCAGCCAGCTGCAGACAGCCTGGGGTCCAGCAGGCCCTGGGGTGGGGAGCCTGGGCTTGTGGGGTGTCCTCTGCTCAGATCCCTGTCCAGCAGCAGTGGGGCCCACAGGACAGAGAAGCACCGGGTGACACTCCTCCAGGCTCTGGAGGTGGTGACGCACAAGCATGAGAGGGTAGAGCTGGGTGGGACCCCTGTGGGACCCCTCCCGCCCCAAAACGTGCCACCTTTTGCTCTGAATGGGATTACTCGGGCACCACCATTTAGGACTGACGGACCCAGATTTCCTTGGACCCGTATGGCCGAGGACCGAGCAGCAGCTGGAAATCACTAATCCAATTCATCTTCTGGGAGATAAACCCTGGAGTTCAGGCCACAGCATCATCCAGCACTGGGTCCTTGCCCTATGACCAGTGGCTGGGGCCACGGCCAGGGGCCCTGCAGGTGCTCCATCCCACACTGTTCGCTGCTCACAGAAGGCAGACGTTATCGAGATATGTGGGAAATTCGGTTTTTAAAGTAACAGTGATGGTTAAATGTGCATCTTGGTAAGAGCATGCTACGTGCTGAACCACAGAAGCGCGTCCTGCGTTCTGGGTGATGCGGGGTCTGCCAGAAGGTGCTTCTGGCATCAGGAACGGGGCTTGGGTCCGGAAGTTCAGGGTCCCCGCCTGGCTGAGACTTCAGCATGGCTCGTCTGAAGAGGCCAGGTCCCCTCACTGAACGTTTGTTCTGGCCAGGGTCACGGCCAGCTCCAGGACACCATTGTCACCACGGCCAGCCCAGGGAGCCAATCACAGAGTTTGTGGGGAGAGCAATCCGTGAACAGCACCTGCTGGGCTCACAGGTTTCACTTGGGGCAGCTTCTGTGTGGGTTCGGGGGCGCTCACTCTGGCTTCCCCTGCACAGGGCCAGCCGGGTCCCTGCCTTTGAGGAGGAGCAGAGCATGCGGGATGAGGCCGCCGATGGCCTGGTTCAGCCATGTGGAGGCTGTGCGGTCGGACAGGCCGGGCTCTGCTCAGGCACAGGGGGCACGCGGCCGGCGGGTGGACCAGTGTGGGGCATCGCCAACGGGGAGGCAGAAAGGGCGCTCAGAGAAGGAGTGGCTGGGGGAGCAGAAGGGCTTGGAAGACAGAACGGGGTGGCAGAAGCCAGGTGGGTTGTCCTGCTCAGCAAGAGTTCCTTCTGTGGCACCTGTGCCCAGAGGAGACATGCTGCTGCCAGGCTGCCTGGAGGTGAGATGGCGGCCTGGAGTGACCGCCCCCTCCCAGCAGCCTTCCTGCAAAGCCCACAGAGCAGCTGTGCACTGGGCACCGGGCACCGAACGGTGGGAGCACCAGCCCCTTCCGCTGTAGTGCATGCGCTCCTTCTAGCAGGTCTTACTGGTGGAGAGCTTGGTTAGCTGGTCCTCTGAGCACCTGGGTGTCTGAGCCTGCTCTCTCTCCAAAGGGCCGCCCTCCTGTGTGGATGCTCCTGGTAGTCCAGGGAAGGGAGCCTGATGGAGGGGAGGTCGGAAGCTGCTCAAGACTGGGGTTGGAGGGAAGAATGGGGGAGTCAGGAGTTTGATTCGGTTCAGCCCTCCTGTGACCCAGGTGTGCAGGCTGCAGCTGTGCGGGCATGAAGCTGTGCAGGAGTGAGGCTCTGCGGGCGTGCAACTGTGCAGGTGTGCGGCTGTGCAGGTGTGCGGCCCTGTGGGTGTGCAGGTGTGCATGTGTGCAGGTGTGCAGGTGTGCGGCTGTGCAGGTGTGCGGCTCTGCGGGTGTGCAGCTGTGCAGGTGTGCGGCTCTGCGGGTGTGCAGCTGTGCACGTATGCAGGTGTGCGGCTGTGCGGCTCTGTGGGTGTGCAGCTGTGCATGTGTGCAGGTGTGCGGCTGTGCAGGTGTGCGGCTCTGCGGGTGTGCAGCTGTGCAGGTGTGCGGCTCTGCGGGTGTGCAGCTGTGCACGTATGCAGGTGTGCGGCTGTGCGGCTCTGTGGGTGTGCAGCTGTGCATGTGTGCAGGTGTGCGGCTGTGCAGGTGTGCGGCTCTGCGGGTGTGCAGCTGTGCAGGTGTGCGGCTCTGCGGGTGTGCAGCTGTGCACGTATGCAGGTGTGCGGCTGTGCAGGTGTGCGGCCCTGTGGGTGTGCAGGTGTGCATGGATGCAGGTGTGCGGCTGTGCGGGTGTGCAGGTGTGCATGTGTGCAGGTGTGCAGCTGTGCATGTGTGCAGGTGTGCGGCTGTGCGGGTGTGCCGCTGTGCCCTCTGCCCCTAGGTATTTACCACCCCCTTGGCCAGGTGAGGCCGGAGCACTTGTTTGGTTTCTGCTTTTCCTGCACGCTCATAAGAATTCACTGAAAGTGTAAGTTTCCCTCTTCCTTTCTTTCCCCAAGTCAGCATGACAGGGACGCCCATGACAGGGACGCCCCATCATGTCGCAGCTCAGCGGGGCGGTCAGGCGCTGAGGGTGCACAGCCACCCCCTCCCAGCGCGGTCCAGCGCCCTCAGGTGAAGGTCGGGCAGGCAGAGCTTTGTCTAGAGTCTGTTCTGTCTTTAATCAGAGGAATGGGTGAACATAATTTTAAACATTTAGTGGCACTTTTTAAAGAAATTAATAATAAAAAACGCCACTTCTTGTCCTACTCATCCCCATCACATGGGTTCAGCCCCCTGAACCCTCAGGCAGTCTCCGCTGCTTTCCCAGGATTATCCAGTTCTGGACATTCCTTTTTTTTTTTCTTTTTTTTTTAAAGATTTTATTTATTTATTTGACAGAGAGACAGCGAGAGAGGGAACACAAGCAGGGGGAGTAGGAGAGGGAGAAGCAGGCTTCCCGCTGAGCAGGGAGCCCGATGCGGGGCTCGATCCCAGGACCCCGGGATCATGACCTGAGCCGAAGGCAGACACTTAACGACTGAGCCACCCAGGCGCCCCCAGTTCTGGACATTCCTAACGGCCTCTCCTCTCCGAGTAGGGGGCCCGGCAGCCTCCCGCCCCCCCCCCCCCCACAGCGCAGGTGTGCACGCTCTTCTCCCCGGAGGCCAGCGCTTGTTTCCTTTCTGTGCACGCCGGTCGTAAATCTTCCATGATGCTCTGCACCAGTGGGGTCTTCCACTGCCCCTGCATCTCTCAGCTTCTGGCCCTGCGTCACCCAGGGTCTGGGCCAGCAGCTCTCTGGGCCCATCTTTTGTCCGGGTCAGACCCTCTCCACTGGTGTCCCTCGTGGCTCACTGCACGCTTCCAGGGACACGGCGGAGCCAGGGCAGCCTCGCTGACCCGTCTGGCAGGCAGCCTGCGGCCCTGGCCACGGATGCGAGGTTGGTCCCCTCGGTGAGCCAGGAGGCCCTCGGCTGGGCATTTGTGAGCGACTTCTCTGCTCCTCCCAACAGTGAACTTGCGTGACTGCAGGGCAGTGAGTCCAGAGGGGCAGAGCTGGGCCACCCCTGCCCGGTGCCTGGCCTGACCTCTGCCTGCTTTTTATTGTGGAAAACAGTAACCACGTGCAAGAGGAGAGAGAGGGCCACGAAGGCACGTGCTGCCCACTCCACAGGCCAGCCCGGCTTCCTCTGCCCCCTCCGTCTGGAAGACCGACCACACCATCGTCCCACTAAAGGACTCGCTCTTGTCCCTGGATGACTGCAATGTGCAGGCAGTGTCCAGATGCCCCTGGGGTCTCAGATGTCGACATCTTTAAAAAGGGTTTGAGTTCGGATCCAGATGGGGCCACACTTTGCAACCAGCTGATGTGCTGAGTGTCTTCTGACCTGTGGGTTTCCCTCGTCTTGTCTTTCGGGCTTGCTGGCGAGGAAGCGGTGGTCAGACCTGAAGGGCCCCCACCTGGATTGGCATCTGGTAGCCCAGTGGGGTTTGACAGGCTGCTCTCCCCTGACGTGACCTGGCCGCAGTGATCGGACCCAGGTCAGGTGTGGCCCGGACAGGTTCATGAGCCACTTGTTTTGTGGAAGTCATACTTTCTGAGGACGCCAGGTCTGCATGACATCCCTCATGCACTTTGAAAGTCAGAAAACTATACAAGAGCAGTGTGCGGTGGGTGTGTATTGGGTAGACGGCAGGGTTTCACGGCTTCCAGAGTTCAGAACCAGGCGTGGAGGGTCCCGGGAGAGGCACAGGCCGAGGCTCTGGAGCTGAGGAGGAGAAAGGGTATGAATCACCAGGAGGCCCAGGAGAGGGGCAAATGTGTTTGCCAAGATGCTGATATTAATTCCTCCCTGTCACCAGCTCTAGAATATTTTAAAATTCAGTTTTTTAAACCCAACAGGCCAAGTTCTTGGGGCATCATTTTATTCAGATTGGTTGCATTTTAGTAGCTTGAAATGTCTATTAAAAAAAATTAAAATGTTTATAGAAATTTCCATTCTTAAGGTGCAGCGAATAAATTGCCTCTTTAAAAGCACCCGTTTTTAAGTAATCCAAAGAGAAAAGTTAGGAATTAGCACCTTCTGATTGCACAGGCCAGCCCTGCAAGATTTACCCCACAACACCTATCCTGAAGAGAAGTATCCAAGATGAGGAAGCAGAAGGAGGGACTGGCAGGGGATTGGAACATCGTCCTCGACCTGGTGGGAAGAGAGGGCTCGTTCCGCGGGCTACGGAGCTGCAGCCTCGGGAGCACGCTGAGCGTCTGGCTAGGTGATGTCACAAGGGGCGTCTGCTCCTGGGGGAGGCAGGATGGAGATTTGGGGGCTAGATGGAGACTCGGACTGCGGCGGCATCCTTCGGACGCCTCTGCAGAGCCGCCTCAGCTCAGGGATGAACAGCGGTCTCCTTCCCTGCATCCAGAGTCCCGGTGGGAAATCCTCTCCTTCTGTCAAAAACGCTGCTTCGGACCCCAAGGTTGAGCCAGGAGCAGTTGATATAAAATACACCATTACAGCTGCGGGTGTGAGCAGCAGGGGCTCCGTGGGTGGGACAGTGGGTGACACATGGGGCACCGCGGCCCCTCCACCCACTCGATCACAGATGCCCCCCCAAGGGCAGGAGATTTCAAGCCCTCGGTGGGTCCCTGAACAGAGCGTCAGGAAGCCTCTCAGAAACCACAGGCTTCTTCCTGGCATCTGTCCAAGAACAAGCTCCAGGCTCAAGGAATGCTTGGGCAATTTTTTAAAAAAAAAGTGTGACAGTGCTTTGAAGGAAGGTGGGGGCAGGCTCTGAGGGAGATACCCGACTACGGTTTGCTTTCTTCCTGGACAAACTTACAAATTCAGAACTTTCATCATGTATTTTAAGGATATGCAGCCCTTTTGATTCCCCCCTCCTTGTCCTTTTCACTGCAAGGACATCATCCTCCTCCCTAGCACCTGGACGATACTAAGAGGATGCGGCGGGCATGTGCCGGCCCCTCGTGACTCACCCAGGACGTGGACACCATCTTCCACAAGAGGTGACAGCTTGGACCATAGCCTTTGGCAGCAGGCTGACCTGGGTTCAAATCACAGCTTTGCTGCTCATATGCTGTGTGATTCTGGGCTGGTGGTTCTGCCTCTCTGAGCCCCAGCCCCTCATCTGTAACAAGAGCCCCTTGCTCCTAAGTGGGTGCACCCAGGTTCTGGAGAGAATGTTCTGGGGTACTTCAGCATCTTGCTTGCCCCACGGCCTCCCTAACGCTTGGTGTTTTCTCCCTTTCCATGGTGACCCTTGTGGTGGAGATTAGATTTTTCAAGGTCTCTCTCCCCTTCCTCAGCATGGCTCCCGATGCTGGGCTACTGTGGCCATACCAGCTCTGTGGAGATGGGCACCCAGCATGGGCCGCCGGGCCCCCAGGCACGTTTCCTCTGGGGTGAGTCCCAGAGTGGCGGTCTCGGAGCTGACACTGGGACAGAGCTGATGATCCACAGCATTGTGGGGGCCCCCCCTCCCTGTGGGAACCAGGGGGCTCTGACAGGGGCTCAGTGACTTCATGTCCTTGAAGGTGTCACCCTGCATGCCCTCAAGCCAGGGGTCCCCTCCCCAGAGCAGGGGCAGGTTCTCCCCCATCCATCACTCAGAGCAGCCCAGCCGATCTCCGTTTTGGTCCCAGGAACCCTCAGTATGTGATTGCCCTTCGGGAGAGACCAGGGTCTGTTCACAAACCACACGGCCCCTCCTTTCTGGTGTCCTCAGCGGTCTGCTCAGGCCAGAGCCCTGACCCTTCTCATCTCCTCCGACGCACATCTTCGCTGGACACCCGCCTCCGGTGGGGGATCTGCTCTGTGACCCGGGCGTGGCAGGAGCACAGAGCCTCGCAGGCGCACGTCAGCACCCACCACCCCCGCCGGCTCAGCTCCCACAGCCCAGTCCTTGTTTTCTCTTAAAGTTAATTTTTCAGTCAAGTGTACTCAGTACAGGAGGACCCGGAAGGAGCCTGTCTGTGTGGAGCTCAGCAGTCTGAGGAGGGCCTCAGCCAAAGAAACCAGGTGTTTGCAGAAACCCAGCCCGGGCGGGTCACAGAGGATCAACCAGGCTCCTGGGGTGGCCACCTGGAGAGCTGCAGCCTTGGAAGCTGCTGCGGGTGCGTGCCGGCCCCCAGAGGAGCAGAGGCACCGCCGTGGACCTGCCGTGTGTGTGTGTGTGTTCACGGGAGTGTGTTCACATGTGTGTGTGTCCACGTGTGTGCACGGAGTGTGCGTGTGTTCACGTGTGTTCACAGATGTTCATGTGTGTGTCCACATGTGTGCACTGGGTGTGCGTGTGTTCACGTGTGTTTGTGTGTGTTCACTGCATGTCCACATGTGTGCACTGAGTGTGTGTTCACGTGTGTTTGTGTGTGTTCATGTGTGTCCACATGTGTGCACTGAGTGTGCGTGTGTTCACGTGTGTTTGTGTGTGTTCACTGCATGTCCACATGTGTGCACTGGGTGTGCGTGTGTTCACATGTGTTTGTGTGCGTTCATGTGTGTCCACGTGTCTGCACTGGGTGTGCGTGTGTTCACGTGTGTTTGTGTGTGTTCACGTGCGTGTCCACATGTGTGCACTGAGTGTGCGTGTGTTCGCGTGTGTTTGTGTGTGTTCACATGTGTGTCCACGTGTGTGTTCACATGTGTGTGCATGCGGCAATGCAGGTGGGACACTCTTTCTCTAGCTGCTGTATGTGCAAACACATGTAGGTGGGTTCGTGTGCAGGTACATGAACATGCACGTGTGTGTGCACTGTATGCATGTGTGTCCTTGTGTGTGTGCCCCTCAGTGTGTGACACGGTACAAGCTCTATGTGTGTGAGCATCGGGCACGTGCCTGTGGCGGTGCCCTCTCGGGAGGAGCCGTGTGCATGTGTGTGTGTGCGTGTGCGTGCGCACAGGGCACCTGCATGGGGGAGGCGCTCTCACGAGACGTGTCCTAAGCGGCTCCTTCGTTTGCTCCTTCCCAAGGCCCAGGCAGTCTCGGGGTGAGCGACCCCCATGACTGTGTATGGAGGTCAGTCTGTGAAGCTGTATTTATCCCTCACGGGGTGAAGATCTCGGGGCCCTGTGTCCCCATCGACGTGTGTAGGATCCAGAGTTGTGGGCAGGTGGACGCCGGCCTCACCCTGCTCATCGCGGGTCCTGGGGCAGGTAGCTGCCCGCGGACCTCGGGCCATGGGAGCCAGCTGACCTGGCGGCTCGGCTCATCCTCCAGGGCCCCCCAACCCCCCGCCGCCCAGCCCCACACCTGGAGGGGAAGCCGCCCAGTGCTCTCTGTCTCTCTGATTATATTCACCTCCAGATCCATTGGTGCAGAGACTAAAGCGGATTTGATGTGATGAATCACAAAATCACACCCTTTATTCAAAAACTCCACATAAATGGCAGTCCTGCTTGGGATGAATTGGGCCGGTGCAGTGAGTTATGGGCTCATTAGTGTGGCACAGCACATTCCTTTATCATATTAGGTTTATTTAAATCACACAGAACGTTCATTTTTAGAAACAATTCCCACCCACCTCAAGGAATCATCAGTATTGCTCCAGGAAATATGATATGATCCCGTTTTTAACGGGATGCACATGGTTTGCAATTGTGCGGAACTTGATTCCATTACGCCTTCCCTGTGGGGACAGCCCATAAAGATTGATTATACATTCCCAACGCTATTAAAGAGTGACAGAGCCTGTGTCTCTTCCTGCCTGTGGCTGAGTGTGGCCCGTGCCCCCTCGCTCAGATGGCCTCCCCGCGGCGGGTTCACCCTCGCACCCCGGCCCCGAGGGAAACACCGTTCTCCCACCTCTCTTGGGAAGGACGCGCGTGACCCCAGCAGTCCGTGGGGGATGGCTTAAGCTTTGGTGACAGGAATGTGTGTTTGGGTATCACAGAGTCTAAAAAGTTTGGGTCTCTTCTCTGAGTATGTCCAGAATGATCGGGGCAGATGCCGGCTCTGTTCTCTTATAGGATCCCAGAGTGTGCGCTGCCAGGAAAGCGGTAGAGGGTCACTCAGACGTTCTTGTGATGGACGGGAAAGGACTCGTGGAGGGAGGGGCTCTGAGGGGCAGGGTGCAATCCAGTCCTCTGTGCAGAGACTGTCATGGTCACCACCACGGACTTGTATTAAATCTGAGGAGGGCCCTGACGGCGAAATGGCCAGAGTCCAAACATAAACTTGGATGTTTTCTTAACTGAGCCCCAGTGGAGAGCAAGTGGACCCGAGGAGCCCTGTCGTCCTGCACACAGCACTGCTGTGACCTAAAATGCCCATTTTGGGAAGCATCCCCTCTAAGAACGTGCAGTGGGCTGCTCACGCATCAGAGCACCTCCATGCGAGGAGGCCCCAGCCTTCGTGAGCCTTCACGGCCACATGCGCCTTGGGTGTCTGCACTGGGACGGGTCTGCACTGGGACGGGCGGCTCTGCTCTGCTCGCTAGGGGTCATGGACGCAGAGCATCAGTGCGCTGGGGAGCCGTGGCCAGCCTGTCTTGGCAGCAATATCCTCCTCATGCTCTCGGCCTCCATTTGGGGCCTGATGAATAGAAATGTCACTGGAAATTGATTTTCCATTTAATCAAAGGAGAAATTTATTTCTGGGTCTTTCCCAATGTAAGGTCATCCTTTGATGAGTTAGTGAGAATTTTATTAAGTTTTAACCTTCCTGTTGCGTGTCTCTGGGTGTTGCGCTCACGGGTGAGTGGGCACCCTACGAGCCGTAAGCTAATATCCATAAAGGTCAGAGTCTCCCCGCGAAGGCGCGGGGCAGGCGGGCTGGCTGGCAAAGGCGTGCTCACGCTTCCTTCCTGGCTCTGCCCTTGCCGGCGGCTCGCTCCAGCTGAGAGGGGTTCTGTGGTCTAAGACGGGGGAAGAGAAATGTTTTCTGTAAAGGGCCAGATGGTCAGGACTTTGGGCTTGGTGGCCGTGGGGGCTCTGCTGAAGAATCACCTCCTGCCTGGGTAGGGCAGAAACGCGGCGGACAGTAAGCACACCCACGGGCGCGGCCTCTTCCCCCAGAACCACCGGCAGGACCGGGCGGCGGGTCTGATGCAGCTCGAGGGCCATAGCTCACCGACCTCTGGTCTGACAGACCCATAGTCCTGTGTGACTTCAGCAAGACAGCCCTGGGTCACACAAAGCAGGTGCAGTTCCAAGGCGAGCGGAAGCAATGCTCATGTGCTCGGATGCCGCGGTCCACTTACGATAGCCTTCTGTTGGATGGCTGGGCTCCTGGACGTCACAGCTGCTGGTCCTCCAGCTCAGGGGAATGAGAACAGAGGGAGCTCATGGAAATTCTGGACAGGACGGCTCGTGTAGCATCCACGTCGAGTCTCTGCTTCCACAGAATCCCCACGTGTTCGGATGCCCGTGGATTTCCGGGTGGCGGGAGCCACTGAGCTCTGGTGGGTTGCACTTCCTGGATGGGTGGCGCTGCTGGAATCCACAAAGTCTTGTTAACAACACTAATGTGCAACCACCTGCCTTGTAATCACGTAAAGACAAACTCGGGCCATTCCGTTCTGATGGAGCATCACTAATTCCAGTTATACGATAACTGTGCAGCGCTGGATTTTAGAAATTAGGCCTCCGAGATCCATTAGCTGTGTGGTGCGCCGTAGCTAAATGAATGGCTGTATTATTATCAAGGTAATTCAAAACAAATTTCAAGCTGTGACAATAAAATGGTTCTTGTAGTTGGTTGGGGTTTGCACAGAAATGGCCAGTTAGATGAGAACAGTTATGTTTTCAAGTTGGAATTTGGGGGGACTGGTTTTACTTACTCATTTTCATCAAATCCTGAACAAAATTTTACCAATGTGGTGACAGCACACTAGGGCCAACAGTGATCATCGGTTAATAAGGCAATGGTGGCTCTTTCCTCGGTGAGCGGGCGATGGGTTTTGGTGTAAGATTACCCTGTTCTCCTCTGTGTCCAGGATAAACAGGAAAGCTCAGTAATTCCTACTGGGAATCCTGTCCCTGGGAGGAGTTGTCCCGAATCCAGGACCTTTTTTGGAGATGCTCATGCTGGCTGTGCCTTGCTCCCAAAGCCCTCTTTCTGTTCCCCTGACCCATTTTCAATGCAAACAGTGCCCTGGCAGAGTGTGGGTAGATCCCCTCCTAGATGCTCTCTCTTGCTCCAAGGCTACGGGGATAGGAGCAGGCACGTTGCGCTCCATGGCCGTGTGACCGTCCCCTGGCCCCTCACTGGCTGCAACCCCGGTATCTGCCGTCCGTGCCACCCTCCGTGCCACGTCCAGTGTAGGAGATGCTCAGTAAATCCGGGCCGTATGGAGGGAGGCCCCGCAGTGCTCGCGTGCTGGAAGCCCTGAGGGCGCCATGGCAGCAGGACCACAGGGTCACACTCCCTCTGCCCACCTGCCTCACCAGATGTCAGCTCTCGTCAACACGGAAAGTCCTTGCCAGCCCCCAGCCCACACTCAGGGTCTCCGTGATTGCAGGAATGGCGGGAACTCATCAACTCCCCACGCGACCCGGTGGGGCAATGACCCAACCGAGGCACAAACAGACAAACCAACGTGAAGAAGCTGGAGTCAGCATTGGTGTAAAAAACGAGCTCAGAGCAGTGCACACTGACCTGCGACCCCTACGGGTTCCCTGTCTCACACAGCAGCATCCCTCTCACCCTGGGCTTGCCTGGGGGGGGGGTCCCTGCAGAGAGGGCGGGGAAGAGGGCAGGGTCCCTGTGGAGAGGGCGGGGTCCCCGTAGAGAGGGCGGGGTCCCCGTGGAGAGGGTGGGGTCCCCATGGAGAGGGTGGGGGTGCCCGTGGAGAGGGCGGGGTCCCCATGGAGAGGGTGGGGGTCCCCGTGGAGAGGGCGGGGGTCCCCGTGGAGAAGGCAGAGGTCTCCGTGGAGAGGGTGGGCGTCCCCATGGAGGGGGGTCCCCGTGGAGAGGGTGGGGGTCCCCTGGAGAGAGTTGGGGTCCCCGTGGAGAAGGCAGAGGTCCCCATGGAGAGGGTGGGGTCCCCGTGGAGAGGGTGGGGGGTCCCTGTGGGGGGGTCCCCGTGGAGAGGGTGGGGTCCCTGTGGAGAGGATGACTGCAGCCTGGGTGGATGGGTTGGCTGCCAGCTGGCCCGGCCTCACAGGCCCCTCACAGATGAGTCAACAGCTGTGCTCAGTGGCTTTAAAGATTAAATCCTTTTCTCCCTGTTGGGCAGACTGGGAGCTCAACGGTGAAACGAAACACGGTGCTCATTGTGATGCTTGACAGTCGGGTCTGAGAGCGTGTCACCAGCAAGAGCCAGCATGCGTGGGGGAGGACGGGGTGTCATCACAGTCCCACCCGGCAGTTAAAGACCACCCACAGTCCTCCGGGTTCAGGCCCACGTAGCTGGCTTCCGGGTCCTCTCGCTCGCCAGGGCGGTGCTGGGGGGCAGACGCTGGCTGTCCCTGGGGGAGCTGAGGTCCTCAAACACCGCACATCTGAACCAGGGTGCCTGTCATCCAGGGGCATCAACTGACTCACTTCCCAGAGAGCATCTCGCTTACCTACGCTGCCGTCACTGGTGAGCAGCCCGAGCCCCAGCGGGGCCTCCTGGAAGAGATGCCCTCACCACACACTGCCTTCGCCCCAAAGGTCCCGTCACCTGGACGCGGGAAGACCTCCGTGTGTCTACAGCACCGGGGGGCCATGGGCGTCAGCTCCGCAGACACCGTCCCTTCTCCCGGGGGTACCGGTTACTTTTACCAAGTCCCAGGAAACGGGTTTAAAGGGCAGGTGCCTTCTTAAAAAAATACAATGTTTTGGGAGCAACTCATAACTGATGTGGGCATTTTTAAAAGCTTATAAGTGCCCATAACAGTTGTGGTAGAAGCTGTTCCGTAGATATTTCTAGATGTCCTATATCCACGTGGTCAGGAGTGGTAGCTGCCACCGCCTGGGTCCACGCTGCTGCCTACCCCTGGCTAGCACGCACTAAGCCTTCCGTGCATCAGCTTTCTCATTTGGAAGACGCGGATGGCAAGTCCACCACCCTGGGGGACTGTAGGACTCGTGGGCATTTGTGTACCCCCCAGATGCCCATCCAGGTGGGTCGCTGGAAGTACGAGAACATTTCAAGAATAATACTTTCCTTTGCTTCTGGACACAACAGCACCTCCACCCTGAGACCCTGGTGCGCACAGTAATACGGGGAGTTCTCGGGCATCAGAGTAAATATGGGGAATCGGTATCAACTCTCTTCCCATCCTTGGGACCTGCCGACCTGAACAGTGGGGATTGAGCCAAAACTATGCTAAGCTCTCTGCAGGGCTTAGCCCCCTGGGGCCCCCCTGCAGCCCTGCAAGGATCCACACATTATCCCTGTTTTACAGATGAGGAGCTAAGGGCTGGTATGCGGTTGCCCCAGGTCACACAGCTAGCAGGATGCAAACCCAGAGTGTCCCATCCCCCATGTCAGTGTGTGTGACAATTTCAGAAGGGAGTCCAGGCCTCAGGAACGTCCCACGGAACAGTAATGGTGGGCAGGTGGTGGGCTCTGACCACTGGCTGTGACCCAGGAGCCTAGTCTGGCCCGCTGCCTGATTTTATAAACCACATGGTCTCGAGCACACTGCACCCAGATGATGAGGATGGTCTGCGGCGGCTCTCTCGCAGCTAGAGCAGTCCCTCCGGACTCTCTGGCCCTTGATGGAGAGCATCTGCAGATCCTGCTCTAACCACGTGGGGAGGGAGAGAGGAACAAACTAACAAACCCCTACAAGCACGTGTGCTTTCTCCCCTGTGCTCCAGAAGCAGCCCTCCTGCGGGTCTAGCTTTCTGGGAAGTGGCCGCGCCACGTCCTCAGTCCGCCCGCCACTGCCGGGGGAGAAGCTAGTGTGTGTGCCTTGGTATGGGCAGTGTCTGTGGCTTCCCTGGCTCTCAGGACAGTCACTGTCCGGTGGGAGCCAGCCATGTGCCCCTGCGTGGCTGGAGCATCCCGGCGGGATCTGAGCGCAGAACGGCCCTCGGGGTGCGGCGGGGAGAGCGGTAGAGTGGGCGCGTCGTGCCAGGGCTCAGACCTTGTGTGCTCGACAGAGGAACGTACAATCCACCCAGCTGCTCCCACCTTGCCAGGGGAACGGTTCTCTGATTTATTATTTTAATTAAGGGCTTTTAAGCTTTAATTTAAGAAGTTAAATAAGCTGTCTTTATATGCAAATCGTGGCTGAGTGAATGATCCCACAGGAGCCCATGCAGGCTCTCACCTGACAAGATAACACCGACCTGCAGGACCCGGTCCGGGATCCCAGGGGCCCGAGCAGTAGCTCTGCGTGCACACGGGGATCTCGGCTCCAGGCGGGGACGCCTTCCCTGGGGTGGCCGGGCCCCGTCGGCCTCGATGAAAGCCGCATCCCGGTTGCCCGAGGTACAGTGTTATTGACCCGTGACATCTGGGGGTGAACTGGTGGGAACCAAAGCCTGGCATCGCCCCTGTGCCTGGTCTTCTTACTCCCAACACCCTCTTGCTGCCCCCAGGAAAGCAACATAGAGATAGCTGTTTCCAAAACGCAGACGCTCGTCCAGGTGCGCGTTGGCTCCCCGTCCTGCTCCTTGGCACGCCCTAGGAAGAGGGTCCCCTGGATGCAGGATGCCAGAGCGGGGGCACATCTGCCCCGTGCAGGCTCCAGCTGCTACCTCCTGCCTCTCCCGACTTGTCCCAGATCTTGCTGTCAACATGTAGCAAACATTTGCCCCTAGTTGTTCTCTGCCTTTCGGGTAGCGGGCTGCAGGCTGAGGGGTCTGCTCTGGGGCTGTAGGGGTGCCAGCCCCCGTGGCTCCCCGCCCAGGCAGCCAGCTCCACGAGGCCGCGCTGACCTGTGTGCACACGCACTGCCTCCTGAAGCCCCCCGTGCGCATCCGCAGACGCTCAGCTATGCGCCAGGCCCGTCACGACCTGCGTCTGAAGCGCTTTGCATCCGCAGCATCGGGCAGATGGGAAACTGAGGCCCGGCAGGTTCAACACCTGTTCAAGACCTGCAGGCAGCCCAGCCTGCTGCGGATAGAGCTCCAGCAACTTCCGCAGCCTCCCTACCTGCCCAATGTGACGTTCCTTCTGCCCTCCCCTTCCACATCCCCTTCCTCCTCCTTGTGTGGCCTCAGAGGAGGGCGCCTGTGTCCATCTCCACATCTCCCCTTCCCCGACATTGGGTTTAGGGCCGCTCTGACCCGGGCAACCTCATCCTGAGACCCTTGGCCCCAGCCCACCCCTGAAGACCCTTACCCCAGACAGATGTGCACGCAGTCTGGGGACACCCCTTACACCCATTTAGTACAGTGCATGACTTTGGTGTGTGGCTGCCCGCGAGCACACTGACCTTCAAGAGCCTTGGAGCTGCTCTCCAGGAAGGCAGCAAGGGCAGGTCCGGGGCAGACACAGCGTCCCTGTGGGAACTAAACGGTGGACGTCCCCAGACAGTCAAGTTCCTAGGGGTAAAGGGGATGGTGGGCAGTTGTAAATCTGTGGGTTTCCTCCACGTGAAGTCATGCTGAGCCTCTCAAGTGTGGACGTATATTAGCATTTGCTGTCACAGGCATAAAAGCAGGTACCTGAGAACAGGCACCTGAGGGTGGGCACCTGGCTCACCTGGAGACACACCTGGGAGTGGACACCTGGGAGGGGACGCCTGGCTCATGGTTGGGGCGCACCTGGGAGTGGGCACCTGGCTCTCGGAGAGATATACCTGGGAGTGGACACCTGGCTCACGGTTGGGGCGCACCTGGGAGCGGGCACCTGGGAGTGGACACCTGGCTCACAGTTGGGGTGCACCTGGCTCACGGTTGGGGCGCACCTGGGAGCAGGGAGCAGGGACTGGCCCACGGTGGGTCTTGCCACATCTTTGCTGGGCTCACCGCTGCTGCTGCTGTTTTCATTCCCACTGTCCCTGTGTTGATGCCCCCATGTGCTCTTGCACCGAGCAGACCCACGTAACTCAGCCTTGCAGAGGCTCTGAGGCGCTCAGTCACCTGCTCGGTGCTGCTGTGGGCTGGCGTTTCCTGAGATGCTGGGTGCCTGTCCAACCCGCCCACACCACTGGCCGTGGAGCCCCATCTCAACAGGGCCTGCCTGTGACCCCCGGCCAAGGTGAGGGAGGGGCACACTCACAACAGACTGCTGCCCCGTTTTCCCACCATATTTGGCCCAGAATCTATGCCAGTAGAATTCAACATTTCACCTTTCAGTTAGTTTTGGTTCTTCCAAAGATCTTGAAAGAAGTTGAAAAATAGCCTTATTTTGGGGGGATCATTTTGTAGCTTCTGTACCAATGGTGAAGAATTGGATTAAAAATGGACTATAAACCAACAGAGTCGATATCCACCTTCTTACCGAGAGCAGACAAACCCTGGCACTTGCCAGCGCGTGACGCAGTATTATTTTTAACCACATCGCCTTCTGTGCTGCCCTTCACAGAGGTGGATGGGCGCTGTGCGAATGTGTTGGGGGAGGGCAGGCTCTGTCTCCCCAGGATGAGGTCTCCTTTGTCTGCTCTGTTTCTCTCCAGTGCGGACGCAGCACCCCCTGCTCTGTATTGCTCTGGGTGTTCTGTCCGTTGCTTTGTCCCTGCACTGGAACGGAAGAGGCTGATGGGATCTCGGTTTGGTTCACCATGCATCTCCAGCACCATGACAGGGTTGGCACATAGCAGGTCCCCACCGAAGACACATTAGACACATGCACGAGCCTGCAATGACCCAGTTCACGGGAAAGCAGAGCAGTCAGGAGCCCTGGAGCCTCGAAGTCTGGGTCCAGACACCGGCTTTGCTGCTGGTGCTGCAGCGGTGGGGGGCGCTCCATGGTTTCCTTGTCCGCAGAAGGGGCCCCTGGCCTCCCGGGGCGGCCATGGTGACCAAATACCGCAAGAGATGTGAGTTTTAGAACAACACCCAGCATGTAGTGTGCGCCCAGCGAATGACTGTCACTGGGAGCTCTCGTGTGGAAATAATGTCAGACTTAGCAGTTACGAGAATAGTACAAAACTCTCTTATTTTCCTATTTTCTACACCTGGTTTCACCACTGCGCGTGTGTGTGGGCACGCTCATGCGCACACGCGCTCTGCTGTCAATCTACCTATAGATCTCTTACTTATTCCCTATCTATCACCTATACATTATCTATCAAACGTCTGTCTGCCTACCTGTCACCTATCTTCTGAATATTGACCTATCATCTATATATTGTCATGTCATCTATCAACCATCTGTCATCCGTCTACCTAGCATCTATCACCTATATATTGATCTATCATCTGTCCATCCATCCATCATCTCTATATAGATTTATCCACCATCCATCTAGATACACTCACCGTGTTTTTCCTGAACCGTTTGAAAACCAGTCGTAGACATCACACCTTCTACCCCTATAGACTTCAGCGTGTACCTCCTGGGAGTGAGGATATTCTCTTAGCTAACCGCAACACACTTACAGGTGCAGAAACTTACCAGCGACACTGGAGGGCCGTCTACACGGCACGCGCCTGTTTAGCCAACCATCCCGACGACGTTGTCTGTGGCCCCCGACCTCGCCATGGCTGGGACGCAGCCCGCATCGTTCCCGCGTGTGGTTTTCGTGCCCGCTGAGGCTGGGACAGCTCCTGGGCCTGCTCTGCCTCTCCCGACAGGGGCCTTTTGAGGCGCACAGGCTCGCGGGCCTGCAGGACGCCTTCGGGTTGGGCTCGTCTGATGTCACTTGCTGAAGCCCGTGGTGTTTTCAGCAGCAGCAGCCACACAGCCTCGAGGGTTTCCTCAGAGCAGAAGGGAAGGTCAGCTTTTCAGGTAGAATAGGAGTCTCTGAGCTGGCCTGCGTCCGAGTTAGCTCTGCATTGACGCGTCCCGTTGCTCTCAAGCCGGGGCTGCTTACTGTGGTGCTGATACGCATGGGGAGTTGCTGGAAAAACAGGCCACTGGAGACGTGTCCGGGGCCTGCCCCTCAGGGAGCCTCGTGGAAGGCTCCAGAGGGGAAGTATGAGACCACAACTCTACTTGAATGAGCTGGACTCCACACCGTCCATGGTGCAGCAAGAGAGGACATTCACATTCACGTGTGTGTAAGGGTCTTACTTAAAATTCAGGAAGAGAGTCTGCAGGTGCCAGCATTGCTCGTGAGCTGGTGGGTGATGCCCAGTCAGGCCGCTTCCCAGGCCAGCAGGAGACGCTGCCCCCTTCGCGCTCACACGGGCCCCGCTGCACAAGTGGGTCTGTGGGTGCTCACAGCCCCACGGCCACTTCAGGCTTGATCCGGGCTGCTTTTCTCCAGAGGTCCGGGTCTCCTGGGGCGCCCTCAAGGACGGGAGCGAACAAGTAGACAAGAGGCAGTGCGTGTGGGGTCTGGGCGTCGGGTCTCGCGAGCATGGATGCCTTGACCTGTAAAGCAGGCAGTTGATCTGGAACCCAAGCTCCAGAGGAAAACAAGGCCGGAATAAAATGGGAATGCTTCATTGGAGTGGAAACCATGGAGGAGTAGAGTCTCTTGAACGGTGACTTGACAAGGGGCTGCTATAACGGCACTAACTGCCTTCTCTGCCACCCGTGGGGCCGCTGGGGCTCTCTTCCTCCTCCAAGTGCATTGTGTTCACATGTGTAGCGGCTGCTGAGAAGTTTGACAAGCTTCTCCGAGGAAAACATCAGGTCTGGGTGCTTAAGTGGGTCTGTGCGCAGGTGTGGGTACAGGGAGACATGCGTTTTAGGGCCAGAAGATTCGCCATGTTTGTGCGCGAGGATGCAGAGGGAGGGGGACACGCACACCGGGGCAGGGCTGGTGCAGGGCTGTGGCCCCACGTCGACCTCTCCTGGGCGTCCCAGCGCGGCCGTGTGAATGCCCCGCCTGCACGGAGCCGTCCCACCGCAGCCTCTCACTCCCGGGATGAAGGCTCTGTGTATAGGCGTGTTTGTTGGCAGGTTTCTACCGCGTTGGCGTCGTGTGTGGACCCCAGTCCTTCAGCAGGACCCCAGGCCACAAGGGCTGTGACGTTCATGGACACACACGGGTACGCGGCCTCTGTCGGCTCAGGAATATCTGTCGTGAGCTGAAGGGTGGAGGGTGCTGCATTGCCTTTAGTGATCGACTCCTCGATGGTCAGGAAAGCGTGCGGACTTGTCCAGGGTGGGAGGGCTGGAGGCTGGCAGGGGCGCCTGGGCAGGGGTGCGTGCACGCCCAGGGAGGTTTTCTCAGGTTCCTGCAGGAGGCCCCACTTGACAGGTAGGCACCCCACCATCCCTCTGCCCGGGGCTCCTAAGGGATTGCAGCAGGTCTTTGTGCAGGAACGGGGCTCCGCTGACGAGTGGGGTCTGGGCTGGCTCACAGAAGCCTGGAGACACCCCCACCCATTGTAGCTGAGGAATATGCTTTAGGAGCTGAAAATAAGACCCAGGTGGACTGGGGAAGGGGACAGAAAATGGTTTCCTGGGCTCCCTCCCTCTCCAGGGACTTTTCAGGGTCACACGTGCCCCAGGGACCGCACTAAGGCGTGTCGCTTGGTTGCACCCCCGCAACATGAGTGGGTGCTTGTGTCACTCTGTTACAGAGGGGGAAACTGAGGCATGGGCTTCTGTCATATCCCCAGGTTCTCAGAGCAGAAAGGAGACAGAGCAGGGTTCAGACCAGGTAGACCTGCCCTCAGAGTCCAACCCCTAAGGGCGTGAGTCAGACAGAAACACCTGGCTTGACCCCAGGAGTGTTTACTCTGGGCCGGTGCGGCTTCTGGAAGGCAGGCCTGGTGTGGAAGGACACAGACTTGCAGATGTGAGTGGAACCTCCCCAGGCTCGGGGTCGGTCCCATCAGCTCTGTGCTGGGTGATTCCACGTTACAAATGGGTCTTTCCTATGTCCTTGAGATTAACCATATACCTGATCTGTGTTACTAACACACATACACTTCTTCAGTTATCCAGAATGAAGGGCAGAGGTCCCGGGTGACCCGGCACAAGGCAAGAAGGGCGGGAGCGGAGGCGGGGGGAGCAGTGCTCGCAGCAGAGGGCTGGGCGGTCAGCTGACCAAGCACGGGGAGCCTGCCCCCCCTCCCCCCAGGCAGGAGGCACCCCAGGTCCTGCCCGACACCCTCAGGAAGTGTCCCAGTCCGCTCATGGGCCGGTCTCTGGCAGTTGCTGCCCCTCACCCCTCGCCTGGGAAGCCTCGGTATGTGGCTCCAGACAGCAGCTCTTAGCTGTAAAGGTTGCCAGTGTCCCTCGTCCCAATTCAGTCTGCATCTCACAGCCGAGAAGAATCATTTCTGGGCATAATATGAAAGGTGAGCTCAGGGAAGACAGTGCTTAAAACACGTGTGAACCAGAGGGGTGGATCTGGTGACAACTCCCGTGTGAAAAATATACCCTGTTAGTCCGTTTATAGCTGAACAGATAAACCAAATGCAATGTAATATGACTCAGCCTTAAAAAGGAAGGACATCCTGACACCTACATCCACACACGTGAACCCTGAGGTAAGCCAGACAATGAAGGACAAATACTGCGTGATGCCACTCACCCGAGGTCCACAGAGGAGTCGAGACCACAGAGACAGAGCGTAGATGGGGTGCAGGAGCTCCATGGGCATATAGAGTTCTGGCTTTGCAGGATGAGAAGGTTCTAGAGACCATTTCCACCCCAGCGGGCATTCATTAGAACAACTGTCCTGTTCACTTAGACACGATTAGGACGGTAAACTATATAGTGTGCGTTCCACCACAGGTTTAAAAAAGCCTTGTTGTCCACAGATGGTTGGCGGGTGGCGCAGATGGTGTGGTGGGAATGCCCTTTGCAGGTCCTAGCTTTGCACAAAATCAGGGACAGCGAGCTGGTCCAGGGGAGGGTTTCTGGTTTCAGCTGAGCTCTGGGCCCAGGAAGCAAGAAGCCACCAGCATGGAGCCGGCAGAACACCACCCCGCTAACTGCCAGGAGGAGGTAAAAGTCTCCATCACTGCATAGCCCCTGACCCTGGTCGGTGCTCATGACTCATTTTGGCATTTGCCTTGAGATTTGATCATTTCATAAACAAACAAAGGTTGAGCATCGGGAGATTGTTGGGGACATGTCAGCTGGTGTGGCCCCTCTGGGACCCGACACCACTGATGAGAGCTGGGGCTTAGGTCTGGAGAGGGTGTCGGCACACTCGAGGGGCCCCCGAATGTGACCCCAACCCCGTGGGCTCAGCGGCGTGTGGTCCTCCCATATCACAGAGCAGGAGCCGGGGCGTGGTGCCCCCGGGTCCTGGGAGCAGTTGTGAGCGCATCCAGGACCAGGCAGGGAGCCCCGAGCATGCGCCGTCCAGGGGGACCCCCCCGGCCGCTGGTGTTCCGCGGAGCAGCCCGAGCCCGAGTCGGGACTCGGGAGCCAGGAGCCAGCCCACTGCACTCCCCACGTCTGTTTGCCGCCGTTAATGCAGGTCTTCCATTAACAGCAGAGAAGAAGCGGCAGCCTGTGTGTTCTGGGTCCTCATATGGCAGAAGCCCCCTCGCAGCGCAGCTCTGTCCGCGTGCGTCAGCTGCACACAGACAGTCTTGATGCACTCGGATCCAGCACAGATGGGAGGGAAGGCTGTGTGCCGGTCACACCCCGCGCGCGCCTGGCCCGGAGCCCCACCCCTCCCCGCGGCTGCTCTGCCCGCCTCCCCGCCACGCCCTCGCTCTGGAGAAGCTGTGGGCAGGGGCTTAATTGCTACAGCTCCTGATGGGTCAGGACACACGGAGGCCCAGGGAGCCGGTGGGCTGCAGCTGGACATTCCAGCCCATTAGTACCACCGCCCGGGCCGCGCTCCGGGAGCCATTTCTCACCAGCCGGCCCGCTGGCTCCCATGGCCTGATACCCCTCACCAGCCGCCCGTTCAGGGCGCTCTCCTGGCAGCCGCCGCAAATGGGCTCATGCTGGGAGCCCAGCCCGTACGATAGATTCAAAAGAGCATCTCCTCGCTTGTACCCATGCCAAGGTCAGTATTTTCACTGGGGATCTTGTGCTATCACCATCTGAGCCGGCAGAGACCGGCACGCTTCTCCGTGCAAGGCTGTGCTGGGGAGAAGGCACGTGAGCCCCGAGGAGCAAACAGAAGGAAAATGGATGCAGGTATTTTAATGTAATGGGGGAAACCACAGAGCACATCAGGAATGCAGCCACAGCTTATAAATTGCTGCCAGGAGATAAATTTTATACACAGTTCACATCCTCGGGTTCAGCCTGGCCCACCGCCCCCTCCCTTCCCTCCCCCTGCCTTTCTTCCCAGTTGTGAATACCAGTGAAATCTGTGCATCTTATTTAATTATAGAGAAAAAATAATTTTCAGTTCAAGTAAAAAAAAAAAAAAATATTTCAGAGCTCCAAGCCATTGAACCAAATAAGAGAAGCAGTAAATTCTGGCCAGGTGAGAATGTCCCGACAGTCTTGGTCACAGGGCAAGAGATCTGTGAATGAAGCTGCGGCTCTTCACTGGAGGTGTAGTCACATCTCTGTTTGAGAATGAGATTGTGTGCTCTTCTCCATGGGCTCTGGCCTCACCCATAGATGCTTGGCCCAAACCCAGGATTCTTATAGATATGCCAACTGCCGTATGCTCTGGGCAGCGTTCCAGTGAGGGATACACTAACGTGGCAGAGCCTCTGCTGGGGAAAGATCTTCCCGAGGTAGAGTAGGGGCAACCTTAGCAGTTTGTATGCTTAATAATGAATTCACGGGGAGTTCTGCACATTACAAAATGAGGCACTGGGAAAGCACTGAAATGGGGTCAAAGCTCTGTGTTTATTAATCAGGTTCTTCATTCAGGACTCTTTCCATTGTAAGTGACCTCAAATGGCTAACACAAAAACATTGAGTAACAGAGAAACCCAAGTGACAGCTTCAGGTATGGCTTGATCCAGGGGCTGAAGCAGTTATCATATTATCTCCACCACCCCCGGTTGGGTCCTTTCAGTCAGGCTTTCTCCTCATGGAAGCAAGCTGCCAAGGGTCAATTCAAGGATACATGTTCCCTAGTTTAAGAAGAGGGCAAAGGAGAAACGTTTTTCCTGGTGGTGTTAACCAGGATGCATGTTTCTGGGTTGCCAGGCTCAGTGCCACATGACACAAGCATCTATCGGATGGGCTGTAATGGTGGTAGGAAGACACAAATTTGTACTCCTGGAGTTTAAATCTGTTAGTGAGAGACAGACATTAATAAAATCTTGGAATGAGGTAAGGGCAGTGAGAAGAGAGGAACGTGATTTTATAGAGCAGACGTCTGCACACCATGGTCCTCTGCCTGTTTTGTGCAAGTCTCATTGGAAGACAGACACACCCTGTCCATTTGCATACCATCTAAGCTGCTTTCACACAACAACAGCCAAGTGATCACGATAGTGACCGTGCGCCCCACAAAGCCTCCAATAGTTACTCTCTGGCCCTTGCAGAAAAAAACATTTGCTGATTCCTGTGGAGCATGTGATAAAGGCACGGCCCACGATGATGGGAGATTGGTAGGTGCTCCTCTGGGGGGCCTGCCCTGAGACCTCAGGAATGAATGGGACTTAACCCTGGAAGAGGTGGGGCAGGGGCGGGGTGGTGAGGTGGGATGGGGCTGGGAAGGCAGGCAGGGGCCACCCCCCATGGGGGACCCGCCCTTCCGGTGAGGGTTTGGCTCTGAGACTTGGTGCCCCTCTTAGGATGGCGGTCAGGAGTGGAAGGAGGGGGAGGAAGGAGAAGATGAAGGACAAACACCGAGGATTTGTGTTTCTGGGTTGGAAGCCGGTGCTGTGTGCTCTGAATCCCGACCTGCAGGAGGGACTGAAACAGCTCCTGGGAGCAGGGCCTCTCAGTGCAGGTTTTATTTCGTTTGCATGTATGACCATGAAACAAAGCTTCCCGCAGCAAGACAACACCTCAGGTTCGTCTTCACTAGGTCCTATGCCGGTGGTGTTAACCCAGTTCGCCTCAGTCCTTCTTCCGGCCACTTGTGTTCGTGACTGGCAGGTGAGGGTCTGGAGAGAATGAAGAACCCCTTGGTGCTCCGAGTACTGAGCCCAGAACGGATTAACCGAACCCTAACGCATGTTCTTGGCCTCGCTAGTTCCTGTTTGACCAGCCGAGCGGCTTAGCTGCCTCGCCAGCCCCCCAGCAGCACCGTGCGTGGGTAAGGGGCCACAGTGAGGCGTCTGCACAGCGTGTCCCCTCCCCGCGCCTGAGGCAGGCATCCGCAATCCGTCCCCACGGGCCGGCGTGCAGCCCTGAGGGCCACCCCAGCGCCGGTTGGCGCAAGGAGGCTGGAGGGACGGAAGCAGCAGGAGGGCTGCTGCGGAGTCCTCTGACTTCTCTGTGGCAGCAAGTGTCCCCCCAAGCGCCGCGTTTGGAAGATTGAAAACGCAAATCCACAATTAGCTTCATGAAGCCGGCGGACTCTAGGGTCTTGGGAGATGTATTTATTTTTAATGCCAGACAAGGATGTCGTTGCAAGAGCCATAAAGTGAGGTAGGAAATTAAAAATCATCACTGCAAACTCCGCGCCCGCTGCGAGAAGCCGGGGAACACGATCACCTGTGCCGTCCACGCCAATGTCTTGCCTGCGGACGGATCTGTGCCGTGAAAATACTGCATCGTCGTCTGCAGGAGCTGAGCTGAGTCTCTCGCCTCCTTGGACGTGGCCGTGGGTCTGGGGTCTGGGTCCCAGGGAGGGCGGGCAGAGTCGGCAGGCTGGCCATTCGAAAAGCAGCGCATTGTTCTAGCGCGTTCCGGAAGCCCACGTAGGTGGGAGGAGGTGCCCGCCGAGGTTGATTACACCTTCCCGGTGGTGGCCCTGGGCGGCCGCAGGAGGGCTAGAAGATGCTCAGGAGGAGGCGTGTGTCTTGACATAATTAACATCTCTGATCGCTGTCTTCCCTCCCTGCCTCATCTCCAGCGAGCTAGCCTGAGGCAAAGCCACAAGACGGCAAAGCAGGGCCTCGTTCCTCTCCTCTCATCCCTTATAATTTCCTCCCCCCAGCTTCTCTCCCTGCCGGCTCCTGTGCTCGCATGGCCTCCCCCTGCGCCGGCGCGACTGGACTGCCCTGCTCCTCCCTCCGCCTCCTGCCCCGACCGTGCTCAAACCAAGACGCTGTCCCGGACCCCTCTGCCGTGTCACCCCAGGGCACGCTGCACGACGGACACCCCGCACAGGGGAGGACAGAGGCCCCGTCCCCAGCCAAACAGACGCCGTCCCCGCGGCGCCCTGGGGACCGGGCCAGGAGGGGCGAGTCTGGACGCTGGGGAAGAAGCTGGGCTGCTGTGCCCAGAGGAGCAGACCGGGTTTCTGAAACGACTGAATGTGTGGCTTTGTCAGAACTTCCCTGCGCTACAGCACTGTGTGACCCCTGGGTGTAGCTGCGAGCTTTCTCTCCAAATTAATGCAAACTAACTGGGATGTTCCTGCTCCTCACTGGTTGGACGATGAGCAGTGAGGGAGCTGAGCACAAAGACCGTTTATAGCTCATCAAAGAGAGGAGATTTCTGCGCTCTGAACCTGCCACGTACCCGCGGACCTCAGGAGGCGGCAGGCTCGCAGTCCCGGGGACCCCGCGGGCACGTGGCTCGGGATGGCCTGCCTGGCAGGAGCCTCACCGGGGCAGGCCGCCTCCCCTCACCGCGCGCCGGGCTCACTTCGCTGTGCAGCTGCAGGTCTGGGGTGTGAGGGACCCAAACCAAACTCAAGGTCCACTCACAATAGATAATGTCTCCAAAGATGTAGCTTCTCTCCTTCTCTCCATTATAGCACATTTCCAGTCCTCAGTTTGGGGTTCCGCATACGTGTACCTGGGCGGGCGTCTGCAGGAAGATGGTGGTCTTCCCGCCCAGCCACGGGGAGTCAGGACAGCGCCTCCGGCAGACGCTTCTCTTTCCCCAAATCCCTGGACCAGGCTCGAGTGCGGTCCCTGAACCACTCGGTGGCTGCAGGACGGGCAGAGCTCATCAGCCCTGGGAGGCTCACCTGCTGCCCTGCTCGAACCCCACCCCTGAGAATGGGGGTGCGGCTGCCCAGAGGGGGTGCAAGGCCACAGATTGACAAATACACACTCCTTCCGGGACTCCTCAGACTCGGGCTTACAGGAACCCCCTCCCCGCCCCGGGGTCCACTGGAGCCACCAGGAGGGCCCACAGCCGGCCACCTGCTCCGGGGGTTGCCTCCAGTCTCCCCGAGGCAGGCAATAACGTCTGTCCTTCCAGAGGTGCGGGGTCTCAGTTGGGTTCCGCCAGAGCAGAGCCTGCGTGTGGCTTGCCCCCAGCGTGCTCCTCCCCGGGGCCCGAAGCAAGCACGGGGGAGGCTCCTGAGGAGTGTGCACTCTGAGTTGAGCTGAGCCACAGACCTGGGCGCAGAGCTAGTGACATTTGCCTTCCTATCAGAACTAAAGTGAAATTGGGAGTACAGGGCTGGGCGGCTCATCACGAAAGCGAATGGCCCTCATATTAGGAGTTATTCAGAAGCTCTTAGAGCCAAAATGTACTTTTTTTGGTAAAATAAAATGGCTAATTAAATTGCATACACTTTCTGAATATAAAGAAAACTATAAAATAAACATCTGTGCACTTGAGGTTCACCCAGCGCCTCCCGTGCACGTTGCATGTTTATCAGCTAGAAAACAGCTAATTTGCGATAGCACACCCTTTCAGGTTGTAATGCAACCCAGGGTAACGGCCTTGGTATAAAAAGGAAAAAGGAATCTGTGTGAAGTCAAGGCAAACTCTTTAAAAAAAGAGAGAGAGAAACAGAACCTGCCTGTGTTTTCACGAGTACGTGCCCCACAGACCTCGAGCGCCCAAACGGCGCGTGTGCGGCCCGCCGCAGCCACTTTCCTGGGCACGGAAGGGGACTCATCGATTGTGAGCTTGGCGCTTGGGAAGGGAGATCGGTCCCCACCGTGTCTTCTACCAGCTGAAGCCTCGTGATAGGAGAGTGTGCATGTTCGTTCGCAGACCCGTGTCTATGAAAGGTGGGAGCTCATGAGGTGAGGTCATACACAGCAGTGGTTGGTGCCTAGTGGGCATTAATGAGTGAGCCGTGGCCCCCCGGCCCCCCAATTTGTCCAGTGCCTCACTGAGCCCCAAACCACGTAAATGACTGAGGCAGCCCACCAGGGACCCCGAGGACCCAGGGCACGGATCCCAGGCCTCTGGTCTGTTAGGGCATGTCCTCACGCCCACACTCAAACTGGGCCCAGGTTCCTGCTGCTCTGGGCTGGAATTTGGGGGCAGAAGGGCCGTGTGGCCGTCCTTCTGGCCTGGTTCGCAGAAGAGACAGACAGTCGGAGCTCCAGGGAGCCTGTGGAGGCTGCCGTGGGGCCTGGCTCCAAACACCCGCGAGCAGAGATGTGCATCCGTTTGCCACTGTGACAAATGAACACACCTAGGAGGCTAACATGACAGACGGACGACCTTAGAGCCCAGAGGTCATCAGGGCCGGTTCCTTCCAGGGGCCCCAGGGAGAACCTCATCCTTGCTTTTCCAGCTTCTGGAGGCCACACACACTGCTCAGCATGTGGCCCATCCGCCACCTGCCGCATTTTCAAACCCCTTTCTGCTCCCACTGGCACGTCTTCTCTGAGCCTCCTGCCTCCCTCTTATGGGGACCCCTGTGATGATGCTGGGCACACCTGGGTGACCCAGGACACTCGCCCATCTCCGTGTCCCGTCTGCCATAGACGGTGACACGTTCACACATTCAGGATTGGAACGGGGACATCTTTGGGGCCGTTGTTCGGCCTCGCGCATCGTGACTTTCCGGAATGCCTGAATTGTTGTGGGTATTGCCAGGAACGTGGTAGGTCAGGTGCGTCCAATGGCCCTTCATGGTGGGATGGTTTGCCTGAGTTCCTATGGTCTCATCGGTATGGTGAACCCAGGGAAGAGACCGTGCTGTCCCTCCCTGGCCAGCCTCCGTCATAGACACGTATGTACGTAAGTCAGCACCTGTGTGCACGTACACATTTCCCAGCCCGTCCCCAGCCGTCCTTTGGAAAGAACCAGAGCCCCCACCTCCTGCCAGCCTGCCGCGGGGAAGCCCAGTTCCTTGTTGTGGTTTGCTCACAGCACTTACCACGGCTGAGTGTCCCGCTCACCGACCTCATGCATTCACCCAGCTGTCCCCTACTTGCGTGACCCCCCGGGGCCGGGAGCCCAGCGGCAGGGCCTGTCTCTGGTCAACCACCCCTGGTGTCAGGCCCATCAGTCGGGGCTCAGTGACCATCCCTGCAGGGGTATCCGGGGGCTGGTCACCTGTGGGGAGGGGCCGTCATCGAAGTCACTCTCCGGGACCCTGGAGCACTGCTCTGTGAGCGCTGACCCTCCATCGGTGGGACCTGCCCACCAGACTCAACATGAGTCTGTGTTGTGAGTGACACCAAGCTCCCCCCACGTAAGTTATGAAGTCGTCAAAGAGTCCCGCTGGCCCAGCCCGGCTACCTTCAGTTTTGAACCAAAGAGGGAAGGGCACCTTTCCATGACAAATGGTACTCCTCCCCTGGAAAATTAGGACAGGCGACTTCGGCGTTCCCAGGGCGGCGGTCACCAGGCACCGCGTCCCGGCCGTGTCCCTGCCCTGCTCTGCAGAGCTTCTGCCCAGCAGCTACATGGACACCTTCCAGGAGACTGGGCCTCACCCTGCAGGAGAGGGGCGCGAGCGAGGAGCAGGGGACATGGAGCTTCGGCGACTCTTTACTTCTGGAGCCACATTGGGCTCATCACCATACCCCTGATAGCTCTCTGTGAACCTTCACGATCTCATTACAGAAGGCTGAGAGCAGCACCTTGGGTAGACTTGTGTGGGCGCGTCCTCACGCCTGGGGGCGGCCACCTGGGGAGGCAGGTGTGACATCTATGTTAATACGGCAGCTTCCTCCCCACTCACCTGAGGGCTCTGGTCTCCGAGGGCTTCGGGGAGGTTGGTGGAAACACCTCACGGAGAACAAAATGTATGTAGAGTGGCGTGGTGTTTTTCTTTTCAAACAAGGGTATCGCCGTTCCCTGGCCATCCCATCTGGCCAACGATGTGTTCTAGAACCTTCCTGGAGTCGGCGTCAACTCTGGGGCTGCTCTTCGCGGCATCCCCCTTCCTTTCTTTAAACCTCTGCCTGTCTCTAGGCTTTATCTTGCGCGCTCTGGGGTTCCTTAGAAATACTGAGTGGAACATGGCCACGCACATACCCCAGGTGCCCCCAGACCCTGGCGTCTCAGTGCCCAAATCAGGACGGTTCACCTGATGGACAGCCGCCCCCTCCTACCAGGCCTAACCTTCCGGCCTCCTATGCTCACGTCACTTTTCCAATCCAGCACCTGCACCCAGAGCCTCAGCTCAAACAACACAAGCAAGCGAGATTTTGTTTTTAAGAAGACCTGCCTCCCTCATGGTCCGATGCCTCCTCATTTTCCCAGGCCCACGTGTGGCACGAAATGACCGTATGACCGCACAAGCCTTGGAAATAACGGAGTGACCTTTTAAATATGCATCAGGTCACGATGTGCCTCTGCTTAGACCCTTCCGGTGGCTTCCTTGGTGCTCCCGGAAAAAAACCTTCACTCTTCTCGAGGCTCTAAGTGGCCCTACCTCGGCCAGTCCTTGAGCTAGCCTTCCTGGGCCTGGAACATTCTGTCCCAGGCTCCGGGCACCCATGGCTGCACCTGCCTGTGCAGGTCGAGGCTGAGAAGCTCTGCTCAGAGAGGCCTCGCTGTCCGCCCCACAAGCTGGAATACCCACCCCATCCCGTCATTTATTCATTTATTTTCCCCGGCACTCTGCTCACACCCTGTAATCGTCTGGCCTATTAGCGGACTGATTTAGAGTCTGTTTCTCCTCGTCAGATGCCCACTCAGGGGAAGTGACAGGTCCTGTCTCACCCTTAGTCCTGTCTGCAGTGGTACACGTGACCTGGCCACTGCAATGGGAAGGTGGTGGGGCGTCGCATTGGAATAGATGCGCTAATGGATTTTCACTAAGACAGTAGTAAGATGTGGAATAAGCCAAAGAGATGCCTGTGGGAATGTGTGTGAGTGGAGGGGTGGGGCCCTTGGACCTCGGGGGGCTGCAGGAATGCATTTGGGAACACAACCCCAAGACAATGGAGACAGTGACCCAGAGCTGCCCAGGCCACCACCCCCACACGGCCCCACCCCATCAGCCAACACCCTGAGGCAAATGGCACAGGGGTGCTCTGCCCGGGCCTCCGGCTCTCACACTTGCCTGCCACTGGGTCACCGTGAGGTTTGATGACAAGAGCGCAGAGCAAGAGTGGAGCTTCCACATAAGGAGCAACAGCGTTTCCCTGGGAGGTCGCCTCTGAGCTCCCTCTGTGCCCTCCACTCGCCTGCGGGCAGCCATCCCAACGCTGAGAGCTGGCCACATGCTGGCACTGGGCCCCCTCCACTCCACCGCCTGCACAGCACAGATAAGGAAAATGGCCCAGAGCTCAGGAATCTTGGCTCAGGGTGGCCAGCATGGGAAGCGCAGAGCTGGAACCCAGCCACAGGTCTGCTCTGAAACATTGCAACAAAACGATTCTGCTGAAAAACACCATCTGCCTGAGCCAGTGCTGTGTGGAGCATCAAAGGCCCCCATCATGGGTCTGGGTCCCCTTAGCCAGCTCCCCTTTGACCTTGCAGAAATGCTCCTTCCCCAGGTCTTCCCTGACCACCCGTGCCTCCCCTTCTTCTCTCTCTGTCCTGTCAGCTGTGAACCCACCAACAAAATCACTTCTGGTTTTCAGGCTCCTGTTCTGTTGCAGCCTTCCTTTTTAATATAAGGGTGTTGATATTTCATAAGATATATGTTATTTAGGTTATCATTTCCCCCTTGATTTTGAATCTGCATATTCAGAGGATTTTTACCTTTCTGGTTATTTGGCCAAATTCAATTCAAAAGGATTTAAGATCAACTATGGGATCCTCCTGGAAACTGGTGGAACATTAGAGATGGTGGTGCTGCTGCTGATGATGATGGTGGTAATGATGGTGATGATGGTAATGAAGAAGGTGATGAAAATGATGATGGTGGTGGTGGTAGTGATGATGGTGGTGATGATGCTGATGATGATGGTGGTAGTGATGGTGGTGATGGTGATGGTGTTGTATGGTGGTGATGATCATGGTGATGATGGTGATGGTGGTGATGATGGTGATGCTGGTGATGAAGATGATGGTGATGACGATGATGTTGGTGGTAGTGATGGTGGTGATGATGGTGATGGTGGTAGTGATGGTGGTGATGATGGTAATGATGGTGATGGTGATGATGATGGTGATGATGGTGATGGTAGTGATGATGGTGATGCTGGTGATGAAGATGATGGTGGTGATGATGATGTTGTTCGTGGTAGTGATGGTGGTGATGATGGTGATGGTGGTGATGTGATGGTGGTAGTGATGGTGGTGATGATGGTAATGATGGTGATGGTGATGATGATGGTGATGATGGTGATGGTAGTGATGGTGGTGATGATGGTGATGATGATGATGGTGGTGATGATGGTGTTGATGGTGATGGTGGTGATGATGGTGATGTGGTGATGATGGTGATGATGATGATGGTGATGGTGGTGATGATGGTGACGGTGGTGATGATGGTGATAATGGTGATGGTGGTGATGATGGTGATGGTGGTGATGGTGGTGGTGGTGGTGGTGGTGATGATGGCAGTGACAGAGATGATGGCAGTGATGATGATGAAGACTGCAGCTAACACTCTTCAGCACCGATGGATTCCTTGGCCCAGTCCAAAGCTCTTCACACACATTAATTCATTTGATGCTCACAACAGTCTTATGAAGCATCCTCCTTCTGAGACAGGGAACCAGAGGCATGGAAATTGGAGTGACTCTCCCAGAGTTGCCCAGCCATTGAAGGGTCACACTGGACTCTGAACCCAGGCTGCCTGGGAGCACAGGTCATGCTCTATACCTCCAGCACCCCCACCATGGCACAACTCACCAGGTTATGAGAGATAAGACACACACGAAGCAATTAAATAAGAGTTCTAAAATAATCTGCTGTGCTGCATTAATTAACTTACTTGTTGAACAAACCTCATAGTGCCTACTGTGTGCTAATAACCCTGAGGATAAGAGCGGACAAAGCAGGCATCCTCCATGGAACTTGAGCACAGGAGGGAGAATCCATTCTCCCTGTGTCCTGGGCACCCCATGACCAAGGAAGGAGGTGTGGGGAGGGGTGTCCACAGGGACTGGAGAAGGTAGACACGGCTTCTGGACATCAAGGGTCTTCATCTGATTGCTGAAGGGAGACTGATCATCAGAGAGAGTGGAGGGGGCACAGCAAGGGGAGGTGCCCCTGGGGAGACCTGGACACAGGGCTCCCGGGAGGGCGGAGTGAGAAACCCCCGAGGAAGGTGAGGGAGGCCAGGCAGCCTGAAGGGGGCACCAAACGACTGGGCCGAACCCAGGCAGGTGCACCTAACTCTGCCCCTTTTATTTCTGTTCACATCCTCATCTGCAGAGGCCCAGGGACACCTGCCCCACTGGGGGCAGTGCCTCCTCTGCTGGATTTTTCTACTGATTTCCAAATCGGTTTAACCAAGATATCATTGACTCGGAGGCCTAGGAAGGGGACTCCCGTCATCTGATCAGAAGTGAGCTCTGGCAGAGAGCGAGGGAGGCGGTTCTGCTTCTGTTCCATCTCCTGTCCCTTCCCCCCAGCTGCCCCCTCCCCCCGCCAGCTGGCAGGGCCTGCCCAGGTGCCTGGTGCGGGAGACCCGGCCGTGGGGCCCCGAAGGCGGGCGGCCTCACATCCCCCCAGTACTTAGCACCTTTTCTGAAGGAAGATTAAGCAGCTGTTTTCATTGATATTTATTGTCTTAAATTCATTTTTAATTGCACAAGTGACACATGAGCGATTTCCCATTGCCAAGCAGTTGAACAGTCCCGTTGAGCCCGCAACCCCCCCGCCGCCCACCAGCCCGCGATCGATTCTCCCCCAGAGCCAGCCAGCGTTTGCCGCTTGGTGCACTTGCTTTCTTACGCAGTTAAAAATACACGTAAGGGTGTGCAGATTTGTTTTTCATTTTAGAAACCTAAGTGATGCAGCAGCGCTGTTATGCGAAACTTGCTTTTCTCATTTGGCAGTACGCTTTGGGCATCATCCCGGGACGGGGGCCATTCCGCAGGCCTTACGTTTTATTCTATTAATTGCAGCCAGAACTGGGGGAGATGCTGAACCAGGAAACTGGGAAAAGTCCAGGTTTCTAGATTGGTTTCTGAGATGGTCTAACCTAGTTCACATTGACTCACTGAGTGGGAGGACGGATCTCTTCGTATGGCCGGCCGCCCTGGCCTCGGGCCCCACCATCAGCAATTCCTGAAGCAGGGTCTGGGCAGAGAGCGAGGGTGGAACAGCGCAGGGCATCGGGTGACTCTTTCCCTGGTCCTTTGCACCCACAGAGAGGACCAGCCTGTATGCAGGGCAGTTCCTGACCTTGTGTAGGGGACACGAACAGCAGAGAGCGGGAATTCAAGGTGGAGTGGCCAGTATGCCAGGGGATATGTGGTGCGTTCTCTGCAGGGGAAACTGAGTCGGCCGCTTTGACCAGGGCCCCCCCACCCCCCCACCACCCCCCCCCCCCGTACACAGCTCCAGGCGCTGGTGTCTCTCATTCAGCTCTCCCCTGCATCACCCTGGTCCACGATGGTTTTCACTCACTTGGTCCCCCTTGCGGTGCTGCCTTTCCCTGGAAAAACCAACAAAACCTTGCACCTCATAAATTTTAACAGGCTTTTCAGCTGATGTATTTCATGTCTGAATTGTTTTATCTGTCTCACTTTGATTGTGCGCCCTGAGGGCTGAGACCTCGTCCTGTTTCATCTTCTGTGCGGCTCTGAGCACACTCCTGGCATTCGGCTCTAAAATCACACGAAAGGATAAATATATGCAAACATCTATAATTGTTTTATTTAGAGCGTTTGACAATAGATCAGAGGTGTGTGTGTGCCCGCACATCTGAGACTTGAACATAATTTCATTGCTCGTCTTAATCTGTTCCTTGGGTATTAGTAATTTGTAAAACATGATTTATTCGCTTAGAATTTTTCTTCTTAACTTTAAATGTGTGCATAATATAAAGGAAAATGTAATCTCCGATTTCTGATTAACTTTTGCTGAACAGGCTTCCTAGAGTTACCTGTGCTCACGAGGAGACATAAATAAGACTCAAAGCATGTCGTAAAGACACAAGTCTTCCTTCTGCCCAAGCCGCAAGTAATGTTAAAACAAAAAGGTTCAAGTTGGATTTAAGACAGATTCAAGTCAGTCAGAAGTGATTTCTTCATCTGAGTTTTCAAATGTTTGTGGAAGGGAGGTGCTTTAGCTGGCTTTGTTTTATCCCATTCATTTAACTCTCTTTCTTTTTTTTTTTTTTAATTTTATTATGTTATGTTAGTCATCATACAATACATCATTGGTTTTTGATGTAGTGTTCCACGATCCATTGTTTTCGTATAACACCCAGTGCTCCATGCAGTACGTGCCCTCCTTAATACCCATCACCGGGCTAACCAACACCCCCGCCCCCCTCCCTTCTAGAACCCTGTTTGTTTCTCAGAGTCCATTTAACTCTGTTTCTAATGTGTAAACTCTCAGATTCTTTTTCCTGCTGGGAAGGTTCTCTTGGTGAATACAATACACCTGTAGTGTAGGCAATTCAGTAAGTAACACACAGAAACAGAGGTGAGCGCGCCGGAATGATCCAGAACTTACTTCATTCTTTCAAAGCTGTCCGCAGAATGCCAAGTAAGGTGCTAGATGACATGAATTCAGGGAAGACAGGGTTTCCAGGCTCAGGGACTCCAGGCCTTTGGGGGAGAGAGATGGGGCGCAGGCCAGCCAACTCCATGCACAGAAGCTGGGGTCTGTGGCACCAAGGGCTCTCCAGGAGCTGAGACGGCCATGGGAGGGAAGAGGCTCCCTGGAGGGGAGGCCAGACATTCCTGCAGGTGGGAGCGCTGGCTATGCGAGCTGGGAAAGCAGGCCTCGGGCAGGGGGGAGGCGGGAGCTCGGTGGGCTCCACAGACAGAGGACCCCAGAGTAAGGCATGGGCCCAAGGGGCATGGAGCACTGGAGGCTTCTAGGCCAAAAGCCCACTTAATTTGCCGAGGTGACGATTTTGATGACTGTGGTCACTCTCGCCACTGCAAGAGAGCGGTGTGGAGAGACTGGAGCGAGGCGGGAGGCTGGCCCCCCTTCAGGGAGATTTGCAGACATGAGGATGGGGCTGGAAGCCCAAAGGGGGTCCTGAGCTGGGTGCCCTGCAGGCTGGTTTAGGTTTGCTTTGTGTGTGATCAGGGGAACAGTGTTGCCCGTGGGCAGGAGGGTGCAGGGCGTCCACTCACACCCTGGAGAGAGGCTCCTCAACCCCATCGTCAGTGGTCACTCAGACCCACGCTGACTCAGGGCAGCCCCTCTACCCTCCACCTGAGGGGCTCTGTTCCCATCATTATTTGGTGGGGAGAGGAGTGTGTTCCATGTTCCGCTCAGGGGGCCAGAGTCAGGGGCAGAAGCTCCGGCTAACATGCCATCCACCGTCCTGATGGTGTCAGGTCGGGGTGTTGGGATATGATGCAAATGCTTGGTCTTTTAAATCCGTGTGTTCTGAGCCCTGCCCGAGGCCTGACGGCGGGGGTCTCAGGGTCTCCAGCCCCCCGTCTGAGAACAACAAGGCCAGTCGTGGCTCTGTGATGCACCACCATCGTCCTCTGCCCTGCCCGTGCTGAACACAGAAGTGGTCCAGGACAGCATCCTCCCGAGTCCCAAGGACACAGCCCTTTTGTTCTGAGGGGACCATGGCACAGAGAAGGCCTGTCCCTCCCTTACCTGTGCATGGCCACACGCTCTGCAAAGCCCACCTGCTGCCCCTCCAGGATCCCACTCCCCTCTCCCTCCACCCCAACCCGCCGTGTGTGCATGTGTGTGTGTGCGTGCACGCGCGTGCCCCAGCTTGCACCTGCTGTCTGCGCTCATCTGTGCACCTCTAGGCGCAGGGTGGCCGCTAGTAAAGCCCAGCTCAGGCCCGGCCCCTGCTCTGATCAGGTTTCTACTGCTCCTCCCTCCACTGAGGACAAAAGCTGGAGTCCTCCCAGGGGCCTCAGGCTGTGTCCAGCAGGCACCCCCCCGCCCCGCTCACTGGCCGCTCTGTTGCCCCCGGCCTGGTTTCTCACATGTTGGTGGTCACCACCTGAAGGTCTAAATGTCCCCCGTTGGTTTGCGGTCCACCCCTCCTTCTGCAAGAGCGCATGCAGTGCCTTATGTACTCACATGCCCGGGGGTGCCTGGCACACCGCGCTTGCTCACCAGAGAACCGTCAGAGCGCATGGCCACACGGGGTCTTCCCGAGCTCTGCGCTGGTGCTGGGGGGGGGGGTGTCACAGTAGCGTCCCCTTGCTCCCTGCCTTCCAGGAGCCTGCAGTTTGTGATGGATTAAGCAAATGGCTCCACTCTGCAAACTGCAGGGAAAATTAGCACAAGGAGGCCGCTACAGAGTCCCGGGAGGGCTGACTGTCCTGGGAGGCACCCGTGGGAAGCAGCATTTAGTTCGAGATCAGAAGGAAGGGGAGACTTTGGCCAAAGAAAGCACTTTCCACATCAAGGAAAACAGCCTGTAGGGAGGACTGAGATGGGCAGGGGGCATGTTCCAGGAGCAAAAAGAACCAGAAAGGTTTAGGAGAACCCATGGGTTCCAGTAGAGAGCTGGCTGGAGACCCAAGACGTGGGAGCCCTCCCTAGGGCAGGAGGTGGGAGTCAGAGAGCAGGGCTGCAGGGGCAGGGGAAGGGGGGGAAGGCACAGGGAAGTGGGATGGGGCAAGGGAAGGGGAAGGGATGGGGGAGGGGAAAGGAACAGGGAAGGGCAGGGTGGGGCCGGAGGAGAGGCGGGAGCAGGGAGCAGGGAGCTATGCACTTAGACTCACTGGCGCTCCATGGGGAACAGAGTGTGAGCCACCCTTCTAATTCAGGGTCCCTGAGTCCCAGTGTCCAGAGCAGGCCAGGAGGGAGCAGCAAGTACCCCGAGCTGGCCTGGACCCAGGATCAGGGCAGAGGATGGAGGGCAACTGTTGGCATCCTTCTCTTGGCAGCAGGTGGCCCTGGTGGTATCAGAGCAGGAAAGTGACAGGATCAGGGAATGTTCTAGAAGGATGGTTCTGGCAGCCCAGAGACCGAGTCCCTGAGAGGAGCACCCTGAACTGGATCCCTTACCGCTTTGCATGTGTCCAGACAGCACAGAGCCACAGGGCAACCACGGGCTCCTGGAGGAAGCTGGCCCCGTAGGACGCCCTCTGACTAAGCGCAGACGGACCTGCCGCCACAGCTCTTCTCTGGGACGTCTTTCAGAGTAAGGGCTCCAAGAAGGCGCTGGAGTGGGATCTGCGGTCGGCATTGGGGGCCTCCTCGCACCTGAGCATCCTTCCTCCTTACTAGTTGTAGATCCGTTGGGATCATTTAAGGTTTCTTCATGATCCAGCTTCGGGAGGCCGGCTGTTTCTGGGAGCACGCCCGTTTCCTCCAGATAATCCCCATTGTGGTTCATCATGTTCTCCCACTCAGCTTTCCGTTCCTTTGACAACAGTGCTCACACCCCTTCCCACTTCTGATTGCAGTTATGTGTGTCTTTTCTCTTTTCATGCTTGGCCCAGATCACAGTGTGTCACTACAGAAAAATCAGGAAAACACAAAAGCAGCAAGAGAGGAAAGGAGATACAAAAAGCTCTAAGACATTCAGAAAACTGTTAACCAAACGGTGCTGGTCAGTCCTTCCCCATCAGCAGCTACCTCAGGTGTGAATGGGTCACACTCCCCAGTTAGAAGACACAGATCGGCTGAGTAAAACCCAAGGAAATGCCAGAATCCAGCTGCGTGCGGTCTCTAGGAGTCTCGAGTCAGACTAAACACCTGTGGGCCTGTTTGTTGTAGTGACCTGTTTAGATCACCTTCTCATTCCCCTGTTTATTCTAGAGATATTTTATTTGGGGTTACTATCTCAATTGCATAAAATATCACAAAGTTATCACAATCTAATTTAAACTGATAAGAACTTAACTTCAGTCTCATTAAAAACTCCTTTACATCTCTATCCCCCACTTTATGTGACCGTGGCACAAATTACCTCTTTTTAAAATAGATGTATAGTCGCCTTGTATGCTTTTGGTTTTTTTTAAATAATATACTAGAATTGAAAGTGATTTGTGCTCCTACCTTACACTATTACAGGTTTCTTCATTTGTCTATATGTGCACCTCTCCCAGGTAGTTCTGTATTTTCATGTGATTTTGTATTACTGTTGAGCTTCTTTTTGTTTCAACTTGAAGGACCCCCATCAGTGTTTCTTGCCAGGCAGGTCTAGTGGGGATGAACTCCCTCAGCTTTTGTTTATCTGATAAAGTCTTAGTTTTTCCTTCATTTTTGAAGGGTAGTTTCACCAGATAACAGTTTTCTTGGCTAAACAGTCAAGTTTTTTTCCTTTATCATTTTGAATATACCCCACCCCTCCCTTCCAGTCTGCAAGGTTTCTGCTGAGAAATCACTGATAGTCTTATGGGAGCTCCCTTGAGGGCAACAAATAACTTTTCTCTTGGTAACTTCAATATTCTTCATGGCTTTTGAGTTTGATTATGATGTGCCTCAGTATAGGGCTCTTCAGGATTCATCCTAGTTGGAGTTCTTTAAGCTTCTTGAATGCGCCTCTTCATTTCCCCCTCAGATTTGGGAGGTTTTCAGCCATTGTCTCTTTAGATCGGCTCTCTGCCCCTTTCCCTCTCACTTCTCCTTCTGGGGCCCCCATAACACATATGTTGTTCACTTGATGGTGTCCTGCAAGTCCCTTGGGTTCTTCACATTTCTGCATTCTATTTTATTTCCATTCTTCTGATTGATAATTTTGAATATCCTGTCTTTATGTTCATGGATTCTTTCTTCTGCCCTTCTCAAGTTTGATGGTGAACTGCTCCACTGAATTTTTCAGTTTGGTTATTGTATTCTTCAGCTCCAGAATTTCTATTTGTTTCTTCTTCAGTGTTTCTGTCTCTTTGTTGATATCTCATTTTGCTCATGCATCATTTTCCTGTTTCCATGTAGTTGTCCTTTTGTGCTATCTTCTAGTTCATTGGCTATCTTTGATGATGATGGTTATCTTGCATTCTTTGTCTGGTAATTCATATATTTCCAGTTCTGTAAGGTTAATTTTCAGAGATTTAATTTGTTCCTTTTACTAAGCCGTATTTCTCTCTCTCTCTCTCTCTCTTCTGTTTATTTTGTTATCATTTGTTGGGACTTGAGCATTTGGGAAAAAAGCCACCTTTCCCAGTCTTTACAGTCTGGCTAAGTACATGGAAGACCTTCATCAGTGTAGGTTGGTAGAGGGATTATGGAGACCTCTCACTTATTCTGGAAGGGCATCTTGTCTGGGAGTGTACACATAATTCTCTAGTTGAGGTTTTCCTGTTCCTACTCAGGATCTCCCCTGACTTTCTTTCTGTGTCACTTGAACCTTTCCAGTGCTAGACTACCATGAGATCTCTTCTTCTCAGTGGCTTCCAGCCTGGCTCCCATACCTGTGAGCATTTAGGTTCAGGTGAGCCAGAAACCAGTCTCTCAGTCTCACACACACCCCCAAAGTCAGAATACTGGACTATGTTCCATTCTTTTTCCCTCCCAGGGAGAACCAAGAGTTGGCTGTTTTCTTCCCATCCCATTGCTCTGTGCTAGGGGAGGGACTGTGGAGAGTAAATGTCATGAATTTTCCTACTACTTTAGATGTGGTTCTTCTTGGCTCATCTGGTTTCTGGATTTTTCTCAAAGGCAATTTATCTGTGTACTGATGTAAAGTCATTGTCACCACAGGGAAAGAAGTATCTGGGGATTCCGATTCCATCACCTTGCTGAGGTCACTCCCAAAAAGCAGAGTTTTAAACACACTATGCATGAGGGATAAAATCATCTTTGGACACATCTCCCAGCCTGCACACTCATCCCCAGGGTCAATAGCAGGGGTCAGCAGACGCATCTCACAAAGGCCAGATAACAAATATATTCAGCTTAGGTGCCCATACCACTCTGTTGTACCTACTCAGGTCTGCCATCATAGTGTGAAGCACCTATAGACAACATGGAAATGAATGGGTGTGGCTGTGTTCCAATAAGACTTTATTTACAAAATCAGATGGCGGTGGGGAAGCTGAAGTTTGCTGACCCCAGTTCTTGCCCCACGTGGCAGACTGAGGGATCCTGCCAAAGCCCAAGCCAGGTTATGTCACTGGTCAACCCCAGTACTGCAGAGTGTCCACATTTCACTCGAAGCAGAGTGTGGTCTTTGTAGCAGCCTCCACTCACCTCATATCCTGCCCCCTGCTCTTGCCATCACTCTGTCCCATCCACCTCTCTGGAGCTGTGGCTTAGTCACATGCGCTGTTCCCACATTAGGGACTTTGCCCTCACTGTTCCCACTGCCTAAAATACCTCTCCTCCTCATATCTACCTGCTTAACTTCTTCACTCCCTTTGAACACCTGTGACTCTCCCCATATTACTCGGCTCAGGTCCCCTTAACAGACCAGGGGCTTAAAGGACAGAGGTGAGTTCTCTTGCTGTCAGGAGGCTGGAAGCCCAAGATCAAGGTGTGGGCAAGTTTGTTCCTCCTTGGCATGTAGATGTCCATCTTCTCCCTGTGTCCTCCTGTGGCTGTCCCTCTGTGTATACCAGTGTCCTAATCTCCACTTCTTATAAGGACACCAGTCATTTGGATTAGGGCTGACCCCTATGACTTCATTTAACCTTAATCACCTCTGTAGAGGCCCCATTTCCAAACACAGTCATGTGCTGTGGTGCTGGAGTTTGGGGCTTTGACATATAGACCTGAGGGGACATACTTCAGCCCACAGCACTCTCTTTGAGGCCATGTTGACTGCCCCATCTAGTAGACAGCCCACCTCCTCACCCCAGTGCTCCAGATGCTCTCATTCTGCTCTTTCCCCACTTAGCACCATCTCTACTGCTATCCCACAGGACGTACCAACACTTGCACAACATCATGTTCTCTGGGCTCCTTTATATTCTTAAAAATTATGGAAGACCCAAAGAGTTTTTGTGTATATGGGTCAAATTTTTTGATATTTACCATAGTAGACATTAAAACTAAGACATCTGAGAAATCGTTATTGAGTGATCCATTTAAAAATAAGAATAATAAACCATTTACATGCTAACATACATTAAGTATTTTATGAAAACTAACCATATTTTTTGAAAAATAAAACCATTTTAGTGAGAATGGCAGTATTTTACATTTTTGCAAATCTCTTTAATGCCTGGCTTCTGCATCCACTCTGTTGTGATATGTTTTTTGGGTTGAAAAATATGAAAAAATAGTCAGCTTCACTCAGATGTGTAAGTGGAAAAAGAGAGGTATTTTAATGCCCTTTTTGGATAATGATGGATTCTTTTCTTTGATATTACACCAAAAGTTAACAAGAGTTAGTTTCCTAATGGTCAGTTACAATGTGGAAGCTAAAACGACATCCTTGTACTTTTCATACTTCATTAAATTAAAACCCATTGGTTTATCTTGTACTTTGAATGGATCTTCCAGGCGTGCATAATTTTGTAACGTCATGGATTAGTCTTCTGAAATTATTGGTTTTATGAGTTATGTATATCTTCCATTTTACAATATTTTAAAAATCTCACTTGTTAAATATCACCACCAGTCTCATGAGAAAAATATTTAATTTTGGGGAAGCTGTCAAGCTCACAATGGCAGACACGAGTTTCCAAAACTCTAATTTTTGCTTGAAAGCTCTAATTTTATCATTGGCAATAAATATTGTCAGTTGTTTTCCTTGAAGTGACAGACCCACTTTGTTAATTTTCAAGCAAATGTCTGCCAAACATTCAAATGTGACTAACTATGGTTTGTCTGTCAGTTGTTCTTTTAAGTAAAAATAATTTTCCATGAAAAAAGTGGCTAGTTCAGCTTGCAACTCACAGTCACATTAGTGCTTTGTAACCTGGACTCACCTTGCTTCGGTATGTGCTTTTTCTCTGCTTCCCCTTTCTTCGTGCCAAATAATGAAAAGGAATGTGTTTGAGTCAAGATTTAATAAAATTAATTTTTGCTGGTTCTGTTTCATCAAGGACATTCTTTAGTGGAATGATTTTCCTCCATAGTAAAGGCTTGGTGATAAAGAAGTACTGAGTGCTAATTACTGTTTGGGGCCCCTGGCTTGGGTTTTGCCATGGCACCCACCATTCTGCAAAGGCACCATGGTGAAAAAGGCAAATAACATCTTTTTTATCAGCTTATTACAATAAAATTCACATACCAGAAAATTTATCCCTCAAAATTTATTTAATTTTATCGTAATTTATGATTATTTTATAATAAATAATTATATATAATTATATATAATTAATTTTATAATAATTTATAATTTATAAATTTAACTTAATTTTATAATTTTTAGTATATTCAGAGTTGTGCAACCATCATCAATATAACTTTAGAAACTTTCATCGCCCCAAATAAACCCCATTCCCACTGGCAGCACTTCTCATCCCCATTCTAACCACCCCCTCACCACACGTGCACACATATACACACATGCCAGTGTGTGCACACAAATACACAACCACCAGTGTATTTTCTGCCTCTGTATATTTGCCTATACTGGGTGTTTTATATAAACAGAATCATAAAATACGTGGTCTTCTGTGACTGGCTTTTTTTCAGTTAGCATACTGTTTTCAAGGTTCATGCATGTTGAAGGCATGTATCAGTGCTTCATTATTTTCTACTGATGAATAGTATTTCACAATATGGGGTCACAGCACAATAATGGCCCCCCAAGGAGGTCCACATCTTAATGCCTGGAACTTTGTGTATGTCACCTCACATGGTGAAAGGGACTTTGCAGATGTGATTCAGTTGAGGACCTCAAGATGGGGAGATTACCCTGGATTATCCAGGTGGGTCAGGTGTAACCACAAGGATCCTCATATAAGAAGGAGGCTGAAGGTCAGAGTCAGAGAGAGAGACAGGACAGTGGAAGCAGAGGTCAGAGGGATATGAGCTAATGGATGCAGGTGACCTCTAGAAGCTGGAAAGGCAATGACAGATTCTCCCCTGGAGCCTCCAGAAGGAACCAGCCCTGCTGACCTATTTCAGACTTCTGACCTACAGAACCAGACTCAATTTGTGGTCACTTGTTACAACAGCCATACAAAACTGATACATGTGCATATATCACATCTTGCTTATCCATTCATCAGTGGATGGACATTTAGGTTGCTTCCAATTTTGGGCTATTATGAGTACTGCTGTTAGGAATGTACAAAGTGTTTGTGTGGACATATGTTTTCAGTTCTTTGGAGTAGACACATAGGAGCGAAATTGCTGAGTCATATGGTAACTCCATGCTTAACATTTTGAAGAACTGCCAAATTATCTTCCAAAGCAGCTGTACCATTTTATAGCCCACTAGAAATATATTAGGGTTCTAATTCATCTACGTGTTCACCAACACTTGTCATTTTCTGGGTCTTTTATTATTATTATTACTATATCCTTTCCTTAATAGGTATGAAGGAGTATCTGGCGGTTTTGATTTGCATTGGTTCTGATTAGTCTGTGGTGACTAAGGACAATGAGCATCTCTTCATGCGCTTATTGGCTGTTCAGATCTCTTCTTTGCAGGAGTATCTATTCAAGTTCTTGGCCCTTTTTTAATTGGGTTATTTATTTATCTTTTATTTTTGGATTGTAAGAACTCTATACATTCTAGACACAAGTCCCTTATCAGGTATGTCATTTGGAGATACCTTCTCCCAGGTATGGCAGGCCTGTGCCCTGCGTGGTGGCGAGGGGTGAGCCTGGACCTCCCAGAACAGCATGGGGGGTGAGAAATGCTGGGGCCCCACCCGCCTGCCACCCTAAACCGGGAGCTGGAGTGAGAGAGCCCCACCTCCTTGGCCACACTTGGAGCAGACTTTTCCTCACACTGACCTGGGGGTCATGGTGGGTGGAGCAAGTCTCGGCTTAAACGCCCAGACTCACGCCATTCTTACTGAGATTTAGTACGTTTTCCTGAACGAGTGTGTCTCCACTTGTTCTGTGCTCTTGGGACAATTTCCAGAGATGTTAAAGGGTTGTTTTTTAAATAATCCTTACCAGCTGTGTTTGTCTCGCTGGGAAGGGATCCATGGAGCATCTCAAGCCTCCATTCCAGAAGTCCCTCAGCGCAACATCTTATTATGATTATAAAATCTTTGGGCAGAGCAGAGCCCCTGAGGGGTCTTGGGGCCCCCAGGGTCAGTGGCCCCGCTGAGCACCAGCGTGAAGACATTGTAACTGGCATGCAGTTTATCATAGGTCTCCGGTCTGAGCAGAAGCACCTTGAGGGCCTGTGTGTTGTTGCTGATGTATCCCCAGCATGCAGCAGACACTCAGGATTTACTGAAGGAAGGACCTAAATGTCCAGATGGCACTCAGAAATGCAAGGTCAGAGGTCAGAAGAGCGGGCTGAGCTATGCGTGCAAAGCGGGGCCTCGTGCTGTCGCCACACGACCTCCCACCCCATCCTCTTCACCTTCAGGGACCCAAAGCCATAGTCAGCCTTAACGCATTCCCGCATTATCTGACCCCTGTGTGTCCGGGTGTGCCCCCACCTAGCCATGCCTGCCACGCTGCGCGCGTGGGAAGGATGAGACTGGGCAGCCTTCACAGGCGGCATCATCCCAGACCTGGGTGTGGACTCTCCTGAAAGCCACAGGAAGTTGCCCGAGCAGGTTCACTCGCACTGAGCATGCACGGGGCTGCCTTTCTCAAGGCTCTTTGAGCTGCCTGCATTTATCCCAGATCCCCTTCCCCACAGAGAAGCCTATAGGAGGGAGGAAGGGGCTCCCCTTCCTCCGAGGAAGGGACCCTGGTGAGCAGTGGGAATCCTGATCCTCCTTTGTGTGTCCCATAGAACAAACAATGAAAACTACACAAGAGTTAGCCTTTCCTTCTGAGGAAGATGTTTTTATCGATTCTTCTGTAGTGTTTAAAAAAACATTGGATGAGGCGCGCATAGAAAGGAAGAAGCAGGGGCTCATTTAGATTCCAAAGACGTCCCCATCTGTCTGACCTGCGTGGTGTAGTATACACAGCAGAGCTGTGCCGTGTGGATTAATTCTGTGGACTGCGTCTGAGGAGCGCTTTGGTGAGAAAGATTGAACATTCGAGGACCCCGCTCAGCCTCTGACTTGAGAAGTCGACCGTGGGCTTGTTTGTTATGAATGTCCCCATAATGGCCTCCCATAAAACCATCCCCCATATAACGTCTGCACATAAAAATCCAATCTCCATTGGCCCAGGGCAAGGAGAGGCCATGCGTTCCGACCTGAATGTGTGAGCCTGCAGGGGAATGGTCCTTGGGGAGCACGCGGCCTCTCCATTACAAAGGACAGCCCCAGAGCAAACGCACCCTGCAGCGTGCAGGGCAAAGTCTGACCGGGTTGGGCTGAGAAATCTCTGGGGAACAGAATGGCTTTAAGCCCTGGGACAAAGTAGTTTTGACTAAAATGTTCTTTTTGTTCCCCCGGACTACTTATTTCCCACCACCCCAAGCAAAGCAAGAGAGGGAGTGTGTCTTGACACGTGAGAACATGCATCCCAGGAGTGCGGGCAGAGCGCGCTCGGTGCTGGCCCAGGGCGCGTGCTGTGCTCATGCGGCCCAGGAGGGGCCTTCACTAAGATGACCCCGAAGGCTGAGGCCCCCACTCCGGGCTTGCGGAGGGGGTTGCGGCTGGGTGTGCGGGAGGTTAAAGGTTCATGTGCAGGTGGAAGTGACCAGTCTGTGGAGCTGCACACAGGGAAGCCGGTCTGATCGATCATGTCGATGCCCGAGTGTCGGTAAGGAAGGGGGTGGTGAGGACATAATAGTGCAGCCTGTAATAAAACCAGGGGCTAACATTTAATTAAAGTCATTTAACATTTAACTTGAGAACATTAAAGCCATAAACATTTCCTGGGTCTTGAGCACCGGCTCGGGTCTGGGTTTGGGGACACAGTCGTGAGCTCCATGGACGAGGTGTCGGGAACTCCCACGCTTAGTAATAATGATGCAGAATCACCCTATCGATGGGATGGTGACTCCCCGTGGGGCCCCCCGGGCTCCCTGCATCCTCCGTGCTCTCCCACCTCGGTTCTGTGCCTCTGGTCCTGAGGCTGTTTTGTGCCCTTGACCCTGTTGGACACCTGGTGACCCCCTTCAGAGCAGTGCCTTCAAATGAGTAAAATTAGATACATCGGGTCACAAAGGCCCACAGTCATATGGGAATGTAGTTATAAAAACATTAAAAAAAAAAATCGGTGAGGTAGAAGTGTGTTTTTATTGACGTGTTAGGTAATAAGGTCCAGTGGTGGTCTAAGCAATGCTGAGTGCCCGGGGACACTGCCTCAGTGGTCTTTCAGACTCTCCCCCACCATGGTGTGCGATGAGGGATCTCAGGCCGTGCCACGTGGCTCCACCTGCACACCCCATGACAGGTGCCCTCCTGTCACCTTGGGAGCCCCTCTGGAGGCCATGCACCCCCAGAACCCTCCCAGCGCAGGACCTCATTCTCCCATCGTGGGGCTGCCTTCTGTCTGAAGCCTCAGTATCTCCCTCCTGCTGCCCTGTACCCCCTGAGGGGCAGAAGTGGGCCAAGCGGCCACGAGGGGTGGGATGGCCCCTGCGGCCACCGGGCAGTGAGGCGAGAAGGACCCTCCCACAGAAACTCAGGTCAAGAGTTGCGCCTCCCGCCTGGCACCCGCGCCCGGTGTCGTGGAGCATGGGGCGGGGTCTGCGCATGCATGACTCAGGCGCGCGTGACCTGTTCTGAGCGAGCGGCTGGAGAGCTCAGACGTCTGGGCATATTCCTTCACTTCAACACCTGCCCAAGAGCCAGCTGTGTTGAGGGGCTGGAGCTGACAGACTTGGTTTTCTGAGTGTCCTGGGTCGGGCACTGACCTCTGGTACAAGACAGCCTAATAAGCAGGTTACCCATGGCCAGCGTCTTCCCAGATGGGGGGAGTGGGTTGTAGGGATTACCTGCTAATAGCTGCCCCTGGCACTGGCCGGCCTTGGGGGTCCTGCCCCTGTGGCACCAGGAGCTTCCACCAGGCATCTGATGCCATCAGTAAAGGCAAAGAAGCATCTTGGGGGCCCACTGAGCACATATTTGCAGCCTGCGGGGGACAGGGAGAAGCTTAGGGATGCGTGACTGTCCCCATGTCCATTTTAGCTAACCTCTTTAGTGCTGCAGGACCTGGAAGCCCCTTTACTCTTTTTGTTCTACTCCAGCCCTCCAGGCCAAGGTGACCCACCCCTGGGTGCCCTCAGAGTTTTTGCATGAGGACCGGCTTCCCTCCCACCTCCTGTTGGAAAAGGCTTTTCCAGGGAGGGAGGGGGACCCTTGGGGATGGTGCCATTACTAATACCAGATTCAAGCCCAGCAGTAGCCACAGTCTTAGGATGTGGGTATTTGGACATCTCCCAGGTTTAGCAAGAGGGGAAGATAGTGTTGCAGCCTGAGTTCAGTAGGAGTGGCTGGGGAGGCTGGAGGACCTGTGCAGTGTGTGGAGCTGTGGGTTCCCTTTCTCTTGGGGGGGGTCCACAGGCTGCAGAGGGGTCAGTGAACAGGTACCTCCACTGGGCAGGCAGGTGTCTGGGCAGGGACACTGGGCCCTGGGCCCTACCGTTCTATCCCGTGCTGTGCAAATCACTGTTTGAGTTAATTCATCAGCACCCTGCCCTGTGCACCCAGCAGGTGTATGATTGGTGCTTTTTAAAGGCCTCCCCTCCTGATTCTTCTGTGGAGAGTAGCAGTATGTTAAATGGAAACTCGACTGGAGCCTGCAGCCCCCTTCACCCCTGCGGGGGAAGGGCAGACACGCAGCTTGGTGGCGGGAGCTGCTCTCAGAAACCACAAAGTGCAGCCCCTCACCGGGGCGCCACGGGACACACTGGGCACCACTGCCGACCCCATGTGAACACGAGCGCCATGACAAATACCAGGAGAAGCCTCTAGAATCTTCTCTGTGCCTCCCTTCCCCCTAAAGGCGCTCTGTCTCTCCCTCTCGCCCCCCTGTCTCCTCCTTTTCTCTCAGTGACATTTCCTCTCCCTGATCCTGGCTGAAGCAGAAACCTCCTTCGGTTCACCATGCGTGACACACTGGAGTGGTCTTGCCCTGCTGTGCTCATTGCTTAAAAAATAAGGACAGGAAGCAGGCTTAGCCACAGGATAGAGGAACAGCCTTTCCCAAGAGATGCTACCGGTTCCTGAGTCGAAGTGACAGGGACATCGTTTTAATGACGGGGAAAGTGTGAAGGGTTTATTATCATTTAAGAGCGCGTTGCATGTGAACAGACTGCGGAGACGCTTCTCAGAACAGCTGGCTCCCGGAATGCCATGAAGAATACCATTGGACAAGATGTGGGACTCAGCCCGGCCCGGGGACGCCCGGCCGACCAGCGCGGCGGAGGGCACGGCGGGAAGCGGCAGTTGCGCGAGACCACGGGGCTTATGTCCTTTAATTTTTGGAAGGGATGTTACGATGAAAGAAGGTGACACGTTTGCACGTCGGCTCCTGGAGTCCAGCTTTCCAACCTGGAGGGCTCAGCGTGTCTCAGGGCAGGGAGGGCCGGGATTCATTTCCGCACACGGCTTCGTGCGGCGCACACGCCTGGAGGGGTGGGGGCCGCGGCCTTCGGTGCCCGGCAGAGTTCCTCCACTCCGTAGCTGCAGGGCCATGGGCTGAGCCTCAGTTTCCCCGTCGCCGGGTGGAACCACCAGAGCGCCATGCCGCCGGCCTGCTGTGAGAACCGGATGCAGAAAGGCCATAAAGCACCGAGCGTGCTGCCTCGCGCGGAGAAAGCAGGCAGCCAGCACCAGCTACTACTCAATCTGACTTCCTGGACTTTTTTTTTTTAACCCTGCTTGCTCACTAGGGACGTGCTACTCACTCTCCCTGCCACACCTTGCTGTTTGTTCCTCCTCGGGCAGCTCCTACTCCCGCAGCTCTCCCGCCCCACGCCCCACACGCCCCTGCCGTCTGTCTGTCTTGCCCGCTGAGGCCGCTCTGGGGCCTGAGGCCTAGCACACAGCCGGCGCGGATGGTGCAGACTGGGGACGGACGCGCTCCTGCTGTGCTGGCTGCCTGCCTCCGGGCACTTCCCCAGGGACCACCTCACCACCTGTCCCCACAGCAGACCAGCCAAGCGGGGGGCAGGGCGAAAGCAGAGACTGGTCTTTGCGCATCTCTCTGGCGGTACTTGGTTTCCGCGTTTGTGGTCTGTGTTCCCCTTGCTGCCATTGAGTTGGTGCAGGAGAAAGTTCACGCCCCACCTTTTGGTGGCTGCCCGTGGATGCCCGAGTTCAGCTGCATGGTCCTGGGGCCTGCTATGCCCACAGAAGCCACATAACCCGATCTTCAGGGTTGGGAAGGTGAGGTAGTGCATCGAGCTGGAAACAGTTTTGTAGAAAGCTCAGCCTTCAGTATTAGATACAAGGGCCCACCCAGCACCCCGCCCCCGGAGGTCCCGCCCTCAGCTCCTCCCCCAGGAGGTCCAGTCCTCCAGCCCATCCACCCAGAACGTCCTGTCCTCCAGCCCCTCCCCCAGGAGGTCCCGCCCCCAGCCCCTCCCCTGAGGAGGTCCTGTCCCACAGCTCCTCCCCTCAGGGGGTCACGCCCCCCAGCTCCCGCGCCCAGCCCCCAGGAGGTTCTTCCTCCCAATGCCCTATGTCCCCATGCCCCCAGGGCAGAGCTCTGAGTGCAAGGTGCAGAGGGCACTGAGACTTCCCAGGAGAGGGGACATTTGCACTGGGCCAGGAAGCCTGCCGAGGAGTTCTCTAGAGGGAGAAGTAAAAAACTCAGGTCCCATAACCACCTGGAGGCTTGAATCAGACAACAGATGACACAGGAAAAGCGCTGGGTCCATAATAAGCCCCAGGGCATGTTCATATATACGTGTGATTATGCAGTGCGCGTGCACACGGGTACGTGCATCCACACGTGTGTGTGCATGCACACGTGTGTCAGATACTTATGTAAACCCAGGTAGAATCGACCCCCGCCCCCAGTGCCCACCCCCATGCGCTCCCCGCTCCTCCACCTGCTAGTGGAGACTGTATGTCCCCAGTCCATGTGCTGATGTCATTCCTTTCTTCCCAATGACCTCTGTGTCTGAAGCCAAGAATACATATGTTTAAGCCCGGGAGAAGCATCCTGAGATGCGCTGGCCTAGGAGAGCGGCCCTTCGTGGAGGATGAGATGCAGAGTTAATTAGCGTCTGCATCTCTGGGTGCCCAACGAGCCTTCCTGGACATGGACGCTGGTCTCCAGGAGTTATGGATACTATGACACAGCGTACATAATTGTGGGGAGAGCACAAAACCCGAGATGGGGAACGTTTGGCAACTTTAAAAGTGCTTTTCTGGCCTCTCCTGTGGACACGTTCCCCGGGGAAGAAGGCCAGCGGAGAGCGATGAGGGTTCTCGTGGGGCATTTCCAGCTTTGTGTCCCCTAGAAACAGTCTCCCCAGCCCAGGGCAGGGGGGAGGTGGCAGGGGAAGGAGCCTAGGCTGGGAGGAGTCTCTGCTTGGCACCCGCGCCCCTGTTCGCACCCCTTCCTGCGCGTACTTGAGAGCACACGTGCGCATGCGCCCCCAGCACACACATGTGCGTTTTTTATTACCGTTTTTTGGGTGAGGCATTTCACAAACGTGCTGCTTCTCAATCCAGCAGCTTGCAGTAATGGCCTAAATACGAAGCTCCTGGTGAACGTTGCTATGGGCATCACTTGGGGAGAAATGGAAGTAAACAAGCGGTCCTCGAGTGATTTGGGGGAAATGGGCTGGGCGGTGGGAGAGAGAGGTCTTGTCGAGGAAGGGCCGTCCTGTCACCACCGCCCCCTCCTCCGCCAGCTGGGGGCTGGGGGCAGGCTCCCGGGTTCCCGGTGAGGTTCCAGAGTGCTTTGTGCTGGAAATTCTGGTGTGAACAGTGCGGAAGGCTGCCGTGTGCCTGCTGCCTATTTTCACTTCTCCATGAAATGCAATTCCACACGGTTGGGAAGATGTCAGCCTTCAGATCAGGTGATGAGCTTGAGTTAGTGTTATTGGAAGTAATGAGTCCTGCCTGCCACTGGGCATGGGTAGGCAGCGAGGCGCTTGCCACTGAGCAAAGTCGGCTTTTGATGGAGGCCCCTGGGGCGCAGGCAACCACAGCCCCTCCATGAAGGAAGGCACAAAACTCTGCTGCCACCTGGATGGCGTGAGGTGTCGTTGATTCTCTGTCCCTGTCCCCCTCCATCCTCCTCCCTCCCCTCCTCCCTCTGTCCCTCTCCCTCCCTGTCTCACACACACACACACACACGTGCACACACCCATGCATGCACACAGGCACGCACACTTCTCTCCATCTGTCTTCTCCCTACTCCCTACTAGAACCTATTACCTGCCAGATTCTGCACACAGGATACGGGTTTTGCACGAGCATCGTTGCACCATCGTGACTATCCCTGTGCAGAGGGAATCAGCATGTGAGGTAGAAGCGAATGCCCCCAGCAGGGTCAGCACTGTGGAGATAAAGCAGCAAGTGGGGCTGAGGGGAGGGAGCTGGTGACGCCCAGGACTTGGGCATGATCTGCTATCCAGGATGAAAAGGCCCTGGACCCTGGGCCCTGGGACCGAACCCACCTCTTGTTAGGGGAGGGGACTCTGGTCACGGCAGTGCCGGTGGTGCCAGGACAGGAGGGCCATTTGGAACCCACGGAGGCCAGTGCTGCTGTGTGCAAGGTGGGAATGGCTGCAGGCCCCCAGCCGAAGGTGAGACCCTGGTGGCTTGGGCCAACCTCACAACCAGGGCAGTGCCCAAGCTTTGAGTGGCCCTCTGTGGCTCAGAGCCTGGCCACTTGGCGTGTCACCTGCCACCTCGTCTCCCAGTGAGCCCACCGGGGGTCCTGCACCGACACTTGGCAGACGAGGAAACCCGCCCAAGAGACGCAGCGACAGGGCAGATGGAGACAAGGGGGGCAGAGAACAGCTGCTTGGCCCGTGGGCTGCTCAGCAGCCCTGAGAGGGGCACGTACCAGCATACACCCGCTGACGGACGGGAAGACTAGAAGCCTGCGGCACAGAGACATGGAGCAACTCGCCCAGAGTCACACAGCGGCAAAAGTCTGTGGCAGGATCCAAGCCCCTCCACCGAGCTCACCTCCTCTTGCAAAGCCCCACAAAGTGGAGCCCACAAGCATCCGTCCTGGGTATATTCTGAGGGGTCTCTGCTCCTTTGAGGCTCCTGTGTGGCTTCACGGTTATTACTGAGGAAGAGACGTGAGGCATCGGCCACCCGCTGTCTCCCAGGCTGCTTCCTCGGGGGACAGCCTGGCCACGCTCCTCCTGTCCCATCACACGCACACGTGTCTGGGGTCACGCCTGCGCCCCGCGTGTCATGAACGGAGAGAAATGTATGTCTAACTGACTGCAGCTGAGTGACCCCGGTGACCATGTGCTGGCGGGGATGCTCCCGGATGCCGTCACCTCCAAAGTGGCTGAGGGTCCCGGCTGTGATCGTGTGGGGCCCGCGGTGTGCGGAAATTAATCTCTAACAGGCCCGCAGGAAACTGGGCCAAAGGTCTCCTGAGCAGCTAGAGGCAGGACCGGGACCGACGGAGCCGCAAGCCTGGCTGCGGCCGGCGGCAGTGATTTGCCCATTTCCTGGTCTGTTAACCTTTACAATCTCGTCTTAACACTGTTGCTGTTTTAATCTGCCTTCACCTCATGGCCTGAAACCCAGATGCTCGGCTAAATATACAAGCGCAATGGAAAACAAACACACCCCTCAGCTGAGGGCCGAATGGGTTTTTAATACGTAAGTATATAGAGGTGAGATTTTCTCCTGGGCCCAGGATGCACTCACTGAGATCGCTCCCTTTTTAGTGTTTACTGTTTTCTCTTTTCCTTTCATAAAAGCGCTAAGTAATACCATGACCTTCTGGGATGCAAAAAGATTTTTTAAAAATCCAAAAAGCTTTTTGATTCCATTTAAGAAGAAAAAGCGCTATTTTGAAAACACATTTGATGGCCTACACCCATTATTTATGATTTTTCTCATAAATTATTTTTCTTACAGACTTTTTTAAAAATGAACATAAAACCTAACGGCAGTGCAAAAAACAGGGAATAACACACAATGTGGTTGGCAGCCCTGAAGTCAGTGCAGATGTAATATGATGAGGCAGAAATGTGTGACTTTTTTAAAGGGGTTTTTCCGGCACATACACTCTGGTCAGCCTCTGTGAGGCCCAAGGCGCAAGGGGATCAGCATCTGGACCCTCTCTGGGGCCAGACTTCTCCTCACCTGGGCAGGTTGCCCTCAAGCCCGGACAGCTCCTGGCCGAGTTATTCTGGCCATGGACAGTCGGTTTAGGGAGATTTTCTTTAGGAGTAAGGAAGGGTTGTCTTTGGCAGGTGGCTGGTGTGATGTGTTCCTCTCACGGCCAGCTTGGGGACCCAGGACTGGCTGGTTCTGTCCAGGCTCTGACGTGCTGGGTCTCTCTCCCTCCTCCAACCCTAGCCCCAGATCAACACCTGCTCCTTCCTCTTTCCCTCCTACTGCTCCTCATTCAGGGAACTCTCCTTCCCTTGCAAGGTTTCGAGCCCCACCTTGAAGCTGAATTTCCTAAAAACGAGCCTTCCCCTCCTGTGTCTCTGTCCCGGTCCCCTTTACCCCAGCCCCACCCCTGGAGTGTGCTGTGTTCTGGGCAGGTCCTAGGCTGCAGGACCAGGGATCCAGCCCGGATGCCTGCAGCTTACTAGAACCCTGGATGCTCAGGCCAACCAGTGAGCATAATTTGGGTGAGGGCAGGTTTATTTTTAAGCCACACAGGTTGACAGGGAGTTGTCTTGATCATGTCTGGAAAGCGCTAGCAGCAAATTCATCCAGGGGCTTCGGTCAAACGGAAAGTCACTGCTGCCTTTCTGAGAACAAAGAGAAGCCTGTCCATGGACACAACCCACGGAGCGCCGTCCCTGGCCAACACACAGGCCCTCTGACCATCCAGATGGGGCTGCCGTGAGCCCCAGTGGGTGGCCGCCAGCACCTAAAGGGGCAGGCTGGAGCCAGCAGCACCGTGGACAGAGCCCCACGCCGGGAGCTGCCGCCTGGCTCTGGAGCAGGGGCTTCTCTGCCCCCGATTCTCACACTTCTGCTTTGTGGTCTAGGCATGTTGGACACGTGGCCCATTGCAGCTTTCCTCACTTCCTCTGATTTTACCCCGAGAACTGGTCTTGCAGACCTGCGTGCCGGATGGGCCACTCTCCCGGTCCCTGGTCCAACACCTGCACTCGGTCATTGTTCTGTGGCAGCTGCTTGTGGTCAGCAGGTCCCAGGATGACTGCTGAGGGCATCTGGCAGTACTAGACGAGGGAGCCATCACACACCCGGCCAAACTGGGGTACAGGCGGGACCCCCTGGTTCAGAGAGCAGACGTCCACGTGCCATGCAGCTCGTGACTGTGGCAGTTGCTCTGCGGTGTCTCCACGGGGGTGCACCCATCTCGGGGCAGCGCTGGGTGGCCAGAGCCGTGTCCAGCTCCTGTCCTCTCTGTCTGGATCCCAGGCCAGCTCCCCTCTCAGCCTTCAGGGCATGTGTCCGGGGCAAGCAGATGTGGCTTCCCATCACTCCCATCAGGCCTTCACCGGGGAGACATGTCGCTCTGTCTTCCTTAATCATTACCGTTAAAACAGGATGTGAGACGAGCAGGCCGTGGCCGGGCTTGGTCACCTCTTGTGCTCCCGAGTCCCGTGGGCCTACGTTGGCCTCCTTTTGCTTTGTGAGCGTTTTCCTGAATTCACTTCTTTTCGCATCCCTTAGTTGCCATTTGAATTACATCACCTGTGAATTCTCTCCACTCATATCCGTCGCAATCTTTAAAAAAAAACAATTTATCTTACTGCCCTTTTCTTGTGGTTTTGCAAAGGCTTTTTTGTTGTTTTTGTTTTTGTTTTTTGTTTTTTTTTCCTTTTTTGGTTATCATCCACATTGCTGATTTTGCAAGGTGGAATGTCTCCACCTGGCACTCGTCGGTTGAATTTGCCAATTATGGACTTTATGGAATGGAAATCCATCACTCCAGTGCCACGGTTCAGACTCTTGGGTCTTATTTAAAGAGTCTCCTGCTGCCGCCAAGTCGCTAACAGCCCCCTACGTTTTCCGTCAGTGCTGTACCGTCACAGGTGGCCCTGAGGCCAACCACCTGTGAGGACTCTGCTTTTGCCTGTGGTGTGAGGTAGGGATTGGTCACACACGAGTCTGCTTCTGGAGACTCACTTCCCCCTCCCCCAAGGGTCTCCGGCCTTTGGCCAAACTCTGCTGCCTCATCTCTACTGCAGAGAACTCCGTTCTCAAGGACCTGGACCACTACCTCTGTGTCATCTGCAGAGCAGAAAATGACCTGGAAACAGCCCGCACTCCTCGAGGAGGGCAGAAAAGGTGCAGCCCAGAGAGAGGAGGTTCTCTCCACATCCCTTTCATCTTATCTCACCTCCCAGCGCTTCCTTGATAAGAAAATGGGTTTTTCCTTCTCTCTCTCTCCCCACCATGCTCTGTCTTCCCGGTCTTCACCCTGCTGCATCAGAAAGCATCCACGCCTGTGGAGGGAGCCAACTTAGAGAGACAGGGCTGCCCTCCAGACAGGGCGAGCCGGAGGCTGTATTCCGAGTACCAGAGCAGCTCCCTAGAGTGGTGTGGACCTTCTCCCCTCCTGACAGATCTGACCAGACAGCCGTTTGCTTGTGTCAGTCCGTGGGAGAAGCCTCCAGTGCAATGTAGCTGTGTTCTCACCCCTTAATATTTCTCCAGAAACACACTTGCCTCTGTGTGGAACACACATTTCTTTCATCACCTCCACACTGCTGTGAGTAATAGTCATTTATAAACTGTCCTTCTTTGAGCAGAATCCAGGATGTGATGCTAAAAAAAAAAAAAAAAATCTCAAAGAAAGGGCTTCAAAAGAAAATAAATCTAGTGAACTGGATACCTAAGCCACCAGGGAAATAATTAATTCCAAGAGATTAAATGGAGGAGAGGAAAGCTTGTACAAGGGGCGTCTTTAGCCAGGTCTGCCTTCATCCCTTTCTCGCCGTGCATCTTGGGCTTCATCCTCAGGCCGGCGGTCAGCAGGCTCCTGGGAGCAGCGGACTCCGTGGCCTTGTGCTCTTTGCACAAAGATGTTTGTTTCCAGCATCCTTGAAGCTCCATTGAGGGGCTTCCGGAGCTCGTTTTTTTCCCTGAGGCAGCTGCTGGTACTTTTCCACATGAGCTGCGGCTTTAGCGTGGGCCTGTTTTCGGGTCCCCATGATGGCTGAGGTGACCTGGCCTCCCATGCAGCTCTGCATCCTGCAGAGGTGGGGTGTGCCAGGAGGCGGGCGGAGACAACAGCAAGGGATGAGCAGCACAATAAGAAATGTGTTTGGTCTTTGTCCCTGGTTCCCGGCACAGGGCTCCTACAGCTCGTGGAATATCCCGTGTGATAGGAGTGTGTGCGTTACTCATCATGAGCTTTTTCCATCACCCCTGAGCCAGGGAGTGGCTTCTGGGGCCCCTCGACAGCCTCAGGATGGGGCTGGTTGCCAGAAAGGTGCAGTGACTGGAGGGTGAGAACTTGCAGCCCCACCTGCCCGCCTTCAGGAAGGGAGAGGATGGGGCTAGAGATCAAACTCTGGGAAGACTCTTGGACAGTGAGATTCGGGAGCTTCCAGGCTGTGAGCAGAGGAGGTGGTGGGAGAACGGTGTGCCCAGGGAGCCCTGCCCCGGCCCACCTCACCCTGCGTGCAGCTCCCATCTGGCTGCTCCCGAGTTACATCCATTGTAATAAACCATAAACATAAGTGATGGAACTGTTCTCCTGAGTTCGTGAGCCATTCTGGCAAATTATTGAACCTGAGGAGGGGGCTGTGGGAACCTCTGATCTGTAGCCAGGTGATGAGAAGTATGGGGGACACCCGGGGACCGGTGGCTGGTGTCCGAAGTGGGCGTGGTCTCGTGGGACTGAGCCCTTCACCCGTGGGGCTTGCTCGAACTCTGGGTAGTCAGTGTCCCTCAAACTGAGTTGCTGGACACCCAGTTCCAGTGTCGGAGATTTGGAGGACTGGTCAGTGCCAGAGAAAGCTCCCCAGAGGATGTGAGCAGAAAGCAACGGAAAAATTAAGACCTCTTGTGTTTGTGGGTGACCAGAGCTAAACGCTGGTTCTTCCCATTTCAGTGAGGGAGCTGGTGGTTCATTCCTGCCCCCAGGCACCCCCTTACCGTGGGAGCTCCTGCACCTGCTGCCGTAGGGACGGCGGTGGGGGGTGCACGGCGAATCTGCCCGCCCAGAGGGGGCCGGAAGTTGGACACACTTGCCCACAGACCACATTTCTAGCTGTGTTGGAATTTATACCCTTGAAATGTAGACACATAGTGCACATGGGTTTCTCTGAGTGAGCAACTTCAACTTCCCGTGATGAAAAACATTTATGTTCAGTTCAACCTCAAAGTGATTGCGTGTAGGTTACTTACGAACTTTTACGTCTGGCATTAATGACACGTAGAGAAAAATAAATTAACGGATAGTGGGTGGTTGGAAACTTTGTGTTAAATAGGCTGCCTGTTGACTCTCGGATGATTCATGGTTTGGCATTTTCTCTTGTCTCTCCGTAGTGTCGTAAGGAAAACGTATGTATCTGGGCCCAGCTAGCTCTGCGTTTCCCTACGGACCTCGTAATTATTAATGTAGGGATTTGAGAATGGGCAGAATTAACCATTTCTGTAAAAACCAGCATCTATGAAGCAAGGACGACTGAATCTTGCCTTTCTAGGTCTCTGCTGGTGGGAAGGGCGAACGCGGGCGGGGACAGTTCGTAGGTTGCAGAAGTTCTGCTGTTACCACGGTTCCCACAGCACCACCCTCTTGTCCCGCTGAGCTATGGGCCTGTTTCCTCCGCAAGGACCCGGGGTGCAACGCTGGTCTCTGGCGCGCCTCCACCACCGGGGGGGGGAGCACGCCTTCCGTTGCCCCCGTGGCTGCAGGCCCATGTGCGTTGCCCTGCCAGTCCTTTGGGGTGGGGACTCATAGCAACCCCGCCATACGGATGAGGAGTCTAAGGCAGCAAGCCCGTAAGGCCGTCCCTAGAACTAGGAGAAGCTGCAGCAAGAGAGACCGCAGAGCCCAAGGACGTCCTCCCTGGCCACTAACGTCAGCACCGTCATCTCTGATGGGAAAGGCATGGGTTGGGAGGAGTGGGGAGCCCGCCTGGGTTCAACACCCCCCAAAATGACAACTGATCACCAGCAGCCTTTCATCAGGGAGGACTGGGAGGCAGGCTCCCTTTATGCTGGCTGGCCGGGGGGCGGGGGGCACTTCATCTTTGAGCCCGCATCTTCAGTCCCCCAGTGTCGCGGGGTTGGGGACATCTGTCCAGTATGAACCAGGGTGGAGGAAAGACAAAGTGACAGGAGAGCGTTTTCTATTCTCAGATCTCCCCAGAAGAAGAAACGCACCTTGCGGGGCTTTGGGGAGGGGCTCCCAGTCCGTGGACAGGTGGCCAGATAGTCATCTGGTAAAGTTAACTCTTTTTTCCTCCAGCGTAAGAGAAAACACCAGGCATGTTGGTGGGTTACATGATAGAAATGTCCCTGTTACAGACAGAGTCAGAGCCGACCGTGGTGTCTGAGCAGAGATGGGGGAGCACGCAGCTGGGTGTTACGTAGGACCAGACTCTCAAAGAGGGTTTCTATCAGACGACTTGCAACCAGCAAGCCTCCCATGGGAGGCTCCTTCCGCTCTGCTCTTCTCCCAAGGGAAGTTTGCACCCAAAACGGCACTAATCCTGCGGTCCTTGCCTGGATCCCAGAGTGCGCTCAATTTAGGGGCTGACCTTTCTTTGGCCTCTGCACAAAGACCCAGGCCTGAAATCCACCTTTGTGATGGCCTGAGCCAGGCATACGGAGTGGGTGGGGGCCCTGCTCTGCATCCTTGGCACGTCATCTGGGCTTCCTAGAGCAGCTGGGCTCGGGCAGCTGCTGGAGGGCAGGGAAGAGACCGGGTCAAGTGGCTGAGTGGGGAGAAGACAAGGTGAAGGCATTTCGGTGGGAGGCACAGGTGTGCGTCTGAGCACTCCCAGCGTCTGTGGGCTGGATAAACACCCACCTGGGACTCAGAAGAACGGGCAAATTGATAACGTTTCTCAAGAGCAGAAAAGGTGAACTTTAGGACTTAACACCTGTCTGTTTCTTTGTTTTCTTCAAACCAAGCCCACCAGCCTCCCTGAGATGAGGTTTCAGGACTTGGAAGATGTCGTCCTGCCCCATCACCTCCCCGATGGAGATGGGGGCTTCCCAGTTCTGTAACCGGGGGTGGACGTCTCTGTCCACGTGCACAGTGTCCACCTTAGTCTTCCAGGAAGGGGTAATCTCTGCACATGTTGGGCAACCCTCCGTGGTCTTGGACACGTGCACCACTGGCCATGCAACAGAGTGTCCACCTGGGAGGGATGGGGCTTTGGGATGGGTGGTGGGAAGAAAGGAATGTCTAGGGGCCTTGGCTGGAGTGGACGGTCCCAGCAGGACAGCTGGGAACATCATGGGTGCCTGGGAAGGGAGGATGCTGCTTTCTCAGTTGACTAGACCAGCAATGCCAGGCGTCTGGGGCACGTAGTCCTTTCTCTCCTGAGGACTGAGACTTCCGAGCTCATGGTGAACTACAGGGAGGGGACAGACACCAGGGGACCACATGAACACCCCAGCCTTCCTTCATCCCTGAGATCTGGGACAAGAGTGTGCGCACTGGCTCTGGACGCACACTCATCACTGAGGCAGGGTGCAGGTAACTACGCAGGAGAGTGTAGGTGGGGGAGGGGGCCTCAGTTCACACGCCCTCTTTCTGGGCCATACATGCACACAGTGGCCCCTCCTCAGGTTATGAGGGGCTTACACCAGCATGTGTGAGACGCCACCACTGTCACCCTGTCCTGCACACGGGCATCCGTGCCCTCGTGATGTTGCAGAGCAGGATCTGGGCTGGTTTACCTGCATCATCAGACACTCACGGTTCCCATTTCCTCCCCCTCCACGTCCAGCCCAGCACCTCCCTGGCTGCTGTGTTTCCTGCTTTAGCCTCTGGTCTCTCCAGAAGTAGGACAGTATGTGTCAGGTAAACGCTTTCTTGAAGTTGTGTCCAGCTTGCACAATCTACTTTTGTAAAAACCTGAAGTTATTTTTCATTACCAAAACTGTCTCCAAAAACAAAATGATGATTATAACTCTCTGGGTTCACCCCAGAGTGAAAGCTTTACTAAATGCTGACAACTCACTGTGGGTCCCAGACCCTGCTTCACACCTACTCTGCGCTCTGCCTTGGTTTCCAGAATGTAGCTGTAGCCACGTGAACCCGGGTCAGCCTGCGGGGCTCTTTGAATCTCAGGGGGCGCAGAGTCCCACAGCAGGTTCTAGTGCTTTATTGCGAACGTGTCCCTATTTGCGATCTGTGCCACAACTCTGGCATATTACTGCACGGGGTGGCGTCTTGTAGATGAGGTTGCAGGTGTGCACTGGGCAGGAAGGTGCTCAGGGACATCAGGAGATCGTTCTTCCCCCACAGCCACTCGCGGACTGTGCCCAGGGAGGAGGACACTGCCACAGGTGCTGGATGATGGCAGGCAGTAAGGTGCTGGGGTTGGCTGCAGGGGAGCATGCCGGCAGCAGCCAAGTGGGGTACATCGACCCCTGGGCTTCTGGGAGATGTGTGGTAGAAGGGGGACAGCAGCTGGTGGCATCTCTAGCTCAGAATTCAGGAGGAGCCAGGCAGGGAATCACAGTTGCACTTAGTGTGTGTCTTCTTGGGCTTCCTCGTGGCTGAGTCAGCTCAGAGAGACCAGGGTCAAGAGGGCATCCTCATGGGCATGGGTGTATAGTGCTTTGTGCCATGTTCACATTAGGACAGATGGATGGGTGGGTGGGTGGATGGATGACTGAATGGTGGATGGGTGGATGGTGGATGGATTGATGGATGGATGGATAGATGGATGGTAGATGAATGGATGGATGGATGGGTGGATAGGTGGGTAGATGGGTGGATGGATGATGGATGGATAAGTGGATGGATGGATGGTGGATGGGTGGATGGGTGGATGGATAGGTGGATGCATGGATGGATGCATGCATGGGTGGATGGATGGATGGATGGATAGGTGGATGGATGGTGGATGGATGGATGGTGGGTGGATAGGTGGATGGATGGATGGATGGAGGGGTAGATGGATGGATGGATGGATAGATGGATGGATGGATGACTGGATTGATGGATGGATGGATAATGGATGGATAGGTGAATGGATAAGTGGATGGATGGATGAGTGGATGGATGGATGGATAATTGGGTGGATGGATGGAAGGATAGGTGGAAGAATGGATAGGTGGGTAGATGGTCAGACGGATGGATAGATGGGTGGATGGATGGATGAATGGATGGACAGATGTACAAATCTTCACACATACACAATATCTATCACAGATCTATCTGTTGAAGATTTGTACACACACAAAGTATAGCTAGAATACTACAGATGAGATTGCTATTTACCAATATGTTCTATAACTCATTAACAAAAATGTTTAAGTTATTTTAATTTTAGTTCATTGATACTTATTTCCTGTTAAGGCTCCCTAGAGAGAGGTATTTGTTTATCTGTTTGCAAAGAGTGGCCTTAAGTGTTATAATAAGGATCAGATTCAAAATTAGAGCATCTTCCTGGGCAAGGCATCCTGGTTTATCAAACAGGAATTTCAAGCCTATTTCCCCAGTTCTGTCCTGGTGGGAGGCCCTTCTCCCACAGAGGAGGGTTCATCTTCCCTGTGTCTTGGGGTTCATCCAGCTCAGTGTGGCCACTCCACCACATCTGTGGGTTTGTGGAGATTGTTCTGTAAATGTAATTGTTTGCAAGAGTTCAAGGAATCCTTAGCATCTGTTTCTGTTTCCCAACCACACTGTTAATATTTGCTCGTGTGAGTTTCTTAAAATGGCACCACCAACATTCTTTAGTCAAAAGTCAGTATTGTGAACTGGGATTTCTGTAGAAAGCCCACCATCAGGTGGTGTTTGAGCGTAAGAAAAGAACTCTCCAAAAGACCACCTCCCAGGCTGGGGTGCTCGGTTTCCAGGCCATCCAGGAACCTCCCCCGCCTCGGGTCCCCCGGGGCTGCCCTACCTGCCCCACTGCGTGAAACCTGGTTGCTGGGCTCTGCCTGACATTCTGTAGCTCTTCCTCAGACAACAGCCTGTCTCCTCTGCTGACAGAGAACATGCCTCAAATGAAAGTTCATTAGTCTATTGAAACATTTCAGTTAATTGCAAACTGATACCCAGAATTGTCAAGTTCGTATTTCCATCTGTGCATGAGCACAGTAATAAAGAATTTTTTTGGACAGGTTAATTTGCCTAAAATACCATGCAGTCGATCAGAGTAACAAAGTTGTTGATGTCTGCATCTGTCAAACAGGGCTCCTTCACGGCCGTCCTCCAGCTCGCTCGAGCTGGCGGAAATACGGAGAGCCAGCGTAGCGGCTGTGTGTGGAGAGACGTTATGACACCGTGGAACCCATCAGCTGGGCGCTGCCCTGGTAAGGGAGATTGATAGTTCAGGGTCTTTTTTGGAAGTAAGATGTAGTCATCGGGATACAAGGTGGCTCTGATATTTAATTTGGATACTATTTACATTTGTTAATTTTATATTTTACTTAATCTGCCACAGATGAAAACCCACTTTGTAATGAAACGTGTGTGCTCTAAGGATCCCTAACACACATAAGTGTTGAACTTAAAAATAAAAATAGGCTAAGTGTTTAAACTGTAATTCTTGAAATAGGCTTCCCGTCGAAGCTCCACCTTGCCAGCCATGAAGGGAAGCGCGCTCTGCCGGTGGTCGGCGGGCTGCTGATTTGCGCCCATCGGTCGCACGCGTGACTCCAGCTCCCGTGTCTGAGTCGGTCCTCAGGCACTCGCCTTGCGGTGAAAGCCAGGATTGTACCAAGTATCGGGCAGGAAGAGGAAAACTCGATTGTGCTGCTCCACGTACAGAGGGCTGGGAAGATGCTCCCGACGGCGTTCGCCTCCGTCAGCTCGGCCGCTCCCACGGATGCCACAGTTCCGGAGGCCGGAAGTCTGCGAAGTGAGCTGCCATACAGCCGGGATGCGGTTCATCAGCGTCGGCGCCTCTCAGCCCAGGCAGCCTGGAGCTATCGCCAAGAAGCCACTTGGCACACGGGGAAGAACCTGCAGGATGAATGTGGACCACAGCACATTACCTAATAAATGAGTTAGAATGGGGCCATGTGCCTTTGATGCAGATCATCATGCAGGGTGATGATGATGCAGGAGAAGTGGAGGGCTGAGGTCAGAGCTTGGACTTGGGATGCAGGAGGCCTGGGTTCCAGTTCTGACCCGACTGCACACCTGCTGGGTGGCCGTGGGGAGGTTATCCACTGGCTTTCTGAGCCTCGGTTTCTCCATCTGCAAAATGGAGCTGAGAGTGGCTCCTCACGGAGTTGAGGTGGGAATCCGTGGGATCATGTTTTCGGGAGCTCACCCGGTCCCACAAAGGGCCGAGTGTTGGGACGTCCCGTCATCAGCAGACAGCGACTGTGTCGGGAGAAGCCTGGCTCCTGGCACCTCTCCCTGTCACGTGCAGCCCCTCCTCCTCCCCCTCGCAGGGCAGAGGGCGAAAGTACCTGTTTCACTTGCAGCTTCTTTGTACAGTCTACACCTTCATGAAAGCTCTTAGAAATACCGTCACGATGGAAACAATTTCTAGAACAAACTGAACCCCTAAAACAACATAACTGCACAGCTAATTAAACCCTACGAGGAAGCACACCCGATGGCCAGGCTGTCTTTTCTGTACGTCAGGTCATTTGCTGAAAGTTCGTCATCACTGATCTTCAGGGAGATTCTGACGTGCCCCGTGCAGCCCGGGGGACCAGCCTTCAACAGCAAACGCTGTTTTAGCAAGTCACTGAACATAGAGCTTTTTTTTTTCAATACTTGCACATAGCAGTTTTATTCACTGTAGCCAATCAACAGATGAGTAGAGAAACAAAATGTGATGGATACATGCAATAGAATACTAGTCAGCCTTAAAAAGTCATGAAATTCCGGTACATGCTACAATGTCCTCAACTTCTCAGTGTTGGAGCATAGAGTATTTTTGCAAACAGAAAACAAAGTTCACTCGAAATCTAAGCAGAGAGAGACCTAAAGACCACCCTCTTGGGAGAAATCCGAGCCTGGCAGGACCAGCACTGGGGGCCATCCCCACCCCAGGACAGACAGGCAGAGTTCAGACGTGGATTCCACACCCCCTCACTCTGTGCCTGGGGACAAGCAGCTTATTCTTCCTGGGACTGCATTTCCTCATCTATGAAATGAGGGTGAACAAAGTTCCTCCCTCGGAGGGTTGTTGGAAGGATGAAACCAGATGCCCCGAGCATCCAGCCACGCTCACTGTGGTGACATCACCTCAGGAGACACCCCTCCAGCGTGCAGGGTCCACACAAAGCATGATGCGTATTTAACAGAGGCTGCATGCTCCCCGCCCAGCACCGGCCCTGACCGTGCAGGTGTCCGCAGGGCCTGCCGCAGCTGAGGCCGGGAGGGCCGACCAGGTGGCCAGGGCCAGGCGGCTAATGGGTAGATGAGTTGGGTCTAACTACCCGGTGCTGCAGATTCACTGTGAGGGCGCTTTTGTTTCTGAGTCACGGAGATCTTCCTGAGCCCCTCACGTTGCCTTGTGAGGTAACACATCAATGGTGGGAAGTACATGAAAGCCTGTAATGAGACCCCTGAGGGCAGGGCCGAGCAAAGTGTCTCCGGAGTGGCACCGGCAGCCTCTGTCAGGATTCTCCCGACGGCGCCGGGGGCCCGGGGGCATCTAAACCGGACATGGTAACATTCTGTTCACTCGATACTGGGGAAGGAAGAGCCATTTTGAGCAAGTTTGTGTCTCTCTGAGTATTTAATTCATTCCACATTCAAATATTTAATGAGAACTTTTTCCTCCCCCGTGACATCAGAAATCTCTGACATTTGCTGAACCAACCTGGCATCTTTATTAAGGATTTGTGTGTGAGGCATCCACAGTTTTGAGCAGTCTGTGTGATAGTTTGTTCCAAAAAGACAGCGTGGGAGGAGGAAGCATGAGAAACACAAGGCTATATTGGGTCAGAAATAATGATCATCTACTCATTGTGAGAACCAAGTATCAGCAGATCAAGGAAAACAAATCTGAAAGCAGTGAAAACAACATCACTTTAAAGAGGAAAAAAAACAAGGATTTTGTTTGTTTGTTTTTCAGCGACTCTTTTTTTAGACTTGGCAGTAAAGGCAGACACTGTTGAGATGCTCAGGACCTTTGTACCTCAGAACAGATGATGTAGCCGACTGCATCGTGACTGTTTCCCACTTAGTCCCGTGCTCACCCTGGAGCAGGAAGCTTTAGGATCATCACCCCCACCTTTCAGATAGGGAAGTCAAGGCTCGAGGAGGTTTGTGACCCATGTGGTCCTGGGGCTGAGCTGTGGCTTGGCCCCGAGTCTTCTGATCACAAGTCACAGGGTCCAGACGTCTGTTCCCATCTTGTATGGAGGATCCAACCAGGCTGTGTGCGTGGAAAGCACTTGGACGATCAGAAAGCATCATGCAAACTTTCATGCACCTGCTACACATGGGTCAACCATTCAGTGCACAGTGGCATGCTCTCTGGGGGCAGGGTGGCCTTGCAGCCCCTGTGCCCCTTCATTCCACACATATTTGGAGCCCTCACAGGGTGGCACACAGGGTTCAGGTGCAGGGGGCAGAGGAGGGCACAGAAGAGACAATGGAAGTGGCCGTTGAAGAGGTGCAAGAGCTGGACACAATCAGCAAGCCTGAGGGGGTCAGGGAACCAGGGCTGTGGGAAATAGTAGGGTGGGCCAGGGAGTGGTCGGAGCAGAGGAAACGGTGTGAAGGGAACTTCTGTTCCCTTTGGGGGCCGTTCGGGATCAAAGATGCCAGTTCTCTTCGTTTGATTGACTCTTTGTATGTGTTTTTATTTTGCTCTGACGTGAGGGCATTACTGACATTCGATGTGGGCTCGGGAGCCGAGCGTGCGTGTTCCCGGAGTTAGTAGTAAGCAGGGGAGTGGAAAGTGAGGGGATTCAGAGGTTCTAAGGAGGAGTGCATGTCCTGGACCACAGCGACAGAACCGGGCAAGCTCACGCTCTCTGGGTTGGTGGAAACACAGGACGGACCCTCAGCAGGCTAGCAGGGGTCTGGCCACACCAGTCCATTCTGATTGACTGAGACCCCTGCCATTCCAGCTCTTAGCTCATTTGAATATCACCTCCATGGTCCCCAGGTGGGCTCTATTAACCACAGTTTGGGTGCTCTTCTTAAGAGAACAGGAAAGAATGTGTAACCCATTGCCCTTACCCTGTGTATAGAACTTTGGAAGGCCGATATTTTTAGAGTGTCCTGAATTTGTTTAATTGCACTTGAAGAAAAAAATTTTCAGAAAAATTAAATTCAGGGCAGGAAATGAAGTGTTGTAGGGAAACACACTGTTTGTAAACCTCTCTTCCTGGACGGGTGATGAAATCAGGTTCTGAATCCTCCTCGTGACTCCTTGGGAAGAGAGGCTGCACCCCGACCCAAGTTCACATGGGGGGAGGGGGCCGGGCGCCGACTCACAAAACCGGACACGCCTTAGGGGAAAACGGTGGGGATAGACTCGCACTTGGCAGCCTGACCACGCAGCGGCTTCTGACAGTGGGCAGGGCGGGCGGCTACGCCAACATGCCAATCTCAGTGCCCAGGACAGGGCTGTGCCCCCTCGGGGAGCGGACCCCTCGGGGGGCGCAGCGCTCGGAGCGCTCTGGGCTGGCAAACCCGACGGCGTTCCCGGCCACCGCTCCATCGTGACGGCTCCCGCACCTGCCTCATCTTGCCAGCAGCGCCCTTGTTAGAACTGTGTCACCTCCTGGAGGGAATTTTGAAAAGAGACACGAGTTTCCCTCTAAGGTCATGAAATCCAGTGCACAATCGACAGCTGATATCCAAAGGTATCCCACGTGCCCCCCAGCCCCGCCGGGTGTCACCTTCTGCTCCCGTGGGAGCTGGCCTCAGGTCCGGTCCCGGCGCAGGGGTAACAGTCTTGCTACTTGAACCTCCTATTTTGACTCCGTTTCGAGATATGCTGGGGCCCTGGGTTCCTGCTTGGGATCCCAGACGTTTGCTTGTTAGTTATCAGCCCCTCCCCCCCCATCCCTCCCCACCTCCTTCCTCCTTCCCTCACCCAGGGCTTGTGAGCATGTCTGGGCCCTGGGAGCCCAGCGTCTGGCAGGTGACATGGGCGCTGTCGCGTCCCAGCAGGCGTTCCCTGCTCTGCTGCTCTTGTTTCTTTAGTGTCCAGGGATCCTGGGGCGTCAGCTCTCCGACTACCCTTGACAGATGCTGAGACACCCGCCCACCTGGTGCCACGGGCCAGCCCAGGTGTGTGCGGGCAATGCCGTTCACCTGGCCTGGGGCCGCCCTTCCCCCCGGCCCTCCCCTCAGACTCAGTCCACCCACAAGGGGGGATGATGGAGTGTTCCTGAATCAGGGGCTTGTGAGGAATTCAAGTGGGTCCTTGGGAAGCCAGGCAGACCCTTACCGAGTCCTTCAGATGAGCCTGGATTGATTCGAGAGTACACCGAGGGTGGTGAACATTCCGGAAGGTCACTGAGGCCTGAGTGGACCAAGGAGCAGAAGAGGAAACTGTCCCACCATGAAGACCAGGGCTGACACGGTCCCCGACCACGTGAGGAGGAGAGGGCTTGGAGGCGGCATGACCACTTGGAGGCAAGTGTGGCCTCGAACGTGGGAGAGCCAAGCCCTCAGCCACCAGAGCTAGGAGCAGAGAAGGGATTGGGACGGGTCCCCCGCCCGTTGGCCAGGCCGGGCCACTGAGCTGAAGAGCGGCTGCCTCTGTGGCTTGGGGGGGACTGCCTCCCTCAGGACTCACACTGGGGGCCTTGCCGACAGGGACACCAGGGCAGCTCCACACAGTGATGTGGCCCCTGCAAGCTGTGGCCGTGGTAGTCATCTCTCACTGGGCTGACGATGCCCCCTCTGGACTGCGCCCCCGAGTCCAAGGTGTGGGGTTGTTCCTGTGTCCCATGCACCTGTTGCTGGGCCCCACTCTGGTCCTGGGGACTTCCGTGGTGTCAGCAGGTGTGCCGGCCCTCGGGGAACAGCAAGGCCTCCCAGCCTCGGCCCTGCTGACAGCTGTGGGCTGCCCTGCGTCTCTCCCTCATGCACTGTGCTCTCTGCCTGGGACCCCTGACCACCGTGTCGGATCGAAAATGCCCACAGGTTCTGGGCCCCGTGTCACCCTTCGCACACCACTGCCCTGCCCCCAGCACTCACCAAATTGGGCACCACCCCCCGGGAGCACTGGGGGCCTGCTCATCTGCATTCTGGCTTCACCTCGGGCAGAGAGCTCCAGCGAGTGCTCCTGCCAGGGGCCAGGCTGGTCCTCAGGTACAGGACAGTGCCGTCCATGGGGCAGCGGGGCCCCCAGCTCCATGCCTGCGAGCCTGGACTGGACCAGGGTGGCCCACCGTGCCCCACCGGCTGGTCTGCAGGGCTGAATACGGGCTTTCACACTAAGCACACTCACGCTCGAGAAGCAGAAGCGCAGCTGAGACAAGTGAGCACGCTGGGGAGAGGCCTCCCTGACCCTCGTGGTGCTGGCCCCATAGCGACACCCGTGGACAGGGGTGCGCACGGTCCTGTAGGGCGGGGTGGCGTGGGGACATCTGCCGTCTCTCCAGCATTGTCTCGGGCATGCACTGCATCCAGTGGGGCTTGATAAATGCTTACTGAGTATGCACCTGTATGTGCTTCTCAGCCGCGGCATCTCCCAGACAAGTCCGGGCTGTCTCTGGGGCGCCTCTCTGCCCCACCCGGCGGGCAGAGTCCCTCGGGGCCCCGCAGGCTTCTCTGCAGATGCTGGGGCACAGGGCTCCTTCGCAGCTACACGGTACCCGGGAGCGTGGGGCGGGAGTGATGCTCACTGTGTGGGAAGCGGGAGGTGAGGAGCTCCCTGGCGGCCGGCCACCCAGCCTGACCGAGCTCTGGCCTCTGGCCAGAGTCCCTCCGAGCAGCCGCCGGGGGTATAGGAAAGAGGAGGCTCTGGGCGCTCACCGATGCCAGAAATGAAATTAAAACAAATAATTCAGAGCTTGGACTCCAGGGTCTAGGGAGTAAATCCCCCGAGGCAGAATGAGCCATAATCAAAGGCATGGTGGGCCCTTATCTGTCCCCCACACGAGCTGCCGCGGCCCATGTGACTGGCTTTAATGACTGATGTTTCTTTTTAAGTTAAAGATGAATTTGAGACAGCTATGAACTTGGAAGGTTTATCTTCCAATTACAGGGAGTCCTGTTAATAACGATCAGTGGAGTGGGCCACAGACACCGTGGGGGGGGACCAGGGGTGCTGCGGCCTTGCCCAGATCCGCCACACTGTCCACCCCAGGTCCTGCCCAGCGAAGTGCTGAGTCCCTGAGTCCCCTTCCCTGTCACAGCCGAGTGGGCCTCCGAGCGTCTCCATTAGAAGGTCGGGACGGTGCTCCTTTTGTGGGGCAGATGGAGGGAGGGGGTGAGGGTCAAGGGCACCTGCGGTTGCCCCAGCACGGTAATCGGGGACAAGCAGACCTGTGGGCCAGGGGCTCCAAGGCGAGTGGAGGCTCCTGGTGCCTACAGCCCCGGGATGTCCCGCAGAGCTGAGCTCTGAAGGCGAATTCACCCCAGGCCCTGGGGAACCCCGGCCACCATCCCCAACCCGGAGCTTTCTCCAGCCACAACTCAGCATTTCTGCTGCGTGCTCTGGGCTCTCAGAACATGCTGGGCATCACAGCCGTGCCCGGTGCACCGAGCGGGTGCAAACTTGGAGAGTTTGCCCCGGCTCACGCCTAGCCCAGCTGCTTTCCAGTATAAGGAGCTCAGCTGCCCCTCACAAATCTTGTGCTGATGGTTAATGCAGAATTCTGTCAGCATCCGCCCTCTGCCTGCACACTTCTCTTTAAACCTCAGGTCCTGCGTCGCCTAAGAAAGGGCCCCCAGAAGCCCCAAATGAAACATGGAGAAATCAAAACCTTAGTGAAAAAGCAAGAAGCAGATTTCTATTTAATCTGGGAGAATGTGACTCAAACCATTAAAAAAGAGAGAAAGTTTCTTTTTAAGAGAGAGATTTGCTAGGACTTTTATCACATTAATAAGCCTAACGTGGTTTTTAAACGAGGATCTTTGCTTGAATAATTCATTTTCTCATCCTCCACCTGAAACAAAAGCTCATCTCTGCCCAAGTCGTGGGACTGTTCCGGGGGCTCCCACTCAGCTCAGGCCCAGGCGGGCACAACCTCTGTCTCTCCCTTGGGAGCCCTTAGGTGACCTGGTCACACAGCTTTCCGTCCTCGCTGTGGTCAAGGTGGTGGCCATCCTCCACCACCTGCCCCCACCCCCACCCCTTCCAGTGCCCTCCCTGGACCTCAGACACCAGTAATCCCAACGCCCCCCTAGTGTGCGGACTCACACGCCCAGGAGGCTTCGCCCAAAGCAGGAATGCTGGACTTAGCAAAGTCTCAGACTCCAGCTCCCATGGGGGGATGTTCGCTCCAGAGGTTAGGGGCAGGGTCCCGCTGACCTTCCCTGAGTGACCCCTGCACCACCGCAGGGGCTAGTTCCCGTGACCCTCTGGCTCTGACCTGCCCCGGGTCCTGGCCCGACAGCCTCAGGCTGTGGGGATGCACCTGGACTGTCCTCCGCACACGTCCCTGGGCCCTGAGTCCCCGGACCCGTGGTCTCCCTGCGGCCATGGGGCCTCATGAGTTTGTTTTGACTTGTCTTGCTTGTGTTTGTTTTTCTTCTTCTTTTTCTAATTTTGTATTTCAAAATAATTACAAATTCATGGGAGGTCGCAAGGATAGCATGGAGGGGTCCTGTGCACCCCCAGGCTCCCCCAGTGGTTACGTCCTCCAGGACCGTGTGCGGAGTCAAAGCCGGGAGGCTGGCCCAGTCCCCCGCTGCGTGGGGATTCTGGCAGCCGCCACCGCGGCCGAGTCACAGAGCCGTGACAAGGCCACCGCGACTGAACCCTCGCTGCCCCTGAGAGCCACCCGCCCTCTGTCCCAAGGCTGACGTGGGCCATGCAGGCGAGCACAGGGGCTGCTGGGTCGCGCCTGGATCCCCTGGGGCAGACCCCGCTGAGCGCTGTCGCCGCGTTCTGTGCTCTCCCGGGAGCTCCCATCCCCCTGCCCTGACCGTGGGTGGCTTGCTGTAACTCAGAAACTGCCCTGTCGCAGCTCCATGCTATTGTCCAGTCTTCCTTTCCCCTCCTCCTGTTACCTCCATTTACTTTCCTTGTCTCTGAGCTCTCGTCTAAGCCTTGTAAAACAGTAGCTCCGTCCTCCTTTGGCAGAAACCTCCCGTGGCGCTGGCGGACCCTGTAGGGGCAGCCACTCCGCAGCACAGACCGTGACACCCAGCAGTGTGCGGTCCCCTTGGCTGCTTCTCCGGCCCCCTGAGCCCCCCACCCTGTCCCTCGCTGCCCCGAACCCCTGCAGCGTGTGCATGGCCAGATACAGAAGGACGGCTTCAGGCTGAGCGGCGGGAGACGCTCCCCTCAGTTCGGTTGGGTTTTTCCTTGTTGGAATTGGGATAGTTTTGTTTGCTTGTGTGTTTGTTTTTCCACTTAGAACTGGTTTTGGGAGTCTGGGTGGCACACCCCTCCCATCCCCGAGCTCGGAGCCCCCCTGACAATCGGGACTCTGCCCGAGCCCTTCCCTTGTTCTCGGCCACCCCATTTATAATTCCAGACTCGCCCCGTCCACGCTTGTGTGGGCTTCCCCTGAGGCTCACCGTCGAAACGTGTTCTGGATCAAGCTGCTTGCACAGTTAGGGAAGCTCTGTCAGATGCACTCTCCAGCACTTCCTCTGGTAAGTCCTCGGAGCCCTGGGGCGTGTGAAACCCGGGGGCCCATACAGCGGACCCCCAGCCCCGGCAGCTCGGGCCATGCCCTCCCCTGCTCTCCCCCAGCCTGGCACCGCGTGGCCGTAAGGAGAGCGTTGTTGCTACCGCCTTGGCTGGCTGCGTCAACAGGCGGCTCTGGTCGCCCGAGTAACGGTGCCGTGGGGCCGCTCGGCTTACCGCACGCACGGCTGACGAAGACAGAGTCCTGGAACGTGACCAGTCTCCCCCTTCCTGCCCCTGCCGACGCCAGGAGTGCCTGGTTTTCCCCTAACCTCCCCATCTCCCTATATGGCTGTCTTAGTAGCGAACATTTGAGTAGGATCTTCAAGACGCATGGTCATGTGCGGCACATGGCCCCCAAAGAGGCCTCGCTCAGGAAGCTGCCTCATGGAGGCCTGACCTCAGATTGGTGTACAGTGCCAAGGTTCCAGAAGCTTCCAGAAGAGGGCTCGCTGCGTCCCGGCTGGGGGTGGGGTGTGTGTGGCTTCTGGGAAAGTGGACTGGAAGTCCAGTGACAAGGCAGGGGTGCCTGGGGGGCTGTGCGTGGTAGACCCAGAGTCTTCCGGAAGGCACAGTTACAGAGAGGACCCCACGGAGGTGGCATGAGGCCTAATCACTGATGGCCTCAAAGACCCTTCATGGAGTGTGGAAAAGGACCGTGAACGTAGGGATGGATGGAACGATGGCTGGGTGGAAAGGAAAGGTGAGGGGGTCCCGCCAGAGGCTAGAGGTTGGTTGCAGGACAGCCAGAGATAGGAGGAGAGAACAGCGTCCCCCAGGGATGAATGGAAGGGGTGAGCCCCCTGTCTAAGGTGTTGGTCCGCAGACCTCCTGCCCCCACCCAGACCCTGCTCTGCCTCGTGCTGCCCAGCACTGTGCCGAGCGTTTACTCCCCACCTCTCTCTGGAAGAGACATTGAGTGAATGGGTCACAGGGAAAAGGAGGGCTGTGATGCAGCTTTCTAAGGAGACTGTGTCCATGTACACAGGAAGCCTCGTGCTCTGTGGGGCATCCGGGGGGTCTGCACATGGCAAGCAGGCCTGGGGTCAGAAGCAAAGGAGAACCACTGGGGCCTGCAAGAGTAGGAAGCATTCTGAACTCTGAGGGGCATTTGGAAGGGAGGTAGTGAAGGAGAGACAGGATCTAGGAGAGCCGGAGAGGGCGTCAGGGGTGATGCGAGCTGTCCAGAGACCCACGCGGGGACAGTGGCTCCAGGGAACCCCGGCGGTATTGGCGGATGGACCCGGGGCGGCACAGAGAGTCCTCACGTTCATAAAACAATAAGCATCCCCTGGCATGGTGGTGGGGGTGGAAGGAAACTCCACATGCTGCGCGCGGCTCCTGACATGGAACCACATGCACTGGAGACCAGCTGCATAGTTCCTCCTGGTGGGACGAATGCGGGTGCGTGCAGCTGACGGTGAGAAGGGAAACCTCACGTCCACCTGGAGCAGGACTCTGTCCAGGGTGGGTGAGGTGCTGTGGTATTTGGCAGCCGTTCTGGATCTCATGCTAGGCAAAGAGCAGAACATGGGAGAGGAGCATGGATTTATAATGCAGGTACCTGACCCGCTTCAACTGAGCTCATCAGTGCGATTACGGTCCATGCTGCTAAATGCCCACAGTTCATACAGCCTTCCAGAGCGTTCCCCTCTGCTGTCCTCCTCTGAGGGGGGCAAGTGTCGGGCTCCCTCCCCTGGCACGGCAGTTCAGCATGGCCAGGATTTCTTTCTCCGACTGTATCAGGCCGCCGCTCTGTCATTCCCGCTGTGTGCTCGCTCACCATTTGGTGCTCACAGTTCCCAACCTGACACAAAACCGCTCACAATACTAATTTAAACACATGACCTCAAAGACATGATAAAGGTGTTGGGCAACAGGTCATCTCGATTAACACTGGACTTTCCCATAGCGGTTGGAAGTCAAGGATAAATCAAGGTCGTGCTTGTCCACGAGGGGCCACGACCCCACAGAGTTCTAAAGGGAAGAGTTGTTTTCCGGAAAGATCCATCTCTGTCTCCTCTGGCGATTTATATTCTGAACGCAGAGCCGAAGGCGTGAGCTTCTCAGGAACTCTCAGAGCTGTGAGCAGCATCTTTATTTTGTGGTGGACTTCAGGTCAGCTGGGCAATTATTTTATATCCTTTTTCATATTAAGAACACCGTCGTGGAGAGAGAATGGTCTGGTTATCTGGCAATGAAAATGCCCATCTTTGTCATCTCAGAGCCGCTTTGTCAGATGCCAAACCCAAATGCAATTCTGTTTTGTCATAAATTGCCTTCTGTTGGGTTTTGAAGTAATTACTTTCTTACAGGAGCTTTTGTTGTTTTATCTTTGTGGATAATCCACTTGGGAGTGCTGATGGGAGAAAGAAGGCCATAGATCGCGCTTCCCCATGAAACTTGCTGCTTTGATGTTTAGTGGTAGATTTGGATAGAAAATCCCAGAGAAAATAGCAGGATCTCTCTTTAGCTGAAGGAAAGCACGTGCTCAAAATCGTTTACTTTTCTGGGTTTCTATGACATCCGAACAGGACAGCCAGGTCAGCCTCCCTGCACGGAGAAGTGTGCGCCAGCTCATCGAGGGCACCAGTAATGAGTTCACGTGTGTCTCTGTGGCCGAGCTTGCTGCGACCCAGACGGCCCCACTCCCGTCCAGGGTTCGCCAGGTCCTGCCTCCAGGGGTGTGTGGGAGCGTGCCCGTGCAGATGCAGATACAACTCAGAGGACACGCGTGCAGTGAGCCAGGTGCTTACTGAGGGTGGACCCGCGCCCAGCCCCGTGCCGGCACCATCCGCGGGACCGTCGGTGAGTCCAGGCACGTGTACCAGCCAGCATAATAAAGTGGCTACTGCCACCATCACACGATGAAAATAAGTCTCTAGATGTGAGTCCCAGTCACGCCCCACGGGGAGGAGGTGAGAGAGGCATCCAGAGTGGGGGGAATGGAGATGGATCTTTACGGGATGGCAGAGAATTAGAGAAGAGCCTTGAATATATACGTGTTTTTCCTGCTGATAGAAAATTCTGCTTTCATCACTCAGCAAACTCAGCAAAGATTAATTAAACATGAGGCATTGATTAATGTTTGAAGAGAAGTGGGAGTGTGGGCTATGCTCTCAGCCTGCCTCTGGGCGACTCTTGGTCCCTTTCTACCAACAGCTCCTTAATCCTGCAAGCTTCAGCTCCGACTCCGGAGAAGCAAGTGACCGTCCAGGCTGGGGGCTGGGCTGAGCAGTCGAGGGCACGCCGGCCTGTGTCTCTACATCCACAGGAAGCTTGCTGGGTGGCCTTGTGTTTGCTACACTGCCCGTGGCTTGCAGGTCGTACCCTCAGGCCCGGGCCAGAGCTGTGGGATGTGCAGTGCTGTGCCGTCCCTGCTCTTCTTGCCCCGTGCGTGCTGTCTGGACCAGAGACATGCCCCAGGCAGTGGACGGTACCCTGGTGCACAGGGGTGTCCCCACCACGACCTTGGCCACACCACTCAGAGGGTGCTGGCCCCTGGCACCTGCTGAGCGTGGGTGAGTGGGGCACAGGTGGGCTGGCAGCAAGCCTGATGGTGGCCACCAGGATATAGAAGACAAGCACCCCAATTAGCCTGTATTCACTGCGGCCAGGGCTCTGCCGGCTCCAGCCGCCGCCATAATCCCTTCCGAGCGTGCAAGGGTGGGATACGCGGGCCACCTCCACACCACCAATGAACCGAGCCGCTCGTGCAACACAGAAAGGAGATGACCTGTTCCACATACTCGTTCACGGTCTGGGTCTTCCTGACAGTGTGGGAGCAGGAGTGGGCTTTCAGAAAGGAGGCGATGTCCCCCCATGGGCGCCATGGAGGGAGCAGGGTCAGCAGGCACTGTGACATGGGACCCTCCTCCTCGCAGATGCGATTCGGCGCTAACCTCAGGGCTTGGGCTTGGGGACAGCCCAAGCTGCATTTGAATCCCAGCACTGCTTCTCTGCTCTGTGGTCCGTAAAGCAGAGGAGGGGGTGATACCGACCAGGTGGGTTGCTGGAGGGAGGGGATGCTAGAAACTCATGTTTCCCGTTCTTCTTTAGTCTCCATTTTGGCGAGTATCTTCTTTTCCCTTTACAACTGGGGAGCGAGGGCCGGGATGAGGGGCAGAGGGTATAGCACCCGTAGAAAGGTAGCTACGGACCATGTGCCCTGGGCTCAAGGTCAAACCGCCCGCCTGTGTCTTAGCTCCTCCCTGTGTCAAAGAGGGGTCCTAAGAGTGACCTCCCCCAGAGTTGTCTCAAAGAGCAGACGAGTTAATCTGGGAAGTGCTTGGGATCCGTGTTTGCCATTCACTGTGCTACCATGAAAGGCCTTTCGGGAAGGAGCTCACCCTGGAGTGTGGAGCCTCTTTCCCTTCTAGGATGACCCGATCATAACTGGAGTTGTAGCCTTGGCTGTCCACCCCGGCTCACACACGTCTGGCTGCCACTGGGACTTGCAGCCCCCCCGCCACTGCAACCAGATCTTGGCCCACAGAACACGTGTGCTCACCTTTTGCATTCCACCTCTGTCCCCCACCCTGGCCGGAGCCCGAGGTCCCAGGGAGGGGAGGGCGGGGAGATGCACGGCCCCAAAGGCCAGGTGTGCCACCCAGCGTGCCTTCCATGTCCTTTAGCTTCCTTTCTACTTCGTGTTTAAAAATCTCCCTCTTGTGTGCTACTTCGTTGAACTCATTTTGGGGATTCTGGAAGTCACAGTGTATACGCTACCTTAAACTCCGCTTCTGAAGTGAAGGGCTGACACTTTATCCTGCAGTGGAGCGAGGAACCACGGCGCTCTGCATTAACGACACTGCATTCCTTCCCGCCGGGAGAGACGTGCGGGCTCGGCACCTGCCAGGAACGGCTCAGGCTTCGGCTCCTGCCAGTGCAGCTGGACGGAGGGCTCGCTGTTGACTCGGGGAGACGGGGTGTTTGGAAACTGTAGGGTCACTTTTTAAGGAAGCGTCTGGGTTTGTGGTTAGTCTACAAGGAAAGCACGGGAGCCGTGCGTGGTCGCTGTGTCCCCGCACCCAGGATGCTCCCTGGGCTCCTGACCTGCTGGTCAGTTATGTCGGGGCCTTGACACCCAGGAGAGTAGTGGCTGAGGACCTTGGCTCAGCAGCCTCGTCCCCAGCATACTGAGCGACGGCGCACGGAGGGACGGCACACGGCGTCCTGGGGAAGCGCCCAGCGCTGCGTCCAGGATCTGACCGTGAATCTCACCGCGGAGGACGCTTTCCTCCTGCCTGTGCAGCTGCAGCAGAGGATCCTAGGTGCATCTCCATACTCGACGGTAGTGATGATCCCAGGTCTCCAGGGCCGCTCACTCAGAAGTAAGGGGTTTCCCAGCACCGTCCTGGGTTGCTGCCCCTTCCTGCCGCCCCAGCCTCACACGCCACCTCGTCTCACTCCTCCCGGGCGGTTCTGCTCCTGCAGCTGCCCGGCCTGACGGTATCATTAGATCGTGGCACCGCTTGGCTTAGAGCCACATGTAGGGTGAAGTCGGGACGCTCCCGTGTGGCCCCCCGGCTCTCCGTCGGCCCTGACCGCTGCGCTGGGGGCTGCTTCGCCACTGGGCCGCCGTGTTTGGGCCTCAGGAGACCTTCTCTGGTTCCCCTGGGTACTTCAAGATGAATTTCCCGAGGAGACTGTAGCCACAAGAGGACAGGGACTGTGTTTTGTTCACAATTGAATTCCTGATGCTTACCGGGATACCGTACGCAGAGTCGGCGTGGACCAATATATGCAGTATGTACTTGCCGAATGAATGCTGTGTTTCTGTGATTAAATGTCAGCCTTTTTTCCCCAAAAAAATACTTACTGAGCATCTCCTGTATGTCAGGCCCTGTACTAAGCAACAGGATGCAGTCTCCAATAAGACAAGTTCTCATTCTTAGAAAAACTCGTTTAACATCAATACACGAGCACCTACATGCTGTACTTATACTGTATTTTAAATGATTTATTTCCATACTCAAAGGTAATAATAATTACAGGTCTCTGGTGCTGCTAGTTCAGAAATAAGTAGTACTTTGTTACTTTTTCCAGGAGCTAACAATTAGCTCAGCCTCTCTCACTGGTGTGAAATGTATTTCATTTCGACCGTAGCAAGGGTTTTAATCAACACATCCACACATAGGTTGTCCGTGTAATCATGTTCTTAAATGGTCCTCACATTTATTTCTGCCCACGACTACCATGATACCTTTACTGAGGAGGTTTTAAAATCAGTAACATGCAGCACAGAGGACGTTTTGGTTCTCCCCTTGTGAGTGACTTAGAGTTATGGTTTGCTGTGGCCGTCACTTCTGACTGTAGGCTCTTGGCCTCTGGGGACAGTCAGCGGGCACTTCCCAAATTTAGAGGCTTTGCATTTTGCGTGGGTCCCCCAAAGGTAAGTGTCCCAGACTGCACAGAGAATGCATGGCCCCCCAAGAACAGATAGGTGTGTCCAGTCCCCATTCATTCCCTTCATGGGACTCCCCCACCACGTCCCTAATGACCAGCAACTTATTTATCAGGAGCCCGCATACAGTCAGCCCTCACCTGGGCTGTGGCACCGCGATCGGTGTGTGGGTTTGGATCCACATCTGTGCCAGATCTCTGACCCCACTGCTTAAGAGCCCTGTGACCTTGGCCAGGCCGTCCCCAGCTCTCAGGTGAGCCAAAGGCCGTCTTGTCAACCTTGCCATTGGGGAATACCACCAGCCTTCTCTTCTCCAAATTAAAGCATCCCCCATTTTATTTTTAATCTGTGCTCATTTATTTTCCAATGATTTAGTGGTCTGAGTACTGTTTTCAGGGTTCTCTCTGTTTCCTTAGTCTTAAACACAATTGTAGAAAATGGTATGTTTTTCTTCTGATTCCCTCAACTTTGAGGTTGCCAGTGGTGGATGTCCAGAGCGTTGTGTCCCCAGGACAGACACCTCAGTTCCGGGGTGAGAGACAGGCCGCTGTTACTGAGATGATGCTCTGTGCAGAGAGGAACCCTCATAAGAAGGAGTGGCAGGAGCTGAAGGGCAAACACAGCAACTGGTCTTCTAGTATGTTCTTCGAGGGTGTCGCTGGTTAGGACCGCAAGCGTTGTCATGGAAGGAGGGAGAGCGGGCTGGATATCAGTGTCAACATCTCTCCAACCTTTTCAAAGGAGCTAATATACATTCATGGCAGAAAGAAGTAGAAAATCCAGAAAAGAAGAAAAGTCACCCATAACCGCAGTGTCCATGCAGAATTACTACTACTTCACAGAGCTCCCTCCATGTGTGTTCCTGCTCACATTTGTGCACACAGGTGAGCGGGCTCATTCACTGCAGTGGGACCCCGTCAAAGGCAAGGTGCTTGGTTACTTGCAAAACCATGCGTCTTTGTCCACATTATAAACTACACCACGTGAAGTCACTAAATCACAATTATGGGGAAACCCTAGTCTAACCAATGTCTTTTGACTGATGTTTGGGTCACTGCTGATTTTCGATGTTATAAATAACGTGGTGATGAACACTCTTAATTATTTTTGCATTTGCCTATTACTTCCTTAGGCTAAATTATAAAAAAAGATAGAATTATCAGGTCATGGTGGGTGATCACCTAAACTGCCTTTATTAAATACTGCTGTGTTGTTCTTCAGAAAAAAATTGATCTTATGCATCCCCACCCTTAGTGTTGGAGAAAAATCCATTCAAATCCATGGAATCTTGAAATTTAATTTTACCTGATTATTGTCCCCAGGGTAATGCTTGGGACATTAACTCATGGGGTGATTTTTCATTTGGGAAAAAAAAAAATTCCATTTCCTATAATTATGCCAAAGAAGGTTCAAGAATTTTAAAGAAACTTTGTGAATTAGTTGTGTATTTACATTGCGTGGAAAGCCATGTAAATTTTTTTTAAAATAGTCATATGCAAAATTATTTGACCTTTTCACCTGGATTTTTATAATTTATTTAGTTTTATTCATTGGATGTGTCTTAATCCATTTCTGAGATTCATTTGGCATCAATAACACTAAAAATGTTTACAAAAGACAGTTCTATGACATAAAACGGTATAAAATTCAGTTAAACAATAAACGCAGTGTATGAAATTAGGGGGGTAGCATCTCAGCACTTGGTGAACCTTGAGGAGAGTGGCCAGCAAACAAGAGGAGTGGCGCTCACCCTGGCGGGGCTGACCCAGCATGGTCTGCGGAGAGACGTGCCCCCGCCACCCATGAGAAAGGTGACTGGTGGGGGGGGCACGCAGGAAACTGGGACACCAGGAGGGACTGTCATTCTGATTCCTACATTTCAGTTTTGCTTATTTCCTTAGCAAGAATATGACATCTGTGGTTGCATCGAAACAGCGTGCATATTTACGCGTGGATGTACATGCACCTTAGCACAGAGAAAGGCCTGGAAGCTAGTGTGAAAACCTAGCTGAGGATCCTTTTTGGGGTTCATCTGCTTTACAGTTGGATGTGCCCTTCATTTCTTAGTAGACACGTTACTTCTATAACAAAAGAGATGTATGCGCGTGACCAGTTTTAAAAGTACACGCACACGCGACTCTTTCGTTTGGGCCTTTTGGAGAGTGAACGGCAGATGGGACCCAGTTCAGAGATATGGCTGCCTGGCCTCCTTGACCAGGAGGTCAGAGAAATTTGAGTGATTTCTAGGGTTTAGGGTCGTAAGATAAATCCACAAGATGGTTTTCAGAGCAGCTCCTGAGCACCCGTCTTCCACGATCGGTTTTATGACCTTGTTTCCTGCTTATCAAAAAGCTCTTCTCCAGCACCTCTGATGAGGAAGATAAGATGACTTCCAGTTTCCCAGATTTTAGGAAAATGTAGGGCAGAGGTTTCCGTCACTTGTGCAAGGTCAGAGAAAAGGGAAAACTGAAGCCGCTCTCCAGCAGGAGCCACAGAAAGACGTCATTGTCTTGCCTCTGGGTTGGTCACTCGGCGTTCTGTGTTTTGCTGAAGGAACATTGATCAGAGGGTCTCAAAATGAAGATATTTGCAGAATACTTAATAATATAAACACAGCATTCACCTTGTAGTGAATCAGGGCACTGCGTGGGATTTGAGATAGACCAAAAATCAATAGCGTTAAATCCTAATCCTAGAACCTAATGCTCTAAAAACCATGCTGATGTGCCCATGTGTGGCTGTCCCGGTGGGGCGGCCATGGGGTGGCCTGCAGGCGGGTCAAGGGGAAAGATGCCCACCTTGACAAGTCCTCCCAGAAGCCTCTGAGTCTGCAGGGACCAGAAATGCACACGTGACAAGCTCCCAGGGGCCGCTGCTGGTCTTGAGGTGGCTTTGAGAGCCACCCTCTTGAGAAGCAGCGACCATTTGCTGCCGTGAAGGGTAAGTGACGTGACTCGCATGGAAGCTCCCGACACGGAGCTCGGCATGCGGCCGGGAGGACAGTCTCACCTTGCATCAAGGGAGACCCTGCGACCCCAGTCTTTAAAAACAAGGGGTACCTCTCACTCTGAGTTCCGCATGCAAAGACCTCCCAGCACAGATGGTGGTGGAGGCGACGGGGGCCCCAGGAGAGGAACCAGGAGCAACTGAGGAGCCGTGAAGAGAAAAGCAGCACCTTCCGGACAGAGGAGGAGGGATGAGAGTGACGGTGGCCGGGCCAGCAGTGGAGGATCGAGAGAAGAAACCCAACCCCTAGAATTCTTTATCCAGCAAAAGTATCCTTCAAAAGTGAAGGAAAATAAGACTTTCTCAGACACACAAAACGGGGAGAACCTGTCTCCAATAGAACCGCCTTGCAGGTTCTTCACGGCAAAGGAAAATGGCATGTAGGGCAGAGACTCAGATCAGAGAAGGAACCAATGAAGGGAAAATACGATCCTTTATTTTCTCAGTTTTGATTGATTTAAGAGAAAACTTTGTTCAAAATGTTAGTAGCAACCAGTAGCTCTTGCTTGCCTGGCAGAGTTGTTTTTTTAACTAGTTGCCAACATTTAAGAATCAGGGTTTTCATCTAAATTCCTGGATTTCCACCAGCAACAACCACAGGAGGCCCCTGTGCAGGGCCCGGCGGGTCTCCTGGCCCCTGGCATCTGCGACCCATCCAGACCAGTCCCCTGATGAGTCCTCCATCCTGTTCTGCTCCGATTGCCTGAGAGCAGAGTCCTAAAATCTGAAGGTGAATTCTAAAAACTCAGAGTGTTTTTCACAAGACAGTTGCCAAAGAGAAGACGAGGATGGGGTGGAGCCGAGGAAAGGAGGTGGGTGGGATGCGGTGGCCAGGTCCACACGGACACAGCCTGGGGGCATGAGCGCCGTGGCTCTGCCAAGATGGGCTGGCCCGGGGTCTCACGGGGCCACTTCGGCGGGGCCAGGGCAGCTGGATGGGAGAGCCTGGTCTCACGAGCCTTGTGTTTTCCATTTGGTGTATGGAAATGAGGAAACCATCATGCCTCACAAACCAGAGGGAGAAAAGAATTCACCGCACAAATCTAAGTTCTGTATTAGGACAAAATGGCGCTCTTTCATGAAGCCTTCAATCAACTTGGCTTCTGATGTGTCTTTTGATTCTTTTATAAATGTCAGAGTTGCGTCAAGGAAGAAATTCTCTGTCAGTAGCTGGAGAGAGGACCAGGGGGTGGCACCGTACATGTCATGGCTGTAATCCCACATGTGCCCCAAAATCAATTTCCTATTTGTTAAGGAGTCTTATGAGCCTTCTGTGTTTGTCGATCTTGTAGCAAGTTATGGCGGAGATGTTCCAGCCACAAAACGCGCCTCCACGTTGGGTCTGTACTGACCGCGTTTGAATGTCAGCCAGCTATCAGGGAACATTGACTGAGCTCTGAAGAGAGGCCAGGTCTTTGGCGAGGCACCAAGGGGTGGATTCCCTTTTATTCATTCCCATTTAAAGGACTTGATTTGTTTGCTACTGACCTGCTGTTACCTAAGATCAACTAGCGTAGGCAATTGGGTGAGTGGTACATGGGACCTCTCTCTTGCTACCTTCGCAACTTCCCGTGAATCTATAATTATTTCAAAGTTAAAACTTCTTAACGATAAGATTGAACCTGTTTAACCCCAGGTGTGTTGGAATATCACAAACTATCTGCCTTACCAAGCCGGGTTCCCCCGGGACTTACCTCCAAGAAATGCTCTTGCTTGAATAGCCCCCCAACACACACACACACACATGGGCACACACGCGTGCGCACACACACACACACACAAAACCTACGTCGTGTCTCCCCGTCCCCAGAGCTCCGTCTTCCCCTGTGCAGAGCTGTGTCCGTCTGTCCTGTCCCCGTGTCTCTTCTATCAGGAGCTCCTGGGAGGACCCCAGCCACTTCCCACACTTATCCTGGAGTCCACTGTGGGTCTCTGTGGTCCATGCTGACAGGTGGTGGTTGACTGGACCTGCAAACACGTTGGGCTGGGGACAAATGCCCAGAGGGGAAAGAAGGTCATCCTGTGGAGCCTCATGGAGTGAGAAGTGTGAATCTTCTCCGTGGTGAAGCCCAGGAGATGGGGGAGTGGTACTCCAGGCATGAGCCACACCCAGAGGAGACTCGGGCCCCTGCCAGGTGGCCGACCACCTGCGTGCTTCGCAGACGTGTTCAGGACAGATTTTCCTTGACTTATAATGTGGCTAGGTCCCGATAAAGTTGAAAAGTTGAAAATATTGTAAATGGAAAATACGTGAATACACCTAAGCTACCACACGTCAGAGCTCAGCCCGGCCTGCTGTAAACGTGTAAGAGCACTTATGTCAGCCTACAGCTGGGCCAAATCATCACCCACACAGCCTGTGTTCTCAGAAAGCATTGACTGTGTCAGGTTATGTGCTGAGTCCTGGACACCAAGAGCAAGTGACAGGAAGGGTGTCTGGGGACAGGTGACTATAGGTACCCTCGTGGTTGTTCACCCTCCTGGTCACGCCCTGACTGGGAGCTGCTGCTGCCCAGCATCATGAGAAAGGGTCAGACCACGTATCACCAATCCAGGAAAAGATCCAACCTCAACCTTCGAAGTAGTGTCTACTGAATACGTGTGGCTTTTGTACCATCATTAAGTCAAAAAATCATAAATTGAACCATTGTAGGTCAGGGACCATCTGTACTTAGCACTTTGGGGTGCCTGAGTACTTAGCAGAGGTGCTTGGTTCTTAGTACTTAGGGTGCCTGAGTACTCCCATAGGGCTCAGTACTTAGTAGTTAGGGGTGCTTGTGTGCTTAGCTAGGGTACTTGGTGCTTAGTACCTGGGGTTTCCAAGTACTTCCAGGTGCTGAGTACTTGGTGCTTCAGGTACCTTTCTACTTAGCAGAGGCGCCCCGTACTTCATACTTGGGGTGTCTGGGGACTTAGCAGAGGCGCCCGTACTTCATACTTGGGGTGTCTGGGGACTTAGCAGAGGCGCCCGTACTTCATACTTGGGGTGTCTGGGGACTTAGCAGAGGCGCCCCGTACTTCATACTTGGGGTGTCTGGGGACTTAGCAGAGGCGCCCCGTACTTCATACTTGGGGTGTCTGGGGACTTAGCAGAGGCGCCCGTACTTCATACTTGGGGTGTCTGGGGACTTAGCAGAGGCGCCCCGTACTTCATACTTGGGGTGTCTGGCTACTTAGCAGAGGCGCCCCGTACTTCATACTTGGGGTGTCTGGCTACTTAGCAGAGGCGCCCCGTACTTCATACTTGGGGTGTCTGGGGACTTAGCAGAGGCGCCCCGTACTTCATACTTGGGGTGTCTGGGGACTTAGCAGAGGCGCCCGTACTTCATACTTGGGGTGTCTGGGGACTTAGCAGAGGCGCCCGTACTTCATACTTGGGGTGTCTGGGGACTTAGCAGAGGCGCCCGTACTTCATACTTGGGGTGTCTGGGGACTTAGCAGAGGCGCCCCGTACTTCATACTTGGGGTGTCTGGGGACTTAGCAGAGGCGCCCCGTACTTCATACTTGGGGTGTCTGGGGACTTAGCAGAGGCGCCCCGTACTTCATACTTGGGGTGTCTGGGTACTTAGCAGAGGCGCCCGTACTTCATACTTGGGGTGTCTGGGTACTTAGCAGAGGCGCCCCGTACTTCATACTTGGGGTGTCTGGGGACTTAGAAGAGGCACCCCGTACTTCATACTTGGGGTGTCTGGCTACTTAGCAGAGGCGCCCCGTACTTCATACTTGGGGTGTCTGGCTACTTAGCAGAGGCGCCCGTACTTCATACTTGGGGTGTCTGGGTACTTAGCAGAGGCGCCCGTACTTCATACTTGGGGTGTCTGGCTACTTAGCAGAGGCGCCCCGTACTTCATACTTGGGGTGTCTGGCTACTTAGCAGAGGCGCCCCGTACTTCATACTTGGGGTGTCTGGCTACTTAGCAGAGGCGCCCGTACTTCATACTTGGGGTGTCTGGGTACTTAGCAGAGGCGCCCCGTACTTCATACTTGGGGTGTCTGGGGACTTAGCAGAGGCGCCCGTACTTCATACTTGGGGTGTCTGGGGACTTAGCAGAGGCGCCCCGTACTTCATACTTGGGGTGTCTGGCTACTTAGCAGAGGCGCCCGTACTTCATACTTGGGGTGTCTGGGGACTTAGCAGAGGCGCCCTGTACTTCATACTTGGGGTGTCTGGCTACTTAGCAGAGGCGCCCGTACTTCATACTTGGGGTGTCTGGGTACTTAGCAGAGGCGCCCGTACTTCATACTTGGGGTGTCTGGGTACTTAGCAGAGGCGCCCGTACTTCATACTTGGGGTGTCTGGGTACTTAGCAGAGGCGCCCCGTACTTCATACTTGGGGTGTCTGGGTACTTAGCAGAGGCGCCCCGTACTTCATACTTCGGGTGTCTGGGTACTTAGCAGAGGCACCTCGTACTTCATACTTCAGGTGTCTGGGTACTTAGCAGAGGCGCTCAGCGTTCCCGTCATACCCCTTCCTCCCCAGGCTGCCCCTCCTGTGACTGCCCATCCACGGGGGTCTGAGCAGGTCGCCTCCGCCAGCGTGGGAACAGCAGAGGGCTCCGTGCAGGGCACAGCGGGGCACAGGCGGGGGGGACGCCCACAGCCTGCAGAAGTTCTCAGAGCCTCTAAGCTGGGCCTCACCATAAATAAAACAGCACCCGCCTCCCACCCCCGGCTGGCTCTGATGTTTCATTCAGGAGATGCCTGCTCAGTTCGGGGCCGTTTTAATCTGTTTCATTCCGCATGCTCTGCCGCAGGTTCCCCCGAACGCAGGCATGAAAAGCAGCCGTTATAGAGCTTAAAAAAAAACAAAAAAAACCCTGACGTTTTGAGCCGTCTTTGTTTCCTGGCCAGGCAGCCTTGGTCCCAAGGCTCGGGGAGGCTGTGTCCTCTGGGCCAGGGGCGTGGAGCTGCCCCCACCCCGAGCACCCAGGCCGCCTGGGAGCTGGACCTGGACGACAGCAAGGTGGTGTCATCTCCCACCTGCCAGAGCTGCCCTGTTAGGCATTTAATTGTGTGTGCATCATGCAGGGGCTCCTGAGTCTGGAGCCTCCAGCCACCCCAAGAATTATCATCCAGAGGCAAAATCCCCATTCATCAGCTCCCAGATCCGCCAGGAGGGCTTAGAACGTGAGCCCCACGCAGCAGAGAGAGATTGGGGGCTGCAGGGTCCCAGCCTTCCCCCCCACCCCCACCCCCGCACAGGTGTTTCCGGAGTGCCCCAGGAGGGTTCACTGCGAGGAGCTCAAGGATCCAGAAGTTCGGAACCACCACCCTGCCAGGGCGGACACGGCCCTCCGGTTCCAGGCAGATGGCCCTTCTTCCCCAGCGGGGACAAGGATCCTTGAGGGACCGGGGGGGGGGTGGTGGCGGCACAGGGACACTGTGTTAAAAAGCCGGATCCCACTGGGAAGAAACTGCTTTCTGTTTAAGCCTCTTCCATCTGCTCGGACAACCTCAAAGAGAAAATGCCAGTTCTCGACAAATGTGTCCATGGAACCTGTCCTCACTCGCGTGCAGCAAGGACAGACCTCAGGCGCGGATCTCCAGCCAGTGGAGAGTGATGGCAGCGTTACGAATACTCACAGCGCTTCCGTGCCCTTCCTCTCTGCCACACGCTGTGCCGAGCCCTTCGGGGACAAACCCGCATATCCCTGTGACTCAGTGACCCAGGGTTTTATTACCTCCACTGAGGCACAGACAGGTTAAGTAACTTGTCCAAGGTCACACAGCAGAAAATCTCCAGAGCGGAATTCCAGCCAAGCAGTCTGTGCCCGGAACTCCGAAGTGAAACCGTCCTGCCTCCGAGCACTCTGACCAGCACCACAGAACACGCCTCAACTTCTAAAGGGGCTGTACGTGCGCACATGCCTGTAAACGTGCGTGCATGTACAGACACATGCGTGTGTGTTCACATGCGTGTGTGTGTGGCTCGCGTGTGTGTGTATGTGTAGACAGTAATAAAGTGAGTCAGCTTAAAGAAGAATAGCATGCAGGTGGTATTGGGTGTTTTAACACGGGGAAGTCCTGAGAGCGGTAGAAAAAGCCATGGGAAGGGTAAGGAGATCTTTCCAGAAGTTTCCACAGCCACCTCTGTTCCCATGGGCCCTCGGGAACGTACGGAGACAGGGCTCCCGCTGGGTCCGGGGCACCGCGTCTGAGTGAGTGCCTCTCGGCCCGGGGCAGGTGGAGAATGGAGCGTGGGCCTGGCTCCCGAGTGAGCCCTGAGCGAAGCTAGCGCGAGCTGCCCACAGGAGGCTGACGGGCGCTCGCCTGACCCCAGCCCCAGGCCACCGTGCCGCATGCTGCCCGCGAGAGGGGGTCCCACAGGTGGCCTTCAAGATGCGCATTAACCAAGCCGACCAGGTGTCTTCCACCCTAGAATTTCTCGTTACTCGTCTTTAGGGAAGTTGTGAAAACAAGAGTTCTTCCAAACCAGACCTGATTCAAATGGCATGTTTGGATCGCGTGGCCGTGACTGGCGGTTCAGGCGTGTGCTGGGAACCTTCCAGAGCTTGCTGCCGGCGTCCGGAGCTGCACAAAGTAACTCCTGTCAGCAGGTGATTGAAAATGTCCAGGCTGTGCCATTCAATTAATTATGAAACAATCTGTTGTCAACGTTCCCAGCCTCGCGTGCAGCTCCGCCAGTCGGAGGAGAGGCGGCCGTGCGGCTGCTCGGAGGCCCCGGGAGGGACGCCAGCACGGCTCAGAGCCGTGCACACAGAGGCGCCTGGCTGAGGGTCCGGAGGCAAGGGCGCGCAGGCCGGCCCGGGGTGGCCTAGCAGGGCACAAGGAGGGGACAGGTGACCTCGCCCGTGCAGAACGTGCACTCAGCCACCAGATTAGCTCGCAGAGGGAGGGGGACAGTGTTGGGATTGGGGCACGTCTGCATCCTCCGGGCGCCATCCCGGAGCGCGTCGGGACCCCGGGGAGCCGGCCTGGGGTCACGCTCAGGCAGCCCCCAGGCCTCCTCTCCACGGTCCACGTGCAGGCGGGAACGCCTACGTGTCCAGGGATTCTGCCCGTCCCTCGGGCCCTACCGTCCTCCTCCCCCAGGAAGCCTGCCACCAGCCAGCCTGCAGGGGAACCCTGTCCCCACTCAGCCCCACGTGACGCTGACGGCCAGGCGCCCACACGCATAGACATACAGCCGCTTCTCCGCTAAGGCTCGTGCTCCAGAGAAGGGGCACGGAACACCACCCTCGGCGCCCGCCGCACGGGGTGAATGTTGAGTGGCAGGCTCTGTACTCAGGGAGCGAACCTCCGAGCGATGGCACACACAGCGGGCCCCCGCGGGGAGGAAACGAAGTGCCCCGCACAGGCCGCGCCGGGGGCGGGGCGGGGGCCAGAGGCGGCCTCTCCAAGGAGGTGACAGTGCCCGGAAAGCTAACAGAGGAGCCGCGCAGAGATGTAAGCTCTGAGAGGCGGGGGGCCAGGCCGGCGGGAGGGGCGGGGTGCGCGGCTGGTGGAAGAGGCCTCCCGGGCTCAGGCGTCGGGTCCCCGTGGCGGCGGGGCTGTTCCTGGAAGCACACGGGGAAGCCGCTGGCGCCACCTGACCAGGGTCCTGTCTGCAGCGAGCTGTCCTGGCGACCCGGGAGGCCGGCGGGGAGACTGGCCGTCCTCCAGGCGGGAGCCGACGGCGGCCTGGACGAGGCTGCTGTCTCCGGAGATGGTGAGGCTGGAAGGACGTGCCCGAGCCAGCCGGCCGGGCGCTCAGAGGGGGGTCGGGACAGGCAGGGACTCCTCCCTCCGTTCCCAGTGCGCTGGCCGAGCATCCGGCACTGTGTGCACCACTGAATGCAGCAGAAAGCCAATCACTCCCGCCCCGGGCCCTCCAACCACACCGCTGACCGTGTGCTGTCCCTGTCCTGTGCCCGCCGGTCTGTGTCCGGGGCCGTCCGTGCCGCCTCCGCCCAGGCTCCCCTGCAGGGCACACCAGACCAGGGGGACGCCGTCTCAGGGCAGCGGGGACACTGATGCCAGGGAGGTCCCACTGAGAGGCCAGCCCCCACTCACCCAGAGCCTCCATTTAGCAATCTAGCACCCACGACAGCCCTCCCCGGCTCCGTGGGGCTCCCCCCAGCTTAACAGCCAGGACAAAGCTCTGCAGGGTGACTGCTGACCCAGGAAGCCCCAGGCCCCCCATCCCTCAACTGTGAACCAGGCCTGTGGGAGCACAGACCACAGGGGTGCACCATGCATGAGACGAGGCAGGATGGAGGATGTGGAGTGTTGGCGGGGGGGCACCCCGGGAACTGGCATGGGCAGGAGGGGTGCTGTCCGGGGGCCAGCAGGGGCCCATCTGGAGCCAGAACAGCCGTCCTGAATGTATGGCTTCTCCCGGCCCAGCCGCACGGGGCCTCTGCCCAGCAGAGATGCCTTCCCCATCCAGATGCACATTAACTGCCCCAGTGGGAGAGCAGGGCCCAGGCGTCCCGATAAACCCGCATGTGAAAGTGGGGAGTGGCTGAACCCCAGGCCACGTCGGGCAAGAAACCAGATCACAGGCTGTCCATCCAACTCCTACACCCCCTCCCCAAAATGCCCCGGCCTGGATCAACCCTGGTGCGCAGACAGGAAAGGGCCTCTCCCTCCAGAATCTTCCGTGACGTCCACAGCGACAGGGGTGTCTCCTCCACACCCCGGCTCCTGTTCCTTTATCCCAGGGGGCACTGCCCGCAGGGAAATCAGCAGACAGCGTACGTTCAGAGTCTTAGGGTCGCAACACCGAGTACTGCGTTCCACAATTAAGACGCATCTTTTCCGTGCTTGGTCTGAAGACAAAAGCAGCGTGAACCAAATGAAGTTTCTTGAAATTAACAGTCGTCATCACATCTGAACAAAAATCCTACCCAGAAAATAAGCTCGATAACTGAAATTATTTCTGCCAGCCCGTCAGTCTGGGGTTGAGTAAATAAAAATCTCTGGTTGCTAAGAGATGGAGACGGCCAGGCAGAGACACTGCGGCGCTGGTGGGCGGCTGCTTGCCAGAGTGTCGGGGACGAGGCGCGCTCGGGACAGTCCTGGCCGGGGCCGAGCACTGGCGTGAGAGCGGGGCAGAGCCTAAAGGGCACACGCTCTGTTGAGCAGATAGAAACGTGTTGGTCGCACATGATAAAGAGAAGGCAAGAGCTGTCCCGGTGGGTTTGTGGTGGCCTTGGCTTCCAAGCCCCGTCCCTGCCCACACAGCGGCACTCCGCGGACAGGCGTCCCTGCCCCTCGCTGGCCTGGCCGGAACGGTAATGCTCACTCCTGAAACGGGACACACAACTATTTGATCTATGACCAGTGAAATGATACTAAAGAGAAAAACAAAACCCAGCCTGGATTTCCCACGGCGGGTTTGCAAGTAGACCAGGGTGATTTCCCCGTGGGTGTCCACTTGGGCGCATCCAGCGAGTCCCTACCCCGGGTTCGGCCGCCACCTCCTCTGAGACGCAGGATCCCTGTTGGACCTGCCTACTGAGTGATAAATGCCCCCCCTAAAGTGTGCATTCCGAGGGCTGAGGGTGTCGGGGAAGAGCTGCAGGCAATACTTCAGATTACAGGGCAGAGACTGGGCACGCCCAGGCAGGCTCATGTTTACTCATGTTTGATGAGGCGTGCACAGAGCCGAGGGCGGCCGAGCTGTCTGATGGTGCACCCGGGTCACATAACATCAAATTTATCTCTGAACTTTGAGTGTCTGATGTGCAGGCCAGCGACGGCTGCATGCAAAGTTTACCCAGTCCTCCGACGCGGACCACAGCCCAGCTGGCCGGGGTGGTCTGAATGTCTGCTGGGTCTCGGCTGATGATGGGGAGCACAGACCACGTCACTGGCAGGAGTGAGGGGTCCCCAGTGGCCGCATCTTGAGGTCCATGCTGGAAGGCTGGCTGCTAGAGCCCAGGTACCATATGCGTTTTCCCAAACCGGGCAGACAGGAGCCAGAAGCCCTATCCTAATCTTGGCTGGCTGGCCGGCCTCCAGGCAGGATGACAGCTCCCGCCCTCCTAGGCAAGCTATTCTTGGTCCCCTCTGCCAAAAAGTGGGTAGTCTCTGTTGCACGTTGTCCCCAGCGAGGACCACGGGTTGGGAGCCGGGGGCTGCTTCATGGACTGACCTGAAATCCATCCTAAGGAGGCCAGCTATCTGACCGGCAGCGGCCACCACCAGCGCATCCCGGGGGCCTCACCCCATGGGCCCCGAGAAACTCGATGCTGCCCTTGGAGGTAGTCAATCATATTTGTGCTGTGACCTCCCCCGCAAATGCCCATCGGCCGCAGTGAGCACTCTAAAGGGGACAGAGCACGGGTTGGCCACGCAGCACTCGGGTGACATGGGGGGGACACATGAGACTTGGGGCTGGCTCTACGTCCCTGCACCCCTGCTCTCAGCTCACTGGCCTCACGCCCCAGGTCCCGAGCATGTTTGCTGGCTGAGCAGGCACTTCAAAAAGCACGTGGCAGAGCAGGAGCGTGGGAGGAGGGCACGCATCTCAGGAGGGAGACCCCGGCCAGGGGTGGGGGGAGCAGGGCTGGGAGGGACGCCCGCCCCTGCTACACGCCCAGTGTGCTGTCAGGGGCCTGCACTGGGGAGCGCCTCTCCGTCGCCCGCCGGCCCACTCAGCGGCATCATGCTGAGCCGAGCCGCATCCCTGGGTCCTTAGCTCTTTGCTCTTGTCTACATTCTCCGGCCCTGTGAGAAGAACAGTCCTAGATTCTTCAAGTTGTCAGGCTGATGTCATCCCGGGGAAGCTGAGCGTCTGTGCTGTGGGGGTGTGTGCGTGTAGGAAGAGCCTTGGGCAGCGTGAGTGTGCAAACGGCTGCCCACGTATCGATGTGTATGTGTCGACAGCCAGCCGCACACACGCGTGTGCAGGCCTGGGGAATTCAGCCCAGGAGCTGCGGACGATGCACTAGCCTGGAAAGAAAAGTATGTGATCCCCCTGAAAGTGGCCATGAGAAGGAGGGTGAGTCTTTGGATTCTGGAAGCAGAAGCACCATGTGAGGCCTGCCCCCGCCCTGGAGGTTGTCACGGGGCCAGCCTTGCAGCTGGGCACACGGGTGTGCTGCGGCGAGCAATCCCGTCAGGGCACCCACGCTGCTGGCACCCTGAGGCTGCCGCGTTCAGGGGAAGCTCCCACAAGGCCGTGTGCAGTCTCTCCATCCCATGGGGGGAAGAAGAGCCGGAGGTCAGAGGGGCCAGGTCAAGCAGGTCTCACTGCCACGATTCAAACCCGGGGCTTCGGAGAAGCTTCCGCTGGCTCATCCAGCGGTCCGGCAGGAGCTGGTCTCCAGGCCGACTTTTCCTTCCCGAACTCCTTCCCCAACAGACCACTTTTCCTTCCCGAACTCCTTCCCCAACAGACCACTTTTCCTTCCCGAACTCCTGGGTGTGATTGGGTTTTTTCCAGAGAGATAGTAAAGGACTCGAGGAAAACCTAATCCTAATTACATGTGCCTACAGACAGGGAGGCACACCTGGGGACCTTCCACCTGCAGCCCCCTCATGGACTCGTCAGCGCTGCTTGCCAGCCCCTCTCCCCAGCCTGCCCCAAGGACCGCGCTGGGAAGCTGGTGGAGGTGTTCCAGGACCTCCTACGAGGTCCAGGGCCGCCCCATGGTCCCCAGAGCCGGCAGCAGGGTCGGGTAGGCCATTCCTTCATTCTCAGGTCGTGATTACACACGTGCCACAGGCCTTGCCTCGTGGAGCCCACGTTCTCGGGCAACAAGGAGTGAGCACAGAGACAGTGAGCACAGAGACATCCCCTGGCTGCCCCAGGAGGACAGACCTCCCCAGGACGTGCGGTCGGAGACCAGAGAATGTGCCAGTCCTGCGGCTCACTGCCATGCTGGTGGCTCATGCAGAAGGCAGAGCAAGTGCAAAGGCCCGGTGCGGGACGAGACTTGGCATGTGCCCGCACTGAGAGATCTGGGCGGTGTGACAGGAGAGGTTCCACAAGAATCACACTTGAAACACAGGATGCAGCAGGTGAAAACTTCGGATTTACTCGAAGACACTGGGGGCCGCTGAGAGTTCTAGCAGGAGGATGGGGTGCAGATTCCATTGAACTAGAGTGTCCTGTGCTCGAGCCCAGAGGAATTGAAGAGCAGTGAGAAAACCTGGAGCAGGTGCCCCAAATCCACCCCCAGAAAGTTACCCCATGCATCATGTTCCCGGAATTCGAATCTACTGCTAGCCAAAGTGATCATTTTCCCATTAAATGCCCTTCCTTTTGCATGGCAAAGAGCATCCTCCCTCTCTCCCTCCTTCCCCCCAGCCACAAAAGGCTTTAATGAAAATAACTTCTGGCAGCTGTGTTTATAAGAGCCTGCTGTAGGATGGATGTGACATTTTAGTATAAATAAAATGTACAAATCCTTGCAGGACGTGGCTCCAGCTACAGAATAGGGGCGCCCGGTCCCCACTCCGGCAAGGCCACCGGTGCACCTTGGCAGCGGGAGCAGAGTGGCCTGAGCCGGTCTCCTGGGGAGGCCAGCGCCGCCCAGTTCGGGAGCGCTCAGGGAGACCCTGCCGTCCCCACGCAGCACCAGAGCCCACTGCAGGAGGAACTGACCTCATGATCGTGAGGGACGAGTGGTGCAGACCGTGGTGCTGGCGGGAGGCAGGGCTTTTCCACGGCAGACAGTAAAGAAGCTCCAAGCAGCCGGACATACAGCGTGGCTCCCCCAGCAGCGTCAGGGAAATCAGGCTGCAAGAACGCTGGCCTGTGTCCAGATGGTGCCTCCGGAAGCTCGCTGCCTCCCTCCCTGTAACCTCTGTCCCCACGCAGCTTCCCACACAGGTTGCTTCCCACCCTCCTGGCTTCCATCCTTACAGTTCAGGATGGACACTTTCAGCATAAAGAGACAGACTTTTTCCTTTCCTCTATAATCCAGGAAATCAGTGGGAATGCCTCTCCCTGACTCAGCCTCAGTGCTGTGTGCATCCCTGCGCCGGGTCATGACCATCTGGGCAATGGGGTCGGACCAGGATCATGTGCCCCCCTAAAGCTATGGGTGAGGGAGGTCTGCCCACCAAGGAAGTGGACCAGGAGAGGGAAGTGGTGGTTCCCTGCACGGCAAGGTACCGGTACCAGAAGATGGGGGAACTGTCAAGGACGTTTATCCAAGAAAAGCTATAAAACACTTGCTTTGGTACTTGGAGGCCAATGAATCCATTCAGGAAGAGCAAAGCTAGTGCCTTGTCAGGAATCCTAGACTTCTCAGCCACTCCCAATGGGTGGGCCGAGGGTGTCAGTGAGGACAAAGAAGGTGGGCGAATAACCCATTGGAAAGTCTGGGGATGTTGTTCTCAAGTTGAGGTAAATAGAAAGTGAACAAGGGATGAGGGTCAGCAGGATAAGGGCCGATAAGCAGGTTTTACTGCAACTCAGCTCTGGGACCCTCTCTACCAATCAAGGGGCCTCTAGAAGATAAGACTGAAGAAAATGGACTCAACCTTAAAAGTCCTGTGATTGTCCAAATTTAAGCCGTGGTCCTTGCTCCTAGAGAATTACAGATACCTATCAAATCCTGACACAGTCATACTCAATTACGTTCAGTGTAGGAAGGAATGTGTACACGGATGGATGGATGAATGGGTGGGTGGATGGGTAGGTGGATGGATGGGTGGATGGATGGATGGATGAATGGATAGGTGGATGGATGGGTAGGTGGATGGATAGGTGGATGGATGGTTGGGTGGGTGGGTCAATGTATGAATGAGTGGATAATAGATGGGTGGATGGGTGGATAGATAAGTAGATGGATGGATGGATGATGGATGGATACAATGATGGATAAGTATATGTGGTTGAGTGGAAGGATGATGGATGGGTGGATGGGTAGGTGGATGGATGGGTGGATGGATGGATGGATGGATAGGTGGATGGATGGGTAGGTGGATAGATAGGTGGAAGGATGGTTGGGTGGGTGGGTCAGTGTATGAATGAGTGGATAATAGATGGATGGATGGATGGATAGATAAGTAGATGGATTGATGGATGATGGATGGATATAATGATGGACTGGTATATGGTTGAGTGGATGGATGATGGATGGGTGGTTGGATGATAGATGGGTGGATGGATGGATGAGTGGATGGATGGATGGTTGGGTGGTTGGATGGTTGGATGGGTGGGTCAATGTATGAATGAGTGGATAATGGATGGATGGATGGATGGATGGATGGGTAGATAAGTAGATGGGTGGATGGATGATGGATGGATACAATGATGGATAGGTATATGGTTGAGTGGATGAATGATGAGTGGATGGATGGATGGATGGATGGATGGAATATCCATCCTAGAGCCTCCAGAGTGCTCTGTATGTGGGTGTGTGCCCAGCTCTGTGTCTGAACTGGGATTCCAAGATGAATTAAACAAGGCCTGTCCTTTATGGCACCCTTCTCAAAGTCAGACACAGACCCCAGCCAGGCGTCTATACTTTGCACGAGGGCGAGGACCACGTCTGTCTAGGTGGCATCTTCACAAGTGTCACTTAAGCACCCAGCACTGTGCCCACCAGGAGGGGCTCTGTAAAACAATGAGTCATGGCTCAGTGAATAAATGGGGAAATAGCCACAGGCAAGCAAACACGGGAGACTATGGGAGGGGTGAAAACTCGGAGCTGATGGTCTCTGGAGGGGGACAGCAAGGCCTCCTCCAAGGATGAGGGTGGCTCTGAGCAGGTCGTTGGGGTCAGTGGTGAAGACTGGAATATTTGTTGAGAGGAACAGGAGGGGATCCAGTGGAGAACAATCGAGAAGGTGATAGAGCCCCCTGAGAATCCAGCAGGCTCCGAGGCCGTGTCCCCGGGACCCCGCTGAGCTGGCTGTCTTCTCTGGCTGTGCACAGCAACCCTCGTAGGGAACCGAGAGAGGAAATGAGGAAGCTCAGGTGTGGTGGGAGGTGAGGGGGGCCAAGGAAGTGAGCATGCAGCCAGCCTCCAGTCCGGGCAGAGGAGGGAGGAGCTTGGGAAACACAGGGGGCTCTGAGTGAATGGGGAGTTAAGGTTGCCCGCTTTGCAGAGGAAACGGGCTTCCCTGCTGGGGCATCTGCTTGAAATTAGACGTGATCCAAATGCTACCTCAGTGTGGCTCCAGACTCCCCACGCCTAAGAAGGCACATGTGGACAGAAGAACGGCCCTCAGCGATGTCCACATCTCACTCCCCAGTATTCGTGAAGATGTCACCTTCTGTGGTCAAAGGGACTTTGCAGATGTGAGCAAATTAAGGACCTGGGGAGGCGGGACGACGATGATGATCTGGGCGGGCCCTAAATGCAACCCCAGGTGTCTGGTATGGGAAGAGACAGGCAGGAGGGTCTGGGTGGGGGAGGGGCAGCAGTGGCCAGAGAGGCAGGTGCTGTGCTGCCGGCCCTGAAAATGGGGGGAGGGGCCGTGAGCCAAGGAAGGCAGGTGACCCCCCGGCGGGGACACAGCCCTGCCCACACCTTGATTGGAGCCCAGTGAGGCCGGCCATGGTCTCCGCCCTGCAGAACCGTGAGGTGATGTGTCCACGCCGCCGTGGGCCCCGAGCATGTGGTCATCCGTCACAGCAGCCCCGGGCCCTCCTCACCTGTTAGCCACGGGCCCGCAGCTCCAGACGGGGTCTCTAACCTTGAAGAAGGGAGGACAGACAGCTCAAAACCGGCCTCCCTTTCTCCAGCCCTCTTTCCACTGCATCCTTTTCAACCTTTTTTTTTTTTTAAGATTTTATTTATTTATTTATTTGACAGAGAGAGACACAGCGAGAGAGGGAACACAAGCAGGGGGGGTGGGAGAGGGAGAAGCAGGCCTCCCGCTGAGCAGGGAGCCCGATGTGGGGCTCGATCCCAGGACCCTGAGATCATGACCTGAGCCGAAGGCAGACGCTTAACGACTGAGCCACCCAGGCGCCCCCCTTTTCAACCTTTTGAGTGAAGGGTGGGTGGGGAGACCCTGATCGTGCAAACGTGAGCTTTAGCATTTGGTCTCTTAAACCCGTGCACCTGGAGAGAAATGGCTGCGCAGAAGCTGGACGACATGTCCGCTCCCACATTCCACGGGAACATCCACATCTTCGTTTCGGTCTCATTATCTCAAGAACACATGGCCGGGCCCCAGAAGAACCCCACGTTTTCATATTTCTCCGTCTTTTCCCAGCCTCTCGCGGGAGAGGGCGTCTGTCGGTCCATGCCTAATTCATTAGTTGGATTCAGCATGGCTTGGGTCCACAGCGCTTTCAAGAGACATCATGAAATAAATTCAGAATGGGTTATGGAGATGCCCACAGAGCAAATAACATGCGCAGATTACCTTGCTGCTAAGGGGGAAATAAAAGTCACATGTCTCTGCCCGACGATGTGACTGAATGGGACAGGCGTCGGGGCCAATGTCCTTCAAGAAGCTGAGGTGCTCGCGTTCGGCTTCATGTGAAGATCCCTTTCGAACTGGCCCGGGTTTAGAGCACAGTTTTCTAACTGCAGGACAGGACGATCTCAGAGGGACTTGACAAGGGGACAGACCTGTTTCTCATGCCCCTTGAAAGACCGTCGCACGGGTGGGCGCGGGAGCACTGCCTGACTTTACCGCTCCCGCCTGCCGCCGACAAAGCTGTTCCGCAGACATGCCCCAAGCTTTCCAGGCGCCGTGCAGGGAATGAAGTAGGTCCCCCCCGCCCGCCCGGGGACAGACACATGTGAGCTCGGGGACCCCGCAGAAGCAGACAGGGTGCAGAAGGGAGGGGTGCGGTGTAAGGGGCAGGAGTGGCGGGCATCTGTGCTGGCCGGCGGGCAACAGCACGGCTTCCTTGCAGAAGCGGGAGCTGAGCTACGGGGAGTGGGTGTCCAGTGGGAGGCTGGGCACACAGGGCGGAAGTGCATTCGGCCAGGGAGGAGCATGTGACAATCACAGGGAGTGGGAGAAGCAGGCCGCCCCCCCAGGGTCTACACGGGGAGCAATCCTCCGGTGGAGCCGACCCCTCGGGGCCTCCTAGGCCAGTGCCGTCCCGTGGAAACAGAACTGGAGCCCACAGGCAGGTCGTCTCTGCGGTTTCTAACTTTCAAGTGGCTACATCTAAAAAATAAAAATAAGCGAATGAAATTAATTGTAATCTATATTTTATTTAACCCAGTATACCCAAAATAGCATTTCAGTGTGTGGGCAATATAAAAGCTTATTAATGAGAAACTTTTCGTTCTTTTTTCTTGTTCTAATTCGTGAGTTCTACACTGATTGCTCAGCTCAGTTCAGGCTGGCCGTGTTTCAAGTGCTCCGTGGCCACATGTGGTCAGTAGCTGTCCCACTGGACGGTGCAGCCCCAGGGCCCCGGGTGCCCCGTGCAGTCTGCAGCCCCAGGGCTCCTAAAAGAGCAGGAAGGAAAGACGCTGAGGAGCTCCCTCATGGCTGGGACACTGGACAGTGTGCGGTGGCCAAAGACAGAGGGAGGAAGGAGACAGGAGTGAGGACCCCTGACCTCGAGGGCTGCCCCCGAGAGTGAGCAGGTGCCCGGCTGTGAGCGCCACACTGAGCTGGCCCCCAGGGAGCTCAGTGCCACCTCCCTGGAGTCCCCCACCGCCCCCACCCTGCCTGAGGCTGGAAGGGGGTGCCTCCCATCCCAGCCCGGTCATGGCCCCTCCTGGGCACACAGGATGCCAGGTGGCATAGCCAGAGCCAGACCCTGACCCGGACTTTGAGGGTGGGCAGTGGGCCTGGCCTGGCCAGGCTGAGGGACGTTGGCACCAAACAGGGTCAGGGGGCCTCCTTCTGCAGGTGACAGGGGACCTGGTGCGGTCAAGGCCGGTGCCCGGTCCTGCGTGGAGCTAAGTCAGGGCCTCCTCTGGCACAGACGAGGGATGGGAGGAAAACACCACCGGGAGACCTCTCCCAGGTGTGCGGAGAAATGGGCCCATCACTCCAGGCTGTAGTGACCAGCCAGGGGGGAAGGCCTCCCTGAAGGCAGAGGTCATAAAACTGGGAGGAAGGAGGCAGAGAGGGAGGACAGGCGGGCGGCCGAGGGGGAAGCACGGACAGGCGGCTGTCCATACCGTGTCTGCTCCTGCCAGTAATGGTCAGGGCATCAGAAGTGGTGTTGGTGTCTCGTTTCTGACGCACGGGTCGGACACAGACTCCGAAAGCCCCGTGATCTCAGTCTGGATGTATCCCTGCTGGTGACAGCAGGATGTAGATGCTCGGCTGATGCGGCCCTCCCGTGATGCCCAGCGTGGGAAACAGCACCAGCAAGGGCCCTCGTGCCCCTGCCCTGCGTCTGAGTCCTCTGGCGCCTCCTTCTCATCCCAGGTCCTCCAAGGGCCGGCTGGAGGGGGGGTCGCCTCTCTCCCGGGGGATCCTCCCTGCCAGGGAGACTCGGCACAGACTTCTGAGGGGCCGTGTTCCCTGGGAAGTGAGGAGTGGGGACAGCATTCTCTCTCCTGCCCTCTGTGTCTGACCCCACTCCTTTGGGAAGACACGTGGGTCACTTTCCAGAAAGAACAATGTGTTCAAAGTGAAGTGGCTTTTCCCTGATACCCATTCAGTCTTTGCCTCTATGAGCAAATGATTTGACGTGCGACCGAAGGGAGGGAAGGCGGATCCTCTAACATCCTCCAGGACTTGGCAGCGAGGGGGAGATACCCACCCACACACCCGCACTCCTTTCTTCCCTCTTTCCACCACGCACAGGCAAATTTGAGACATAATTTGATGTGAATTATCTACAAATTGTATACAGTACTTCACGACTAAGTAGCTTTTTGCAGGGCTCAGTATGAATTTTCTCTTTTGTCCAAATCGTACAAAATACCCTTTGTGAATTGTTAAGATTCTCTGCCATGCATAAAAATAAGGCTTAAGTCACCCAAAAGGTGACAAAAATGCATTAGACAATTCTTGGGACTTTATAGCTGCGTATACACTTGGAATCTCTTATTCTCCCGGCCCTTGTTCCCAGAGAGTGGCGAGAAAATGGGGCAACCGCCAGCAATCCTCCCAGGAGTCGGGAGGTAGATGCAAGTGCTCCTAGAGAGAGCCCAGGACACATTCGGACCAGGCGCTGGGCTGTGGTTTTGCAGACCCCCAAAAGACCTTCCAGGGCATTAGGAAAGTCGGGATGCCCTCTGCGGCTGGGGATGGGGTGCATTTGGAGCTCCTGCTGTAGGAAGCTCTGTGTCTGCATTTGCAGATGATTTCTTGTTAACATACCTTTGGTTTCCTGGTTGGGGAGCGGGCAGAGGGTGTCACCATGTGTCTTTGGGGGGTGTATGTGGGGTGTGTCAGGGCAGGTGGACTGAGTAGAAAATAATGTGATGCTTAAGCCTAAGGCTGCGACCGTGTGTGCCACAGTGACCCTGGGTTGGCAGGGGTCCGTTTGTGTCCCCGCTGTAAGGGGCCGTACATCCCAGGATCTGCTGGGCATGGGCATGAGCTGTGTGCAGTGACCTGCACGGATGGGCTGAGGACCAGGCCTGCAAATCCCCACCGACACCCACCCCCAGGGGCCCAAAACATAGGTAAGCAAGAGAGAGAGGGGCAGTTGTTGGCTAAAACCATCGGGCCAGCCACACGTCTCAGTGGGGTTGTGGGACAGAGAAAGGGCATGAAGTTCGCCTTGTCTTGGAGGAATTAGGACCGTGGCCCCCACACTGGGCATCGGGTTCCCCTGGGGCTCATTAGAACACAGATTTGAGGACCCCTAGTTCTGATTTAGCTAGAGCCTGGGAGTCGTCCCCATGAACGGTCCCGAGTGTGCCAGCCTTCTGTGGCCACGAGCTTAGGGACTGAAGACACTACCACGTCGCGGTGCTGGAGGTCAGCAATCCGCAGCGGGTCTCCCGGGGCTGAGATCAGCGTGTTCCTTCTGGAGGCTCCAGGGGAGAACTGTCCTCAGCCTCTTCCAGCTCCTAGAGGTGCCCACATCCCTTGGCTTCTGGCCCTTCCTCACCTCCAAAGCCAGCAGCACAGCATCCGCCCCTCTCTCTGACTCTCATGTCCTCCTTCCACTTGGAAGAACCCTGTGATGACATTGGGCCGCCCTGATAATCCAGGACCATCCTGCCCTCTCAAGACCCTTAACCAGTCACCTCCCCAAAGCCCCTCTGGCCATGGGCAGTGATCTGTTTACAGGTCTGGGGGATCAGAACACTGACACTCTTTATGGCCTTCGGATTCTGCCACTCACACCAACTGATGCTGCTGGTGGTCTGGGACCACACTGAGCCCCTGAATCCGGAGCACCCAAATGATGTGATACCAGTCCCATCCCAGTTTTGTTCCAGGCCATCTGTCCAGTTCACTGGTCAGGTCACCATGCAAATGGAGCATCCAGACCAGTCCCTGCCCCTCCCCCATGGCCAATGTGGTTCCCCACCCGCCCCAAGAGGAAGTTCAGCCCCCTGTCTGAAGTAGGGACTCCACAGTTGCCTCTCCCTGCTCGCACGTCCTCTCCGGGGGCTACCTTCATGCACTTTAGACACAGAATATGTGGCCTTGAGGTGTAAGGTGGTGCGTTCTGGTCTGGCACATCAAGGCTGTCTCTGGGTAAGGCTCTGGGCTCTGGCACATTTATCTAACAGCTGCCGCGCGGGATCGCCCAGATTACAAGGACAGCTACAAGCAAGTCCACCCCCAACACTGTCTGAGCCACAAGCCCCCACGTGGTGGGAAAGCTGGGGTGCCCGAGCCCCCAGCAAGACAAAGGCAAGGCAAGGGGTGTGGAATGGAAAAGTATCAATCATGCCCACAACCCAATGCTTCAATGGCACCACTCACTGCCCTTCCCAGTTGGAGCAAGTCCCCGAGCCAACCCAACCCTCCTGGGTTTCTGTCACTTCAGGGGCCCAGTGGCAATTCAAGTCCCAAGGCATCTCCTCAGCAAATTCCATGTCTGTCCAGCTTAATTGCTGACTCCTGGAGGACTGAAGAAATGAGGAATTGGAGCAGTTCTGAAGCAGAGCGTGAAAGGCACATAGGCATAGGGAGGCAGAAAATGGTCCAGTGGGTTTCAGCTGCTGGTGGAGTACCAGTGGTTTTAATACTGCCAGTCAACAGGCAACTGCTGAGCATCTGCCTCCATTCTGACATCTGGGCAGGTCCTTACTGTTAGAGCACTTAACCTTCAGTGGGTAAAGAAGGTGGGTGTGTGGGTGGGTGGATGGGTGGATGGATGCATGGATGGATGGACGAATGAATGGATGCATGGATGCATGATGGATGGATGGATGGATGGTGGATGGATGGATGGATGGATGGATGGATGGATGGATGGTTGGATGGATAGATGGATGGATGGACAGACGGATGGATGGACGGATGGATGGATGGACAGATGGATGGAAAAATGGATGGATGGACGGATGGTTGGATGGACAGACGGATGGGCGGATGGATGGTTGGAGAGATGGAAAGAAAAGAAGGAGAGAATCAAGCATTAAAGTTTCATTAAGAATAAAACAATGGCTGGATGAAGTGTGGGTTTTAGTCCCAGAGGGAATGCCTGATATTTCTGGTGTAGTGAAGAGGAACCTTGCAAAATTTCAGATGATTCTAATCTGTGTAACACTGTATTCCTCTCAAGTTTGTAGGTTTATGGCATTTGTTATGGGAACTTTTTTTACTTGTGGGTCAATATGCCCATAAACAAATATACTGAAAGTAAGTATTAGCTGCTCACTTGTCTATCATTACTCTTTCTTTAGGAAAATACATTGAGTGAAAAGATGCATAAAAATAAATTGTGAATGGTTCTCTCTTGGCTGGTTTTTTAAAAATTCAGCGTCTCTTTAAAAGATGGAAATCACAGACCAGAGTCTATTAAAATAAATGTAAAGTCACCATGCCATTCAGGGCTGGCAACTGGACTTGCATGATTTTAAGACACTGTTTTCTCCCTGGAATGTGTTTATGTGAATTTATATGCTGAGTCTAAATGTGCAGAATATGAATAAGTACACACAGCTGTATTTCCCACGTCTGTGTGGTATAAGGCATATGATAAATCTTGAGATCCATATGTTTGTCTTATAAAATCCTGATCTCTGAAAGTAGTGAGTAGTAGGCATTAGGATGGCAGAGGGGGACAACAGTGACAAGAGGAAATACTCCATTCCAGAGAGTGTTTCTGCTACATGAAGGAAGTATCTGGCAAAATCTTCTCTCCTGCCCTGCTATGAGCAGCCTGTGCTGGCTTTCTTGGCGCTGTCCCCATGCATCCATTGGTGCCCCACACTGGGGACCCTGGAAGCCAGCGGGCAGGTGCCCTGAGGAGTGTGGGCCAGCTGGAGGGACCGATACCTGCCCACCAGCGGGCAGGAGGAATGGCTACGAGAAGAGCTTTGTTAGCTTTCTCTGCACATGGGCCAGCACTTCTGAACCTTGCTTGTAGCTTATCAGTGGCCAGTGTAGTGAAACACATACTTTCTGTAATAAAATAAAATTTAAAAAAGATCAAATATTTAAATGCGTTTGCTTGTGCCCAGTAAATCTGTCTGTGGAAGACTGATCATGTGGGATCAGCTCCCAGGTACGGGCCCCTTGCTCTGAACCAGGCCCTGTGCTAATAAACAATCCTGATTTAAAGCCCTATTGTCAGGAGAAGCTTTCCTTGATTCAGTGGTGTCCCCTGCCCACAGACACCCCCCTGGTTCCGTCGGCGGTGGAGAGAGACAGACAGGAGGCGGTTCTTCCTGGCGGTGGGCGTCTGGGCACATTGGGTATGTTTATATAGTTCATGCCCTGTCCGTGGTTTTGTTTAACAAGGGTGATTGACACCCACTGTGGGGCAGAGATGTAGAGTCCATCCAGAGGCAGCCCTGCCCTGAAGCCTCAGAACATTCCAGAAACCACCAAACGAGCAAATGTATGACTTTGGAAAAAGGGGTACGGTCAGGAATGCTGCCAGTGAGGGTGGGGACGGCTGAGAGGGGGCTGGGGGGCACCCAGGGAGGGACACTCCCGGAGATGGCTGTGGGGCCCTGCCTGGTGGAACTTTCTAGTTAGGGGAAGAGCGAGCATGCAGCTTGTGGCTCTGAGCCTCCCCATCATACTGATTTGGATCAAGTAGGTCGGGTAGGATGTGTGTGGGCCAGGGTGTAGCTGGGTAGGGAGCGGGCGTCTCAGACCCTCTCGTACAACACATTTTTTACAAGACATTTCATCACCCGAAAGGGGGAATCCGACCAGCACTAATATGCCCCCCGTCCTTCTGTCCCTGTGGGTTTGCCTGCTCCGGACGGTTCGCAGCAATGGAATCCTACACTATGGGGCTGTGTTATCACTGGCTTGCACTTGCACGGTGGGTTTTCATGTATTTTTTAGCTTATATAATTTCTTGAGAGCCATTCATATAGGGTCCTGGCATCCTGTTTCCACTCACTCATCTGTCAGAGCTTCAGCCATCCATCCCGTGTATGAACAGGCGCAATACAGGGATTGAACGGGAAATTGGGATACCACCCTCCTCACTTGACTGCCTTGTGACCACGTGCAAGACAGAGTAGCTCTCCTGGTAAAAGGGGCCTCTTTCTGCCGGGCCCAGACATCTCCTTCGGGTTGCAGAGGACTCTCCTTAGCCCTGCCCCTGTGCGGACCATGGCCCTTCCCATCATCTGCTGCCCTTTCCAACTCGGGCCGTCCACCCTTGGTTGTTGTGAGGCCGGCCGCCCTTTGGGCCCCCTCCCACTGTCCTGACGTGGGGCACCTCTTGGAGCGCCAGGGTCCCAGCCCTCAAAGGGGTCCCTTACCCTCATCCCATATCCACCCCCCGGCCACCTTCAGAAGCCTGGAAAACGCCCGGTGCATGAACCTACATGTTACTGCGGGGAGCACAGAGCATGGACCCCTACGGGATGGCGCCCACATGCCTTTGACATTCTGGGTGGAAAAGCTTTTCCTTCCTGACCCCTCCCTCCTTTATCAGAGGACATTTTGCAATTCTTGAAGATTCCAATAAATACAGAAGGCAAAAATAAGATCCATTCTCGCACTAGCCGAGGTGGTGGGATTTTTTTTTTCCCCAGTGAAAATAGACCAGTGGCATCTGTACCGATCATTTTACATATTTTTCTGCCAAGAGAATGGGGTCTTGCCAGCTTTTCCTAAAAGAATCCGACTTTCCGTGAAAGTCCTGGAGCTACACAAACTGTTCACGAATTTGATGGCAGTTGGTTGGCCGCAGAGCCGCGTCCCCAGCTCAGTGCTCGCCTGTCCCACATCTGCTTGGCGACGAGACCTGGGAGCTCGCTCCAGACAAACGTCCCCGGAAATGCAATGCTGCGTCCTAACCCCCAGGGTGATGGTGTGGGGAGGGGGGCCCCGGGAGGTGCTGGGGTCCTTAGAAGGAATGGGGCCCCCGCGGAAGGAGACGCGGAGAGCTCCCTCAGCCGCTCCTCCCTGTGAGGGCTCGTGGGAAGACGCAGGCTCACCAGACCCCGAATCCTTGATGTTGGACTTCCAGCCTCCTGGGCTGTGAGAAACACCCCCCGGCCCGAGAGAGCAGTGGCGGCCGCAGTGGCCTGGGGAGACGCAGAGGCCGCGCGAGGGCGAGCCTGCACCTGCGTGTCGTGCCTGCGCCGCGGGGTGACTAACTTCTTACCAAGCCCCTGCAGTCGGCCCGGAGCCTCCCTCGAAGCCCACCAGACGCTCTGCGCCCCCCTGGACAAGGGGTCCCTTGGCCCTACCATCCTATCGCCCCAAGCGCACAGCCGGCAGCGCCCTCCCCGGGAGCCCCTGTCCGGGGGGTCCACCGCAGGGGCGGATGAACGGGGACCCCCGCCCGCCCCAGCCAGCCCTGTCCCATGCAGCGGGCGAAACTGAAGGGAGAGGCAGCTCCTTTCCCGAGAGCCGCAGGGGTGGCCGCTCTCTGCCCCAGGCCCCCTTCCCCGGGCGTCCTCTGACACCAGAGAGGACCAGCGGGGCGGGACTGGTCCGTGTCTTTTCCCCTGTGGATGTGATTGGCTACAGCTAGGGCCCCCTGTCGTCCGCACATGCAGGCGGCCCGGCGCCGCGAGGACCATGGGCATGGCCTCCAGGCACACAGGTGCCGGGAGCATCCCGCCGCACCCCTGTCCTCTGGGGGGAGCACAGGGGACGCGCCGACTCTGGTGGCCCTGCAGTCAGGAAGTTTGTTCCGTCCGATTCTACAAAACCAGCCCGGAGCCATTTCTAGGAGTAGTTTTAAGCATAAAGAAAAATGCTGCTTAAAAATAGATTTGGGGACGGAGCAGGCGGGGACTTCCTTTGGGGCAAACAAACTCACTTAGGGTTTCTTAAGTTCCCAAGGCAGTGATTTGGAAATCTCCCTCAAGGCCTGATCAGAGGGAAGTCTTGGCAGGGAGCATCGATCTCGGGGAGCACCTGCTGGTCAGTAAGCACCTGATGAGGTACGCATTTATTAAAAAATGGAAATGTGGTCTATGATCACCGTGTGTCTAGAGCATAAAAGTATTTTCCAGTGAGAGAACCCTCCCTCCACCCACCCTGCACCCGCCCTCCACTGCCCTCCACCTTCCCTCCACCCACCCTGCACCTGCCCTGCACCCACCCTGCACCCACCCTGCACCCACCCTGCACCCGTCCTCCACTGCCCTCCACCTTCCCTCCACCCACCCTGCACCTTCTCTGCACCCACCCTGCACCCACCCTACATCTGCCCTCCACCTGCCCTCCACTGCCCTCCATCCTCCCTGCAGCCCCCTGGGAGCTGTGTCACCCTGTCCTAAGCTGGCCTATTGCTTTAACCTGTTGGCATCACCTGGAGTAGTCTTATTCCATGGATTGTCTCTCCACCAGCACCAGATGAAGCATTGTTGTGCAAATAGTCGCCAAATCAAGTTAAACTGACTTCGGGTCCTCCTCTTCCTCTCTCCACTCTCTCCAGCCCTCCCGCCCCCTCCCTCCAGCCTCCTTGCCTCCCTCTGCTCCTCCTCTCCCCCTCATTCGCTCCCCCCACACACACTGCATGGCTTCACACCCACATCCTAATCACTGCACGCTCTGCCTCATCCCAAAATGCCTTCCGAGGGCCTCCACGGTGAGGTTCCCGGGTGAGCCTAGCACTAGCTGCATCCATGGGACGAAGGGCTCCCGAGGAATCAATTAGTGCTTTTACGTATGTCTCCCTGTACTTGCATGTTCTGATGCACAGGAGTTCAGACCTGGGCTTGGGTGGCCTCCGTGGGGAAGGGTCACTGTAACCTTAGCCACTTAGGAGAGCCGCTGTGAGTTAAGTGGTGCTCCTCTGAGACCTTATCTTTTGTGCGGAGTAAAAACATAAATAAACATGATGCGTTCATTCTTTCAAAATTAAAACCCCACCGGACATCCTCTGCCACGCCTTGCCCTGCACCCCGGTGTCTGGGGCAAACGCCCATGCTCCGTGTTTGCCGAGTCTCTCCCACGTGTGGGGGCCCACGTGTGGGTGGCCGCGCCCGACTCGCACAGCCCGCTCAGGGCACTGGGGCGTCGCACTAACCCCGCTGGACGACGATGGTGCTGGCGGCTGGGTGAACAGCGTGAGCGCAGATGGGTCCCTACCAGGGCCAAGTGTCTGCAGTGGCTAATTCCTGGGAGGCTTCCCAGAGGTGGTGCCGCTGCGTGTGACCCGGCTGGCCAGGCTGTGGCGCGCTCGAGAGTTCCTGGCACGCGGACAAAGAGGGAGGCACGGCTGAGGGTGGAGGAGGGACCGTTGCGTCCTCGTGGCCGCTCATGTCCGCGAGCCTGAGCCATTGTCCTGAGCGGCTTGCTATATTTCGTTGTCAAACGTGTCTGCTGTATTTCCCTGTACTTGTCCCAAGCCGCGGGACCGGAGCCTGGCCGGGGTTCCCTAGTGCACGGAGAGAAGGGCCGCGCCTCCACCACCGACCGCCCATCCCCGGGGCCCGCTCCCACAAGGGACGGTGACGGCTCGAGCCCTGGGCTTTGCTCTCAGCAGGTCTGGCAGAAGAGACGAGAGAAGCAGATGCAGGGTTCCCAGGGTCTGTGAGGTTTTAGGGAAGAGCCGGGGCCCAAGGGCGTGTTTGCCCCGATTCTGGGAGCGGACACGGTCCTGGGGCCTTACTCGCAGGCTGTGCGGAGCACCATGGCCCTGGCCCTTCCTCCAGAGATGGACTTCCTGAGTGATGGTTAGCGTTGGTGACGCTTCTCCCGAGAATGAGTCCGCCCGGAACAGCCGCGGGGAGCGGAAGGACTAGGTCCCCACTGACCCGCAGGCTTCCTGTCCCTCCTCACCTCTGCCCTCTGCCCTACGACCTCACGAGTTTGTGCTCTGCCACCAGTCCAGGTCAGAGAGGGTGAAGAAAAAGTGTGTGTGTGTGTGTGTGTGTGTGTGGATAGAAATATATACATTCTTGAACCTTTACAGCCCTCCTAGTGTTTCTATCTAAGTAGTATGAGAATCTGCAAAGAAATAAATCCCTTTGTTCCTGCCAAGGAAAATTCTTCTCCTTGTCTTGGTGCAAAGAAATTTCTGGGCATGAGGGAAAGTGGGGTGCACGGGGGTATGAAGATGTGCGTGCATGTGCAAGTGTGTGGGGGGTTCTCACCACCTGTGGCCTCAAGTTTAATCACGGACTTCATCAGAGGAATATTTATTTATTTTCAGAAGCATCAAAGGCATTTTATTTTCCTTCTGGTCAACCTATTCCTAAGAGGATCTGTTATAAATAGATAGACTGACCTCATGCTAATCTCCCCTTAGGCTTAAAAGAGAAAAATAAGAAAAGACTCAGCATCTGTGTAACATCACACGCATCACTTAGTGTGGGTATGTTTTATGCCACGTTTCCTAATAAACATTTATTGATTGAACCAGGAAATTTTCTCAGATGTGCACCCGCCCCAGCAAATCCCCAAGCGCCGGAGTGTGATGGGGCAGGGGGCAAATTTATAACAACTTTACACCATCGCAAAAACCCATCTGTGCTCCACATGACTCAATTTGCTGCCACTTATACACGTTTCTGCAGCAATTGATCAGAAAAATTGATTTAGATTCTATTTTAATGCTCTATTTTCTACCGGCAAGGTAGTGATTTGGTTTTTTTTATTTTTATTATTTTTTTTTTTTTTTAACAAATGCTAGCTAGGGCCTCAGAAATGTCCATGTGGATATTGGTCAAAAGTTAGCACATTTTTCTGAAAGCCTTTAAGCTAATAGTGTTGGGAGGATACGAAAGAAGATTTCTTTTTTCAGTTATCCAATTAAAATGATCCATGAGGACAGCCAGCCCCAGGATGGAGACTAGGAGAAATGGCATTTGGGGTTTTGAATGGCTAGTTTGGGATCCAGAAGAACTCTATTAAGCCTTCACCAGATCCACTGGCCACAACTTAACCTGATAACTCCCCAGTGGACGGGGCACGTGCAGACACAGTGGAGGGTCGTGGGACGTTTCCCTGCAGCGAAGGCGGGTCAGATGGGCCCAGCAGGGCCTGTCACCTGGTCATTCTTTTGTTCCCACGTTTCGTGGATTGCCTACCACGTGCCAGACACTGTGTTGGAAACTCGCCCGGAGGCCCAGAGAGGGAGCAGGAGGGGCGGCCAGAAGAAGTGGGCTCGTCCGCCCTTAGGGAAAGCTTTTCGGGTGTCCTGATGAAACTGCTTAGCCCTTGGAACCGGGGCAACCGCGCTGGGGTGGCAGGCGGGCACGTGCAGACTCGCCAGGTCCCCTGCACATGAAGGCTTCTGCACGTTCCTTCTCTGCCACTCGAGCACCTGCCCCACGGCAGCCCCGGCCCAGCCACCTGCCACCCTTCCACGCCTGCCACTCACCTGCATCCTTTCCCAGCACATCGCTCTCGGCAGCTGCGTGCATTCATTTACTTACCCAGGATTTTCGGCCTCTCCAACTAGAATGTTCAAGAGTGTCAGTACCCCCATACCTAGAACCAAACCGGCATGCAGAAGGTGCCCCCTGATCGAGCGTGGAGTCAGTGACGGGTTCCCTAGCTGCACGTGGACAGCAGGGCTCCGTGCCATTTGTGAGAAACTAAAATTGTCACTAGTAGCTCCTCAGAGTCACCCTCCAGCTGAAAACCCGTGTCGGACCCTCACCAGGGCATTCTTTTGTAAACCTTGGAAAGACACACAGGGGGTGATGGGAGAGAGGGTCGAGTCCAGTAGGGACTACCTCATCTGTTGTGCGTTTTTTAGGGACCATCATGCAGAGCAAGGAGCTAAACATGTTCGTTCTGTGTCAGTCCTGGAGGCCTGTTCGCCTCCCAGCCTTGACAAAGAGAGAGATTTACTTCTCATTCAGGGCCAGGTAAAAATATAACGATGAGCCTTTGAGGGAAATGAAGAGGTGCACGCATTTATATAGTCCTTCCCGGATGAAATGTGAATCGGGATTTCAAAGTGGAGAATGAGAATGTTCTCTGCAGGGTGTGCTCCTTGTGGGGGGGGGGACGGTGTGCCAAGGGTCCCCCTGAGATAATGAGCTCACATGGTGGGGGGCTCGGCCGGGACACTGGGAGGCAGGTGACAGCTCTCGGAGGGGGCGCCCCTGGGAGACCCACAGATATGCACCCGGAAGGGCCCCCACAGCCTGCAACTTCGCAATCGTCCACGGCCTTTGCAGACCACGAGCCACCCCCACCTCAGACTCTGTGAAGAGGAGATTAGCCCACGGTTTTCTCCTTCGCATGGGAGCCCCCGTCAGAAGTCCCCGCCGTGCACGGGAACACGCCGCAGATAGTGCCGACAGAAGCTAAAGTGAAATGTCATACTTTCAGATCCGCCGCGCGGCCAAGGAGCGGGAATGTGGCCTGTTGTGCCTTCGGAGACTGACAGCTAAATCTTTCATTCTTTCAGCTCCCAACATATGGCATGAAGTAGGGTGTGAAAGATAGATTTCTTTGGATAGGTGCAGAAAATATGTGCGGCGTTTTTCCTGCTTGGCTGCATAGAAAGATCAAAACAGCCGTGTTTTCGGAGAGCAGAATTTTCATCTCTGCAGTCGTGCCTCCAGATTGGTAATGTTGATACAGAACTAATATCTACTTAGAGTAATTAGCACTGTATGCGGCAGGCGCGGGGTAGGGGGCAGGGAGAGGATGAGCTCCAGACACGCACCCCGTCTCCGCCGGGGCTTAGCGCGCCCCAGCCCGGAGAGCCGCCCTCCCGGAGGGACCTGACCGCAGTGTTAGGCTGCAGCTTGTACTCAGGGCGCTCCGGCCAGTGCGCTCGAGCCTCGGCTGCTGGAATCGCCCCGGGCTTCCACGGTTTGGGAGGCACGGATCGTGTGCCAGGCCCACCAAGGACTGGCTGTGTTGCCCTGCACGTGTCAGGCGGCCTCTGAGCCTTGATTTCCCTCCTGTGAAATGACCAGGGTTGTCTGGAGCCACGCTGCCCAAGACGTGGCCTCGGCCACATGTGGCAATTCTGGTATACACTCCACACCACCAGTGGCCTGCGGCTGCCATGCTGGACAGTTGCAGGTCTGTGTGTCCCCACCCTCGCACACAGTTCCCGGGCAGGTTCCTCGGGGCCCTCGCTCCTGCCCTGCAAGCCAAGCACGAGGCCGAGCGAGCCCCCGCGGATGCCCTGGCCAGGCCGGCTTCTGCTCCCAGGCCTGGCGGGTACAACTGAGGACATGGAGTTGAGACTTCAACTATTTATTCTAACATGGTTCAGTTTATTCAAAAATGTTTTTCTTTGGTTTTTCTGGTATTTTGGAGAACCTGCCCACAAAGAAGAGTGTTGCGTTGCGTCCTTCGCAGTGCTTCCCGGTAGCGGTAGCGGACTGAGTCAGCGAGCCCGCGAGCGCGGAAGGAGGGAGGTCCTCTGAGGCCTGACAGCCAGTCCCTTGACCGCAGGGACGTTGGCGCTGAGACTGGACCGTGGGGTTTTCACCGTCGTGTTATCAGAACACACAGAGTGCGTTTCTCAGCCTTGGTTCCACTGACTTGTGGACAGAATGACTCTTGGTCGTGGGGGCTTTGCGGGGGTGGGGGGGTCTTGGCAGGCTCAGCACCACCCGTGGCGTGTGCCCGTTAGATGCCACCAGATCTGCCCCCGACTGTGACCGAAATGCGTCCAGACCCCGAGCTGGGGACAGACCCGAGGGGGCCAAGCCCCACGCGTGTGGCTCCTTCTGTGTCCGTGACGCGGGTCTGCATTGGTGCTGAGCGTTCAGTGAACAGTTGTTCAGCCAACGACTGAGGACTCTCCACCGGAACATGTCTTGGCGGTTTAGAGCCCACTTTACGTTACACAGGAATGGCCCCCGTGTCCCACTGTGGAACGTGTTCACATGGTCCTGACCCGGAGAAAGAGGACTTTCCAGCCTCATGACAGCCTGGGCCACGGGCCTGATTTATTAGAACCTCAGTGTGAGCCACGCGGTGGCCTGCAGGGGCTCTGACCTTCTCCAACTTCCCCGTTTAATTGGCTGGTCATGCGGTCCTTTAGTAAAGGTCGTCATGCCTGTCAGTGGGGTCGACCGATGCTTGGGGCAGAGGCCTGCCACGGCGGCTAACACCAGCGTCCCCGGGCCACGGCAAGCCCCAGTGCGGGGCAGCGCGGCCGGCCCCAGGGGCGCACAAGGTCACGCAGAGCTGGGAGTCCAGGGCGACACTCACCCCTGCTCAAGAGCCCTGCGCAGCGAATTAGGGCAGCATGGCGCCTTGCATATGGTGCGATGAGCTTTTGTCAGCTCACGGAAGTATAATTTCCAGCAGATCAGACGTCACCGACGCGCCTTGCCGGGTTATCTCCCCAGGCCTGATGAAGCACAACCCAGCTCGACCTCGGCGGCACCTGCACAATCGCTTTGCAGAGGTCACTGCATCGCTGGGCGTGAAAATGAGCAGAGCTAAAGATAAACTGGAATGCAAGAGAAGCCTCCAGAAGGCAGGCCGGGGGGAGCAGACAGGAAGCCTATGGAGACTCCCGTGTGCCAGGCTCCACCAAGGCATTAGCCAGGCAGGAGCGACCGAGGGCAGAACAGAGGGTGGGAGGCTAACGCGGACAGGGGGGCACGCTTGGCCACTTAGTGCCGCCTGGAAGAGGAGGGCCTAGGCACCGAGAAGCTCGGGGGTGGGGGGTGAGGCTACCAGCCTGGCCTGTCATTCAGGCCGACGTCCTCACGTTGCCAGCCTGCTGCCTGGACCCCTCTGCAGCCACTGTTTGCCGAGTGCAGAAGCATGTGGACATGGGGATGCCGAGCACCCACGCCAGACCCGTGGGCACAGCACTTTATGCTACAAGACCACGCAGGAAGCTGGGGGGGCCGTCTGTGCACCCCTGCCTGGCAGCTCTCACTGACCGCGGTGTTTAGGGAGACAGAGAAACATCTGTCCTTGCTCATCCAACAGCTCATGCCTGCAGTAGCCAGGCCATCAAGGGGGTGGTCGGTGTGGTCAGTGGCCCTGGAAAAGCTCCTGCAGGAAGCCCACAGGAAGCCATCCCCATCACCCCGTGTTCCTGCGGGCCTTCACCGTGGGAATTATTTTCTGGGCTTTCATTCTCTTCAATTTGCAGATAGGCTCCCAGGGGGGTCTCTCACGGGTCGCAAAATCCGTGCATCCAGAGGACAAGCATCGTTGGTGCACGCGTCCCGGCAGGGCAGTCTCCCGTCCTCTCCTGCGGAAGGAACCAGCACACACTGGCGGCAGCAGGGCGGCCTCGGGAGAAAGCACCTGCCAAGGGACAACTGCTCTGAGCCCAACAGATGATCCCTGTCTTTCCTGGGGGGAAGGATGGGTCCTTTCGGTAAAAGGGCACGGAAGCTTTTGTTCTTGTGGCCCCACCAAGGGCCGCGTTAAACCTGAGCCCTCCCGGACTTGAGCCCCGGGCTCTGCGTGCCCCCCGTGTCTGCCCACGGGCGGCTGTGGCCCAGCTCTGGACCTCAGGACACCATCCAGCATCGGCAAGGAAGCAAGTTTTCACCGACAGGAATTCTCATTCCCCGGGGAGGAAATGTGCCTCTCAGCTCTTCCTGAGGCCGGAGCACACTCCCGGTCCGCGCTCGGGGCTTCTCTTAGGCTCCCGGGATCAGGTCTTCCTTGAAGCCATGACGGTAGGCGTCAGGAACTTCGATCTTTATTCCCATCTGTTCGCCGAGTTCCTTGCTGGAACGCAAGCTCCCGAGGGCTCAGGGTCGTCAGCACAGGACCCCGCGCGGGAGATCCTGCGGCACGCTTGCTGGATGTCACGGCCCTGGCCGGCTCCCCTCGGCTGGGGTCAGCTGTGTCGCCCGGCCTAGCGCACCACCTGCACGCACACCGCGGGGGCCCGGCGCAGGTGCACTGCACTGACCTCGTCTTCAAAGCCGCAGCCGGAGAACCAGCGCCTTCCGTACAGTATCTGCTCCCTCTTTTGTGAAACACTTTCAACGGGTGTATGCCTTTCCCAGCGCCGCTGCGACAAAGAACCACAGACAGGGTGGTTTAAACAACAGAAATGTGCGGTCTGGGTCCCGGAGGCTGGAAGCCCACGGCCCAGGTGTGGCCAGGGTGTGAGGAGCCTGTGTTCCGGCCTCTCTCCTCAGCCCGCAGACACCGTCTTCTCCCCAAGGCTCCCTCTGTGCGCTTCTGTCTCTGTCCCCTTTTTATAGAGACACCTGTGGTATTGGACTTGGGACCCGCCCTACTTCAGTACAACCTCTTCTTAACTAATGACATTTGCAGGGACCCAATTTCCAAATAAGGTCACCTTCTGAGGTGCTGGGGGCCATCCTCCAGCACGTGAATTTGGGGGCACACAACTCAGCCCATCACAAAGGGGTAAGTGGAGCTTATGTGGGTCCTCACTCCAGGTATCCCAGAGGGAGTGGTTTGGGGCCTCGAGTGCCGATAAGCGAGGAAGCTCTAGTCCACTCACAGGTCAGTCTGGAAACTGACATTGGGCTCGCCCTGGGCCTCACATATGGGGCGAGCCCCATGTGTGCCATGCGCAGTTGGACAAAAACAGAACAAAAGCAGAATGTGCAACACACAGGCCAGGCCTCCCGCACACGGATCCCAGGTCCCCACCGGCCCAAGGATCGCCCTTCTCGGAGTTGGCCTTGTTCTGGCCGATGCAGACAAGCCAGCCGCTAGCCAGGCTTTTCACGACCTGGAGTATCCCAGTGAACCTGCAACAGGATTGTCTTCAGTCAGAAGGAGCCTGCCTTCCCGGGCTGCAAGCTTGATTTTATCACAAGGGAATAGTTGTTGCTTAGCTAAAATAGAAGCTCATCCAACCCAGGACGCCTTACCCTCCTTGGCGAGGTCAGCTGGTCGGTGGGCAGCCAGCAGGTGGGGCCAGGCCACCGCGAGGCCTGGAGAAATCCTGAGGTGAATTCTGCCAGACAGCAGTCGGACTGTGGGCGGAAAGTGTCCTTGTCATTGTCATCTCCACTGTCCCTTCAGCTCTGTCCCACCATCGCTGATCTGAGAGTTTGCCAAGGAGCACGTAGGGATGCTCTGTTACTTCCCATAAAACCCCACGGCCTTCTTTGGGACCCTTTCTGGAAACCTAGGTGTTACTGAGAAGCGAGCAAAGATGGCTTGTAATGACCATTCTCCCATCCTTGTGGAATCACAGCCCGGGGTGGGAGCTGTTCGAAGGCAGGCGTGGAGTTCAGCAGGGCAGGAACGACGCACGAGGATCGCTCTGCCCTCCAGGAGTATTCCAGACAAAACCCCACAGGAGCTTGCTTTGTGGAAGGAAAGCAAGGGCCACCCTCCCCTGTGCGGCCAAAGTAGCTCATTCTGGTGAGACTGTCTTTGCGTTTTCTGTGTTGTTGCAAATCCTTGCGGGCATTTCACTGATGCAGCTAATTGCTCTGCTGTCCACAGAACCGACCGTGACCTTGATTCAGGGCCGTCGGAATTGAAGCGGGGCAGGATGGCTGCTGTGGATATACGCCTCTTATTTCTCCGAATACGCATCTTCAAAGCACAGCGACCGTGAGCTGGAGCTGCGGGTCCCGAGGGCTCTGGAGTCCCCGGGCTGGGCCGCGCCGCCCACAGGAAAGGCCCAGGGTGCCCGGGACCGGTTGAGCAGGTTGTGCTTTGCAAAGTGATTTGGAGGGCGTGGCAACTAATCTGCTGCTCCGTTTGATAGAAATTCAGAGTTCGTCCTCGACACCTGTCACGTTCCTTCAAAGCAAACGGGGCCTGGCGTGTCTGACAACCTGCTCGCTGCATGAGGAGGGCCCTGCAAGCGTGTGCGGGACGGGAAAGCGCGTGTGCGCGCTCCGTGCGGACGGTGCTCAGGGTCCTGCTCGGCAGACCTGTGTTGGTCACGTTCCTCATCCCATGCACCGTGCCGTGTTTGGGGTAGAGCGTGAACACGGTGGAGGTCACCCCCTCTGCTGAATTTACAGTCAGGTGGTTCGGAGGGCTCGCCGAACTCCCGCGGCCCTTGGGTGCCGTACATGCGCAGAGGCCGCGCTGATAATCAGAAGCAGGGCCTCCTGAGCGAGCTTAGCACGCCAGCCTTTGGCCATCCGTCTTCGCCTTCCCGGAGTGGCTGTGAGCCCCCCTGCATGCGGGCGCTGCGCTCGGCGCGGGGACCCCGACGCCAGAGCTGCCTTCCTGGTTGGAGGAGTCTGTCGCCACAGATGCGTGGCCAAGTGGGAGGCGGCGGCACCGTTAGAGAGAGCGCGGCGTGCGGGATGCGGTTGCTGTCTGAGCACGAATGGAGGCGTCCGTGGTGGGGAGCTCCGTAAGGGAAGGGCCGGGGCGCAGCTGGGGCGCTGCCTGGCCGAGCACCAACCTCGCCCTGAGAAGGTGTCGTCTGTCCACACCCACGAACTGGTGGGGAAGGAGTGAGGTTAGGGCATGGGAATCAAAGCCCCTGTGTCCTCTCCGGGGGTCCCCTCCCCCCGCCACCCCTTCCCGGTGTCTCGGTGAACCTGCAAAGAGCCCGGCGGGCTCCTGTGTGCAGCCGTCTGGTCTACCTCGAGGGGCGCCGGTGTCCCCTCCGGCCTGTACATAGTGCTCTTCTGAGGCGCCGGTGGGGACTTTCTTCACTCGCAACAGGCAGGGTCCGGGTTGGCCGCCCGCCCCCGATCTTGTCCTTTTTGTTTTAATTTTAAGCGCACTGCATCGGCTCTGGGCTTAAACAGTATTTACTCAGAGCACTTTACCTTGTATTTTTCATTTGGAAATATTAATTGTGACCTTTCAGAACTCCCAATTAAGCTTTTCCAATAAAAGGAAAAGGTTGAATGGCAGGAGCAGGGTGGGGCGGGGCAGATGTGTGCAGTGGGGACAGAAGGACAGAGTACCTGCCTCTGCGAGTGGCCACGCAGGCAGCCACGCCTGGGAGCTCTGGGAAGCCAGGTCTCCAGCACAAGCGGGGAGAAAAGACACCCCTTGGGTGGCAAGGCTGGAGTCCAGGGCCCGTCCTCCAGGCCTCTTGCAAAACCAAGCTGTGAGCCCTCTTAGCTCAGCCCACTGGAGGCAAGAGAATGAACCAGCCGCAATCAGGAGTCAGTGGCTGAAGTTAATTTCCATGAGGTCAGAGGCATTTAAGTGTGTCCTGGAGCCTCTGCTTCTCCCTGTGTGGCCACTTTGCTGCCCGGTCTCAACAGGCGCCAAGAGGAGGGATATTAACCCTACAGCGTCCCCATCTTCTTTCCAACGGGCGTCTCCACGGGGCACAGTCCCTCACTCCGGGCGGGGTTTGCAATGAAGGGACCCCGTGTCCGCCAGCAGAATGGGACGCCAGTCTGCTTTGCTTCCAGAGCAGGGCCAACTTTCCTGGATGCCTGGCTCGTGCGCCCTCGCAAGAGGACGGCAGCCTGCTCTCAGGCAGGGCCACTGAACACTGGGCCGGGGCCTGCGGCGTCCAGCAGCCTCGGGCTCAGGGCACGTGAGGTCAGGCCGTAGGGAGCGGTGGGCGTGGCCTCGAGGGGAGGGAGCGCGGCCCTCTAGGCGGGGTGATCACGTCTCACCGCCAGCTGATGGCTGCCGTAAAGAGGACTGCATGTCACCAGATCCTTTGAATTTTCCTGACAAGCTGAAAATCTGGGTTTTTGTAAATGTGGAATTTGCCAATATCTAATATGTGCAGCCTAGACTGGGGCTTCTGAGTCTCAGCACGTTGCCTCCGTGGGCCAGTCCATTGTTTGAGGCTTTGAAGGACGATTAGCGGCGTCCCTGGCCTCCGCCCCCCAGATGGCAGTGAGTAGCTCTTCTCCCACCTTATGACACCTGAGATATCCCAGACGCTGCCAAATGTCCCCGGGGGGCCAAAGTCATCCCCGGTGGGAACATGGATCTAGACTAGGAGCCTTCATGGTTGAATTCTGCGACAGATGGACCCAGAAGACCCGTAGATGAGTGAATAGCTAAGCCCAGACCAGACGGGCATGGGGGCTCACAGGCCCCCTTACACACCTGGGGCCCCTGCGCTCAGCCCCGTTGCCTTGGCTACACCTGAGCCACCTTCAGGTCCCTCCCCTCCTTGGTGCCACGTGGGCCCCCGGCCCAAAGCCAGCCAGCTCCCCTCAACCACACTTGCTGGCCGGCTCTGAGAAGTGGCTTCATGGGGAAAAGTTCTCTCCCATCTTTGTGGAGGCGCCCATGCCTGAGCTCACAGCACATCCTCTAGTGGGGCTCTTGTTACGAATTATCTGAAAGGAGCAGAATGTCATTCAGCCCCTGCCCCGGGGAGGCCAGCAGGGGACACGGTGGGTAACGGCCAGTTCGTGGGACCGGGCTCACCCCCCCACCCCATTGTGTGAACGTTCAGCTCTTAAGCTCCAGCTTTCGCATTTGGGTTTACATGCCCCCCTGGGGCTGCCCCTGCGGGGTGGCAGGGGCTGTGGCACTGGGAGGACATCCCCCGACACCATCCCTACCAGTCTTAGTGCCCATGGCCCATGGCCATTCATAGAAGCAACAGCCGAGTCTTTCCTTGCCGCTTTGGAGGGACCTTCCATCGGGAGATACCCTCGTGGGGCTTGCTCCGAGCCCCATAGGCCTGGACGGGGCCGTGAATAGCAGGAGGACGATAGTGCTGTCCACCCCGACCAGGCTTATAAGCCGGCATCTACTCTTGTCTGACAGCAGACACTTCAGTGAAGTTCTAAATGAGGCAGAAGCCTGCAGAATGTCCCGAAGGCTCCATTTGCAAAGGGTTTGCTGGGTTCTTCTGCACACATAAGTGTCAACAATGAAAAATCGCATCACTAACGGCCAAATCAAATACCCCCATTGTGTCAAGTTTCCCCAGATGTGATATGCAGAGCTCAGAACTCCTTGTAAACTCGTGTCACTTCCTCCCCTTAAAGGCGCTTGGTACGCCCCCCCAACGCTGGCTTGGTCGCTGAGCTTTGAGACGCCCTCTCCCCCTCCGGCAAATAGCAGGTGCCCCACACCGACTCACACCTGGGGGTGATGGGGAGGGAGGGAGGCCCACCTTCACTGGCCCCCAGCTCCTCGTGGGCACCCGGGCCCCTATCTCAGGGAGCTGAGCCGACTGCCATGGGACTCCGAGGGCCCGAGGGGCTCCACACGGCCCAGGGGTCCATGAAAGGCCCACCCGCTGCCCGCGCCAGAAACCCCAACAGCAGGCAAAAAGTGTAGAGATCCACTTCTCTCGACAGTAACATATGTGGACACCGTTTTTATAGACACGACAAAGGGGAAGTTTTCTCAGGAGCAAAGTGCAGCAACAAGCAGACTCCAAGGGAGGAAGGACAGACAGAAGGACAGGCCCTGCCTGAAGGGGGGTTTCCGAAGACGAAGACGTTGTTGTTGAATCTGCCAAACAGATCATCCCACCCAAACTGCCCTGCACCCTGACATTTAGAAAACGCGTGGCCGGCTTCTCCTCCTACCAGGCTTGCTGTTCGGCATGAGCGGTGAGCTTCAGCAAACAGGCTTCCGGCAGGATATTAGTGGTGAGGCTCAGCCCCAGAGAGAAATCTCGGCCCTCGGCCTCAGACTTCCCCTGAGCCGCACGATGGTGGTCAAGGGCTCCTGGGCCTTTGACAGAGAGATTGGACATCTTAACCCAGACAGCGGGCGGCCCACGGCTCTCTCGGCCTGTGCCCGGGCACGGCCCTGTGGGTGCTGGCTGCCTATGCAGTGCTGGACCGCTCTGGGCACCGCATAGAAGGACATTCAAGCAAATCAGAAAAGGACAGATGGGTGTCCTCACCTGCTGTCGCCCGCAGCAGCTTGTGCTGGTGGGTAGTGAAAAGAGAGCACTGTGAAAGGGGGAACACAAGGCAAGGGTCAGTGACATCCTCTGGGGTACTCGAAGCTCGGCGCTGGGAGTGGTCAGGACCCCCCAGGCAGACAGAGAGGGATGGAGGCCCAGCGGCAGGGTGTGCTGGGCTGGGGCCTTTGCACAAGGCGTCCTCCTGGAAGGGCCGTGCGGAGCGCTCCTGGCGCACTCCTCACTGTGGCTCAGAGAACCCAGCAGCCCCGCCGGTCCAGGCAGCAATCCCCAGGTCCAGGCAGAGAGTCAGCATTCCCTGGGAAGTGCCTGCCCATGGAGAGAAAGCCAGGCTGTGTGTGCTTCCTCCCGAGGAGGCAGCAACAGAACCCAGAAATAACAGCCCCCATTCCTCGTCAGCCTTCTGCACACCCACGCCCAGCAGCCTTGCCTTGCTCCGACAGCAACATCAGCCCAGGCGGCTCACTCCAGGCGCCGGGTGGCCCCGGGGGGGGGCGGGTCGCAGACCCAGGCCGAGCCTGCACCCTGGGTGTCCAGCTCTGCGGCCGCAGACAGTGGACATGGTCTAGTGTGTTTATCCTGCACCCGCGGGCGCTCAGCCAGGCCCTGGGAAAGGGCCGCCAGACATCACCTGCTGCTTTGACCCAGCTGGTCAGGCCCCCCGGGCCCCCGGAAGCCCCCAGGCTGGCCTCGGGGACCCAGGGCCTTCCCTGGACCCCCGTGGCCCCCAGCCAGCCCTCCTCCCGCCTCCCTGACTCCTGCCAAGAATGGGAAGAACTTCTCCCTCTCTGGCAGCTCCCTTGGAAAAGCTGAGGCCTTCCCTCCTGCCGCTCTGTCTGTGGGCACACCAGAGGGCCTGGGAGAATGGGCAGTCACTGCCCGGGGCCCTCTCGGCTCCTGAGAGCTGGAGGAATTGCAGCGCATGGGGTGGGGCAGGGGCTGGATCCCTCTTTGGTGATGGGTGTGGCTGGGTCAGGAGCTCTTGTGGGTCAGGCGCCACCAGGCTCCCGGGACACGGGTCTGAGCTGTCTTCAGCGGAACCCACCTCCAGACCCGAGCCCCGATGGCCCCCAGCCTCCGTCCCATGCGCACCGCTCCCCTCCACTGCCCTGAGCCCCCTGCACACTGTTCTCCTCCCCCAACTTCTCTTCTCTTTTCCAAAACTTCAGTTCAGCCAGCCGCCCCGAGGAAATCACAGTGATAAGTCAGCGGCGCCCAGCGCACTCCTCCATTGCTCACTGATTCCGCCCGTGTCTAAAGGGGCGCTCCTGGTGGCTGGGCACTCCTCAGGAGCAGGTGAGCAGGTGTGGTCCCTGCCCTAGTCCTTGTCTACAGGAGAGTCAGAAGTTAAACTTGGAATTCTGAGTCCCCAGAAAGCTGGAAAGAAGGCAGAACAGTGAAAATGAGATGTGTATAATAGGAAGTCCTAACTTCGTCAGGAACACTGCGCTTGTGCATCGTAGGGATGCATCACAATGATGATTTCATTCATCAGGAAAACTAATTCTCACTAAGACGTTAGTGGTGGATAGAGGGGATATATTACTCCCCCAGGAGAAGTTGTGTTCTTCTCCTGGGGGAATTACGCCTAAAATGATATCACTTTAAGTCAAAGGGTCTGCCCACCACCGTAAGCTTCCAGATAAATCAGTTTGGCAGAGGCTACGCTTGTGTCCAAACACTGGGAACATGGGGACGTGGGTGAGCGCCCAGTCGCCTGCCTGCAGCATGGTGGGAGTCCAGAAGGGGGCCAGGCTCCAGGAGACCCTAATGTTGGGCCAGGGGTTGGCCTCGATGGTGGGGTCCTGGGAGGTGGGGAGGCCAGGGACAGGGATGAGCCTGCCTGGTGTGGACGGACTTCTCCTCCTGGCTTGTCCTTGAGGACACCCCCCTTCTTCCTCTGAGGATCAGAGTGGCTAGATCCATCCCCAGGGCCCCTGCCAGCTCTCGAGGTGGAAGGTGCTTCCGCAGGGCTGTGGCTCTGGGACAGTCGGGGATGATGTTGGGGGCTCACTGCTCTCCCAGACTTTACCAGCAGGTGCTGCTTTCTTGGACGAGACCCCTGACCTTGTCAAACCCTCCTCACGCTGCTCTGTGGGGGCTCCCCATCTGCTGCATGCCAGCCCCACAGCCCAGCCCGTAGGGGTGGTGAGCCCAGAGGCAGGAGGCGTGCAGTCAGGGGAGAGAAGGAGAGGTCCTGGAGGGGAGTATTTGCATCATCTCAGAGGGGAATGGAAGCTTCATTCCCAGGTAGGCGGAGGGGTGGATCTTGCCCTCTCCCACTCAGAGCTCAGACCCCTTTGAGGCTAGCAGTTCCCCCTTCTCATGGCACGTACCCCTGTGGTAGTGCTGTGCGGCCATAACCAAAGTAACACATCACCCCCAAATTTGGTGGTTCCCAACACAGTTAACACTGATCACCGCACGGTTCCATGGCTCATGAGAGCAGCCTAGTTGGGTGGTTCTGGCTCAGGGTCCCTCGTGTGGTTGCAGACAAGCTGGTCCCCAAGGGTTTGGCAGGGCTCAGGGATCCACTTCTAACATGGCTGGCCATTGGCATGAGGCCTCGGTTTCCTGCCAGGTGGACTCTCTACAGGCTGCTTGCGTGTCCCCACAACATGGCAGCCATTCCCCAGACCGAGCCCAGGAAAGAGAGCAAAGTGGAAATCCCAGCATGCCCATGGCATTTCTGCCATATCTCTAATGGCTGTACAGGCAGCCCTATTCAGTGTGGGAGGAGAGTCCACAAGGACTGGCCACTATCCTGGGGTCAGCTGCCACGGTGGGTCAGTGGAGTAAGGAGAGAGCAACCAAGGATGTGTCTGCCAGTGTGGTCCTGGGGACCACTCAGGTAGGACATTCTCTTTTGCTCTCATGCCTCCTCTGGGGGTCCCATCCATGCCCCTTAGTGCCCCCACACCAACACCTCGGCCCCCACGTCAGAAGGCCCTGTGCATGCCCTGAGCTCAGCTCAGGGACATGTTCGCTATGTTTACTCCCACTGTGGTGGCCCCTGACATTATGCAAGTGGATGCCCAGGCAGGGTTCCAGCCCAGAAGCCGGCTTTGTGCAGGGCCCAGGCTCCGGATGAGGGGCCTGGCCCGGGGAGTGGACAGTGGAGTTTGCACTGGATGCTGCCCAGGGGAGCCTGTCCTCTCCGTCTGGCTCACTGTAGCTTTCTAGCAAGTCTGAAGTCAGGTGGTGTCAGTCCTCCAACTTGGTTCTTCATTACCATGGGGGCCACGCTGTCTCCTTTGCTTCCTCTCCACGTAAACTTTAGAATCAGGCTGTGTGTATCCACAGAATAGTTTCCTGGGGTTTTTATTGGGACTGCAGTGAATCTGTAGATCAAGTTGGGAAGAGCTGACATCTTGACAGTATCGAGTCCTCCTATCCATGAACATGGACTATCCCTCCATTTATTCCATTCCTCTATGATTTAATTCTTCAGAATTTTGGAGTTTTCCTCATACAGATTTTATATACATTTTGTTAGATTTATACTTAAGTGTATCATTTTGGGAGGTGGTAAAGTGAATGGTTTTGTTCTTGATTTCAAATTCCACTTGTCCCTTGCTGGTGTATAGGAAAGCAAGTTCTTATGTATTAAGCTTGTATCCTGTAACTTTGCTCTAATCACTTGTCCCAGTTTTGCAAAAATGGTCTTATTTCTTCCTTCCCAAGCAGCGTATCTTTTGCTTCATTTTCTTGCCTTATTGCATTAGCAAGGACTTGATGTGTGTCGTTGAAAAGCAGTGGTGTGAGGGGACATCCCTGCCTTGTTCATGATCTTAGTTAGAAAGTTTTGAGTTTCTCACCATGAAGTGTGATGATAGTCTTAATCGTGTTGAGAATAAAACCCCTATTCCCAGTTTACTGAGTTTTTATCATGAACTTGCATCAAATTTTGTCAAATGCTTTTTCTGCATCTGTTGATGTGAACCTATGATTTTCCTTTTTCAGTCTGTCAATGCAATGGGTTATGGTCGTTGATTTTCAGATGTTGAACCAGCCATGCACACCTGGGATAAACCCACTTAGTAATCGTGGCATACATTTTTTTATACATTGTTGGATTTTATTTGCTAATATTTTGTTGAAGATTTTTGCATCAGTGTTCAGGAGTGCTGATTTTTACCCCAAACCAGACATGCCAAACACCCAGCTGACCCAGATGTCCCCTCCCCACTCCCACCTGACCCAGATGTCCCCTCCCCACTCCCAGTTGACCCAGATGTCCCCTCCCCACTCCCAGCTGACCCAGATGTCCCCTCCCCACTCCCAGCTGACCCAGATGTGCCCTCCCCACTCCCAGCTGACCCAGATGTCCCCTCCCCACTCCCAGCTGACCCAGATGTCCCCTCCCTACTCCCAGCTGACCAGATGTCCCCTCCCCACTCCCAGGTGACCCAGATGTCCCCTTCCCACTCCCAGCTGACCCAGATGTCCCCTCCCCACTCCCAGCTGACCCAGATGTGCCCTCCCCACTCCCAGCTGACCCAGATGTCCCCTCCCCACTCCCAGCTGACCCAGATGTCCCCTCCCCACTCCCAGCTGACCCAGATGTCCCCTCCCTACTCCCAGCTGACCAGATGTCCCCTCCCCACTCCCAGGTGACCCAGATGTCCCCTTCCCACTCCCAGCTGTCCCAGATGTCCCCTCCCAACTCCCAGTCCTCTGGAAGCTCAGTCCACTGGCCTCCTCAGCAGGTTGGAATGCTACTGCCCTGTTTCCTGCGCCTCTGCCTGGGCTGAAGCCACCACCATCCCCCACCAGGGTGAAGGCAGTGCCCAGAACCCTGCTGCAGTCAGGGGGCCTATCTCTCCCTTCCTGACACTCTGGGCACTCACAGCCTCCCGGCTCCTCGCCTGGGTATCCTCGTCCCAGCTCCCATTCCGGCCTTGCACAGGCTTTGTAGACCCTCCTCTGCCTGGAGCTACTGCCCTGGGTGTTTGCAGCCCACCCCTTCCCATCCTTAGGGTCTCATTGAAATGTTGCCTCCTTCAGAAAGCCCCCCAGGATCTCCTGGCCAAGGGCCCCTTGTTCTTGTACCCGGCTGCGTGGCTCTGTTTTCCTGGCCCTCACGTGGGGCATGCCGCCTTTGCTGTGGGCACTTCTCAGAGTGGGATCACAGTTGGACCCCAGACCCGACTGCTTGTTACAGATCTGGGCCAGATACCCACAGAAATCGAGGGTGAGTGTTTGGAAACTTGCAGCAACGTCTTGCCTGCAGTCTTTTCCTGGTAACTCATTTTTGTTGTATTTTACAAAAGCATCAGTGCATGATGGAGATTTGATTAAAAAGCAAACTGCTGATCTTTCCGCAGATGGACTAGACAGCTCGGGTGGGTCCCTTGCTCAGGGCCTGCCCTCTCCCTGAACGCAGGCTCCACACACGGGGCAGGCCTGGGCCAGCACCACTCCCAGGACTGCACCTGCCTGGTAGTCGGTGCATGGAGAGTGTGCGGAGCTAAAAGAGAACCCCAGGACCCCGGTCCACACCTCCTGCCACCCCTGCACCAGACCAAGGGCCGGCTGCCCAAGCCATGAGCCCAGAGAGCACCTGCCCCTGAGGGTGTGAGTACCTGTGTGACACCTGCCAGCCCAGCAGGGCCTCTTCCAGAAGGTGGCGGGGCTGCTATGTCTTTCTTGGGTAAACGAGAGCAAAAGAGCACCACCAATGGAGACGTCCTTGGCGGTACTCCTCCCTGGACACGCCAGGCAGCTCTCCATCTCCCCAGAGCCAGAAATAGCGGATGCAGCCGGCAGGGACGGCGCTTTTTCTTTTCCCTCCCTTCACAGATGGCACAAGCTAATCATTCTCATTTGTGTAGCACCTTACACCTCTGTAGATTTTTTTCAAAATGTTGGAAAACAGATGATCACGTCTGTTTTTGTAGCCGTGTGAGAGATTTTCATTAACAGGATCGGGCGGGACCATCTGTGTATTTAGTGGAAAGTTTACCACCAGCAGCGAGTTTAGAACTTTGAGACGGTAGCCGAGGGGGTGGGTTTCACCTGTCTGCAGGCTGCCTGGGAGGGCCGGGGGGTGCACAGTCCAGAAGGCAGGGCTGGCTGGGCCTCCGGCAACCCTCAGAGCTGCTCGGCCAGCTCCCCTCCCCTCTGTGGTTTCCCCCAGCCCAGACTAAAACGATAACCAAACCAGAGAACTTTCCAGAAAAATCGGTGGCCAGAAATCTCTACTACCAGCTGGCTGTGCATCTTCAGACAAGTCAGCTCACCTCTCTGAGCCCCAGCATTCTGGAGAAGTCGCAGCTGGTGGGCTCTCAGGGCACCCGGTCCTAGGAGGGCATTTAGCCACAGTGGAAGGTTCCGGAGGATGAACCAAAGCACAGTAAGTCTGCAGCCAGGACAGGCCCTCCGTCTTCATGCTGCTTCTGAGTCATCTCTCCTGTGGCAGAACACCCCTCCTGGCAAGCTTCAAGTGTGTATTTATGCAATTTGTAATTAAAGCAATGCAAATCAATGAGCGGGGATGTTGCCAAGTGAGTCGCACAGCGCCCGCCTCTGGGGCTCTCGGGCTGCTAAGGTGGCAGCCTGAGGAGGGGGTGCTGGGCCCTGGTGAGGCCAGGCAGGGGCCCGTGCGGAGCCAGGGTGGGCAAGAGCCTCGTGCACCCAACAGACGTGCACGCGGCGCTGCCGACGAGGGGAGCTACGGTGGTGCACGCTCATTCACTCGCTCAACAAACGCTCGCCGTGTGCCATCTACGTGCTCGGCTCTGTTCTGGGGCACTGGGACGGGAGGCCCACCCTCCGGGAGCAAGCCTGCCAGGGATGGTGCCTCCTGGGACTGCTGTAAGGAAGAACCACACACTTAGCGGCTTTGAAGAATGCAAATGTATTACCTTACGGTTCTGAGGTCAGAGGTCCGAAACGAGGCTAAAGCAGGGACGGTGGGGGCGGAGGCCAGGATGGCAGCCGAGGAAGTGTGTGCGACATCTGGCCTCCACCCCGACTCCTCATCCCCTTCTCCCCGCACCCCTCCTCACCTAAAGCCCATGTCAGAACCCGCTTGTGCAGAAAACAATCCTGCTGGCATATGGCTGGCCCTGCTGGAGTGTCCAGTCCCAGGGACGGCCCATAAGCACATGGCAGGGTCTGAGCAGGGGAGGGCAGCAAGGGGGGGAGGAGGAGACCGCAGATGAAGGAGGTGGCCCCAGTCACAGTAGTGCTCCCCGTGTCCGGCCCGTGCTGGGCGCCTGTCCCCAGGCCTCCAACAGAGTGAGCCTCTTGGCAGTGGCCAGAGTTCCTTCTTGAATGGGTAGGAAGTCATATTTTTTTAATGTCAATGAACTAATGGAAACAAATAGCCGAACCGCCCCTGACTCACCAGGGACGCCCTGGGACTTGAGACTGGGCAACTAAGGCCAAGAGAAGCTCTAGAAGCTTCCGTGCAGCCAGGGTTGGTTGAACAGAGTTGTTTTCCTCAAAGCCAGCCCTGGACCCCTTTTCTCACTCTGACATTTCAGAAGAGCCCAATCTTTACGCTATCTGGGCAAATGCACAAAATATGCACACACACACACACACACACAAGATGTTTTTCAATGTGCTCAGCACAGGCCTGCATCCCTTGCCCCTGGACGTTTGCAGGGTTTCCTGATCTGGGGCCACTGACATACCACAGAGAAGGCAGGTGCGTCCGGCCCTGAGCAGAGGGTTGGTGAAGAATCACTAGGTCCTGCTGCCCTCTCTGCGGACACAAGGGAGAAGGGCTGATGCTGCCAGGCTCCTGGGGAGGCACCAACCTGCACCTTCCCCAAATCCTACGTGTGTCCCCCATCCCTGAGGTCAAGCCACATTCTTGTCCTTGTTCTTTCCTACAAGGCGGGGGTCACAGAAACAGGGCCCCTCGGGGTGCTGGAGGACACGACTCAGATCACACCAGGTGTAGCAAGAGGAGCATCTCCATCCCCCCGCCAGACCCCGTGTTGGGAGTGGTGCCCGGGCTGCCTCACCCCAGATCCTGGTCCGTGGTGTGGGACAGCCCACCCCAGCCACTCACGGCAGAAGCGCCACCACGCTGCCCGCCCTGGGCACGGCCAGATGCCCAAGGACCCTAGCAGAACATTCGCATTTGTGCAAAGAGTGGAGGTGCCAAGCACCGTGCCCTCAGCTGCCCGGGTCACTGGCCGGTCCTGGTGAAGCCCGTCGGCCCACGAGCCCCCACCTGCTGCCCCTGCGTGGCGACATGCGTTCTGGCCTCGGAGGACGTTCCCCGGGAATGCTGGGGCTTCTAGCAGCAGCTCACTCTCAGACTTCGTGATTCACCGTGTTACGTCGAAGACGGACTCTGTCTCCTGGCTTTGACGCTGCCATTCCCAGGGCACTGGTTAGCCGGGGAAGTGACAGCCGCCCGAACCACAGCGACACGTGGCTCTCAGCAGCCAGCAGCCACGAGGGGCTCTAAGTCCGAGGAACCTGGTGTGGAGAGGCCCCCCGCCGCCGCGCTGGGGCTGACAGGAGTGCTGGCAGAAGCGGGTGACCAACTGTATCCAACTTCTTAACGCTGCCTGCCGCCAAATGGCTTTGCATCTGAAAGCAATACATCATGGTGAGCTTCAATGGGCTCTAATCAGAGATTTTTTTTTTTTTTTAAGTCTTGGCAGTTTTTGCTCATTACGAACACAGGGAAAGACGCACCCGCCGTGTGGAGCCTGGACGTACAAGAACGCTCCAAGCCGGGGAGCCTGGCTGCAGGGTCTTCCAAGGTACACGTCAGCCGCAGAGGCCTGTTAGGTTTTTATTCCCTGCTCTCAAAAACACAAGCTGTTTTTCCCCCGGAAGAGCATGTAATGTGCAAAAACATTAGGGATATTGCAAAATGGTTGCGTGACATAACTGTGGAAATATTTCACCAAAGCATTAACCTTCCTTCGCTGCCTTCCCTCCCGACCCAAAGAGATAACTTCTCCCAGTCTTTATCCTGTTCCTCTGTGTAATTGCTGCTTTAAATCAAAAAGCCTTAAGAGTTACGAATGCGGAATATGCACAGAGCTGTGTTGAGAGCTGCCCTCTCCCGTCCCCCAGAAGGGATACACGGGGCAGGTGCGAGGGAGTCAGCATTCTCGTCCCCGAAGTGCGTTGTGAACACGGTGCTAATGCTGTCAGACAAGAGGGCCCGTGGCTTTCCGTGGCCGTTTTTGTTCTTTCCTTCTGAAGAATGGATAATTCCTGGGAGCTGGTGTTTCACTCATAATTGTTTTTTAAATTAAGCTACACTTTGCAGCCCTGACTGTTGAGATAAAGACACGGCTGGTAGGGAAGCACCTTGCTTTTGTTAAGAGGAAGGAAGGTGATAAGACATGGCACTGTGCTCACTTGCAGACTTTAAACATCCCCGCGGCCACTTTGCATCTTGCTGTTGTGAACGTGGGTGTGTTCTTTTCTCTCCAGCCGGGGCGGTCCCTGGAGGCGGTAGGATGCTCCGGACCTGCTTCCCACTGCCTCCAGGCGAGGCAGGCTGCTCATTCCCCATGGCCTCTGAATGCCCAGGCTTTGTGCTGGGTTTCTCCCACAGTATCTCATTTAATCACGGCAAACACCCTTTGAGGCAGAGCCTGATCTGAGAGAGCAACCATTAGCTTGGCAACTCCCTCCTGGCAGCGGGTCCAGAAATCTGACTGTGGGCCACGGACTCAGTCCGTGTGGTTTGGGGTGATTGTGCTAGGTCAGATAAGATGCTCAGAGATGTTTGCAGGCCCTCCAAGGCCACCCAGCTCACCCCGCCGGCTTCCAGGCCTTAGCTCTTGGCAGGCGGCAGACTGCCTGCTTTTGTACCTTGGTGCACATAGTAGGTGCTGATCACATAGTGGGGACTCAGCAAGATGGACTGGGGCCTCCTGCACAAACCTCTCTTCTCTCAGCAGCCTGAAGAGTCTGGTCCGAAGGCTACTTTCTCTGACAGATGTCTCTTCTTTCCAGGGAAGGTCCAGGAACCTTCCTTCACCATCTTGGAATGTGCACCTAGCGGGAGCGAGGCCCCTGGGGCACAGACCAAGTTTTGGCCAGTGAGGTTGGCCAGGTGGGCAGGCCAGCACTCTCCAGGGCAAAAGCTCGAGCGGGCTTGGATGATGCTGGGGTTCTCCCCCTGCCTCCAGCCTCCTCAGTTCTCATGTCTAAATCATCTGGAAAAAAAAAAAAATCATTCCTGCTTCATTGACCTTTCTGCAAATTTTAATTTACACTCAGGAGTAAAATGTCATATAATTTTTATGCATCTGGCTGAGCTTCTTCATCGCTATATTAAAAAACAATTCTTTATCAAGATTTCATGTCGAACTTGTACAAGGGATAACTACCTTGGGATAAACACTTCATTTGCATGATGCTCCCCACAGGGCTCCCTTTGGGGGCAGGGTCTTCAGTTGCTGTGTTCTCTGTCAGGGGACGTCGGCGAGGTCTGGGGATCGGGTCGAGGACCGTGTGAGGCCAGGATCCCTTGCCTCCAAAATGGCTTCATTAACTGGCTCTTTTTCCTGCCAGAGCAGAATCGCCAAAGTATAGCTGAGATAGGCGGGAATCTGCAGAGACACAATTCTGCGGGACCCAGCCCAGCGCAAGACTCTGTCCCCCGGTGGTAGGGATTCACGGCAGAGAAACGGGGCATGTGACGGTGTGGGTCACTCTTTTGCTCAAGGATAGAAAGCAGAAACACCACAGTCCGCGCCTTCAGGGATCCATCAGCTCATGTGGGGGAAAGAACAAACGGGAACAAACGCGGAGAGGCTTTGAGGGCCACGCACAGGCATGTGTGCCCGGCTCGGGGGGAACGGCGGGCGGTTTTGGAGCAGCCGCTAAAATTGTTTCTTTAGATGCAGGACTTGCTTTGGGTGCGAATCTTTCTAAGCGCCATTGTCGTGACAACATCATAGTTCGGAGGAGTAGCAGTGTCTACACACTGTGGCGGGAATGCCAAGCACCGCTGAGGGTCACACGGGCAGCCACGGCAAACCTTGCTGTGTCCACGTTAAATATTAGTGACACGGAGTCACTCTTCTGTCCTCGGGACACACGGCAGGGTCTCACTTCCTCACGACTTTGCCGTGAGGGCTGACCCCGGGATTCGCTTTGACTGGTGCAATGGAGCGGAGGAAGGTCCGTCCCTCCCAGGAGGGGACAAACGGCCAGTGAGGCTTCCCCGGGCAGAGCCTCCCGGTTGGCCCACAGCCACATGTCACGTGGTTTGGGAGCTGTGTGTTACTTCAGCTTAACCGAACCTCATGCTGACTGATACCCCCTGAATTACCAACGCTCCGTGTAAGTTACACAGGATGTCCCAGGCCCTCCCCTGCTCTCGCCTGAGGGACACAGAGGGACCACTGTCACAGACGTGAAACCATGTCCTTGCCCCGCCCCCGCCAGCTTGGACCCCTGTTCCTCGGACGTTCCTTCGACAATGATGTGGCGCATAAGGAATGCATGGCCGGGGCGCCCAGCTGGCTCGGTCTGTAGGACATGCGACTCTTGATCTCGGGGTGGTGAGTTCCAGCCCCACATTGAGGGTAGAGATCACATTAAAGAAAAATTTAGAAAGAAAAAAAAAAAAGGAATGTGTGACCACTTCCTTCGGGCTCTCTAGAAACAGGATTTGGCTCAGGACCCACCCAACAGATGCACGAGGCCTTCACTTCCCTGGGGTGGGCTTTCTGCTGCCCAAAGACCGTTAAAAAGAGGAATCATGTTTTTTCTTTCCATGTTGGGGGAGAATTCACCCCTCACCACTGAGCATTTCTAGTCATGAGTCCAGGAAATGTGTCCCCAAACCCCAGTCACTCACAGAGCCCACAGTGTGGTCAGAGGCCCCTCCTGGAAGGAGCTCAGAGGGCACCATCTATGGCCCCATTTTTTCTGAAGAACCTCTTCGTGATGCCCCCATGGCACCCCCATGGCCTTGTGGAGCCCCAGGTGGGCCCAGCGCAAGGTGGACCCTGGGCCTCTAGGGCACTGTCCTCCTTGTCCCAGTGAGGTTGGACCAGCTCCTGCTCTCATCCAGGCTCTTCCTCTATGGGGACCCCTCCTCAGGCCCCTCTTGGGGCCCTCCTAGCACCTTGCACCATGGAGCCCTCAAGAGGCTACCATTTTAAATGTATCTGCGTGCCCGTTGAACGGCGTCAGCTCCCTCCCCTGCCCCGTGAGGCTCCTGAGAGCGTGTCTGCACTTTGCCCAAGGCCAGCCCAGACCCCGTGGAAAGCAGGGGCCTTGAGGGCAGACACCAGATGCTTCCACCCTCGGTTTACGGCCCCCCCCGAGGGTCTGCTCATCTCAAGGGGGGTCCCCGGATATCTCAAAGTCAGTGTGACCCCCAGGTCTGATGAAGAGAGACCCAGAGACAGAAGTCCGGGTCGTCAGCGTGATTGAGAGAAGGAGACATGTGTTTGTCTTTCCCGAGTTCCTTTTTATTTACTTTAGAAAAACGGCTCCCTCTGGATTCCAGGCGGCCCAGGCGTATTTATAGCGGGAGCAGGCTGGTCAAGTTCAGGGTCGTGTTTACATTCAGCCCCAGCAAACCGAAGCTGGGGATGTGCTGGGCGAGTGGGGCCGCCGGCGCCAGGAGGGCGGGCCTGGAGCTCTAACGGTCCCGACGCTGCGCCGTGTCCAGCCATCCCCCGCGCCCACAGAGAACGTCCCCATGCCAGCGTGACAAGTGTGTGCACCCTCGCTCGGGGGCGCTGGTGGTTGGCCAGGGGCTGGGGGGCCACCACCATTGTAGCCACAGAGCTCAGACCCTCACGTCCTGCCCAGACTCCGGTCAGTGCTCCCACGAGAACCCCGAAGCTTTCAGAGTTTGTGAGCTCAGAGCCATGGGGAGAAGTCCTCAGGCTTCCAGGTCCCGGGGTGCCCACGCCCTCCTGCGAAATCCGGAGGCGCTTGCCCACCTGCACCCCACAGTCGGCCCCAACGCAGACATTTGGCGTCCCTCCCAGCACAACAGCAAGTGGGCTTCTCCCATGCCGCGGGGGCTGTGTGTGGTCCACGTCGTCCACTTTGGTGGCCTGAACCTGGAGGGTTCCATGTCCAGCCTCGTGCTTCTAAATGTCCTTCCTCGTATGTCCATGTTCAGTCCAGGGCAAAGGGTACAGCGTGTTTTGATTATGTGCGTGTTTTTAACTTACACGGTTGCTGGTTCGGTGGTGTAGAGGCCCAGAAGAAGACGTTCTCTAGCACCTTTGGGGTGCGGATGAGTTAGTCTTCCAGTCTGTACCCTCCGCCCCTGCAGACCCCTGCTCAGGAGGGGCCCTGTGTGCGCAGGCCGCCCAGGGCTGCTGGAGAGCACACGCGCATGTGAACACACTGCTCCCAGGTGTGCATGTGTGTGCTTGTGTCCCCTGCCCCGTCCCCTTTGCTCACAGCCAGGAGTCTGCCTTCCTGACCGTCCCTACAGTCCCCCCCCCCCCACCCTGTCTGCCTTATTCCTCTCCGGAGCTCTGGAAGCCCCCAAAGCCGTCCCACGGCATCCCCATTTTCTGTCCCCCCACAACTAGAATGGCAACACCATGACAACGGGGCGTTGGCTTTGCCCACCTTGTCTCCCCACTTTGGAGAACAGAGGCTCCCCAGGGAAGCAGCATGGGAGGGCGAGCCAGACCAGTGAGTACGTGGAGGGACACAGCAGACGGAAGGACATGGCAGACGGACGGACACATCCCGTGGATCTGCTCCTTCCTCTGCCGGATGCTGAGCCCACATGGGGCCGTGGTGGCCACAGGCCTTCCCAGGGTCCAGGGCGGGGAGGAGGCAGGACGCCGATCCCACACTCAGAGCCGTCAGGGGCGGGCCGTCTGTTGTTGGGGGCGAGCCGTCCGTTGTGGGGAGCGAGCCATCCATCACAGGGTGGGAGGGGCGAGCCATCCATTGTCTGTCTGTGAATGGACACCTGTGTGTGGTTTTCACACGTGAAGCTCATCATAGCGAGACAGTGGAAGAGAGGTAGGATAGAATATCCCGTATCCTGGAAAACTAGGTAGCCCTTCCTCCTCCTGGTTCTGTCGCTCGGGGACAACCACGGTCAGCTCTGGAACAGAGGGAAGGGGGCCTGGGGGTCAGGAAGCAGCAAAGCCAGGAGCCCCCGTCCACACCAGCTCTGCCACTCGCTGGCTGGGGACCTCAGGGGGTCAGTGAAACTCTCTGTTTCTTCAGCTTGCTCTTCTGGAAAACAGAAATCACAGGGTTTGCGAGGGTTCAGCAAGGGAATGTGCTCCTGGTGCCTGGCAGGACACCTGAGTGGACAAGCGGGTCAAGACTGAATGAATGAAAGGAAGAAAAAAATTCACAAAATGTTCGTTCACGATAGTTCATGAAATGTTAGTTTCAGATAGTCAATAAAAACATAGCCTTCTTTTCTTAATAGCCAAAAAATCACCCCAATTTCTCCAAAGAATCAGATGGACTCCCAGAACCTTGGATGAGAAGGCAGGGGTCCAGACGGGGATGCCCGCCCCCCAAGGATTCTCAAGGAACCCCGTATCCTGGACCACACTCCCAACATCTGTGGCTGTTAGGATGACTCCCACATCCCCACACATGGAGATTTGCACCAAATTGCCCTCCCTCCCTCCGTCCAGGGACCCTGGGCGGAACCCGTGCCCTGGTCTCTCGCTGGGAAGCACGTCCCTCCCCAGCCCTCCTTTCTAGCGTGGGAACGACCAGCAGTCAAGACCATGAAGAACGGCATCCTCCAGCGGCGGCCTGTGGCGTGTTTTAACGGGGCCCTGTCGCGCCCCCAGCCTGGCTAGATTGCTTCCATCAGGTCCTGCCCGAGCCCCTGCAGGTGTGGAAGGGCGGGTTTCATTGGAGATGTCACCCAATTAAGAGTCTCCACGCTCCGTTCTGATGGGGCATCTCTGGGCTTTACTAATGAGGAGCTCAGACAGCGGTTTTGACTGCCGCTCGGGAAAGAATTGTGCCATAAACAGCCCTCCTTGGATCCTGAATCTTTCCCCACCTCTCCGTGTCCGCATCTCCAACGCACCTGCGCCTTTGTTTTCTCCAACAAAGGACTGTTAATTAGTACCAGAACCTAGAGAACTCTCACTCTGAGTGGGAGCCCGGGACCGGTCCCGGACTTGTCTCACGCCCCGGGTCCCTGGCGGGGTCCACAGACGCACGCCACTTGAGTCACCAAGACGCCGCTCCTCCCGGCGGGGCCTCCAGATTCCACGCAGCACTGTAAATATTAAGTAAGGTCGCCAAGAGTCTATCGAGGCAATAGTGGGGCTTGGGGGTGTGCCGGAGGACCGGGTCACTCAGAGGAGGGCACAGGTTTGTTGCCACCTCGGCTGATGTTTCTCGGACAGGAAGAGTGTCCTCGGAGAAATGAAGTCAGTGATGGTTCGAGCATGGCGTTCGATTGATTAGGAAGAAACCTGGAGGGAGAAGCAGGTTTTATGCTCCCTGCCATAAATGAAATGACATGAGAGAGGTTTCAATGTTTTGCTTTCAAATGGGATTTTTAACATTTTTGAAACTGTGGGTTTTCTCTGGAGAAGGAATGTCTAACGGATAGTGAATATCCATTTTTTAATAGACTTTTTTTTTTTAAGGCAATTTTAGGTTTATGGGAAAAGAGAGCAGGAAGTGCAGGGAGTTCCCATACACCGCCCTCCCCTGCACGGTTCCCCCCACCATTCACACCTTGCGTTAGTGTGGGATGTTGTTACAGCCGATGAGACCGTGCTGATGGATGATTATTAACTGAAGCCCGTAGTTTGTATTAGAATCACTCCTGATGTTGCATTTTCCGTGGGTTTGGACAAACGCATAGTGACATGAACCCACCGTTATAGCATCACACAGAGTATTTTCTCTGCCCTGGGAGTCCTTCCCGCCCCCGCCAAGCCCCCTTTTCCAGAACGCCGTAGCGCTGGGGTCCCGCAGCGTGTGGCCTGTTCAATGGGCTTCGTCCACGTAGTGATCTGCATCTGAGTTTCCCCCGAGTCATCTCATGGCTCCTCAGTTCACTGAATACTCACGTTTGAAGCTAAGGGAAACGGAACGTGTGCATTTCTCCCAGGCACCCACCGGGTGCCGGGCGACCTTGGGGGTAGGTGCTAGAGGTCACAGGGAGGCTCAAGCTTGCAGACTGGTGGCAGTGGCTGGAGCCACGATGAAGCAAGCAGGGCGGCAGCCTTGGGGACGTAAAGGACAGCGGCCAACAAGCTGCAGGGACGGGGGCTGGAAGGGTGGCCGGCGCGGGGCAGGAGAGAGCATCCCCGTGCAGAGCCTGGAGGTAAGCTAACACTACACGTCGGGGAGAAAGAGGCCTGGTGGCTGAGCCGTGGACCGTGAGCAGGGGGACAAGCCGGGGGGCCTGCGTGGCCGATGGTGGAGATGCTTGCACCACACAGGACCCCTGAGAGTGTGCACCCCGCTCTCTCCTAGGACGTTGGAGACAGTTAGGCGCTGCTGGGAGGCAGAAGCACGTGCACACTCTGCACAGAGCAAACTTGGGTGATATCATTCATGCTCAGACATGAAGAACGCACTGAACCAATTTAAAATGAATTAGCTCAGCTGTGTGTCGCCGCCCCTGCTGGTGTGGAGGCGAGGGACAGGAGGAGAGGGGCCCCTGTCTGTGGTCTGAGGTTCGCAGAGGAGGCTCTGGTCCCCGTCAGAACCTCACACACAGAGCCAGGCGTGGGGCGGTTCCGACGGGACGACATGTGTGACCCAGCTGGGGGCTGGGAACTCTAATGGCCAAAGGGCCAGGGCACCTTCAGGCCGGGGAGGAAGGGTCTTCTTTGGTTTGAAAGCACATCAATTTAAAGTTTAAAAGGCCCAGTTGAAATCCTGACGATGTTCATCTTGTGGACATACTGTCCACGGGGCGGGCTGTCCTGGTCCTCGTGGAGGGCAGCCTCGGACCCCCAGCATGAGGACGTCTGCAGCACCAGGAGCACGATCCGGCGCATGAACACCCGGCTCCCGCGTCCACATCCAGGGTGCATCCTCCTGGGTGATGTGCGCTAGCCATCTGCACGGGGGGCCTGCCTACCCCCCTTCCTCACTTGCACAGCGTGGGGCTTGGCACGAGGCGTCCTGCTCTGGAGAGGGTCAGCAGGTTCACCCGCACGCTGCTGGAAATGACACTTTTCCAAGGTTTGTAAACATATGGCTGCTTTGGGAATGTGCACTGAGCAGAATGACAGCAGAGGAAGATGCAACCAGCCACGAGTCCCCGCGCTCCGTCCTGGCCCCAGAGGGACCCTCGAAAGGTCCGGGCACGTCTGTGGGTGGCCCCGCTCAGGCCGACTGCTCCCGGGGCCCCAGGCTGGTGGGGCAGCCCCTTCCCGAGTCGTCAGTGCTGACTGCGCAGTTCCCACGGCCCGGCCTTCTCTGCACCCCACAAACGGGAATGCTGGTCTGCTGTGCCCGTGGGCAGAGGTCCATCGGGAGACCGCGTGGAAAAAGAGGCGCGCATAGCCGCATGTCTGTGTTTAAACACACAGGCCAGAGAACAGCCTGGAAGGACACGCCAGGGTCCCAGTTGCCCGAGGTTTCCGGGAGGTGCCTGGGCCTTTGGAGCAGCAGACCTGAGGCCTGCGAGCCAGCCCCTCCTGAGAGGGTCCCGCTCGAGCACCGCCAACAACCCACCAAACCTCGGTCTGCTTTTTATTAGCACCTGGCCCCGCAAACTCTAAAGATGTCCAGGATGAAGGGGCAGACTGCCGCTCATCACCCTGCCCCTGCCCCCGGAAAGCCCCAGGAGTGAATAAGCTCCAAGAGAGAGGGGTCAGCAGCTGAGATGAATGCTGGAAGGCTCCTCAGAGGAGGTGCACACAGTGGTGAAGGGTGTTCCAGGCAAGGCTTGGTGCTTGGAGCATTCGGCCAGCAGGGAGGAGATCCGCCGTCAGAGGGCAGGGCGGGGGGGGGGGGGCGGGGGTGAGAGCAGCCCTGGGCATCCAGCCGCTGTCCTGTCCCACTGTCCTGTCCACAGCACCCAGGGGGCAGGGCTTTAAATTGGAAGAAGTGCTGAAAGCCGTCCGAGTGGGGCCCGTGGTGGCCACTTGGCTGTCCTCGCTGAGACTTTAGCTACAGCCTCGGGCTCACGTCCCTGAGGCACGGGTCCCTGCAGAGGGGCCTTACTCTGGAGAATCAGTGGGAGAAGAGTCGCCCTTCGGGGCACTCGGCACAGCGTGGCCCCCACCAGGGCCCCTGCCCATGACCTCCTTTCCAACCTTGATCTTCACTCCAAGTTCCTGCTGCCCAGGGCTGCCCCAACCCCCTCCGGCTCCCCAGCACCTGGATGGTGCCTGGACCATGGAGGTGCAGTGAGTGTAGGATGGAGGGAGGGATGGTCTGAAGGAAGGAAGAGAGGGAGGTGGGAGGAAAGAAAGAAGGAAGGAAAGAAAGAGGGAGGGAGGGAAGGAAGGAAGGAAAGAGGAGGGAGGGAGGGATGGGGAAGGGGGAGGAAGGAGGGAAGCAAGGAAGGAAGAGAGGGATAGAGGGAGGAAGGGAGGGACAGGGAAGGGGGGAGGAAGGAAGGAAGGAGGGAAGGAGGGAAGGAAGGAAGGGAGGGAAGGAGGGGGGAAGGGGGGAGGAAGGAAGGAAGGAGGGAAGGAAGGAAGGGAGGGAAGGAGGGAGGGAAGGGGAAGGGGGGAAGAAGGAAGGAAGGAAGGAGGGAAGGAAGAGTGAAGGGAGGGAGGGAGGGAGGGAGGGATGGGGAAGTGGGGAGGAAGGAAGGAAGGAAGGCAGGCAGACTGTTGGGTGAACTTAGCCTCAGCACAGTCCCAGCTACAAGCTCACCTCTGGCTCATTTGATCTTTCTCAGTTCACCTAACAAGAAAAATACTAAAAGGGCATGTTTCATAACCACAACGCAATTTCCAGTAGGAGACAGAGCCTCCGCGCCTGTGAATGTCAGGCGTGCTGCTGCCGGTGAGGAAGCGGGTCCGCGCCCCCCGCTCACCGGTCCCAGCACACCAGGACCCGCCTCGCTCTTCTCACCCAGCGAGCAATTAAACGTGATGGGGGTAAAGGGTAAACGTCGAGCCTCTCGGGGAGGGGGCTGCCGTGTTTCCTTTCGTGGGCAACCGTCTCCCGCACACGCCGCGGATGAGCAGGGCTGCACGCGTCTGCTGAGAGCCAGCGATGAGCCAGCAAGGCCAGGGCAGAGGAGGGGATGCGTCTTTAAGCAAGATTTTGGCTCCATCCTGCAAAAACGAAAGCAGCCACACACAGTGAGCATCCAACCGTCACGATCTTCAGATTTCAGGACCGGCCAGAGCCCGGACCCTGAGCCACAGATCCCCGCACTTGGAAAAGACAGTTTTCACACGTGAGATTCGCACCAGCTACAAATTTCATGAATGCACGAAATTCTAAGAAAAACGTAACAGCGTCAGGCGTGCTGCATGCTTTGCATTTGGGGCATCAATTGACGAAATATTAAAAGTGCCCAGGGCCCGTAGGGAGAAGGATGGCGTGTTGTGGGGGGTCAGTAAGGGCTCGTGGAGTTACTCAGATAAAGGAATGCATTCCAGAGCGTAATTAGTTGTCTTCCAACGAGTTCGGTTCACTTCTCAATGCAGCGGGGGGCTGGGGCAGTTCATTTTCATGGTGCCTTCCCGTCCTGGCGTTCTGTGGGTTTGGGACCCTCCTGGGAAATGCTGGAAACTCCTGGGAGCCATGCAGGGCCCCCCCACAGACACGCGGCTCCCTCAGATCTTAGGCAACTGTGTCAGTAGCTTCTAGAATTCGAGCTCGGATGTGGCCACTTCATGAAGCGTCCCTGAACACCTGCGTGCCCTCCCCGCCCCTCACTTAGGACCCCAGGTTTCTGCACCTTGTACGCGCCCATGGGATCATGCACCTTTCTCCGCGATGTCGGTGCGTCTGTCCCCGTCCCCCACCGTGAGCACTCTGGTCTGTGCGTGGGACAGGGAAGGTGAGAGACGGGCCCAGGGAGGGAGAGGGCGGGGGGCGAGGGCTGGTCCTGAGGCCTCTGGGGGGAGGGAGGTCCCCCCGCCGTCAGTCCTTCAGCCAGGAACTGGGGACTCAGGGAGCCCCAGAAACTGGTTTTTAGGGACACAGAATTCACATGCCGTAAATTTCCCCATTTCAAAGTGAACAGTTCAGTGGCATTCAGTACGTTCACGATCTTAAGCAGTCACTTCTATGTGGTTCCTAAACGTCTTACCACTCCGCAGGAGACCCCATTCCCGTCAGCGGCCGCTCCCGTCCTCCTCCCCCAGCCACCACCCATCTGCCTTCCGACGGCTGGCAGCGTCTCTCCCGTGGGCACGGGCAGTGGGGACGGTCACCAGGTGGCCGCATAGGCAGCAGGGCATTTAGGGAGATGCCGTCAGGGCCTGCAGCCAAGCTGGATGGATGACCCATGAGAGGCCCCGCGGGGGCGCCAGGACCAGCGTGGGTGGGTCTTAAGGTTCCTGGGGACGACCTTGTCTCCCAGTGCCCTGGACACGCCCCTGCCCAGGCCCCCAGCTCGTGTGTCCCTGCTGGAGAGACCCTCGCCCACGTCCCTTGACCTGCTCCTCTTCCTTCGCTCCTTCTGTTCCTTCTGTTCCTGGTCCTTGAAGTTCTGTGTCCCCAGCAGACGGATCTGTGGGGGGTTGTGGAGCCTTCTGCTCAGGGTCCTGTGAGCCACTTTGTAGCTAGATTTTGAGGACATACCTCTGAAGTCGCAAGGGTGGGCTCCCAACTCTGCTCACTGGGCTGTTCCTATGGCCAGAAAAGGTCGTGACCCTCTCTTAACATTGGCCCCAAAAAGTAGCGTCCTATCCACTCAGGACCCTCCCTCAGTTCCAGAGGCTGCTGAGTGCCAGGTGGCCCTTCCCCCCCCCCCAAGGGAGAGCTCCAGGCAGGCGGGGATTACCTGGATTACCAAGGGTGGGTGTCCAGGTCAGCAGACTCGGAGAGGCCCCTCCCTCAGCCTGTCCCTCGGAGTGTGTGGCTGGCCTCTGCCTGCTTGTTTACCTTCTGGTCACCAGCAGCAGCCCCTGCTGTAGTCACGCTAGTTCTCAGGTCCTTGAGACCCTGAAATGCCTCTGCCACAGGACCTTTGCACATGCTGTCCATGTGGCCTGCCCAAGCCTCACAGGAGCGCTCTCATCCCTCGGGTCTTAGAGGAAGCACTCCTCCCTGCCCTGCCAAGTCTGAGTCAGGCTCTCCCAGAACCTGGCTCCTTCTCCACTGGCGTGCCTCCCTTGGGAGCCTTGCCTTTCTGATGTAACGACTTGGTTAATTTCCGCCCCACACTCCAACCCCTCCCTGGCAGTGACTGTGTTTGGCTTTTGCTGACCCATCTCCATGAGCGAATCCTGTCTGTAAATGGGAGTGAGTGAGGCTCCCACCTGGGTGGGCTCTGCGTGTGCGGAGTCACCTCTACCACAGGACAGGGCCCCCTCATGGGGGAGCAGACCGGGGTTCACCCTGGGGCAGGGGAGGCCACAGAAAGCCCAACCGCTTAAATAGGCCCCCCGAGTGGGTGTCAGTCAGGATGCCCGGTTGATGGAGACTAACACGTACACAGCGTGGAGGAGACCGCGTCCGTGACAGATGGCTGGGCAGGTGCGCCCCTGCCCCTTATCTGGACCAGCAGCAGCGTCCCTGCCAGAGGGCGACCAGCCTGGAATGCCGATCAGACTCCGCTTGGCTCTACGGACCTCCTGGCGAGGGGCGGGGGAGCCGGGAGCCGGCTGCAGCAGTGAAATCCTGAAATCCTTGCATGTTGGGGTGCTCGGCCTTCCCCGGTGTCCAGCCGGGGCTGCTCCGGGACTCGTGCTTCCCTGGTGCGTCCTGAGGAGCCTCTAGAGCTGCTGATGCAGACGCCGTCTGCGCTGTTTGTGGAATGAACGACCCTGTGTGACCTTGGCCGAGAGCCATTGCTCCCCTGGGCCTATCTCCTCCTCAGGCTAAAGGGTAACGTGCATCCTGTCCACAGCGTCAGACAAGCAGGCGTTTACCCGTCTGTCCCGCTCCGGGCAAGGCTCGTCCTGGCCACCGCAGGGGCAGAGACAGATGCTCGGAGAGGCCACTGCTTGTCAAGCACAGAGCTGGGCTCAGGCCGTACCCCAGAGGCGCATGGCTGCAGTGCACACCCACCCCACGGCACACGCGGGCCAGGACGGGGCGGTGGCATCGGCCAGCAGCGGTGTTTGCCAGACCGGGCGCGGCCAGGAGCTCGCCTCCCCACCGGCCCGGGCCGGTCCTCGGGCGGGCAGAGGGCACGAGTCCTGCCCGCAGGCCCCGCTCCCCGGCCTCCCCAGCGCCGGCTGTGCAGCCGCCACCACCGAGGAACAGAGGCAGCGGGGCCGCGGCCGTGTGTACTTAGATGATTGGATTTCATGTCTCTCAGGACTGCCGTCTCTTGTCAAGTGTGTTTAAAACTAATGGAAGTAATTAGCAAGCCGCAGAGAGCCGCGTGTAGCAGGAGCGCTTCGATCCCGCGTCGTGGCCCCAGGGCACGGAGGCAGCTCCCGTGCAGGCCTCCTTCGGCGGAGCCCCGGGGCGGGGGGGTGCCTGCCCCCACAAAGTGACTTTCCCCTCACGGGTGGTGCTGGGGCCGGCGTCCCGGAGGGGCTGGGGCTGCTGACGGCCTGCCCGACTCCCCGGGGGCCTGGGACGCTGCGGCCTCGGTGACCAGGAGCAGGTGCCGCCCACGACCTGTTTCCCCAAACGCCGGCACAAAGTTCCCTCTCGAGGACCGAGGTGCGCACAGAGCCGGACGAAGGAGAGCCGCCCTGGGGGCATCTGGGTGGCGCAGTCGGTTGAGCATCCGACTCGTGGTTTCCGCTCAGGTCATGATCGCAGGGTCCTGGGATCGAGCCCTGCATTGGGCTCCACCCTCAGCATGGAGTCTGCTTGGGATGCTCTTCCTCTCCCTCTGCCCCTCCCACTCGTGCTCTCTTTCTTTCTCTAAAATAAATAAATAAAATCGTAAAAAAAAAAAAAGAGAGCGTCCCCCTGCCAGCTCAGCGTGGTGTCGGGGACCCTGCGGCACCGCGCCTCCGGCTCTTGCCACCTCCAAGAAGGTGCAGTGTCTCTGGGACTCCGTTTCCTCATCCGCAGAACGGGGACGCCACCCGCCAGCTGTGCCTAGCGGAGCGCCGGCGTCTGGGAGGCGGGCCAGCTCCCGAGAGCCCCAGGTCGAGGCAAGATAGATGCACAACCTGAATCTAATCAGAGCAGGAGCTTTTCCGAATTTGCTGGTTTCATCTGCAACATCAAGGGAAACGTTTCTTCTAGAATCTTATGGGACTTTAATTTTTTTTTCTGAAAACTAAGGGAGAGATGAGATCAAAAACAAATACATGGAGGAAAGTATTGACTGAACATGTTAATATTGGGCTGCTCACCCTCACGGCCTGGGATGCTAGCGGCAGCAGCCTTGGGGGCTCTTTCCCGCGGGGACCGTCTACATTCAGCTGGACCAGAGGTGTCCTTCCGCCGCCCCGTGGTCCCTGCAGGCCCCGCCATTCTCCCCAGGGCTGAGGGAGAGGGTGCACTCGCAGCGGCGTGTGGCATTTCTGGGCCGACACCGGCCATCCCGTCACGGCCGGGGTGCCAGTGGGGGTGGGGGAGCAGGGCTGCATTGTGGGGAGGCCTCGCCTCCTTTCATGCCAGCACGGTCCTCGGCCCCAGGGACACGGCGGGAAGCCAGGACAGCGGCCCTGCCCTCACATGCTTGACAGTCCCGGCGGACGTGGGCAAGGAACAGAGAGAATTCCAGACGAATGGGATGGGTGGTGCACTGTGAGGGCCAGCGAGTGGGGCTGCTGTAGCCCTGGGGTCCAGCTGCTTCCCATTGAGCGGGGCCGACCCTGCCAGAAACCCACAGGCTCCTGACCACACCCACCATCACACAGACCTTAGTCCCAAAGCTTGGCTGCCCTGAGTGCTGTCCCAAGCCAGTCTAGAGGAGCTCGAGGGCACGCGGGCCCAGCGGCGGCACCCTGGCCCTAAGGGTGGACAGGAGAAGGAGATGTTCTGGGCCACATGGAGCTGGCTTTCCAGAACTCTGAGATCTGCAGGGGGAAGCCCCCTGCATGCCAGGGTGGCAGGGGGTCCAGGCTGCAGGGCCCGGTGCCCATCGGTGCCCCTTCCCACATGAGCACCATGTTAGTTGGGGCGACCCCTTCCCGAGAGCAAGCCAGGTGACCGGTGGCTGCAGCCAGGCTCTTCCACGTGCCCATAAGGGTCCCCAGGCGAAGAGGTGGCCTCCCCAAGACCCACAGCTCTGCTCTGGCGAAACTGGCCAGTCCCTGTCAGACAGCTGGAAAGACGTCGACTTTTAAAGCCCCCGAAGATCTTGTGGACACCCCCGTGGGGAGGCGCCGGTTTTATCCCGTGGGCTTGCCTGCTGCAGGTTGCATGTCACAGCTCTCTTGATGGCCACATCTTTGGTGTCTCCCCGCCCCTGGGGACGTGCGTCGTCTGAAGGGTCCCGGTGCACAGGGCTCCAAATTTCCCGCTGGGTCCACACCTTTGCTTCCCTCGACGTCACCCAAACTCTGCGACTTTGTTTTAAATACAACGGTGTCGACATTTAGTCTTGACGAAATGCAAGCCCTCCCGCCGCTGTCCAAGGCTGTTAGTGTTACTAGAAATTCGCATGTAGACAAAGGAGCTTATTTATGTATTTTGGGCTCATCTCCCAACATTCATAGAACCGTCATGTTTATCTTTGTCCGTGACAATTGGGTGTCAGGAATGACTGATGCGCTGTTGGTTGTTGATTTTAATTTGCTTACCGTCAGGGCGAGTGGTACTATGAGAACAGTGTGGGATTTTCTTGTCAATTGAAAGGAAATGCGATTATTCCCTCATCGTCATTAGGGGATGGATTTCCACAGAGCCACAACCCGCCCAAGCCCCAGTTGCGCTCAGCATCCAAGGACCGGGTCTGTGCACCTGGGGGGGCCGACTCCCACCCTCTCGGGCCAGACGGGGCAGAAATTCCTGGCATCGTCACATTTGAAAACATTTTTACACCAAACGCATGAGTGGGAGGTAACAGGGAGACGTCTACAGTGAAGTATGCGAGATATGGGAACATACACGTCATTTATTATTTCAAGGCAGGCAACAATAAAAGGTGAACACAGGGGAAAAACACTTTATCAAATGTAACAGCAAAGTGCTTTTTTTAGTTTCTGGAATAAATAGTAATTAAATCATGGAGGCTGTGACAGTGAAATTGCTTAAAAAAACAATCCTCCCACCGTAATTGCTGAGATACCCACACTTTTATAAATACTAGGTAACGTGACCCATCGTTTCTATCAGCGGAATGTGACGCCAGCTGTTGGCACCCCCTCATTTAGCGTGGCATTGGCGACAGCTGCAACTGCACTGATGTGGTCCCGGTGAACGCGCGGCTCCCGAGGTGTCCTTCCCAGCCCAGGAATTATGGGTGGCAGGATGACGGAGTCACTGGGAGGGGCTGGAGACGCGGTGCCAAATTCCTGTGTGGGGAGCAAAGCTACGCTCCTCCACCACCCCGTGTCCCCGCCGCTGAAGGCCCTGGCCGCCCCCAGTCCCGCCAGCCCGCCCTGACCGAGTCCGCGGGGGTCAGGTTGGGTCCCTGAGTGGTAAAATGCACCAGAGAACACAGCAGATTCAAGCCCCAGTCAGAACACCGCCTTCCCCGGCTCCTTCCCTGCACTTGGCCCTCTTGGGGTGGAAACACAGATCCGTGGGGGCTTTCGAGTGAGCTGGCGGCACGAGGTTTGCAGGGCTGAGTGGGGAGACGGCCGAGTGGGTCGTTCTCAGGCGGGCACCCCCGCGGCGTCACTCACAGGCCCAGGGACACAGACGGGGAGGTGGGTGTGCGCAGACGGAGAGCGGCCAGCCGCGGGTTAGACAGGAGAACAGCGCAGACGGAGAGCGGCCAGCCGCGGGTTAGACAGGAAAACAGCGCACCCTTTGCTGTTTTATGTCCTTCCGCAAAGGCCAGTAGCTAATTCCCGGAGCGGGAGGGATAAAACACAATACCTGAAGGTCGAAAAATCGGTTAATCATTATTTTCCCCGTGTTGCTCCTTCGGAGACTGAGAACCCGTGGCTGAAAAGCAACCATGTGAGCGTCTGAGCCACCATTTCACCCACCGGGCCGGTCCTGACCCTGTCTCTCTTTCCACTTGCAGTCACGTTCAGCAGCTGTTTGGGGACCAAGGGGACGCGGTATGAGACCAACAGCCTGGACTTCAAAGTAGAGGCGGATGGGACGGTCTTTGCCACGCGGGAGTTGCGGATCCCCTCCGAGCAGGTGGCATTCACCGTGACCGCGTGGGACCGCCAGACGGCCGAGCGATGGGATGCCGTGGTGCACCTGCTGGTGGCCCAGCCCTCGTCCGCCCACTCCACACACAAGGTGAGATGTGACCACACGCGGGGCTTGGGGAGCGAGCGTCCTTCCTCCCTCTGCAGAGGCTCCCCAGGTGCGGGACACCTCAGCGGGCTGTGCAGGCCCCAGAGGACCCTCTGACCTGCCACCTTCCTGAGGGACGTCTGCCTCGCGGACGGGCGCACGGGCCGCACGCCCGCCGTAATGCATGGCTCTCACCCCCTTGACGGTCTTAATTGCTCTTTCCCGTTTCTCGCTGGGCACCTGACATTCTGTAGCCTCTCCTGAGTGCAGCTTTGGCCTCAGGCATGGGGTTGGCGGGTTAGCAGGGAAGTTCCAGCCAGGTTGGTCCCTGTGACAGGTCCCAACTGCTCAGTGCCCGGGGGTCAGCCCGTGTGCTGAAACCCTCACAGCTGACAGGGGGCCTGGGGGACCATCAGAATTACTGTGGTGCCGGGTGCTGCGCGTCAGCAATGGAGAACAGACGGCTTGAAGCCATGCCTTCAACAGCGGTCCCGGGCATCCCCTCAGAAAAGAGCCCTGGGAGGTAAAGGGTTAAAGCACGTTGATCAGTTTCCTTTCTGTAGATTTACCGAGAGCCTCACACGATTAATGTGTTTCGTGGACCGCGGGGGCAAGCAGACCGCAAGTTTCCCAAGCCTGCTGGTCAGAGAACCCCCCTCATAGAACATCTTGTAAGGCAGGTCTTTGGGAAAACAGGGACCTGTGTTTTGTTTCGTCTTGTTTGTAAACAACTTAGAGGTGGTTTAGGTTAGATAAGAGAAAGCGGTGACTCTGGTGGGTAGCTTTCCCCCCGTGATGAGCTGACCCACCTGGGAAGGACGTCGAGTGCCCTCGTGGGGGTTTAGGTTAGATAAGAGAAAGTGGTGACTCTGTGGGTAGCTTTCCCCCCGTGATGAGCTGACCCACCTGGGAAGGACGTTGAGTGCCCTTGTGGGTGTGTTGAACCGTGTCAACAGCAGAACCCCAGCAGCTGCGAGCCTCCCCATGTGGATGCTAAAGACCCCAATAGAGACGGATGCGGCTTCCATTCTTTCCTGAGTGCTGATGACGAACCACGTGCTGGCGAGAAGGCAGTGAGCAAGGCGGGCCCTGGGGCGCCCCGGGACGCGGCCGCGGGAGGGGCCCTTCCCCCCAGGCGCGGGGCCAGGGGCCGGCAGTGTTGAGGCTTACATCCCTGATTGCGATGCAGAAGCTACGGGCCTGTGAACAGAGGATAGAGGTCCTTAAAGCCTGTGGAAGGCCTCAGATAAAAGGCACTAATTGAAAACATAATGACACCTTTTGTTAGGGTTGTTAATGAAGCAATTTCTGATGCAGTTAATCCCCTGATCCTCTCGGAAGGTGATTGCAATTAGACAGTCCTCAGTTCGAGCGCCCCTCCAACCCCACGTCAGGCTGGCCCAACCAGCACCCAAGGAGCAAAGAGGGAGACAGAGAATCCACGTCCCAGGCTCAGCCATCCCAGTGAGTCCAGCTGCCAGGTGCCATGGGGCCACACCCCTGCATGTATGAAAGGTGGGCAGGGTCTCTACAGCCCACCCAACCAGCCCTTCTCTATTTATTTCAGGTCACCTGATGGCTCCCTGTTTCTTCTTACTTTCAAACCCAAAGTTCCTTGTCCTGACTTTTTAGGACCCTATCCTAGACATCCACTCCCCTGACCTTCAGAACATCTGGAAGTGGCTCCTGTCATTGTCCCCACTTTACAGATAGGGACGCTCAGCCATGTGACTGCAGCCCCTTTCCTGCATGGGAGAATCAGTGTTCTAGAAAGGAGTGAAAACTGACTTTCTAGGTATGGCTGAGCCCAGCTTCATAAAGGAGCCTGGCTGCCCTGGGTTATGGTTTAAGTCAAGTCTTCTCCAATTTACTGGCTGATGCTTTGGGACAAGTCACATGATTTTGCTAAGATTTACTGATCTGGAAAATGGGACAACAATAGGGTTGTCACAAGTATTATATGAGATTACATGTCCTACAGATTGCAGACTCACAAGAGCCCTGCCACAAGGATGCGGCTCTTACTGCTGTCATCGGCATGGCCCCAACCCTCAGAGTCCTGTGCCTATTGCAGCCACTGGACCCCCCCCAGGGTGGTTCCTGGGGGCAGGAAGGAGGGTCTGTGTGAGACACTGAGTCACTTAGTTGGTATGTCCTTACAGAGACCAATGCCAAACTTTGAATAATGTCACTCTCTATAAATGGATTAAGGTGATGCCGTATTGCTTATGTCCCTAACCACCTGTCAGAATCAAATGTAAATCTTCTCTGGTGGAAGGTATCTCACTGGGCCTCAAATTATACCCATCTTCTCTTATATACAATGTCTAGAACTCGGCTGAAAATGACTGGGCACCCAGTGCGGATGGGACAAGACCCACAGTGGCTCCAGGTAACGGAGTTATCGGACAAAGATATTATAATATCTATGCTTATGGTTTCAAGCACATTGAAGACAAGATTTTGACAGAGAATTAGAAGAATAAAAAAGAATTGGGCAATTTAGGACAGAAAAATATAACAAACAAAAGAAAAAGCTCACTGGGTAGCTATATCTACAGATTAGACGCAGTTGAAGAGAGAGTTAGTGAAGCAGAAAATGTCAGAAGAAATACTCAGGCTAAATCACAAGGAGGTAAACAGAAGGAAAACACAGAAAGAAGAGTAAGAGGCACTAGAGAAGTAGCAAGAAGTCCCAGCACGTGCGTGTTTGGAATATGAGGCAGGGGATAAAATGGAGCAGAAGTAACATTTGAAAAGATAATGGCAGCAAATATCCAGGCATCACTTCAACATGCCCCATGAACTCTACGTGGGATAATATGAAGAAAGGTGCACTCAGGCACGGTCTTCATCTGTTCAGGCTGCTGGAAGGACGCACCGTAGGCTGGGTGGCTTGTGAGCAACAGACATGTGTTCCTCGAGGTTCTGGAGGCTGGAGCTCTGCCATCAGGATGGCGGCATGGTCAGGTCCCCAGGAGGGCCTCCTGCCGACCGCTGTCTTCAGACGTCTTGTATCCTCACCCGACAGTGAGCAGACAGAAGAGAGTCACTAATGGGCACCAGTCCCATCTCAGGAGCTCCACCCGCATGACCTCCTCTGATCCTAATCACCCCCTGGAGGCCACACCTCCTGACACTGTCACCCTGAGGATTAGGTTCCAGCGTAGGAATTTGGGGACACACACATTCAGTCCACAACAGGCATTTTATGGTAAAACGTGTAAAAACCAAAGTCACTAGAAGCAAACAGAAGCCAGGTGCGGGGAAGGCACAGTGGTGACACGGGAGCTGGCTTCTCATGGGGACAATGGGGGCTGGAAGGCAGTGGGTGGTGACAGACACAGGATTCTGTTACCCAGTAAAAGTCCCCTTCAGGAAGTGCCCCAAGAGACTCTGCCACAGGTTGTGTTCTTCAGGCAGAAACAGGACGCTTGGAGACAAAAGCCCGGAATGAAAAGCCATGAAAAGATTAAGTAGATGCAAATAGCCGTGAGCAGGGCGGATGAGACGCTGCACGGGGCGTAAGCTACATGACAGGTGGGAAAGTGGGCACAGAGTCGGAGGGTCCAGGCTGCTTGCATCATCCTGGAAGATGATGGAAATCGAATTAATACAATACCCAGATAAGACAAAGACCCCTGTTATGAGGTTTTGGAAAATCACCACAGGGTCATGGTCACTTCAAGTGACACATCACTTGAAGACGCACATGGAGTCCTGGCCAAAGGAGGCGGCATTTCACGTCAGAAGTAAATCTGAACTTGAGGAGTGACCTAAAGTCTCTGTGGTGTCTGACCTTGTACTCAAGTGATAAAAACATGTCTGTCATAATAACAGATCTTCATTTTCCCGTGGGATTCTCATAGAACTCCAACATGATTGCAGAGGATGCATTATGCTCTTGCCGGGTATCTTAATAATGACCAGCACTGTGCAAAGGAGAGCTAAACCCTCCCGCCTCCTGGGTGCATTTCCTGTTCAAATGTTTTCACGTCTTTGAGTTTGCAAATTTCGGCAATATTTTTTAGAAGTGCCTTAAATAATATAATTTGACCTTTTCGTCTGTTAACAATGTGAATTTTCAACCAAGTAATCTTTTTTTAAAGATTTTACTTATAGAGTAAACAGGAGGGAGAGTATGAGGGGGTAGGGTAAAGGGAGAGGGAGAAGCAGGCTCCCCACTGAGTAAGGAGCCCAAAAAAGTAGACTTTCTTAAACAAAAAAAAGTCATAAGATTGTTTAAGTTCTAACATAATAGCTGGGAAAATAGAATACTAAAACTTGCTAATCCAAAAAATGGAAGGAAAGAATAGAGGAGCTCTGTGTTTCTCTTTGAGAAAGATGGTGGATTTGCAAGTATATGTTAATTATAATAAATGAAAATAGATGAGCTCTTGTAATTAAAAGAAAACAAATTGACAGATCAAAGAAAAACCCCAGCTATATACAGGTCACAGAAGACAGATCTAAAAAGTGTAAGGATGGAGAAAAAAATGAAAGTAAAAAGACACAGGGAAAATACCATGTAATTCTCATCAGAAGCGAGCTGGGTGCTCGGTTAATATATGAGTCCTAAATTTGAGTAATTTGCACTGAGCGCTGAAACCGGCGGGAGGAGCCAAGGTCTAGGGTGTGCAGCCTTACGTGCGTAAGAACGGAAGGAAGGTGGAAACTGGCAGGCTACACATTTACCTCAAGAAATTAGGGAAAGAAATAAAATGGAACAAAGTAGAAAGAAGGAAATAGTAAAACCAAGAGGAGAAGTGATAGAATCAAAATAATAGAATTCACAGACAAGAGCTGATTCTTTAAACTCCTGAGCTGATCGGAGTAAGAAGGGAAACCACCAGTAATCCTTATCAGGAATGAAAATAGGGCGTCGTGACCAATCTCACAGATGGTTTCAGTGTGTTATGTACCATTTATGCCAACGTATATGGAAACATACCTGAAATGATAACCTTCTGGGAATGTACAACTCACCAAAACTAACCCGAGAAGAAAATCTGAACTGTTTTGTTATTACAAACAAATTTAAATTCAAACCCGTGTCCCGAGGCCATGCCCACACATTGTGGCTGGGCTGAAGTTCTCCCCAAACTTGTCCAGAGCCCCGAACAGGTGTCTTGTCAAAACCAGCGAGAACCCTGAAGGGGCAGGAGGACAGCGGGTTGCTGTTCGCCAGGCTGCTCGTAAATAGATGAAAAGAACACCTGAGCAAAATATTAACAAGCTCAAGTGCACCCATGTTTGCGAAGGACAAACCATGGCTGCCCTGGTCTGTTCCAAGAGCCAAAGATCACTTCAACACTGGAAAATGAATACGTGTAACTCAACATGGAATAAAGGACGGATATTGCACGACCATCTGAATATCCACTGTTAAATGTAACTTCCATTCAGGATGAAATATCCAGCAGATTAGGAAGAGAAGGGGCCGCCCCTAACCTCATCCAGGGCACACAGCGCACAGCCAGTGTGCCGTGGGAATAGTCGAAGCCCGTCCTGGCGTGCGAAATAGCACCGGACGTCCTTACATCACCCGCCAGAGCTTCAAGCCGGCAAGGTCAGGCAAGAAAAGGAGATCCAAATAAGCAGAACTGGCGATATGTGTAGCTTACAGGATTATGGATGTAGAAAATCGGAAACAGTCTGCAGAGACTCTGTGGGGCTGGGTGAGTGAGGTTCGTTAGCAAGAGTGCTAGGTGTGAGAACAATCATACCTCCGCGCCAGGAATAAATAGTTAGAAAATGACATTTGAGCCAGATGCCAGTTACGATAGCATTGAGGATGATCATACAAGCAGGAATAAATCTAACGAAACCTTCACAAGACCCTTACATGTTGCTGAGAACAATTGAAGACCTTGAAAACCACAGGAGTGTGACTGCTCCTAACTCAGAAAGCTTGGTGCCGCGGTGACATCAGCTGCCCCCAGAGGCCCCTGTAGACTCAACAACACAATACCAGCAAAAGTCACAGAGTATTTTGTTCACTTGCTTGTTTACAGAAGGGCAGACAGATGACTTTAATTTTTTTTTAAAGATTTAGTTATTTGAGAGAGAGAGAGAGAGCAGGGCGTGGGGCAGAGGGAAAGGGAGAGAGAATCTCAGGCAGACTCCACGCTGAGCAGGGAGCCCCATGTGGGACTTGATCCCAGGACCCTGAGATCATGACCTGAGCTGAAGGCAGACGCTTCACCAGCTGAGCCACCCAGCAGGCGCCCCTCGATGACTTTAAATTTTGAAATGAAAATGCAGAGGAGCAAGAATAGCCCAGAACAACACGAAAGTGGAGGACTTGGTATTTGGGACGTGGTGAGGCGTATGAGCAAACCAGAGCAGTTTCTTGACCTCAGCGTGCTGGCATTTGGGCTGAATCATTCTCCACGGTGGGGTAGGCTGTCCTGCATGCTGTAGGAGGTCCAGCAGCATCCCCGGCCCCCACCCCTAGACCCCAGCGCCACCCCCACCACCCCCGTTGCAACCAAAGCTCTCTCCGGTCTTTGCAAAATGCTCCCAGGGACAAAACCGCCCCCGTTTGAGATCCACTCAACTACAGTAATTAAAATGGGGTGGTTTAGGAGCAAAGGTGATCAGACAGGCAATGGAGCAGAATGATAAGCACAGAAAAAATATTTAATGTTTTTTTTAAAAATCATTTATACACCAGAAGTCACCCACTTCGCATATCCAGTCTGATAAACCTTGTCAAAGGCTCATGGTGCAGACACTTGATTTTTATAAGACTAGCACTCCGGGGCCAAGGTCAGCACACTAGAGCCCGCGGCCAGATCTGACCTGCCACCTACCTTTTGATGGCCTGCAAGCTAAGAATGGTTTCTATATTTTTAAGTGGTTGTATAAGTATCTATATTAATATCCTCGCTTTCACATCTCGGCCTGCAATGCCTAAACTACTTAACTATCTGACCCCTTAACAAAAACTTTGCCAAGCCCTACCTAGGATCGTGGAGGAAGGACTGTCTTTTCAGTAAATGATGCTGGACCGATGAGGTGTCCTTAAGGAAAAAAGGTGAAATGACTCCTAGCCCACCCCACCCCCAAAATCAGTTCTAGGTGGGATTTTCTTTTTAATGCATGCTGAGGGCTTCCTGGCTGAGTTTGGGGAGGGTGGGGAGTTCAGATGGGGACACAGTGAGCAGGGGTGCAGCTGACAGGAGGTCCTAGACACACAAAGCACCCTTTCCAAGGGAGCAGTGTGCAGGATGGAAAGTCCCAGGAAGCTCTTGCCAAAAGGAGCTTTGAAGCAAATCCCCCAAGGACCAGCACGCAAGGACCCCCTAATTTCCCGGTTCCATGAATCCCATTTCCCTTGCGCCCGAGTTTCTCCAAGTGCAGCCTCCCCGCCCAGTGTTTCGGCGACTTGATGGAGCTGGACGAAACTGACGGCTCCCCAGTGAGATGAACCATAAAAATCTGGCAAGTTTTCCCCTTTCCTTCTCCTCTCTTAGCAACCACTCAAAGGTGGCCTTTCTGTGGGTAACACCAGCCGTGCTGGAATCTGGAATAACTTTTTTTTGTGCAGTCTTGCAGGAAAGCTGATAGCAATTCAATTAGAAAATGCAAATGAGGTCACATATTTCCCACAGGAGTGCTGGATCGCCCCCGGGGAATCCGAGCAATATTCCGGCCTAACAGTAAATACTGAAGATAAAGTTTCGCACTCGGCTGTCCGCTGACAGGCTGCGCTCGCACTGGAAAGTGGCAATGGGACCTGTGGGTATAGTTTGCAAAAGAGAAACTGTTGTTTATGAAACGAATCACGGCTCGTAACGTGCAGGTCAGCGTTTATGAAGGACACACTCAGCCAAGCGGCACCCAGACCCGGCCGGGCCCCGCGGCCGGCACCCACCGGGCTCCCCGCGTGGTTTCTGCTTCCTCACTCAGACGGGCTGAAAGCGTCCCCCTGAGAAGCCTGTGTTGGGGTCCTAACCCGCCGTCACTCAGAATGGACTGTATTTGTAAGTAGGCCTCAGCAGACATACTCGCGAGCAGATGTGTGCATGGAAAGGGGGAAATCCGGGCACAGACAGGTAGACAGAACTCTGCCAAGGGGAAGGCAGAGAGTAGGGGGAGGCTTCTACAAGCCAAGGGGCGCCCGAGATGGCTGGCCACCAGCGTCCCCGAGAGAGGCCTGGAGCAAACTCTCCCCCACGGCCCTCGGAAGGAACTGACCCTGCCCACCACACCTTGACCTCGGACTTCTGGCCTCCAGAACAGGGACAATAATGTCTGCTGTCAACGCCCCCTAGGCTGTGGTGCTTTGGTTCAGTGACCGCAGGACACGCTCTCACCAGGGGTGTGGCCTCGCCCGCCAGCTGAGCGGAGTGCAGATAGACCCCATGAAACCACTCTGCCCCCCGAAAGGCAGGATGGGAGTCCCAAGCCGGGGTCCTGCCCAGGGCTCCAGACACCCTCAAGTCCCCTTCATACAGCTGCTCGGGTCCCCAGCACGGTGAGGACAAGTTTGGCCAAGACCTCTATGCTTTAGGGCTGTGGTCCCTCAGCCTCCCTCCCTGAGCTCCGTCCCCCCCTCCATCACACGGTCTGCCCCCCCCCACCGTCCCCACAGTCCGTCATCCCTCCATCCTCGGAGTGGGCAGGAGCCCATCACTGCTATCACCAAGGACTCCCAGGTTGGTCACCAAACAGTGGACTGGAGAGGGCCTGGTGAGGACCAGTTCCTGCCTTCCACCTGTCCACCTGAGAGGTGAGGCCGGCCAAGGCAGGAAAGGCCCCGAGTGAGTGCCAGGGGGCCGGTGTGCCTGCCTGAACCCTGACATCATGGAGGCGTTCACTGAAGGCAGCCACCTGGGGCTTTCCACACGAGGTGTTGCGTCGGGAAGAGCACCCAGAAGGCCACTAGGTGCTGCCTGAGGGATGGAGTGTGGGACTTGAGAAAGTACCAAACGGTTCTTTTATCCCTTTCCGGAAGACGGAAGACCTCAGTGCCACCAAGAAGCAGCAACCCCTCAAAACCAACGACAGCTGTCGGCGAGGTGTAGACAGCGTGGGCGCTCCCGTTCTCCATGGGGGAGGCCAGGGGCTGCATAATGAGCGTTAATGCCCTTGGCGCTCACGCAGGGTCCGACAGCGCCGGATACGCGGGGCCTGCCGCAGGTACACACCGCACTGCGGGGGCCGGGGGAGAAGCCGTGTGTCCCCCCGCATCAGGGACCCCCACACACTGCTGGGCAGGAGGCTGTTCCCTTTCCCGAGGCTGAGGTCACGGCCACCGCCCGGTCAGTGCCCCCACTCCGCTGGATCTCAAGAGAAGAGCAAAACGCCTCAAACTCACAGCGGCTTTTAACTGCGTATTGGCATGAAGGGCACGAGTGATGGTTCTGATTGGTCGAAGGTGCATCTTGGCTTCTTTGTCTGTGGTTTGGGGCGACAGCCCTGGAGTGAGGGCTGACCTGTCCACCCAAGTCTGCTCTCCCGGCCCGGGGTGAGCAGGACGTTTCCAGCACAAAGGTCAAACACGGATGCTATTTCAGGCTGCAAACAGCTGTGAACACCCGGGGGCCTGGGTCAGCCCTTTTGCAGAGCAGAGGTGAAGGGTCATCTGCAGAGCCCCAGGGAGAAGCCTCATGACCCCGCCCGGCCTGTCCCGGGGGGGATGCTGCCCCGGCCTGTTGATGGGGCAGGAGCAAAGGAGAACCCGCGGGTGCTTGCTGGTGATTGGCTCAGCAGTGTGGAGACCAAAGTGATGAGCAAGACCGTCGGTGCCGGGCAAGGCAGCTTCCGGGGACGTTGCCGTGGGACACAGGCTGCCCGGGTCCTACTCTGTCTCTAGGAGCAAGATCTCGAGTGCGGACATGACAGGTGGGGCACCCTCTGAGGATCCTGGGGTCCCATGAGTCAGAAAGGTCCCAAGTCACTCTCTTGGTTCCCTGGGGGAGTGATGACTGAGCATTGCCGTGTCCCCGCCAGACACCTTGCTCCGTTTCACAATGTGGGGGCACCACTGGGAATTAGGCAGGGGGCCTGAGCAGAGGGCAGAGGCTGCTGCTGTGTTCAGGGGTCAGGAAGATGACCTCTGAGCCGAGGCCTAAAATCGGAGAAGGAGCCAGCGTTCCAGACAGAGGCCTTCTCCAGCCCCGGCTTCTCCGGTCCTCGGGAGAAAGCCCACCTCAGCCCATCCGAGTCTGGCCGGGGGTGCAGGGCGGCCAGCCCTGGGGGACACTTCTCTGCGCGCGGCCTCCCGGGGGTCCAGTGAGCTGAGACGGCACAAGCGTGCACGAGCAGTGCGCCCCGCAGCCGTGCGCGTGCCGGTGGGCGCGTCCCTCACCTGCCCCGAGACCTGTAGCTCGTGATGGGGGCTGGCGGGTGTGTCAGCACGCGGGGGCCTTGTGGAGACCCCCTTGGGAAGCGGGAGGTGCGGGGCGTCCAGGCTGCCCTCCTGTAGTGTGTCTGGTGAAAATCAAACCAGGTTTCCGACCAACACAGGTTTGTGGTTCTGTGCCAGGCCCTGGCTCCCACTGGATATTTGGTTAAATGTAAAATCCTTCTTATTCCTGAAGATGTTTGTGGAAACAACAGGAAGGCGGTCATGGGCGTGTCTGCCTTGAGGAGAACCCTCAGCAAGGTCAGGGGCGCTGGGGTGGCCTAGAGCCCGTCCCGTGAGCCGCACGTCCTCAGTGGACAGCAGGAGTGGACTGTGAGGCTGAACGTCCCCGGCGCCTTCCAGAAGGAAACGTGACTGAAGTCTGGTTGAGTTAAGGTTCTCAGGCGGACCCTGATCACATCCTCTTCGAGGCCTTCCAGAGCCATCAACGCTGACCAACTGACCGTTTTTCTCACTAATTGACACCAGTGTGAAAGATTCCATTCCGTCCCACTGCTAACGACTCCAGGAGAAAGTAACACAGTTTGGCTTAACTTGCTAATTTAATTTAAATTTTTTTTTTACTGCGATTGTATTTTTTCTCTGTAAAATGAAGAGTAATTTCGTTTAAAATGTTTCCAACCAAACATAAGTTTCTTGGTTCCCTTGAGCAAGTTCTCCCCCAGGGCGTTCAGAGAAGCCTAAGGATACTGGGTTGTCACAAGCAGGGGGATGTAGGGGGGTTTCTGGCATCGAGGGGGTGAGGCCAGGGATACCCTCCAGAGGCACAGAGGCCACACCCCGGAGAATGATCTCCTTCCGAGTGTCGGCAGCTGCCGAGGCCGTGGTCTGGAGACAGGCGTTCAACTGCCGGGGCCCTGGGGGTGCTCGGCGAGCTGGGGAGGCCGGGCCGGCTGAGCAGCCTGGCTGGGCACGTGCACGCACGCACGCACGCACACGCCGAACGCAGGGGCCTGTCTGGACGTGCTGGGGTCTCCCGTCCCGCCCCTCTGTGCGTGGATGGTGATCCTCATCATGGCCCAGGAGTGTGCCGTCCGCACACACAGCTGCCCTTGGGATGCACCCCGTCCTGCCTGCGCCTGGGCGCTGTGCCGTCCCGCGTCTTCACTTCGGAGGGAGACGAGGCTAGAGAGGACAAGCGGAGAGCTCCGAGGTATTCCTCAAGAGAAATGTGGTTTTGACACCAGTAGGAACAGCATGGCACCTGCCCAACCACATGACCCCGACTGGTAAGAGTGCCCGAGCAGCCACAACTGAACTCTTTCTCCCAGGGCTGCTCACAGCTTCCGGACCTCCGTCTGCCTGCTTGGCCCCAGGTGGGAGGGGGTGTCGGGACCACCCTCTGTGTCGACGCTCACCCTGACCAGCGCAGGGCAGAGAGGGATGACTGAGTTCAGGCCCTGGCCCCCCAACCGCAGCTGCAGGACCTGGGCTGGTCGCTGCACCCGCCAGGGCCTCCACCTGCCCAGATGTGAGTGAGGACTGCACCAGCCCCTCCCTCCCTAAGTGCCCTGGGCGTGAGTGAGCGACTAAGACTTTCCTCCCAAATACATACACGAGGGAGTAACCATACCATTCCATTCAGGAGACCTCTCTTTGTATGATTTCCATGGGAATTTGCAAAATGACCTCCCCTTCCTAGAAGAGATGGGAAGTCAGAAATACCTTAGTCCTGGATCTGCTCAGTGGCGTTGTGGATGCAGGAAAATCCATTCAGCACCTCTCAGATCCAAACTCATGCAAATGTTTATCTAGAATGGCTCACATGTTCTATTTGCTGAAGAACGAGATGTTTCTCCCTTGTTTTATTTTGTGTTTGTTAAATACCATTTTACTCTGTCCGTCCTTAGCTACCATGGAAACCAGCCAGAAGGCTGCAGATACCAGCCTAGTTAAATATTTTAAATATACATGCTTGCAGGCAAACAAAATGTACTATTTTTCAAATGCATATTGAAAGGCAAGTAGGACGTAGAGGAATGAACTGTCAGGACAGACTTTAGTGCCTCTTTTGTTTTTAAGAATCTGATTATCTTCCGTGAAAATCAGTGGCAGGTCTGACATTGGGGGGCGGGGCACGTTATTTCCTTTCTGGAAGCACCTGTAACCCGAGGGCATAAGGACGCGGTGAGAACAGGAAGGGGGGGGGCATACCTGACGCTCGAGTTCCGGGAATAAACCCTCACCACCCCTGTCCCGTCACGGCAGCTCCAGTTTGCGGCGCAGGATGGTGCGTCCCCTGACCACAGACCCCTGACGATCCGTGATCTTGGAACCCTGGGCCCTACGTCGTGTTTTTACGTCTGAGATTGGCCACTTACCCCAACGTTAGGGCCGTGCAAGAACGGGCAGCTGAGATGATGTCAACGGGTCTGCGGTCACACTGTGCGGAAGAAGTCCCAGGGGCCTGCAGGGCCTGCGCTGGGCCCCGGCGGATGCAGGCTGCCTAAAAGGGAAAGAGGTGCCGGCGGCAGTCCCTGGCGCCTGCTCAGTGTCATGAGTGGGAGGGGCTTCTTTCTTTGTGCGAGTGGAAAAAAAGAAGCTTGCGGCCTCACCAGGGCCCCAGAACCTTCCATCCTGCGGGTGCAGGTGTCCCTATCCCCGGAGACTGGGGTGCCCGGCTCTCAGCCGCACGCGGTGACCGCACAGAGAAGGGCATGTGCACGGCCCAGCCGGGAGGGTGGGAGAGCAGGTACAATCAGGGAACTTAGAACCCGTTCCTTCCTCATTATGTGCTGATCAGATCGCAGCCTCAGGCTCCCGCCCCTGAGGAAGCTGCATCTGGGCATCAGGGGTCTGCAGGGCTGCACCACCCATCAGAGAAATTAGGCGGCGTCGGCTCAGGGGAAGGACACGGTGGGCTTGGGGGGGGGGGGTGCGGTGTGTGTCGTGAAACAACCCCCCCCGCCCCTTGGTTAAGAAGAAGCTTTGAACATCAGTGGACACGGTGCCCACATGGCATGTTCCACGGGGAACTAACTTGAAATTTTTTCCATAAATTCTTGTATGAAATCAGATGGATTCATCCCCTTGACATTTCCTTGAAAGTGGAGGGAATTTGGGGTGCTAAGGAAGTGTCCAGCAGGTCAGCCCAGGACCTGAGGACAGCGTGGGATGGCCTGTCGGGGTGGCAGGCTGTCTGTCATCTGTGACCCCATCTTCGGGGTCTTAGAAATGCGCTCCTTGGGATCTGGAAAGGTGGGCATTCTGAAGCCGTTTCCGTATTTGTTCTGCCTCCTGAGGGACTGACTCCTGAGCTCCCCTCGGGAGAACAGCTGAGGCTCCCTTGACCCACCGCACTTTGCAGAAGCAGCAAGTGGCCCACGTCTAATGACCTGCGCGTGGGAACGCAGTCCCGGCCCCCACCGCTCCTGCTCCCACCTGGGCCTGTCTGCTCACGACATCCTTCGCTGGGCCTTGCCCACACGCTGCCCTTTCTCTAGTGTCCCCATGCATCTGTGCGGCATTTCTGTCCACGTCTACAGCACCGTGGAGCTGGTGCTTGACCCCAACGCCCCCGGGAGAACGCCCACCACGCAGACCGCTGGGCCCCACCCTGCAGAGCCTGATAGGTTGGCTCAGGAAGGGGTGCGGCGGGGCCTGCCATCTGCATCCCTATCACGAGGAGATAGGGACATATTCACCCACTAACCCACTGATGCCCACCTCAAACCAAGTTGGTGGGGAAGGCACCCCAGGGAAGATATCCGGAGCTTCCGTATTGAAGGCAGACTCCCGATTATTTAGGTTCCCTTGTTTACCTGTGAAGGTAAACCTCTGATGTTTGTTTGTTTGTTTTAAGATTTTTTATTTATTTGAGAGAGAGAGAATGAGAGAGAGAGAGCATGAGAGGGGGGAGAGTCAGAGGGAGAAACAGACTTCCTGCTGAGCAGGGAGCCCGATGCGGGACTCGATCCTGGGACTCCAGGATCGTGACCTGAGCCGAAGGCAGTCGCTTAACCAACTGAGCCACCCAGGCGCCCCACCCCTGATGTTTTATGAGTCGGCTTAACAGCTAGTGCTCACACTTGGCTCTTAATAATTCTGTGTCCCTAACAGGTGAATGCTTAGATAATAGAAAATATGATGAATTGTAACTTTTTGCATGTAGATTGGAGGAGGTGCATATGATTATAGCCTTCCCCTGACACTATTTTTCTTTTCTTTTCTTTTTTCCCTTTTTCAAAAAAAAAAAAAAAAAAAAAAAAAGATGGTAATTTAAATCCTGCCTTGGGTCAGTTTTGCATTATTCATCTTTCACTGGTGAATTGATAATGGAGGAAAGTGACCCAGCTTCTTCCTCATCTTGCGGAGTCCCTAAAGACCTCACCTGGAAGTCACACTCAATTACACTCATAATCAGACACAGAGAACAATCCTCTGGTACACGGAGAGCAAGACCGGGCAACCCAGAGCTGCCGGGAGCATAGGAAAATAATGTGCCGAGCGAGGGGCCGCCGGGAGGAAGCCAGGCTGGGGACAGTGCCAGCAGATGGCTGTTGGGGTGCAAGCTAGGACGAGTGGGGGGTTGGGGGGACATGATGGCTGTGTTCAACATGCAGTTTGCCTGTGGATCAGGGGCCTCGGTCTCAGTGAGACGGATGGCTGTTGTCGTCGGTGTTTTGTCCTTCTGTTCTCGGGTCCCTTACCTCCCACCTCTTTCCCTAAAAGAACAGCCCATGTGCTGAGTGCAAGGGCTTCCTTACATTATCCCAGAGACCCGGCCAGGAGTCACCTGCCAGGGCCAGATGAGAAGTCTGGAAGGACCTTAAGGCCAGCCGTCCTGGGTCCCTCAGGCCCCCAGGAGCCATAGAGGGTCTGCAAAGGGACCAGCCCGACAGCCTGCGCAAGCACGGGATGCTACTCTGTCCTTGTGAAGTCGGCGTCCAGACTCCCGCCCAGCAGCAGGATTACCCTTCCCCAAGTGGAGTGAAGCCGATGCTCGAGGCCGGTGCCTCAGCCCACTGCCCCCACCCCAGCTGTCCAGGTGGCCCCAAAGCAAGGAGCTCATCCAGGCCCGAGAGTGGGGAGACTGAGGCCCAGAGGCAGTGAGAGTCGCACCCGAGGCCCCACCCCCCGCACTGGGACCCCGGCCTGAGAAAGTCCCCTCGGCTGTTAGCTGTCTTAGAGCACCATCCGCAGAATAACTCCAACTGATTAAGACTCGGTGGAGAGAGGCGATCTGAAACGAGACACACTTTGTAAATAAAAGCCGATTAAGAAACAGATTCAGGGCTTCACAAGTGAGAGTCTGCACCCCAGAGAGGCTGGGCTCCACGCCCCTCGTCTGCCCCTTCGGGGAAATGCCCCCGTCAGTGCGCTGGGCAGGGCGGGCTGTGTCTGGGGCACCCGGGCACCTAGACTGTGTCCAGGGCATGACTGGGATGTACAGAGGGGAGGGAGGGAAGGGGTGGGGTGGGAGGCAGGCGGGGAAGGCAGGTGGGGCTGCAGCCGTGTGGCCAGGGAGACCAGAAGCCCGAGGGAGTAAGGGGACTGCTGGGGCCCTCCCACACCCTTGTACCCTAATCCAGGGGCAGAGAGCCCATCCCTCCTGCAGCCAGAGGTCATGCCCTGCCCTTCTTGGGGAGGCCACCATGGCCAGGGGAAATGCCAAGTTCGACTGCCAGGGTGGACTCTCACGCCTGCCCATGGCCAGAGAGGATGCCAAACCCTGCCTCAAGCTTCCAGAAAGGGGCGCATGTCTCCTCCCTGGGCTGGATCAGGGCACCCACCTGTGCTCACTCTTGCTTCACCTGGGCTGTCCCACACCTCCCCACCCACAACCCCTGGCTTAGCCCCTCCCCCACTAGCCAGGCAATTCGGACAAATTCCTTCTCTTCCTCGTGCTTCAGTTTCCTTACCTGGGCTATAAGGTTATAGGACACCCCTAAGCCCACCTGCCCTCAAACCTGTCCCTCTGAACACTTGGGGCTTATTCCAGGCCCGGCCACCACCCCCAGGTGTGCTGGCTAAAGCCCCCGCTACCCTCTCCTCTCTGCGCCCCTGGGAATCTAGTCCAGCCTGCAGAACCCCATCCAGAGGGACTCTTCTCAGGCTTCTTCTCCCCACCATGAACCTGACAATGGGGCTGAAACCCCCAACCATCTGCCCAATGCCCTGGATATCACCTTATCACCCACACTACCCCCCGGTAAGGGCCTCCTCAGTTCACAGAAGAGGAACCAAGGCTTGGGGGTGCAGGGGGCAAAACAAAGACTGACGGGGCCAGTGGAGAGCAGCCCTGCCGACCCTGGGTTGCTGCCCCTCCACCCCACTCTTCTTCTAGGCCCCAAACAGCCCTTGAACTCTGCCTGGTGTTTGAGGCACCCGTGCTGTCCTCCTTCTAGTCTGCCCCTTGGCCATTCCCTCCCAGTCTCATTCCCCCCAACAACAAACTCCTATCCACCCCTCAGTACCCTGCCCAGGTATAATATCCCCCATGAGGCATTTCTGCCCTCCCCAGATGGGTTGAACTGCATATACCTGGGTGCCAGTTTGAACCCTGCCTGGTCCTGGCTCTGTGCTGATCACTGCCCTGTGGACAGAGTGGCCGTCCTGAGGACTAGATCGCAGAGAACCTGGGCCCGTGGCTCCCCTGCAACCCGGACGGCCATCACTCATCAGGGCTCCTGGCCTGCCACTCCACACGAGCACTTAAGGGTGGAGGCTAAGGGTCACTTGTTTTTTGGTGCTTAGGAAACGTGTGGAACCGACATTTAAGTCTGTCCACTGCATTTGCTCTGTGCCAGGTGGGTGGCCCTGAGGCCCTACAACCTCCCGGGCCGGGCAGCGCCCACGGTGTGGGGCCAAGAGAATGCCCCGGCCCCCAGGGCAGGGCGGAAGTTTTCCTGCCCGGGCAGAGACAGGATGACATGGAGGTCCGCAGCCTCTGGGGCCTGATCTGACCTGCTCTGGGACTTGAGGGCACAGGCAGCACTCTGGGAAGCTTGCTCCAGCTGCCGTGTGCACAGGGGTTCCCGGGAGTCCGGTGGGGAGGCTGCCAGAAGATGGGACATGGGATCTGAGCCCTGGCGAGCAGTAAGGGCATCAGGAAGAGGAGTGCACCCAGGGGCAAACTTCATGTGGGGGTTAGGAGCAGGGGCACAGCCCAGGGTGCAGCCCGGCCTCTGTGTGGACAACAGAGCCCGGATCTGGCCGTGCTGAGGCTGGGGGGCTCTGTGGAGCTTTCTCGTGAAGGGGTCTGCAAGCTCCAGGAAGTTAACCTCTTAACCACATCTTCTTGGATACCCAGTAAGAGGACAGTGGGACCAGGTGATTTCCTTGGGGCTCTCTGTCCTGTCGATCTGCAGTTGTGAACTTGGTGGGATCCAGCAGCCAAGACTCTCCCCGACCCCCCCCCCAGTAATGAGACCTCTGGCTTGGCTGAGCTGTCGGTAATGACCCAGTGATGGGGTTCGGCTAACCTATCACGATGCCAGGCTTTTGGTTTTGAGAACATTGTGACATGGTACAAACATGCACACAGACGTGCAAACACACACATGTGTGTATGTACACGCGTGTGCATACATACATGTGTTGCAGATATGTGTGCGTGTGCGTCTATATGTGCACACACGTACACACGTGCCTTATGCATCTGTGTGCACACAGGTATGTACATATACATATGCTCACACGTGTGCGTGTGCATCTATATGTGCACACACATGTACACACACACCTGAATGCACCTGTGTGCACACAGGTACGTACATATACACATGCACACGTGTGAGCATGTACATATACACATGCTCACACGTGTGCATGTGCGTCTATATGTGCACACACATGTACACACGCACTGAATGCATCTCTGTGCACACCCGTACGTACATATACACATGCTCACACGTGTGCATGTGCATCTATATGTGCACACACACGTACACACGTGCCTGAGTGCATCTGTGTCCACACAGGTACGTGCATATACACATGCTCACACGTGTGCGTGTGCGTCTATATGTGCACACACGTACACACGCGCCTGAATGCATCTGTGTGCACACAGGTGCGTACATATACACATGCTCACACGTGTGCGTGTGCGTCTATATGTGCACGCACATGTACACACGTGCCTTATGCATCTGTGTGCACACAGGTACGTACATATACACATGCTCACACGTGTGCGTGTGCGTCTATATGTGCACGCACATGTACACACGCGCCTTATGCATCTGTGTGCACACAGGTACGTACATATACACATGCTCACACGTGTGCGTGTGCGTCTATATGTGCACGCACATGTACACACGCGCCTTATGCATCTGTGTGCACACAGGTACCTACATATACACATGCTCACACGTGTGCGTGTGCATCTATATGTGCGCGCACATGTACACACGCGCCTTATGCATCTGTGTGCACACAGGTACGTACATATACACATACTCACACGTGTGCGTGTGCGTCTATATGTGCACGCACATGTACACACGCGCCTTATGCATCTGTGTGCACACAGGTGCGTACATATACACATGCTCACACGTGTGCGTGTGCGTCTATATGTGCACGCACATGTACACACGCGCCTTATGCATCTGTGTGCACACAGGTGCGTGCATATACACATACTCACACGTGTGCGTGTGCGTCTATATGTGCACACACATGTACACACGCACCTTATGCACCTGTGTGCACACACCTGCATACATAGTCGTTAGCTACAGGAACGCAGAGGTCACGTTCATATCGTCCTCCAACTCTCAGCCAGCATTTACTCAGCAATACAGAATTCAGGAAGACACTGGGAATGAGCAGGTGTCATCCGTTAGGAAATATGGAATATTTATAAATAATGGAAACATTGCTTAGAATCCGTATAATTGTGCACCAGTGTTAGGTGCCACGTTCTGAGTGGGCCCGGGGTTGCTGCACATCCAGAATGACCTGCTGGATCCATTGGGGTAACCGATAACCCACATGGACGTCTCCCCCGAGAAGCGGGTGCGTCTTCCAGGCCGAGGCTGCACGGGTCTGGCATTGATTTTCGCCAGATTTTGTTATTACGTATGTCTCACAGCTTTAAAATAGTGGCAAATATGTGCAATTTATTTAAACAACACTAGGGAAATTAACACCATGCAGGCTCATCCTAAGCAAATGAAGATAAAGCAGTTGAAAAAAAAAACAAAAACGGCTTTATGAAAACGTTTACAGTCCTGAGCCTGAAATGCAGGGAGCTCAGGTGAGCGTCTGCTGGTCTCCGAACATTACCGGGGGGTGGGGGGGACACCTGTGCTGTCTGCACCATCGCTGGGGGAGGCATCGGGGGAAGCCACACATGACCAGCACCCCCTCCCCGAGCCTGTGATTGTGGCTGGGGCTCCGTCTTCTCATGCAAGGCTCCCAAGTCTGGCTGGCTTCCCTCAGGCAGACACTAACCCAGCCCCTTCTCCTGGGGCAGGTACCTGGGGACAGGTGAACTAGTTACCTGTGGGTGGGGAGCCCCCCGACAGGAGAGTGGAACACATCTGTCCCCCAGTGGCTCGGTCACACAGACTGCAGGCAGTTCTTGCGTCTTCAATGGGAATAATGATTTGTGCCCAGCCCTCCGCACAGGTAATTTGAGGACAGGTAAAGGGGGCACAGAGACCCGGCCGTGAGGGGTGGCACTCAGCCAGGTGCTCTGGCCTCGAGGTCTGACTCCCGGCGTTCAAATCCTGCCTCTGCCTCCTGAGCTGTGTGACCTTCGGAAGCTACTTAGCCTCTCTGAGCTCCCCCTCTGCCTCCCTAGTAAAGTGGGGTTGAGGACACTTCCTACTGAATCAGTGAGGGGGCGGGGGGTCTAGGCGGAGACCACGTGGAATGCTCAGTGCCCCGAGGCATCAGCTACTGACGGAGGCGGGGAAGGCGGTTGTCTGTGCCCTGGCTGTGAGGGGACAGTGTGCAGCCAGGACTGGCCTAAATGTCGTTCTGTGAAGCTCACTGAGGAAACTGGAGATGTGACCCCATCGATGTGTCATCGTTAGAGCCTGAAGATGAGTCACAGCACCTGTTAGCTTGACTCGAACAGAAGTTGGTATCATGTCACGTTGTGTAGACATCAAGGCCACGGGAATATGCGTGTGCGTGGGGATCTGCCACGGGATACGCACACCTTGCATGGCTCCCTTCTGATGTAGGGCAGCGGTGGCCTAGGAAAGGTTTTTGGTTTTCAAACACCTGACTGCAGGAGCTCGAGGCCCTGAGACAGCTGGGGCCCTGGGGGGAACGTCCCCGCGGGGCTCTCTCCTTCCAGTGGGGCTCGTCCAGATGGGTTTTCCCATTGATTCGGGCATTTGGGGCCGATATGAGATTTTTTTTTCATCACTTAGGCAGTTTTGTCTGTTTTTAACTTATTTCTATGCAGCTCTTTTGCAAAAAGGAGTGGGCAAGGTTCTCTGTCCACAGAGGGCAATGGTAAGACCACCCGGGGCCATCTTGCTGGATGGACCTGGAGCTCAGGCAGAGAGTGGGACCTGCCATGACTGGAGTGGTGTAGACTGTAGCCAGGTGCAGTGGGCGGTCCCCATCCAGGGCTCTCTCTGCCATGTGAGCTCTGAAGTGCTGCGTGTTCCCGGGGGTCTGCGCGGGCGCCATCCGTGTATGTGGGGAGTCTACACAGTTGCCGTGCTTGTCCATGGGGGTCTGCTGGCTCCTTTAATTATAGAAAATCATATACATTGTAACATTCAGAAATATAGAAAGGTAAATGGAATAAAGTAAAATAAAATAGCGTAAAGCTCACTGGTGATCAGAGAAAACCACAGTTGACATTTTGATGTATTTCCTTCCAATCTTTTCTCTGTCCTTAAAAAAAAATGGAGATTTGGTTACGTGTACACTTTGGTGTCATTCTCCACTTACCATTATTTTACGGACATTTCTCCATATCCTAGTCTTCAAAGAGTAGCTTTCCGTGACTGTGTAATCTCCCAAGATATGAACACAGCATAATGCATTTAACTAGTATTTCCTGCTATCAGATCTCCAGAGGTTTTTTCCTCATATTTTTATTATTTTATATATGCATAATATTATTATAAAAACATCTGCAATGAACGTGTTTATAGGGAGATTTTCATTTACATATAGTTTCTTTGGGACAGCTGTGGAGCTATTGGGTCAAAAGCCAGGACATTTTTGGTTTTTTCACTGACGTACAGTTGACATCGAGGATGATTTTTGAGGGTCTGGGTGGTCACTGGCCCACAGCTTGCCGAGGGTTGTGGTCAGCACCCGGCAGTGTTGGGCCCCAGCAGCGTCCAGCCCAGTGGCTGCCTGATAGGCAGGGGCTGTCATCAGTGTAACTGCCATAGCAACCCTGTGAATTTAGTGCTGTTATTACCAGCCCTAGTTTATAAAAAAAGCAGCTGGAGTTCAGAGAGATGAAGCAACTTGCCCGGAGTCAGTGAACCTTTGGATGCACATAAATACTTGCTGAATGCCAGGTCCCACACACTCCACCGTCACTTCTCCTGGCAACACGACACACTCCCCAGCCCTGAGGATCCATTTGTTTAGTCTTGTCAGTTTGATAGGTAAAGAGGATTTATTACCTCAATTTGCATTATTTGATTACAGGGAGATGTGTACATTTTTAATAAGTCTACTGATTTTTATTTTGCTGTTAATTTCTATTCAGGTCCTTTCCCCGTTAACAAAAAGATTTATTTTTTTATTGATTTGCAAGAACTCTTTATATAGTGAGACTGTTAACCCTTTGACAGATTTGTTGCAAATGATGTATGCCAAATTCATCAACTGCTTTTAGGGTATGTTTTCATAAATAAGCGTTTTAAACTAAAATGCATTTTCCTTTGTGACTTTTTCCCCCCATTCTTCAGGGATTTAAAAGCTCTGGTTCACCCTATGACGTATTCTTCTGTTTTTACGGTTTCTTTCCCCCACCATGCAATTCAGCAATCCATTTTGTGACATGGGTGTCTTGCTAGATTTTTTTCCTTAACACTTAGCCGCGTCCCCAAGCATCATCCAGTCTTTCTCTGTTGATGGAGAACAGAACAGATTCTCTGAACAGATGCCTTTTCCTCTGCACGAAACTTAACCAGACCTCTTTGGCTCTTCTCTCCCCGCTTCGGGCTAACGCCACAGAAAGGGAAGCAGAGTGCCGCTCTGGATGCCTCTCAGCCTCCCAGCGACATGCTGTTGCCGTGGCCCCAGCACCAGAACGCCAATGGGCTGAGGAGACAGAAACGCGACTGGGTCATCCCACCCATCAACGTGCCGGAAAATTCCCGCGGGCCCTTCCCACAGCAGCTCGTGCGGGTAAGTGGAGACCCCTCCTGCTGGATGAGGAGGGTCTCGGCTCAGTGCACCCTCTCCTCCAGGATCTGGCAAGTCAGTCAGTGGGGCTTGGAGCCGGGGGGGGGCACTTGTCAGGGAGGGAGAGCGAGGGATGGTCTGCACTTGGCGTCTAAACCTTTTCAGTAATGAGATGACACAAGACAGAGAAAGATCAGAACAGCAGTCACGTCCTCTAGGGAAGCTGGTCCTGCTGGACATGGGTCATCTCGCCCGTGCTGATGGAACGGTGCAGGGTGGTGACTTGGGGCCTGGCCTTTGACCTCTGACACCTTTCTCTGCTCACATTCTTTTCCAACTATGACTAAGACTCTGGAGGGTGGAAAGACAGTGTGTCTGTGATGGTGGATGAGGATATTGGCGAGAAGCCGGAAATCTTGGGACTGACGCTATGACCCCAAATCCGGCACTTTGGCGGCCCTCAGATGAGCTCCTCCGGTGGGGTCCTTCAGTGCACCTGCTCCCAGCCCCCACCACAAGGTGCTTTCCCCCGGAGAAGGGAAGGATTCATTTTACAAATTTGTTATTTCAATAATCCAGGCCATCAACTAGCATTTCCTTCTTCCTTTTGAAGAAAATTGCAACCCAATCTGGACAATAATTTGACAAAATGATGGTGAGAATCCCATTAAGTAGTCCCCCATGCACTGTGGACTATCTCACCCTGCTTGGTGGAAATGAGGGTCAGTGGGGCATCCTTAAGGGGCTGCTTCCCTTCCTCAGACTGATTAGCCTGTTTTGTTTCCCACTCTGCTCAAGCTGGAAGCCCGGTGTGTGTTTAAAATGCAGAGACCAGGGGCGCCTGGGTGGCTCAATCACTAAGCCTCTGCCTTCGGCTCAGGTCATGATCCCAGGGTCTTGGGATCGAGCCCCACATCGGGCTCCCTGCTCTGTGCGGAGTCTGCTTCTCCCTCTCTCTCTCTGCTGCTCCCCCGCTCGTTCTCTCTCTCTCTCTCTCACATTCTCCCTCAAATAAATAAATAAGATTTTTAAAAATAATAATAATATAATAAAATAAACTGCAGAGATGGAGCAGAACAAAGCAGGGGGACCCGCGTCAGACGCCCCACCACACACACCACGCCCACGGTGATGGGCCATAAACCCGCGCCGGTAGCAGGCCGAGCGTGGGATGTGGTGATTGGCAACGGGAAGCCTGTGTTGGTTTTCCTCCCCCAAGCCCAGCCCCTAAAACCTTTGGAATTATCAGAGAGCTGAGAGCGCTGGAGCAGTCTTTTGTTATGTTAATGATGTGACTTTTGGAAAGTCCCCTGAGGAAGGGGGCTGGTGGCCGTTGCTGGGGGAACCAACCCTAGGATTAGAGGCGCCCACGTTCAGCCCCACCCCCGAAACGCTGGGTCGAGGGAGGGCCTGGAGGTTGAGTCAGTCACCAGTGGCCGGTGACCGATGATTTAATCAATCATGTCTCAGTGATGGAGCTTCCATAAAACCCCAAAGGCCAAGGTTTGGGGAGCTTTAGGTTGGCGGACCTGGGGAGGTGCAGGGAGGCTGGCGTGCTGAGGGGCTGGGAAGGTGGGAGGGGGGCATGGAAGCTCTGCGTCCCTTCCCCGCTCCTCGTCCTGTGCATCTTTCCCAACCGGCTGCTCAGTTATATTCTTTATAACAAACTGATAATCTATGGAGTAAACATTTTCTGGGCTGCTCTGGCAATGACTGAACTCTACCAGAGGGTCGTGGGAACCTCCCATTTACAGCCCGTCGGTCGGGAGCGCGGTGACAACCTGGACCTTCCATGGGCGTCTGAGTGGGAGCTGCCTTGTGGGACCGAGCCCCCCCTGGATGGACACGCTCTCCAGCGGCTGGTGTCAGAATGCAGTTCAACGGGGCGCCCAACAGGTGTCACAGAACTGCTTGCTGGGGAAACCCCCCGACCTCAGGTGGCAGAAGCATCCGAGAGTCTCAGACTCGGAGACTCTGACCTCCGACCTCAGTGCCCCCCCCAAGATGGGGAGCTTCCCAGAGCACCGCCTGCCCCTTGCTCGGCCTGACTGGTTGGAGGTTCGCTGTGATGCGGCACAGACTTGAACAAAGCACTCGAAGCATGAACCCCAACCTAAGCAGATTCCCAGGAATCCCATGCTCAGGGTCCATCCACCAAACCCCAAGCCACCGACAGGATGAGGGTTCTGTGCCCCCTGTGCACTCACCACCCTCGGGGCCCTGGTCATATCTGACCAGCACTTGTTATTCACCTAACACTTCTCATCAGTGATTCACCCTTAATATAAATACGTTTATTTTAAGAGGCGACTTTGTATTAGCTCACAGTTGGAAAGCTGGTATTGTTGGTGACGGTAGAAGCTGATTGTAAGACAAGCGTAAGGCAAAGAAAGCGGTTGATGTCTGGCTGTGTATTGTCCGCACTCAGCTGCCTGGGACTTGTTTACAAGGGAAGCCGTGAGCAAGTGTCAGAGTGTTCTCAAGATGCGCTGGGACCAGGGGCTTCCTCTTGAATGTCATCAGGATCAAAAGCAAATTGGAAAGGCAGCAAGTTTTTCATTGTGTGCGTCAGTCTTATTCAAAGGCTTGTGCTCGTACTAGTCAGAAATCAGCTTAGTAGAAAATTGTTGCTGTCGCTCGGGGGCCGTCAGACTCTTTCTGTAAAGGGCCAGATAGTCAATATTTTAGGCTCTGCAGCCAACCAGCCTCAGTTGCAAATACTCAACTCTTTGTAGTGTGAAAGCTGCCATCGGCAATACATAAACTATTGCTATGTCTGTGTTCAATAAAACTTTATTTACAAGAACAAGCAGTGGGCCAGATGTGGCCCGTGGGCCCTAGTTTGGACAAGTGCAGATCCAGCTCATTTCCCAACCTCTGGGAAGGTCTGCCCCCGTCAACCTCTCCGGCAGGAACATTACAGTGAGTGTGTGAGCTTGAATGCCGAGGGTTCTCGTCTGCTCACACCCTGTGGGGTACACACGTGACCTTGGGCGGGCATCCTAGCCCTGGAATACTCTGCTGCCGGCTTTCAGAGTTTCTCGGGTTGGTGATCCTAGTACGGACGCACAGAATTTCCCTCCTCTGTGCCCATCTGCACACAGGCCTGTGAAAAGTACCAGGAGAGAAAGCCGTTGTAGGCAGAGCCCCTGGCCCGCGAGGACTCCCAGGGTCGGTCTCCTGCTGGATGATGGAGAAAAAGACACTTCTGTATTTCTGCCCCAGGGAGTTGCCGTGGCCTCAGGGGCTGACTGGTGGGAGCTGGAGGCAAGGCCAACACAGGAGCGAAGTCCCCCGACCAGCCGGGCCGGGGACGGCTGCGTGCTCCTGTGGGGGCCGTGCTGCATTCCCAACTGAACGGCTCCAAAGCAGGGAGACTCGCCCCTCCCCAGTTAGCACAACCCTTGCCCAACCAGGCTTGGAAGCAGCAACGGGTAGGAGCTCCTGAGCCCCTGCAGATGCAGGGTCCTGAAGACCCCCCTGTCGCTGACATGTCTGACGGGGAGCTTGGGGACCGGGCCCACGGCCTTAGGTGTCAGGTGGGAACAGCGGGAAGCCGCGGCTCACCCCGCCGAGGGGTAGCCTCTCCTGGTTCCGGGTCTGCCCCGTGGCTGCGCTGGGGGCACGCGTGGCCTCGCCTCGGCTCCTCAGACACCCTGCCGTGTCCGGCAGCCCCCGTGGGGACGGCCACTCCGTGCCGGGCACAGCCGCTCCAAAACAGGCTGTGAGCAGAAGGACACGGTGTGGGTTAGTGTTAGCTGACTGCCGTAAAGGGCGTTCCCAAAATTTCAGAACCGAACACAACAGAGGTTATTTCTTGCTCCTGTGAAGGTCGTTTGTGGGAGGGATGGCTCTCTACGACGGTCACTTGGGGCCCCAGAAGGAGGACTGCAGGAGGGGCTGGGCTTGGACGTGGCCATGCCTGATGGCCAGGGACACCGAGAGACGCAGTCCCGCTCCGCCCGGAGGGAAGGGGGTGTGTGTGAAGAGGGCTGGTCTCTGCCCCAGCAGGTTTGAGAACAGCCATGTGCTTTCCTCCCTGATGGCCCAGCTGAGCCCGGGAGCCCGGGCCAGGGGTGCGTGCGGCTGGCGAGCCGGCAGACCTGATCGCTAGCCCTCCTCCAAGCCTGGTCTTCCTGTCCCCGGCTGCCCGGCTTCGTTTCCTGCACGCACTTAGTACCTCTGACCCCGTGCTTGTTACTCGGGCATCCGGGAACAGGCCTCCTGTGTCCCTAGTGGTGTCCACAGTAGACACGGCGTGGGCTGAATGAGAGACTGAAGCAAGCCCAGTGGTGGGTGCTGTCGGGGAGCCCGTCGGCTCACTCACCGAAGTGGCCAGGGCACCTGAGCCTCACCTGTTGGGCTTTCAGAGTTTCTGGGATGGGCAGGTGGTGGAGCGCATTCCCATGGAGCCTCCCCCTCTGTTCCCACTCGCACACGGGTTTCCAAGCCGAGCTGGATTCTCAGGGGGAGATAGACCTTCAGATTTGTCTTTTCCAAATGGCCTCCAAGTGATCATATAAGAACTCAGTACAGAAACACACACGCACACCCCAACCCACTTCATATGCACACGCATGCACCCAGATTCTCCAGTGCTCACCTCCTGCCTCCCTCCCCTTCCCCCCCATTAAATTCTTACCTAGCACAGACAAGGGTTTTGGGGTGCGTTTCTGCGCCGTCTCTGCAGGAAGTTGATGAGTTTCCTGCCAGTGTTTTGCGGGAGGCTGTTCCTGAAAGAAGCCAGAATCACAGCGAGTGTGAATACAACTTGATGGGGATGAGAAGCTGAGCGTGGAGCACTTTGAGGTTCAGCTGGGATCAGCTGCAATTCTGTGCTCATTAAAGCATTTCATTCTGATAAAATATGTTAAATGCAAAAATGGGCGGGAGAGAAGCAGGCAGAACGTTCTTCCCAAAAAACCTCTGTTAATTACAGGCTTTTTCCTTGGAAGGAATATCACGTCCCTCCGTAAGGACTAGTTGGTTCTCTGGTGCGGGGAGAACGGGTAGCCTGCTTGGGTGGAGAGTCCTGAGCAGGGAAGGCGGGCCACACCAGTGGGGCCCGGAGAGCCGTGAGTGTCCTGCAGGTCTGCCCACCGCCAGAGTCTAAACTAAGTGGGGAGCCAGGAGATGCAGCCCCTCACAGAGGCCGTCCCTTCTTCAGAACAGAGGGGGAGGCATTCACAGGCAGGCTGATCCCCTGGAAGCTGGAAGGAGGCCCTTTGTTATGGGAAGTGGCAGGAGGGTACCTTCCTGCTCTGGGCTCAAGACGGAGCCCTCCGGGCCCATGGGAGGGTGCCAAGCACCGTGCAGGCCCCAGAGACTCAGAGGGGAGAGGACTGGTGTCCTTTTGTGGCTCAGGGGCCGCTAGGCTGGTGGCTTGCTGCTTGTAGTTCAGAATTTGGTCCCTTGGCTACCGAAGTCAGAATTCCTTCACGCATACGTTCATGGAGGGTTTTGAAAAGCCACTTGCTTTTCTAGCATGTGTGTTAGGTCTGACTTCTGGCAAGATTCAGAGTGAGGATAAAATCAAACTTTTAAAAAGTCTAATAAAAATTCAGAATTTGTTAACTTGAGAGGTTGTCCAGGGCAACTGCCGGAGCTGGCTCAAGATGATGAGGAAAGACGTCATGCTGCTTGGGAGACAAGCCCTTTAATTTTAGAAGTTGGTATTTTAACAGACAGGAACGCATGTAAACCTGTCCTCCGAGCGAGGCTGGAAAAGGTGCTCTGAATGTCAGATTCTGGAAGGAGATGGTTACATAATCGCTTAGCATCAAGAGTGGCCACGTGGCCAAGATGAGCAGGAGGCTGTTTCTAGAGCAGGGAGCTCATGAGAGCGCAGCTGCAGGGGGCTGGGAAGGATTGCGAAAATCAGCTTCCCACCTAACAACCTGACTGGGCTCAAAATGACTGAAGTCCACGGCTTTATTCACATTTCCTTGGTAAGTTTGGCTGCCATTTTGTGCACATACGCTGCGTTCCTTCACATCCAGCCACTGATCTCTGCTGACCTTCTGTGTGGACATGGATGGGCTGGGTCTTTGGGGCACAGGCTCTAGAGCTCAGTGAGCAATGAGATGTGCCCCAGGTCAGGGTCTGCTCTGTGACATATGTGACAGGGACATGGTGAATCACCCCATAGTTGGCCCAGGGTAGACTCTCCATAGATGTCGATCAGATGTATGAATATATGTGATGGAGCCAGCTGAGTTCTAACTCACTGTTACCCTACGAAATGTTTGCTGGGTGACCTCGTGGTATGAGCACCATAGTGCCTACCTAGAAACTTAGTCTCTGGCTCTCTGAAGGCATCCATTCATGCAGGAATGACCACGTGGTCATTATTCACCATCTCATGGAAGTTGGGTGACCTTTTGAAATGTGATATGTGTGTGTTTTTCCCCTTCCTTTGTTTCCCCACTGTCTCCAGGACAGGGTCTCACTCCTTAGCAAGTCACACAGGCCCTCAGGATCTGACGCTGCCCCTCGGCACACCAAACTCCAGCCATGCTGGGCTACTAGCAGCTTGCCAACTGATCACACCGTCAGTTGCCTAGAGTCCTGCGTACACTCTTCCGTCAGCCTGGCCTGTTTTCTCACTGCCCCTGACACCCCCAGCCTGGCCACTCCCCACCTCCTCTGAGAATGGACCGGCGGAGGCCCTCCCATGGGCAGCACGGCACCCCCGTGGCCTGCCCTGTGGCCTGTCTCTGCCACTGGCAGAGTTTTTGATAGTGTTTTGTCAGTGACCATTGATCTGTCTTCCCCACTAAACATAAAGATCCTTGAGAGACAGTCCACCTGTCAAGCACAACACTGGGGACAAAGTAGGTGTCATTAAGTGTTTGTCCAATGAATGAGTGATACAGCGCTTGTGCCCATCTCTACTGGTTAGCCTTTCGTGATCATTTTGAAGACCGTTAGGTTAATTATACAATACTTGAAAGTAACTGCATTGGAAGTTCTGCTTCTGGTAACAGTGGAATAGTTTATATCAGATTAACACTTCTGAAATCACGATTATAAACCTTGCAAGGAAATTTCTTTAACTATGTGAAGTGGCTGGAGAGTGGCCAGTAGTGGACAGAAACTGCTGTGGACTCTACCCTTGAAAGAAGGGAATTGTTTATATGGCTTTCCGTCTGCGAGCACTCATCCTGCCATCAATGGGTGGCTAGATCTCATGCAGAAAACCGCAGTCTCTCTGGTCAGAGGAGTTGGAAGACGGAGTTTAGAACTGACAAAGCAGCAGAATGTGAGGGGATAAATCCCATAAAATATGGAGCCCCAGATGGGGACTCCCACATCTGCTTACAAGCTCTGCCCAGTCAGGGAGCTGTGAATATACGAGGGAGACTCCAGAGAACCCAGTGAAAAGCAATAGCAAGAAGATTGAAAGAACTGAGCAGAGATTTCGACTGCTGTCTACTGCAAGGGAAACAGATTTAGCTTTGGGTCCAGCCAATTAACTCCCTGCCTTCACAAAAATCCACGCCCTTCAGAGAAAGATAACAGAACCCGTCTCTACAACGTATCAACCACAATGATCAAATACACAAACAAAAATTACTAGACATGCCCTCAGAAAATAGAACAAAAACAAAATATGACCCACAATTAAGAGGGAAAAATCACCCACAGAATCTAACTCTGAGATCACTTAGATGTTAAAATGACCAGCAAGACCTTTGAAATATCCCTTATAAATATGTTCAAGGACTCAAAGGCAAACATGGTAAGAATGAATGAATACATGTGGAATCACAGCAGAAAAGGGAAACTAAAAATATAGCCAATTGGAAGTGATGAAACTGAACCATACCACATCTCTAATAAAGAACTCACTAGACTGGTTTCCAAGTAATTGGTAGAAGGCAAATGAGTGACTGCATTTAAAGATAGACCAGTATAAATCATCTGATCTGAAGAATGGCCGAGGAGAACTGAAAAACAAAATTTCAGCTGGACAAGAGAAACAAGCTTACGGATCCAAGAAATTTATTGAACCACAACTAGGATAAAAACAAAGAAAGCCAAACCTTGATTATTGTCAAACTGATGAAATTCAAAAAAAAAGAAATAGAAATCTTGAAAGCAGAGGAAAAGATGCAGTACATCACAGGGCAGCGATGATGAGGGCTGGTTTCTCTTCAGGAGGCCACTGGCGATGGCATACCATTTTCAGATCGCTGAATGAAAAAAAGAAACCTATCAATCAAGAATTCTATATCCAGAAAAAAAATGTCCTTCAAAATCGAAGGTAAAATAAAGACATTTCTGGTAAGCAAACTGAGGGAATTCATTGCCAGCAGACCCACAAGAAGTGGTAACGGTCGTTCTTTAGGCTGAAAAAAAAAAGAGGATTCAGGCTGGAAATTTAGATTTACAGGAAGGGATGAAGAGCACAGGAAAAGGCAAATTTGCAGATTTAGGTAAAAGATTATATTTTCTCTTAACTTACTGAAAAGACAACTGACTGTTTAAAGCAAAGGTATAACATTATATTGCAGTGTTTATAATTCATAAGATCTAAAGAGATCGTGGAGGGCGCCTGGGTGGCTCAGTCGTTAAGAGTCTGCCTTCGGCTCAGGTCATGATCCCAGGGTCCTGGGATCGGGCCCCGCATCGGGCTCCCTGCTCAGCGGGAAGCCTGCTTCTCCCTCTCCCACTCCCCCTGCTTGTGTTCCCTCTCTCACTGTCTCTCTCTCTCAAATAAATAAATAAAATCTTTAAAAAAAAAAAAAAAAAGAGTTCGTGGAGATGTCACCTCTGCCTTCACCACACAGTCCGCTGCTCTGATGGTCACCGGAATAGAAGGAACCCCTCCAGGTTCATTGAAGAAGACATTCTGAGTGTCGTCAGCTCATCCCCAATGGAAACATGCCTCCTTAGGGAAGGCCTTAATTATCTAGTAACATTTTCATAGAAACTTCTGGACTCCTTCTGCAATGAGTCAGGGTGGTACTCCCACTTGCCCTCTACCTGCAAGGTGGTGTCTGCCTCTTCCCCAGCCCCCTGTGGGGGTGGGGTCAAGCACTGCCCACCCCAGCCTGGGTCCCAAAAGTGCGGCCCCAATACAAGCACACCATTCAAGATCTTCCACAGCATCTGTCAAGCCTCCTTGTAATTAGACATCGTGTTGAGACCTGGGGGGAATTTATACCATCCTTGCTAAAGCCAGAGGGACATGAAGAAAGCAGCCATTCGCGGATTCAGCTGCCTTGGGTTCTGCGATTTCATCAGTCATGTGAAAGAAATGTGCAGATCCTTTGTGTTTACCGTTCCTTCATCCGAGCGGAAAATGTTCCCTTTCTTGAATTGCTTTAATGGCTATATTTATGCAGCTGAAAGATCTTTAAGAAATGAAAGTTGAATCGAATTGCTGCAAATGCTCAGATAATTTATCTGAGAATATTCAATTAGAATATATTAATATTTTAGATTTCCATCATTAATTTAATATTCAGAGATTTAATGTAGTCATTGAATCGCTATAGCACCCTGTGTGGGTGGGTGGTTAGGACAGGTGCTCCGAGCACCTGCCATGAATGGCCAGCTCACAGTGGCGCTCACACCCACAGCCCCCGCCCCCACCCCCACCCCCCGCCGTGTGATTTCTGCCGTGGACACCAGGCCTCGGGTCTGCAGACCAGGCGTCGTCTGCAAGTGTGGGCACAGGCTGGGGGTTCCGCCGGGCCTCACTGTGGAGACCAGGGAGGAGGTCAGTCTGGTAAGGGCTCGGAATATTCTGGAGCTTTAAGAGCACTGCCCCCCAGTCGTGGGAGGAAGTGGCTGTTGGAGTGAAGGCTGCCTCCCGCCTGGCTGGCAGGTCTAGTTTGTTGTTCTTCTAGTCCTAATTCACCTCTGGGATGATTTGGGTGTTAACAGCGAAACCAGCTTCCGGTCCCCTCTGGTTCCCCTGGGGCTACTGTAGGGTGGACAAGTTCTAAGAGGATGTAGAGTCCTCAGGGTATATTGGGGTAAGGTTGCCAGTGGCCCATTCCTGGAAAGGGGTGTCCTTCTTTCTGCAATGTGGCCTCCTTTCTTGTACAAAATGATGGTACCAGGAGGTCGTGGTGAAGGTTATCTGTTCATTCATCACACGCTTCTTAAGCCTTTACGTACAATCTGAACACCAGCTCTGTGTTGTCCCAGGTGCAGAAGATGCACAGAGAACAGACGAGACAGAGTCCAAGCATCCTGGAGTTAGGTTTAGGGTCGGGGAGAGGGATAAGTCAACCCAGAAGTACCTATCAGGGGCCACAGGGTGTGGGGCACAGTGAGGCTTCCTGTCCCATGAGGTAGCTCGGGAAGTCACCTCTGGGGTGAGAGCACGTGCCGTACCAGAGGAACTGTGGTATGTAGGAAGGAAGGGCATTCGGGCAAGGGGAACAGCACAGTCTTTGAAGAAGAGCCAGGAGGTCACAGTGGCTGAATGGAGACAGCCAGAGAGAAGGGAGGGTGGTGAGCCAGCGTGGAGGGCGGCAGGACCAGGTCAGGAGGGCAGCGTGTGGCTGTGGGGAGGACTTGTTTTACTCTGAGATCCAAGGGGTGATATGACGAGGCTTAGATTCACCGAGACCCCTCTGGCTGCCACTCGGGGACCAGACCGAGCACGAGCAGGGGCAGCGGAAGGAGACCGCCTGGTGAGGAGACTCCTGCTATGAGGAGCGTCAAGGGGCGTTGTTTTAACGCACAGTAACAACGTTGAAAACCTTGACAAATCCCTTTTTTCTTTGTTAAGTTTCCTTCTCAGTGAAATTCTGAATTTGGGATCTCCTGCTACTCTGGGACTTGCAAGACCCTTGGGTTCTTCCCCTCTTGGAGCCCGGGGAAGGGTCCCTGGGCTCTGAAGGGAAAGAGGTCATCCCTGTGAGACCCTCCACCCCATGCCCGTCCCTTCTTGGGTGCTAAGAGCAGCAGAGGGTGCCCAGGCCTGGCCTGTGGGGAGTAGACCAGCAGCCAAAACCCGGTCAGCATGCAGATGTGTTTGGTGTGACCTCTGCAGAGTTCCGCAGAAACGTGGACTCGTTCCCAACATTTAAACCATGAAATGTCCATCTTCCATTCCGTAGAGAAAAACCACATGCAGGTATTTTCTAGAGCAGTCAGGGCAGCTGACGTGGAGGGGCCTATCCTGGGTGCAAGCTTCAGCAGGCCACCATGCACTGTGGTGGACCACGATTGCCACCAACCGCTGACGTCTCCCTCTCTGCCCACATGGCTCACCGACAGCCCAGCTGGGGCCCTGCGAGCATTTGGCTTGTGTCCCAAAGCCCTGGGCCCTTCGTGTCTGTTAAAAGCAAAATTAGGCAGACGATTAAGCTTCATCTCTGAAGAGACCAGAGCCCCGCAGGCCAGGGAAGGGGGGTCCCGAGGCTGCGCCCCACTGCCTGCCACTTGTCTCTCCCCATAGTGCGTCACCAGGACAAAGCGGGAGTGTTTCCTGGGCATCGACTCTGGTCAGCATTGAGGTACAGTGGCGGCTACAAAGTCATGGCCCCGTCCTGTCCTTAGCGCTAACACACTGGTGGTGCAGACAGACAAGAGGAGAAGAGACTGTCCGAATTCGGAAGGAACCACGGAAAGATCAAACAAGGGGATGAGACCGGCAGGGAAGGGCAGGTTGGGAGGGAGCAGGTGGTTTAGGTGGGCGTGTTGGTGAAAGTCTCTCCAAGAAACCACTGTTGTGCTTCCACAGGATTAAATGTCATCTGTGCCAAGACCAGGCAGAGAAAGCAGTAAGTGCAAAGATCCTGGGGTGAGAACAAGCCTGACACCCACGGAATGGAAAAGTCTTTGCAGCCAGGATGTGATGAGCAAGGAGAGATGGGAGGGCAGCCCAGGAGGAGGGCAGGAACCGAGCCCTTCGGGGCGTCCAAACCAAGCAGGAGATCCAGCTCTTCAACCCCCACCCCCACGTTGAGAAGCCTTTAAAAATGTCCTGTGTCATGGTCTGTGAGGTGCCTTGGGCTGCCATCTGGGGTCGGGGGGGAAGGTTAAGGACCAGAGCTGCACCAGAGGCCCAGGCGGAGGGAGCCGGCCCAGGGGAGCAGTGGCGTGGGCTGGGCAGGACGGGAGAGGCGCCCGGTGAGGAGCGGAGCACCGGGGAGCCCAGATACACTGCTGTTAACTGCAGATGCCCGGGCCCTGCTGTCCTAAATGTGCTGGGAACACTGGGAGTCGCCAAGGCCTCTGCATTCCCAGCCACACTGGGCTGGCTTCTGGGCCTCCAGACCCACCGGTGCTATGCGGACCAGCTCCGAGCGGGCAGCCGTGGCCCCCCAGGATGCCCAGGGGGTGACGGCTTCCCTCGTCACACCATAAATCGGTCCACGCTGGGGCCCTGGAGCATGGAGCTGCGGGCGGCTGCCTGGTTTTATTCAGTTTTCTCCTGCTCCTAAGGAGTCACAAAGCAGTGCCCTGGGCATGTCCTGGTGCCCCAGCAGCCTGATGGGACTTGACATCTGGGCCTCCTCCCATTCCCTCCATCCCTAGTGGACTGGCCAGCTGACGTGGATGGTGACTGCCCCCGAGATGGGACACCAGCAGCGCTGCTGAGCCGGGCTCCCACCTGCCCTACCTGACTCCAAGCACAGGCCTCCCCAAGGCCAGCAAAGCCCTGCTGCACACACGCGCACACACGCACACGCACACACACACGCGCACACATGCACACACGCGCACACACGCACACATAGACGCACACACGCACACACGCGAGCGCACACATATACACGCGCACGTGCGCGCACATGCACGCACACACAGGCACACATGCACACACATGCACACACGCACACGCACGCACACACGCGCACACATGCACACACATGCACACACGCACACGCACGCACACATAGACGCACACACGCACACACGCGAGCGCACACATATACACGCGCACGTGCGCGTGCATGCACGCACACACAGGCACACACGCGCGCGCACACGCGCACACACACACAGGCACACACACGCGCACACATGCACACACGCACACATAGATGCACACACGCACACACGCACACACACGCACACATAGACGCACACACGCACACACGCGCGCGCACACATATACACGCACACGTGCGCGCGCATGCACGCACACACAGGCACACACGCGCGCGCACACGCGCACACACACGTGCACACACGCGCGCACACATACACACACAGGCGCGCACATGCACGCGCACACACGCACACACAGGCACACACACAACCCTGGATTTCCACTTTGCCCCCCCGGGACGCTGTTTATGACAGCCCGTGGGTAAGGAGCATACACTTTTGCCACCACAGGTGGGGACTGAGGCTCAGAGAGGTTGAGTGACTCACCAAGGCCACACAGCCAGGAAACAACAGAGCAGGATGCCTGCCCACGCCGTCCCCTGTGTGAGTGACTTCACAGCTCAACGCTGCTCCCTCCTGGCCGGTGGACGAGGCCCTGCTGGTGGCCCAGCCGACCGTCACCTGATGCTTTGCTTGCAGCTTGGGGCTGCCCAGGAGGACTCCCATTTGGGTTCTCCACTCAGCTCCCCGTGCTGAAGCCCCTTGAGCCCATGCCTCCTGTCTCCTGGAAGGGAAATCCTGTAGGAATAGACGAGGTCCCGCTGCCAGCTTCCTGGGCCCTGCAGAGCCCTGCTTGGGGGAGGGAGGGCCACGGGAGGAGCAGGGGCACCTCGGGATTCCTCAGGCGGCCGAAGCCAGCTGGGGGCAACCGGAAAGCACGGCTGTCGTTAGGGGCTGGGGCTGGGGATGCCTCAGGGGCTCCAGCAGCCTGTCCGCCGCCGAGCGCTGAGACGGAGAGCTTGAGACCCAGAGGAGGACGGGGGAAAAAATAGCACCACCAAGCAGAAGCCGTTTGCAGGGGCTTGTGCTAAAGTGGAAAATGTTCCTCTTCAATGAGAAATTGAGTTTCACACCGCTCTCCCAACGGTGACAAGCTGCACGCCTGTTCCGGCTTGCCGCGAGAGCGCCATATGGTACCAACTTCAGCAAGTCGACGCAATGGCCCCAACGGGAGGGCCACCCTCCCTCCTGGCTGCAGGGAGAATGGGGCCCCAGCCAAGGGCCCAGAGGGGCGGCCAGTGTGTCCTCGGCCGGGCTGACCCGAGGGGCCCCGCCACACCGGGGGACCATTGGCCAGAAGGCCGGGGAGTGGAGAGCCCCTCGAGTCCATCCTCAGTGCGCTGGAAGGACGGCGATGTCCCCGCCGATGAGAAGTGAGGTGGCCTTGCAGAGCCCCGGGTTCTGATCAGGAGGGTCGGGCGGGCTCCACAAGCCTCTGGTGGGCATGCACACGGGATGCAGGGCCCTCACACTTGGACCAGGTGCTTGCCTTCGGCTTTGACGAAGAACTGTGGGGACCCTCAGGCTCACTCTCCGCCTTCATCCACTGGAGGTAGCAGTCCAGCTGGGAGGCTGCAGGGGACGAAGCCCTTGGTACGTTCACAGTGAGTGTCTCTGCCCGTTCTCCCCAGCAGCTGATCCCCAGCCAGCCCCAGGCCAGAGTTCTCGGGACAGCCCGGCCAAGTGCCCCTTTATCACTCTGCACACACCCAGGCGCACGGTTCATAAGTGTCCCCTGTGGGATTTCAGCTCAAGCAGTGCTGCTCCCAAGCCAGCAGGTGGGACGAGCTGAGCCGTGGGTACCTGGCAGCCGAGACTCTGGGCCTTACAGCGGCGCCTCCACAGCGGCCTCCCGCACCCCTCCCGACCTGGACCTCCACCTGGGGGAAGCAAGGGGTGGGTGAGGGTGGTGGGCTGTGGTCCTGCCTCGCACTCGCCTTCTGCTGCCCCCAGTGGGGTGAGTCTCCCATGGACGCATGGGTCCCAGCACCTCTCACCACAGCCAATGAGGAATCGGGATGGGCCATGTCCTCATCCTGTCCAGGTCCCACCGCGCCTTCTCTGGCACCTCCATGCCGACCCACGGCCACAGGTCGCAGAGCTCCAGGCTCCCCGTATCCACTGCACTGAATCCTCTGGAGGCCGTGGGATCCTCATGAAGAAAATGATTGGTCAGAAGATGCTGGTGCTGAGAAGCGGTGCTGAGGGGAACCTTCCGGAAATCAGACTGGATGACACCACATACACCAAAGCACTTCATCCAGGCTCCTTGCTCCCGGGGGTGGGTGTTCATGGACACTGGCAGGCTGCACAGCAGGCCAGGAGACTGGCGGGGACACCAGGGGCCCTGGACCACCTGCTTCCTCCCCCCGTGCAGAGGAAAGGCCTGGGCCAGACAGGGAGACACAGGCTCCTGCCGCCCGGGGTGCTGGCAGTGGTCTCCCAGGGCCGTAGCCACGGTCCCGAGTCTGACCACTGCACAGCCCCGGGACCTGCCGCCTCTGGCCCAGCTCTGCTTGTCATTGACTCTGCGGTCAGTGCTTCCTTGCAAAGCCCCCAGCTAATGACAGTTAGCTCTGCTGACCCTGTCTCATTTGGAACCAGAGGCCAAGGGCTGATAACCACTGCATTCCAATCAAAGGTCCCCTGAGATGGCTCCAGGCTCTAGGACCCTCCCCTGAGACGGCTCCAGGCTCTAGGACCCTCCCCTTGGACTGCTCCAGGCTCTAGGACCCTCCCCTCAGATGGCTCCAGGCTCTAGGACCCTCCCCCATGAGACCACTCCAGGCTCTAGGACCCTCCCCTGAGACTGCACCAGGCTCTAGGACCCTCCCCTTGGACTGTTCCAGGCTCTAGGACCCTCCCCTTGGACTGCTCCAGGCTCTAGGACCCTCCCCTGAGATGGCACCAGGCTCTAGGAACCGCCCCCCAAGACCACTCCAGGCTCTAGAACCCTCCCTTGAGACTGCTCCAGGCTCTAGCACCCTCCCCTGAGATGGCTCAGGCTCTAGGACCCTCCCCCCCGAGACTGCTGCAGGCTCTAGGACCCTCCCCTGAGACTGCTCCAGGCTTTAGGACCCTCCCCTGAGATGGCTCCAGGCTCTAGGGCCCTCCCCTGAGATGGCTCAGGCTCTAGGACCCTTCCCCCCGAGACTGCTCCAGGCTCTAGGACCCTCCCCTGAGACAGCTCCAGGCTCTAGGACCCTCCCCTTGGACTTCTCCAGGCTCTAGAACCCTCCCCTGAGACTGCTCCAGGCTTTAGGACCCTCCCCTGAGATGGCACCAGGCTCTAGGACCCCCCCAAGACCGCTCCAGGCTCTAGAACCCTCCCTTGAGACTGCTCCAGGCTTTAGGGCCCTCCACTGAGACTGCTCCAGGTTCTAGGACCCTCCCTTGAGACTGCTCCAGGCTTTAGGACCCTCCCCTGAGACTGCTTCAGGCCTTAGGACCCTCCCCTGAGATGGCACCAGACTCTAGGACCCTCCCCTAAGATGGCTCCAGGTTCTAGGACCCTCCCCCACTGAGAATGCTCCAGGCTCTAGGACTCTCCCCCCTGAGACTGCTCCAAGCTCTAGGACCCTCCCCTGAGACTGCACCAGGCTCTAGGACCCTCCCCTGAGATGGCATCAGGCTCTAGGACCCCCCCCCCACAAGACCACTCCAGGCTCTAGAACCCTCCCTTGAGACTGCTCCAGGCTTTAGGACCCTCCTCTGAGACTGCTTCAGGCTTTAGGACCCTCCCCTGAGATGGCTCCAGGCTCTAGGACCCTCCCCTGAGACTGCTCCAGTTTATAGGACCCTCCCCCACTGAGAATGCTCCAGGTTCTAGGACCCTCCCCCCTGAGACTGCTCCAGGCTCTAGGACCCTCCCCTGAGATTGCACCAGGCTTTAGGACCCTCCCCTGAGACAGTTCCAGCCTCTAGGACCCTCCCCTTGGACTGCTCCAGGTTCTAGGACCCTCCCCTGAGATGGCTCCAGGCTCTAGGACCTCTGAATGCAAATTTTTAAAGCTTTTCATGTATGTTCAATGCATACCAGCTTCTTGTCAGAGCTGTGGTATTAAGGATTAATTTTATAGTTGCTACATTTCTGATCAACTGTTACTTATAATTAGCCCCTATAAATGTTTCTAAATAATCAGTTAATATTTGAATAACTTAAATAAACTACGTAGCTGCCTTATCACTTTTATCCAGAAATTACGTTTAGATGGCTACAAACTGGGAACTTTACAGAGGCAGGGCTGTGCGTCTGGCTAGCTTAAGTGTGGATTTGGCTGATACCCAGCTGTTACACTCGGAAGCGGGGGAGGAGGGGTTAAATCTGTCTCAGAATGTAAAAGCATTATTTTAAATAGTCCCATGAATATGAGGAGAATTGAGCAAGCTGCAGTGTGCCTGAGTCAGGATTCTCTAGAGGCGTGTAGGGATGTCCCTTCCTGTGTCTCCAGTTGGTGTGGGCGGCGTTTCGTGGCTTCGAGAGGGTGGGCGGCCAGCACTGGTCCCCCGGGAAACATCTGGGGCTGTGGGGTAAGTGGAGCCTGGGGGCAGGGGCTTCGGAAGGTTCTGGCAGAGCCTTGGGCTTAAAGGCAGGGGCTTGGCAGGCTGAGGGTATGGAGGGTTTCATGGGCACCCACAGGGCCTCGGGCCGAGAGACAGGTCTGCTGGAATTTCCCGCCTCATCTTGCCTGATCAGTGAGCCCGTTAAGGACCCTAGGCCTCAGAACCTTCTGGCAGGTGGGGGCCTCACTGCTCACAGTTGAGAAGGACCAGTGTCCCCTCTGTGATGTTTTCAGGGCCCGCATGTCCGGGTAAGGCCACAGGCCCTGCTCCGACCCCCACGCATCCTTCCTGGGGCAGCTGGGGGGACGGGGCACTGACTGCCTCTTCTCACTCCGGCGCTTTGGGCATTGTGGTGCTGGGCTCTGTCGTCACTGGGGGCTGGGAACCCTCAAACGGTGACGTGAAGTGCCTGCCCCAGCGAAGGTGGTGGCGGCTGAGGGCCGTGCTCACTGCACCAGACGCTGCAGCCTGGGAGCTCAGCAGAGAGTGGAGAGGAGCCCCGATACCTGAGACTGGGGGGCGGGAGGCGGGGCAGCCCCTGGTCGAGGGTTGGGGGCGTCTGCTACAAACCGAGGCGGGTGCGGTCAGAGCCTGACGACCAGACCCCGCCCCCCCGTGTCTCTGAAACACAGAAGGGCTCCCCCCGGGCTTCTCTAGTCTCCTGTGGCCGCTATAAAAAACCACCACAAAATCAGCGGCTTGAAGCAGCCGCCAGGTCAGTGCACAGAAAGGCAGCTGATTCTGTGCACTGATTCGCTATCCTGCCACTTGGCGGAATTCCTGTATGGGTTCTAGCAATTCTGGGGGAGTCTTTCGGGTTTTCTACATAGAGAATCGCGTCGTCTGATTGCTGAGGCGAGGACTTCTAGTACTATGTTGAACAGCAGTGGCCAGAGTGGGCATCCCTGTCCTGTTCCTGACCTTGGGGGAAAAGCTCTCAGGTTTTCCCCTTTGAGAATGATATTCACTGTGGGTCTTTCGTAGATGGCTTTTATGATATTGAGGTATGTTCCCTCTATTCCTATGATTTCACTCCTATGTGGAATTTAAGAAACAAAACAGAGGAGCATAGAGGAAGGGAAGGAAAAATGAAATATGAGGAAATCAGAGAGGGAGACAAACCATTAGAGGTGCTGAACTTTAGGACACGAACTGAGGGTTGCTGGAGGGGTGGGGGTGGAGGAATGGGGTCACTGGGGGATGGGCATGAAGGAGGGCACGTGATGCAATGAGCACTGGGTGTTGTATGCAACTGAGGAATCCCTAAATTCTACCTCTGAAACTAATAAAAAAAAATAAAAACTAAATTTAAAAAGACAGCCCACATTTACTCTCCACCAGCTCTGGAGGCCAGAAGTCTGAACTCTGTTTATGTGGGTCAAAATCAGGGTGTGGGCAGGGCGGTGGTGTCCCTGTGGGCTCTTGGAGAACGGTTGGCCTGTCTTCTCCAGCTTCTAGAGGCCCTTGTAAGCCTCGAGGGACGTGTTGCCCCTCCCGCACGGTCAAGGCCAGCCTCCCATCGCTCTCCCCACCACTGGAGCCAGACCTCCCTCTGTTTCCCTGTGATTGCATCCAGGGCCACCCCGTAACCCAGCACCATCTCCTGTCTCAAGTCCTAAACCTAATCTTGCTAAGCCTGAAGGGTCTCTGCCTCATGAGGTGACATTCACGGGTCACAGGGGTTCCTATAAGCGGATCGAAATAGAGGTTCTGGTCTCTGCCCTGTTCCCACCGATGACATCCTTCACCTTCTCTCCTAAAAGAAGGATGCTAACAACAGCTAACATGTATCAGCCCTTGGAGGAGCCAGACCCCTGCGGACACATCCCCTGCTCTGTTCAGTCCCCCTGCAGCCCTGCAGAAGGTGGACATACTCTGACATGCCTCTGTGCCCCGCCGGGATGACCAGGCACAGAGAGGCCGAGGTTCTCACTCGAGATCACACAGCTCAAAGCACAGAGCTTGGCTTTGAGCCCACAAGGTCACTTAAAGAGCCCACTCTACAGCCACCCCGCTGTGCTTAAGTGGGAACCTCATAGAGGTCGGTCGTGCCTGGCAAACGATGCGGGGGATCCAGTCCCCCAAATTGATGGGTGCGGCCCCCCATCCCTGTTTCCACCATCTCCAAGTTAGTTTTAAAGAAATGAATTTCTTGCGCAGGACACTGCTCTGAAGGAGAACTTATGGGGGAAGAAATGCAACCTCTCTGCTGCAGGGGAATAAAAACTCAGAATCTGCTTGTGTTTGTCACCTGCTGTTGGAAGCCCATCGGCTGCACCAGCTCCGACCACTGCACACAGACCATGACTGAGAAAACGCAGAGTGAGTTTGCAGGGGCGCCTGGCAGCAGGGGCAGCCGGACAGAGCTGCCAGCTCGGCGTGGAGGGGGACCGGAGGCGGCACAGAGGGCCCGGCCAGCCATCACCATCCAGGCCTGCCCTCCTCCTGCCCTCGGAGTCCCGGCTCTGGGGGCGGCTGGGGGGCCGCTGAGCACCCTTCTACCCCCGGGAGCTTTGGGCGTCGCGGTGCGGGGCTCCGGCTCACGGAGCAAATCCTGCACAGAGGGCTTTCTTCACCACCAGCCGTCTGTCCGGGTCCGGCGTCCTCCCGTGCGGCAGCTGGTCACTGCAGGATCCAACTGTGGACAGCATCACCCTCCTCCTGTCTCCACTTCCCACGCCCTCCGCCCCGCCCATCCCATCTGTGGGAGAGCCATCCCCCGTCTCCCCGGCAAGGCCTCAGCCGGTGCCCACGGAGGGCTTCGGGGTCCCCGCTGGGTCACCCCGCACGGGCTCCAGCCTCCGTCCCGATGCTTTTGGACCAGCAGGTGAGAAGCTGGCCAGGTCCTTGGCGCGCTCACGCCGATCCATCCAAGCCAGCAGTTAGCAGTGCCCCAGAGACACACACAGCAAAGAGTGTGCCCAAACCGATTTCCCCGGGCTGGTTATTTCAAAGTCTAAAACTCCCTACTTCCTGGAGGCAGGTGGTATTTAAATTTAAGTTTGGTTCCCAAATGAGATCTTTTCATCCGACGGTTCAACTGTACTTGGAAATATGAAGCCTTGCTTACATGTTCGGGTAACTTTGGCTGGGGTGGTAGCTGCCGTCTCTGGCTCTGAGGGTGTCCCCGGCTGAGGGCATCCACCCAGATCGGACCCGGGCTCTGCTGCCGTGTGGTCCGGGGCGTCCTCCGTGCTGGCTCCACAGAGTCCCGGTGGGCGACACCCTCAGGCCACCACGTGGCTTCACAGCGGTGTCAGTCGTGGTCCGTTGGAGGGACCTACCAGCTCCTTGCTCTGCCCCCAAGGAAGCTCCATCTGGAATTTCGCAGCCTCTATCCAATCTCTCAGTGATTAAACTGTCAGAATGAAAATCCATTCTAAGAAAAGCTTCCGTTTCCAGCGGTCTACAGCTTAGAAAGTGCTCGAAGCTAAAAACCCCGAGGACGGGCCGCGTGCGGCAAGAACAGCGTCCACAGGGAAGCAGTCCGCGGGGTCCGCACTGCCCCGCGTCTCCGGAGGTGTCCCAATGGCGGACAAGTTCGAGGAATTATAAACAACTGAAACCTTTTGTTTTTAGCGCAAGTCCCTCATCAGGGAAATTGCCAGACTTGTGAATTATCTTGCCAAAATAGATGCACATGCTCTCCAAACAGGTTTGTTTTTTTAAGTGGGGGTGGGGAACAATAGAAAAACAGATATGGGGGGGCTTGTTCAGGCGGTGAAAGACACAGCTTGCACACTGTCCAGCCTGCCCTGAGGAGTCCTGAGAGCCGCCCCCGTGGCGATGCTGAGGACCGGATGGGGCCCTTCGCCCGTGGGGCTGTGCTGACTCCGGGAAGTTGGTGTCAGAATTGAAGTGGACCGTAGCACACGCACTTGGTGCTCAGAGAGCTGGAGAACTGGTTGGTGTGGAAACACAGACCAGGTGCTCTCCCCGATGGAAGGAAACAGGCCGTGGACAAGCAAAACAGACAGATGTCCATTCAGAGTGACCAGGATGAGCTGTCTGTGGCTGGAGGGGGGCCGTGTCCTCTGGGCGAAGCAAGCTTGGGGAGGTCAGCAAGGACCAGGGAGGGCCACACGTGGAACCATGCTCAAGCGTCCCTGAAGGTCATTGCAGGGTCCAGACTGGGACGGCTGCCCAGCCCTCAGACACTTGCCATCCTGTGAGGAACGGAGAGAGCCCAGCCCCGTGGGCACGGACCCAGCTCTGCCCCAGAACCACTGGGGACGCTGCAGTGCCCAGTGCCACTCAACTGCTGGGTCGTAGCGTGTTTAAACTCCGCCAGGCAGGGCTGGGAGTGTGAACAGGTGTATTGAGAGAGGTGCAAGCTCAGTGGTCGTCCGAGAAAGAACACAGGGAGCCGTGGTCCCGCACGGCCATCGCCCCATGCTGGCCAGGGCCAGGAGGGAAACTATCCAGCCCTCCAGCAAGAATATTCATTGGCACGGCATCTGGAAAGCACTTCGGTGGCACTCGGGAAAAGTGTTCTTGACTGTGTGTGATCTTGATTGCTGAGCAATCGCTGGTTATGTATGTGGGGGTCTGCCCAAGAGAGAGCCGCTCATGTACCCCAGGAGTCTGCTGCACCGCTCAGTGCTCTGGAAGGCTTCCAGCTGGGGCCCGGGGAGGGACGGCTGTTACCCGGGGAAGGGGAGCAAGGAAGCCTGCGTCGGGGCTCGCCTGGGCTGCGCTGCAGGGGTTACTGGGCATATGTGTAATATGGCTGGGTGCCATCTCTTTGGGGAAGACCTCCATGTGTGGCTCTGCATTCCGTGCAACCAACTGATGTGTGGGACAGAGGAGCCCTGACCCCCGGAGCTGGAAGGGCCCTCAAGCCTTCCTGGACCTCACAGCCTTGCCTCTACGCCCGGCTGCATTACGAGGGTCTGGCCGGGTGGGCAGTCCCAGCCACACCGTGCGCACACGAGGGCAGAAGGAAACGGGCAGCCGGGTACCCTGTCTGCACAGCGGTCCTGCAGCGCTTCGTGGCTGAAGACGAAGAAGACACCGCAGGACAAGGCCAGGCTAAAAGACGATCCCTTCTAGGAGATGGGAATGCTGGGGCTTGTTGTACGAGTCTTGTACTTGTTTGTGTCTTTAAAATCTTTACCCAAAAAAACTGTGAAGGAAAACATGCAGACAGGCAGGAGCGGGAGCAACCTGGTGGGGAAGCAGCGTTCGTGTGGGGCTTGAAGGGGCTGGGCCCGGGTGGCGGGGACCCCACAGGTCAGGCCGCTTCGAGGAGCTGCAGGTTGATCCTGGAAGCATCGGGAGGGATGCAGGCTTGAGGACTCTAAGCTCTCAGGGGGGCTTGGGGGCGCACCCTATGCTCTGTTCTCACAGGTCTTGGGGTGGCCCGAGCACTGGTGGTTTCTAGAAGCAGCCTGGGTGAGTCTAGCATGCAGCCAAGGTTGAGAACTGCTGGCCTGGAGCCCAGGGGCCCCCGAAGCCTGCCGATCCCGTGTTGTCCCCGGTAAAAGTCGTAGGTACCAGGGCAAGCTCCCCACCCGCCCTGACCACCTGTGGTCATGATGTCATCAGGGCTCAGGCCCTGCTGTCCAGAGGGCTGAGTTTAGAAGAGCAGTTGTGGCAAAAGCCTGCGGCTGGGCCATCTGAGATGTGCCGGGACCCACCCCGTGTGGGATGAGAAGACGTCCCTGCGGGAAACCCGCAGAGGCGTCCATGTGGGACCAGAGCCCTGTTCTGTTATTCATATTGGAAAGGAAAGCCCGGATCTCTCCGACAGTATCTCTCTGGAAAGCGGCCAGATGGGCTGCAGCTCTATCCGGTTCAGTAAATAAAGGGGAGCTTCCGCCTGGCCTGCTCCGTGCGCCTGCCGCTGCCGTTCTCGGCCTGTGGGTCCATTGAAGACTCAGGCGGGCTCGGTGTCCTGGGCGCCACCCGGGACGCGCGTGAGCGGGCCCCTCTGCAGGGGTGGCCCCCTTTGTTCTTTCAAAGCACCCAGGAGGGGTGCATCCCTGTTCCCTTTCCAGAGACGACGGACGGCAGCTTCTGCCGCTGAGGAAACGCGCCCCCGATCTCAGGCCCGGTACTGACAGGCCAGGCTCTGCGGCCTCCCACAGATGTAGAAAAGCAAGAGGAGGAGGCTACCCTGAAGGAGGGCAGCACAGGGTTAGGAGGTCCCCGCTGCGGTAAGGGGGTGCAGGGGGAGGCGAGAGTCGGAAGAACGTTCCAGACCTCCTCCCCAGAAGAACACACGCACAGCCAGCACTGTGGGAGCTGTGGGGTGCTCCTGGGCCGCAACGGGTCGCGGCAAATCCGACTTGGGGGCTGCTGCAGAGACAGTCCTTCACTTTTCGCTCAGGAGGCCATTTAATTTCTGGGGCGAGAGGTGTGGAAATGCAGGTGGAAACCTTTAGTCCCCCGGAGGCAGCTGGGAGGGCTCCCATCAGCAGTGACACAGCGTGCTGTCCCACACGTGTGCGTGGCGCCTGAGTCCGTGCCCCCAGGCCAGGCTGGGTGGGCAGAGCGGAGCCGTCTAACACCTGCTGCTATCCCTGGGAGGCATGCCCCAGCCGCGCGGGCCCCAAGGACACGGTTAAGTGCTCTCTTTGCCCCAGCGACACCCGACGCCCAACACGGAGATGATCTGGGCTTCTCTAAACCACAACCCCACTTTCAAGAGAGGGAGATCTTTTTTTAACTACCAAGAGGCCCTCTAATAATGGGTTGCTAAGAAACCGCCACAGTAGATGATTTTGAAAACGTCTCGCTCGTCCCTGGTAGAAGAGTTCCCAGGGCCGGGGAAACAACCCGACACCCGCCCCCAGCTGAAGCGCCGCTGGGGCCGCGAGGGGCTCAGGGAGGGTCTGGTGGGCTCCATCGGCCGGGCCCAGGGGTGGCTTGTGGAGCGAGCCGCCCTGGGGATGTGGACGAGAGAGTGGCTGTGGCCAAAGCCACGATCGCTGTGGCAGGGGGCCCAGCCGGTGTCTCCAGGCAGACTTAGAACAGTCGGGGCCGTGGAGCGCATCTCGCATCTGCTAACGGGTGTCTGGTACCTACAGTGTCTGCGTTCGAGGCTCTTGGAGCTAAGTCTGGTCCCTGTCCTCCCCTCGGGGAGTCGGCGGCGCCCGTCCCCGTCCCTGCCCTCGGGGAGTCAGCGGTGCCTGTCCCTGTCCCTGCCCTCGGGGAGTCGGCGGCCCCCTGTCCCCATCCCCGCCCTCGGGGAGTCGGCAGCGCCCGTCCCTGTCCCTGCCCCTGGGGAGTCGGCGGCCCCCTGTCCCCATCCCCGCCCTCGGGGAGTTGGCAGCGCCCGTCCCCATCCCTGCCCTCGGAGAGTCGGTGGCGCCCGTCCCCGTCCCCGCCCCCGGGCAGTCGGCAGCCCCCCGTCCCTGTGCCCCGTTAAGGTTCAGCCGTTGCTGTGCTACCATCTGGGAGGCAGGGCAGCTACGGAAAGTCTTGCCGGCTGTGATCGTTTGTGTGAAGCAGTTACATAGTAATGACCAAATAGCATTCGGGAAAATAAACAGATGCAAGAGGACAAGCGGAGAAGCTCCTGATGGCCCTTCAGGCTCCGACAACACGGTGGAGCAAACCAGCTGGGGAGGCGTGTGCGTCCAGAGGATGGCCACGTATTTCTGGGAACCGTGAGATGTGGGGAGGGAGGCGATGGGGAGTTTGGTCTGTGCGTAGTACTTTATCAGCCCTCAGGATGTCTCGAGCTGCTCGGCAAAGCCAGAAAGCTCACGGCCGGTAATGTCATCCGTCATGATGTTAAATAACAGCCACCCAGTGGTGCGCGGGCAAGCGCGGCCAGGGCGCGGGCACCATAGCTCTGGAACCTCGCCGGGCAGGCTGGGCTGGGCTGGGCGCCGCCAGGGCGAGCCTGCCGCCACGCAGCGTACCCCAACGCCACACTGAAGCGAGCTCAAGCTGGCAGACACTGTGGGGTGTACTCCCGCCGTGTTTGAGACGCACGGATTTCATCCGGCTGAACGTCGGGTCTACAAGTCGGTTGTGAGCTGCGGTGGCTAGAAACCGTGCCCGAGCAAGGAGACAGGTACTAATGCCGGGGGGACACGGTTGCACGGGGTGTCACCCCCACAAAGCTCTGGGCTTGAGAACACTGTCTCCACCAAAGAATGTGCACTTCCAGAATCGGGACTTTGATTTGGGACCTAATGGACACATCATCTGTTTCTTTGGACGTCTTTCAAATGTAGCCATGCTGCTGCAAAAGAATATATAGCTGAGGCTCCGTGCAAACACACATTTAGAACCACTACACCCTATAGTCAGAAAAAAAAAAGCCTCCATTTAGACCTCATTCTGAAGCTAAGGACACATTAAGGACCCACTCTAGATCTTAATGATGTGTAGGGTTTTTCTCCAGTCCCGGCTCGGCCCCTCCTAGATCTCACTGCGTCTCAGAACATTAGGGGGAATATAGGCAAAATTCATTCCTAATGTGATTTGAAACGGAAGAGCAATCCAGCACAGCACCTCCAAGCAGCTTCTGCATTATCGCTTCTCCTTCCTGATGTTTTAGGCCTCCTGGTCGCCTCCCGAATGTGTGAACCGTAGGCAGACACACTTCCCTGTCTGCGGTCAGCACACTGATGGGGTCAAGCTGGACGGGGCGTGTCCTTTGCCTTCTCCCTGCCTCTGGTTGGACACCACGTATGTTACTATTTCCCTGATGGTGTTATTTAAATCAACACGCATTTTAAACTAAATGAGTTTATGCTAAAGAACATTTCACATAACCTTTGTTTAATGAAAACCCCCATCACTAGTCCTAAAGAAAACGGCACTCCCCAAAATGGTCAGCAAAATGACGTTATCGTGTAAAGTAAATCTGCATCCATCCACCACCGAAAACCACCGCGGGTCCCAGCACCTGTCACAGATCGGAAAACGCCGGTGTCCATAACGGCAGCCATGTGGTGAGAGGTCCTGTGGGCTTGAGGCCTTAGCTTGGACCTGATGTGCACCTGATCCCATTCCACCAAGAGAGAAGGTCCAGCAGTGTTTCTGGGAGCGATGTGCCGTGAGAACCAGCCCCGTGTTCCTGGGGAGGCCGGCTGGCTGAATGTCCATGACACCCACATGCAACTTTGAGATCAAATTGACCTGTGGTCTTAAGGGTTGGAGCAAATTATAAGTGACAGCCAGGAAGACAGACTTACCTGCCATCCGTTTCAGTTCACAAAACGAAAACCAATCCCCCATTCGGAGGAACCTGGAATCAAGTGACACCTCATTAAAAATTGAAGCCCCAGCATGCCGATGATTAAGTGTAATTATATCCATGCAGACGTGACACCAGGACTAATTAGTGTTTGCACTTGGAGGAGGGCGTGTGTGGAGGTGTCACCGGATCCCATTGGAGATGATGGATGAGGAAACCAAGGCTGGGACTCGTGTTCACTAACCCGGGGGCGCTGTGCGTCCCTGGCTAGCTGGCTGGCATCGGCAGAACCTGGATCGCACACAACGTTACAACCAACATTCACCTAAGACGGGACAGGTGTCCGGGGGTGGGGGCCGCAAGGTGGCGGTGGGAACTCCTGGCAGGGCGGGAGCGCTGTAGGACCCGGAGGCCACTGTGCAGGGTGGGGATGCTGTTCTGAGTCTGACGGGGCCCCTGGAGGTTTCCTCAGGGGCGGGATATGACCCGGGTCTCCTTTGGAAAGGTCACTGTATCCACTGTTACAACAGTCCTGGGGGACAAGCGCCTGTGTAATGCCGGGTTGGTGGGGGGTAGGGGGGCAGGGGTTGGCCTCAGCGAAGGGCCTCGCAGTCTCCAGCAGGAGCCAGACTTGTTCTCCAGACAGAGGCAGAGACTCACGAGGGCGGGCAAGGCCGGTCACATGGATGCAGTGGCCAGCCCGAGGAAGGGGGAGACCAGTGGACACGGGGATACGGGGACGGGACTCAGGTGTCCTTGGGATCTAAACGTTGTTGCGGAGCAGAGGGGAGTGGGCTGCGTGGTAGTGGTTTCCCTGCATGCAGGTCACCACAGCTGTTTCCAGCAAAAGCGGACCCTGGCCAAGGGTGGGGGACAGAAGGGGTCGTCTGTGCCCAGGGGTGCAGCATCTCAGTGTTGCAAGATGGAAAAGTTCTAGAGCTCTAGTGCCCAAAATGGAAATGCACTCTCCGCCGAACTGTACTCATAAAGATGGTTAGATGGTAAATTTAACACTGTGTGTTTTTTAGCACAATAAAAATGAACTGCTATGCAAAGCTAGCTAGGCTCAAAATAAAATCTAAAACCCTTTATTTAAAAAAAAAAAAGAATTTGTCTTTTAAATAGGAAATACTGAGCCAGATATGAAGCTTATAACTTGCAAGTTTATCTAGAACATGATTCACTGTAACTCTGAATTACAGTGACTTAGAATTTAGACCTAAAACTATTTCTTACATGAAAGCAATGAAGTGGCACACCACAATCCTACTAATTGAGGTTGTAATCAAATAGAGGTGTAATAAATAATTTTTTATCATGTTCCCCCAAAAAACCTGACCTGGGGCGTGTTCCTAGCTGCATTTCTCAGACCCAAGTTTTGAGCCCTGTGGTCACTCTGTGCAGGGTTTATCAGGGATCATGGAAAGCGGGCCACACCCACTGGAGGTCAGAGTCTGGGCGCCCCCATCCCACTTCCCTTCCCCCGTTCTCCTTCCTCTTGGCCAAGCCCCCACCTGCCCCTGTCAAGCCAAGAGCAACACTAGAAACTACAAGCATGTCTGACATAATCGGTCTCTGCAGCGAGGGCAGAACCAAGTGGGGGCCACCGTCCTCAGAAGGTCCCGACCTCCCCGGGGGCCTGTGTCATCCCCGGGATCTCGGAGATCCTCAGCAGAGCCGCTGCCCTTCCCCTGGGTTCTCTGGGCTGGCGCCCGGCACCGTGTGTGGCCCCTGCAGGTTCTGGGCTGGGTGGGCCTGCCGGGGCCGGAGCTCCTGACACGATCCTGCTCTGTGAACCAGGCCACGCTGGTAGCGGGAGCTAGAAGGGAGTCAGTCACATGAGCTCAGCGCCTCACCCCTGCAGAAGTAGCGGGATGTGCTGACAGCTGCTTAATCAGCAGCCTCGTCGCGGCCTGTCAGACGTGCTGTTCTGGAAGAACACAACAGAAATCACTTTTTTAAAAAACACAAACATCCCCAAACTCTGAGGCAGGAAAAAAAATACGACCATAGTCTCTGCTCGGGCTGTGATCCAGGGGGAGTGGGAAGCTGCCAGGCAGATCCAGCGGACTCGGGCTGGAGAAGCGAGATCGCCCTGAGACCCGGGAACCCACCGCCTGCATCTCAGGGGGGCCGTGAACGGGGTTGTGGACTAAGTGCGCGGCTCGCATGACGCACCTGGAAGGGAGAGCGCTGATCGTTACTCACCTGTAATAAAGATCGAACTCCTGAGCCTCTGAACCAAGGAAAAATCAATCAGCAGCTCCTGTGCCTTTGACATGAGAAAGGGAAGCTCGCTGCGCAGCCATGAGCAAAGCAAATGGAAGCACTAGTTGAAACGGAAAAACACGCTGAGGAATGGACGCTGCCCGGTCCAAGCGGTCCTGGGGTCTCGGGTGTCCCGGCTCCCCACATTGCTGGCGCCCACACCCCGGCAGCTGCCCAAGAGGGACCGCTCCCTGCAGCGTGCAGCCCGGCCATCCCGCCTGAGGACGGTCGACGTGGGGCTTGCCGTCCACCCCACCTTCGCATTTTCGGGCCACGTGGTTCATCCGCTCTCGAGGGTGGCCGTCTCTCCTTCCTGTGATTGGGGACAGGCGTGTCGGGGGTGTTCAGGAGAAGAGGAGGGAGGGGCAGGACAGGAAAGAGAAGAAGCAAGGATGTGCTCTCGGCTCATCCCTGAGCCGGGGGCTGAGCTGCAGATACCTCGGCCTTGGCCCGGCACTTGTGCCCCAAATGGTAGCTGGCTGTGGGGAGCACCCAGCTTCCCGTGTGGCGGGGCTCCTGTTGGCCAAGGGCAGCTCTCCAAAGAAGGGGGCCGCCATGAGCCGCTGGAGGAGGCCACGCTGCCCAGGGAAGCAGGTCTGGGCGGGCACCAAGTGCATGGACGCTGCCTCTCCTTTGTTCCCTACCCCGGGACGGGATTTGCCCTGCCCCACATGGCCTAGGTTTCAAGTCAAACCATCCCAAACATAGCCTTGAAATTTGGTGCCAACTGGTGCACAATTTGGTCACCAACCAGCAGATGCTAACTGTATGTAGAGAATAGCTCATTCTGACCCAGGCCCTTTGGGAGAGGCGAGGCACTTAGGACTGGGACGTGTGCACCTTCCAGGTCTCACACGCGTGCAGAATGCATGCAGCCTCCTCCACCTGCCCCGTCCACCGAACCCCCACGTATCCGGGAGGAGTGATTCGTTTCTAAGCAGCTGCTTTGCTCCCCAGCCTGTGACAGCAGAGAGGAGTCTCTTGGAGCAGGTCAGCTGAGCTCGTAGAAATAGGTCAGGAAAAATTATACAGACAGAACCGAGTGTCTGACCCAGCAGGATGCCTCTGAGCGCCCAGACCCACCGGCCGGTGCCGGGTCCGAGGGCTGGAAGTCACTGTGCAGTCAGAGACCCGCTAAGATCCACCGGCTGCCGCCTCCCTTCTCAACCCAAGTGAAGTGGTGAATTATTGCTGCCACAGATTTCAAACAGAATTTCTAACGTCCTTGCAAACCCGTTTAGTTTTGAGCATTAACAGTGTAAACAGCATTGCAAGGGGGCGGTTTAAACCGTGTTTCGAGCTCCCTCCAGCTCTTCAGAGGCCCCCAGCCTCGTTCCCGTCGATCTGCTAATGAGCCAGAATTCCTACCCATCCACCCAAGCCCGGCGCCCTCGGGAATCCACGTTTCTCAGTCAAGGAGTTTTGTTGGTGATAAGGGCACTTTGTTGGGCATCAGGTGGTAAGAACTGTCCCTCACCTGTACTTCTGACCTTGTCCCCATCTCCCCAGGTTGGGGGGAGTCAGCCTCTCTACACAGACTCTGGATCCCTCTCTTTCACAGATCAGGACACTGAAGCTCAGAGAGGCTAAGTCACTTGTCTGAGGTCACACAGCTGGAAGGCAGCAGCCTCAAACCCAGGCCTGTCTGCTTCCAAAACCCTGGAGTGAACCCTGTGTGGGGAGCCCCCGGTGCCCTCACCCCAGCAGTGTGGAACAGGGGCCAGACTCCGGTGGGATGTCTGAAATGGCAAGGTCGGAGCATCTGTCACCTGCTGCCAGCCTTTGCATGCTTGGTTCCCTGCACCCGGACAGCGGCGGGACTCCCTCTGCCCCAGGGAGCTCCTGGGCACAGCCCCCCACAGCCTCACTGACTGTCCTCCCCAGCACGGGACCCAACGGTTACCACTGACACCAGGGTCACCGCCCCCACCGCACCCCACATAGGGGCATGGCCCGTGGGTCATCTCTGTAGCCCCAGGACCCAAGCCAGCGTGTGGCAGGGGCTCAGGACGTGTCCACACTCCCGGCGACACAGACCCACAGCTCCAGGCTCAAACAGGAGCCGGTGTGGGAATTGGGCTCAGGAAGCAGAGCCGGAGTCTGCACAGACCCAGCCCGACAGAGGTTAGGAGGCAGCTGTGTCTCCCAGGGCAGCAGACCCCACACCCCAGGGCCTGGGCCAGGGCCACACGGCCAAGAAAACCCCAGCCGTGGGACCGCAGCGTGAGGAAGGCTCAGCATCTCCCAGCTGTGTGACTGGCCACCTGCTGGTCCCTCCTGGGTCCACTTGCTCATCTATCACTGGAGGATGATAAAGCCCACCTCACAGATGGTGTGAGGACCCCCGAGAGCATCCCAGGAGTGATCTCACCTCATCTTCACACTGTTACCCTCATTCTGTAGCCGAGCAGAGTGAGGCACAGAGACTAAGTAACTTGCCTGAGGTCACACAGCTGAGACGTAGGGGCAGGACTGGATCCCAGGCCATCTGAACCGCCCTGGGAACCCACCCGGGGGGACCGAGGCTGGCTGATCTGCCCTCGCAGCCGGTGAGCTGGCGAGTGCCTGACCTCTCACACTGGAGGCTCCCAAAATAGCATGCAGAAAACTCACTTGTGCAAGAGACAAAAGGCGGGGCTCCCATTCGGAGAGAACATTTGCCGCATACAATTAAACCCTGCTTGTGGTGATAGGAAAATGAGCCCTCACTAGAAGACTGTATCCACTCAATACACACTGAAGATTCTGGAGTGCCTGTAATTGGTACCTTCCTAAATTCCTGGTCCTGCCCATCCCGGCGTTGGAATTGCTCCTACATCGACAGTGAGCATTTAAGAAAGTAGCTTCTGCATCCTCATTGCCAGGCACCTGCTGATGAGGGAGCATTTAGAAGGAAGCTCTTCCCACCCCTGGAGCCCCGGGGTGAGTGGGGATGGATTAACAATGTTGCATTAAGCCCCCACCCCATCCAGTGAAGGTCAGTGCTCCTTGAGCCCCCAGGCAGGAACCCCATGTGCCCCGGCCCTCCCCCAGCCCCGCGGTCCAGGGACTCTTTGCTCTTCATGCACAAGGCTTTCGAGCACCGGTGTGGACACTGGGAGGCAGCTTCGGCAATCAAGTTTCTTCTGGTCCGTAAACTGAGGATTCCCTGCCTGGTTTTGCAGCAGCCCGAGACCTCCAAGAAAGTACTGAAGAGGATGCCGGAAAATTCTGCACCCTGAGTGCACTTGAGTTCCCTCCGATTGTTAAGGCACAAGGCGTGTGCCTGGGGGCCCTGGGGCACGGGGGAGGATGCAGGCTGTGCCCTGGGACCCTAGAAGTCCTAACCCTAACGCCACGATCCCAGGTCTGCCACGTCTACCCTGGAGAGGCCGCAGCGCCGTGGCACCTGGGATCACAGCCCCGAAGGTGACGGGGCCGTGGTCGTGCACACCATGCTTTGCGACCATGAAGTGTTTGTCCAGGCCCGGTAATTCCAGCAGCTTCTGACCTCGTGAGCCGGGAGGGTGGCCTTTTGCTGTTTTCCAAACAATAGGAGCTCCCGGCGTGGCCTCAAGCCTTGGCCACCTTTGTCCAGGAACCTCCGGGACACAAGAGCAGGTGTAGCTTCTCACCCGGACCTCAGGAGGGTTAAACTCCTTGTCCCTCAGGAGACCCCTGGCGGACCCCCCCAAAGTGGAAGCTTACTTCACTGCAATCCATCTTTCCAGCTGGGGGGGTGGGAGGGGGGAGGCCTCATAAAGGCTTAGGGATTATGTCCTCAGGGCCCCGGAGGCCACAGCCGGGGGAATTCAGAGCTAGAGTGGAAATAAACCCAAGGAACACTGCTTTTCTGATTTTAATTCTTTGAAACTGTTAATCCTAGATTATCGAATGCAAAATACAGCCGAGCCAGAAATGCAAAGCTCAGGACAGCTGAGGTCTGGGGCCAGGAACTGGACTATCTGTCCTCGGCTGTCCTGGCTGCTTCCCATGCCCGTACGCATTCATTAACCCCTCCACTTCTCTCCACTCAAAAAAGAAGGCTTAAGGAAGAAACAAGTTCACTTGGCCTTGGCACAGAGGAGCTTAAAGCCCCCTACAACCTGGGGGGACTCAGGCACTTGCATCCTGGGAGCAAACTGGGGGCTTTGCAAGGTGGCTTCCTTGTGTGCATCTCCCAAGATGCCCATGGGGCTGCATGCGCTCAGGAGCAAACGTCCCAGGAAAGGGCCGTCAGGGTCCCTGAGCTGAGCTGGAAGCTTGTCCCTGCAGCAGCCTTGGGAGGAAGGAAAAGGGGGGGGAGGGGAGGGGAGGTGGGGGGGCCATCTCTCCCAGCCTGAAACCCCACTTAACACTGTTGTTTGCTTTCACCATTATCTGCCAAATAACATATTTTCCTAATGTTCACGGGGATAAAATGCACGCAACATTGAACAGCTTTCTCAATTGTTCCCTGATTTTCTAAATACAAAAGTAACAATTCTGGTGGCAGAGTTCAGCCCAGATTCTTACGGAAAATTCTATTTTCCACTTCTTTAAACACCAAATTTATTTTCTCTTATCTTATGAGATGTTAATTTTTGTAATAACAGAGGCCATGGTTTTGCCAACCAGAGACGTACACTGGCTGGGGGAAAGTAGCTGTTCTAGATTCAAATGACTACTTGAACCCGAATACGGCCTCTTGGCTTTCTGCAATCGGTGGGCCATCGGTGAAAGCCCGAAATCCGTCCCCAGGTGGGTGGGAATCGGGATGGAGTTTGGAAGAATTGCAGGCATGATCGTGGTTGTCTCTGTTTGCCGGCAGGACGGGAGTTCTCCTAACAGACTGCGTGTGGTCACCCGGCAGGCCAGCAGGTGCGCTTCGGCCCCCTCTGTTCCCACGCGGGGTCTGGGCTCTAGGGGGTCATGTGCTCGTTCCTGGCCCCGTTTCTGCCGCCCACACTTGTTTCCATACTGACTTCAGCCTTATAGCCGCGGCTTGTCCCAGAGAGGGGCCGGAGAGGGCCACACGGCAGGCTGGGCTGGAGGGAAACCCTGGCCTGTATCCAAAGAGCATCTGGCCAAGTTCAGATGTGAGGCTCGATGTCTGGGTGAGTCACACGGATGCTTCTGCACTTCGTCTGACCTTTGCCTCACCAGCCAGCCTCCGGGCTCCTGTGGAATGTGTGGATGCTCAGTCCCCCAATGGCCTCCTCCCCTGCCAGGCCCTGGGAGACTCTCAGAATGGAGAGGCTTCCCTCTGCCCCTGGGAACTGGTGGTTCAGTGGGAGCGAGGAGGAGAGGACTGTGCAGGAGCCTGCGTTGTTAGGAAGGGGAGAGCTTAGTCAAGCAGGGTGGGCTTCTTGGAGGAGGAGGGCTTCAGAGGCAGTATGAAAACAAAATCCAAAGGAGTGGACAGTTCTTGCTCTTGTTCTGCACTGCGCGCTTCCTCAGTCATGCCCTCTGCAGCTAGTTCTCCCAGTCTTCCAGGGATAGGGGCAGTTGGCCCAGAGAGGTCATAAAGTAGGTGTCGGGGGACCAGGCGACCTGATTCTTGAGTCTGAACCCCGAATTTCTCATTCATGTGAGTTCTCGGGGGAGCAAGATTGGGACCCCCCCAGAACAGGTGAGTGTCCCCCACATGTCAGCAGGAAAGTCTCTGTGCCAAGGATTTTAGGAAAATGTGGGTAAAGCAGATAGCAGGGCCTTTAGTGAGCCCCCTCGAGACAGCCTGTCCTCCGCAGAACTGTGTCAGCCCACCTCACCCAGAACCAGGCCTAACTCCTCCGCAGACATGACCAGCTGTCCCGAGCCCAGCCCCACCGGCCCGCCTTCCCGCAGCCAGGCCCCCCACGGCACCTCCCAGCATGGTCGAGGGCTTCTCCCTCTGCCCGCAAGGCCCTCTCCCCTCTGCCCTCCAGAGCGCCTTGCTCGTGCGTGCCGCATCCCTGCCTCCTCGGCCCCCACTTACATCAGCAGGCTCCTCAGGGCACGTCCCCCCTGCCCGGCCCGACTGCACCCAGCACTGAGTGCCCAGCCGCTAACTCTCTCTTTCACTGTCTCCTGCGCTGGGCGGTGAGCTCAGAGGTCACAGGTGAATGCACAGCGTTCATCAGGCCCCAGCCCATGGCCACGGGCAGAGAATGCCTGGCTGGATAGTCCATTCTCAATCGCAGAGGCCAGGCCACCTCGAGCAAGAGCTTGAACTGCAAGTCGGGTTGGCAAGTGGATGAGGGACAACCGTGAATGCCTAGACATTCTCCCAATAGGCCATAGGGAGCCAGCGAGGGCTCTTGAGCTGCAGAAGAGCTTGTGTGAGCTCTGGGTCAAGACTCATGACCTTCAGCTAAACCACAGGTTTTAGCCCACAGCCTTAAACCATCAGAGGCCGCCCCCCACACACATGCTTTCTTATTTTTGTATATTTCACAAATACCTTCCAACTCTACATGGATGTTAAGGAGGGCCTGCCTGACGCCAGGCTGGGGCCAGAGCCCTCAAGTTGCCCTCCCCTCCCCGAGGGCCAGGGTCCCTGTCTTCCCCAGCCCTCCCCATCTCCAGGCTTTAGTCTGTGAGGACCGCCCTCCAGGGCCCCAGGTCTGAATTGCCAGCTCTGGGAAGTTGCCTTCGGGTCCTGTGTGGGCCTGGGGGCATCTCTTGGCGACCAAGGATCTGCAGGTGCCCAGCCCCACTCCTGGCTCTCTGGGCAGCTTCCCCCATAAGCAGAAGCCTGGTGTGTCACCCTAATTAATGACACAAACTAGCAGTGGGTTCTTGTAAACTTCTGCTGGTCACTCGTGGCCCTGGCCTGTGAGGCTGCTTACAAGCAGCACAAAGCCATCGGGGTGGGGGGGGCACTGGATCTTTCCGAGATTGGCATCACTGCAGGAACCCCGTGCCTGTGCCTAATGCACCTGGACACCATTATCAGAAGAGGGGCACTGCCCAGGTGGCAGCTGGGTCTTCTCCTCTGTTCTCAGCCCCACCCCCGAGGCCCAGGGATTTTGGCCCCACAAGGCCCTGTTCTCCCTCCCCAGGGAGGCCCGTCCTGGGAGAGCATCTTGGCCGGGCCCGGAAGAGACTCAGATAAGCCGAAGTGCAGCAAGCCAGAGGCGTCCGCTGGGCGACACAGCCTGTGTTTCCAAAAGAGGGGGACCCAGAGACAGACTGGGAGCCTTTCACCATTTGCATTCGCAAATCGTTTCCAGATTCATTTACAACGCATCATTCATTTCTCCTGAGGAGAATTCCAAATGCATCTGTATTCCGCAGACCCCTTAACTCTGTGATTTATCGCGTCTCCTCCGGATACATCATCGAGATGATCATACGCGTTTACAAAGGCGGCTGAGCTGGCGGCCCCCCCCCCACTTTACGAGGACACCCCACACACACTGTTTGGCCATGATCTGGTGCTTGTGTGCATCAGTCAGGAGAAAGCATCACTTCTGATACCCTTGTGGGTTTTTTCCCTCGGCTGCTGATTGGGATAATTTATAGGAAGGCTCCAAGCCCCCCGCCGGGCTGGGACCCCTTGCGGTACACGTATAATTACCAACCCTTCTCTCTAGCTCTGTGTGGACACTTCTAAAGGAGCTATTCTAGTTGTGCGGATGAGATGCATATTCATCTGGGGAGGGGGAGCTCGGTTATTTAGCTGTTAGTGCGCGGCACGCCGGGTTCTGGGGGACTGGACAAACCAGGACAGACAGCAGGGGGATGGCGGAGGGTCCACATGACTGACTTTACCCCATGACCTTGAGCTAGGTTGCTTTCAAAGGCCTTGGGCCAAACTCCTCAGGCACAGACTCCTGGGATCTGGGGTCGCCCCTTTCTCTCTCGGGACCTGCTGTTTTTCGCTGGGGGCCGTCCCTGGCCTCCGTCCTCCTGCCACCAGCCCCTTGGTTGCCCCCTGGAATGGTAACGCTGAGCGCTGCTGGGCATTCGCCACCCCAGCCACGGTGCCTCGGTCCATAGTCCAGTGTCCTCGGGCCAGGCTGATGACAGAAGGAAGGAGGCATGAGCCGCCATGGGGCCAGGGCAGGTCTGGGACTCCTGTCCCACCTGCAAGTGTTCACGTTCAGAATCTGGCCAGACGGACGTGGCCCTGGGTTCCTCGGCAGCCATGCGCCGGCAGCCGCCTCTGTGCGTTCATTCTCCTCCGCTCACTGTCCTGCTCACCCGCTCAGCATGGAGGGCCAGTGACACAGGGCCGGGCAGGGACAGCTGAGATCGAGGTGTAAAGGGGGCCGGACTCTGGCGGCTGGTCCAGGGAAAGCAGTCAGCGTAGGCCGGGCTGGGCTCGGGGGTCCCAGCTGCAGCTCCGGGGACAGATGGAGCCCCCGCCTCTGGACCGACTCTGAGCCTCGCTAGTAACGCGCCTGGAAACAGAGCCCGCACATCCTGACTTCCGTGCCTGTTCGATTTGCCTGAACCCGACTCCAAGCGTCTGAATCAGCAGCTGCACTTGAACTGCTGAGCGCCTGCCTGAAGGCACAGGCCGGACCTGCCAGCAGAGGAGTGAAAAGTGTCCCCAGGCACTCGGCACCCCTGATGCCCCTCCGTGAGAGAGGGCGGCCCACTGGCAAGGTTACTGGCAAGGGGGTTGTCTTTCTAAAAATATGTGGTGTTTCGTGGGCTTTTTTTAAATACAGAAAAACGAAATAAGAAAAGAAAAATGGTTTCTGCCCTCACTCACATCACCGTCGCTGACCTTTTATTTCAGGTAGAACGCATGAACACACTTAGAATATCTTCTGCTTCTCTGTGAAGTAGTACAAACAGCAAGTAGAGGCCTCCTCCTTCCATCCACTTGCTCGTAACCATTTCTGATTGCTCTCACAGAAGAATTAGCTGGTGGGGCTGCGCACAGCTGTGTGCCGCGAGGTGGAAATGGGAAATGGGGTCTGTGAGCACCGCACTCCACAGCCCCTCGCCTCCACCACGCGAAGCACGCTTGGGGCGGCCCAGGGAGAAGGCCCGGCAGAAGTCCCCGTGGGGTGGGCAGAGGCTGCAGGTGCAAGCTGAGTTCCCAGCCCCCATAGGCATTAGAGGGCTCCCCCCAGCGCCCCCAGGTCCCAGCAGCAGAGACCCACAGCACCAAGGCATCTGCCTCCAGTCCTGCACCCAAGATGGACACAGACATTTCCCTTCCCTCTCCCGTTCAGTCATTCCTCTTCTTCCATTCTGAGGGGACCCATGGGGGACTCCACATACAGGGACCCTCGCCCACCTTGGAAGCAGGCCCTGGGACTGGCCAGCCAGCCCCTGCTTTCCCTTGGGGAGCCCCCTGCCTCGGGGAGAGAACATCCTACTCCTCTGCATCCCTGAAGCCATTTTCCTTACAAGTAACAGAGCACCCCGCCTGTGGTGGCCTGAGTACTGGGGTCTTTATTTCATGTTCTGAGAAGTAAAGAGAAAGTGAGTGATGGGTCACGAGCTCAGCAATACCCAAAGACTCAAACCCTTTATTTCCTGACTCCACCACCCTTAGCTCTGGCCTTTATGTCCTCATGGTTGCAAAAAGGCTGCCAAAGCTCCTGCCATCTTGTCCACCTCAAGTAGCAACAGTAATAATTCTCTTTTCATGCTTGTCCTCAGGAAAGCAAAACTACACCTGGATCCCTTCCTTGCTGCAGACTTTCCCTTATACCAATTCAGAGATTGTTCTCAGACCACCCCAAGCTGCAAGGGAGGCGTAATTCTAGCCTCCTTGGTGGGAGACAGGGAGGAGGAGTGAGCTCAGCTGATCGTGGCATCCATCATGACACGCAGGAAAGCTCCTCGGTGGGTCTCTTCCTAGCTCCCTGGGCTTCAATAGTTACTAGAGGTTTTTCCTTCTTTAGGGAGGAAGGTGGGGCTTTATGATAATATTTTTAGATATCATCTCACTAATAATTTACTTATTTGCAGTGACTGTGCCTTTAGACTCTAAGGTTGGTGCTCTAATGTGTTGGTGAATTATGTGTTCATTACCCGAGTACAGCATAAAAAGCATCTTGATGCCCAGAAGAATCACTCATGTAATAAAAGCCTTTGTCATTTATTCATTTTAATACAATAACCATCTTGTCTCGTGTTGTGAGTGTTATGGGGCCTCTGATGACAGCTGTAACATGAGGAGACCGTCATTATAGAGCAGAGTTATTGCCATGTTTAGACTATCAGCATTTTTATTCGGGTGTTAAAATGAACACTGATAAGGGCGGGTGTCGGCTGACACACCTGTAGTTCGCGGGCTCCGTGAGACGGAGGGCTGATCCAACCATCCCTCGTCACGGTCGTCAGTGGCGCCTCCTCTGTGGACGGCCCAAGGAATGAGCTGGTCAGTGGAAACATCTCTGAGGAAGCACTAAAGGGCCTGTCCCCCCGAAACCCCCGTGTGCCCCACAGAGGCTGTCACTGGGAAGTAGTCCAGGCACTGGGCTCGTCGAGACGGCCAGCTGCCCCGCCTCGTCCTTCTCCCGCACGCCGAGGGCCACCTGCCCGTGCTTGGACCCTGGACACGGCAGACGGCTCCATCCTTCTGTGATCTTTGAACGTAACAATTCCAGAGCAGCAGGATGGACACCTGTGCCGTCTACCTGTCCGCGGTGGGTGGGAAGAGAACATGGTGCGTTCCTCGGGCTTCTCCGGAGAAACAGAACCAGGAGGACGATAAGGAGCCGCAGGCTGGGGACTGGGGAATGCTGGTGGGGCAGACGGGCTGAAGGCCATCTGCTGGAAAATCCCCCCTTGCTTGGGGAAGGCCCGTCTTTTTGTTCTAGTTAGAATTCAGCTGGTTTGAGGAGGCCCTCCTCCTTAGGGATGACCATCTGCTTTGCCCCGAGTCCACTGATTTAAACGGCAATCTCACCCAGAAACACCCAGAAGAATGTCGGACCAAACATCTGGGCACCCCATGGCCCAGACAAGTTGATACATAAAGTTAACCACCACAGGTGGGGATCAGAGTCCCAGGCTTGCGGAAACTGGCCCCAGCAGCCTGCCCTGGGTCCCTCATCCCTGCCCCGTTCCAGAAAGCTGCATCACGCTGACCGTGACCAGTTTGGCAGCACCCGGATAAAACACACACGAGGTTTTCACTGGCACTGAGCCCTGCAGGGTGCTGGGGAAATTGAACATCACCAGAGACTGCCTTAAGAAAGGTATGAGGTCCAGAATGAAGGAGGTGAGAGACCCTCCCCTTCTGGCCTGACAGGCCATGACTGGCATATTGTGCTCGGATCCACACGAATGTGGCACAAGTCAAAGAATTCTGGTAAGCTGAGGGTGTTTGGAAGGGCTTGGACAGGATGGAGTGGGGGCATGAAAACAAAGCCATAAAAGAGGTCACTGGAGGACACAGAAGGGAGACGGGGTCACCAGACGCCGTCTGCACCATCTGACGGGCTGTCAGCAGGAAGGGAATGGAGACCAAGGCTCTGACAGCCGGGCTGTCTGCAGAAGCAACGGGCTGTCTCTAGGGACTGAGTGGGGCACACAGGCCACCCTTGGCAGGGACACTGTCCAGGGCAGGAGGTCATGTGCACCTGCCAAGGCCCCCACAGCCCAGCCATCCCCAATGCTCCATGCAGACACTTTCTGCCTCCCTATCTGAGGCTCAGGCCCATCACAGCTGAGAGCACTGGAGGAGAGAATGTCCCATGGTTTCTCCAAACTTGAGAGCGGAGCTAGAACAGTGGTAGTTTTGTGTCTGCATGTGACCTGTGATGGTCCTAAGCTGCCCCCGTCTGGTGCCGGCCCCGTCTGACGAGCTCCTACAAAGCCAGCTTCCCTCACACCAACAGCCACCCATCTGGGATTAAACCGGAAGAACCGAGACGCGGAGCGGATGCGCTGGGGGAGTCGAGGCGGCTGCGGGCTTGCTGTTGCAAGGTCAAGTGCCTGGAGCCAGTCTGGGTGTGAGACAATAGGGCATAGTGGGGACCACGGTGGGCAAGACAGCAGGTGCTCCCCTTAGAGAAAGTATAGTCTCAGGCCCCCTGAATGCTGCCGTGTGCCCAGTGTGACCAGATGTCCCAGTTTTTCAAAGAGCAGCCGAAAATCCGACAGTGGGGCAGATAAAGGCTGTTGGAAGTGCCTGAGTCCCCGGGGCCGCCGGGCCTCTGCCTCCCCGGTGGGAAACAGGAGTGTCCCCATCAGGAGTGTCCCCGTCAGGCTGTGCCGTGCGTCAGCATCATCTTGCTTAGCTCTGCTCTTCCCAGCCCCAGTGTCTCCCTCGTGCCCCCCTCATGCTCCCACCACAGTACCCACCAGGGTGGCGGCAGCAGGGCTAAGGTGGCCAGACAGAGAGCTGGCGCCCACGTTGGCTCGTGGCACAGAGTCCGGATACAAACGCAGCTGCGCCCTGAGGCCTCCAAGTCCTGGGTCTGTTCAGGCCTTCACAGCTCTGCCCTCCTCGAGGCGGGAGACAGGGCACCCACTTGGGACAGACACGCACTGCCATCCCCCTTGCACACGCCCTGACTCAGAAGCCAGTGTCTGCCCAGCTTGCTGTCAGAGCTGTCCGGAGTCCAGCATGGCCACATGGCCGTTCTCGGGAGAATTGCGGCCCCTCAGCCTCCCCGAGAAGGCTGGTTGTCTCCCTGCCCCTCCAAAGGGGGAGTGAAGGCTTTCTCCACGACACAAGTGGAGTTACGGCCGGGCCGGCTGAGTTAAAGCCAGTGAAGGTCACTCCCGATTACACTGTCACTTGGATACTGGGAGAAATAAAGCAGGTCTTAAAACTTCCTGCTTCAGAAGCATGCACTTGCCCCTGAGATGCATCAATTTCTTCTTTCCCCAAATTTGCATTTTGTGTCATCATAAAAGCAGACTTTAGAGGCAAGAGAGGTGTTTTAGAGATTGTTTGGTCCAAACCCTCACTTTCCAGGCAAGGAAATGAAGGGCCAGCAAGGTGAGCAGACGTGCCCAGGTCACCAGGCAGGTGTTAGTGGGTGAGCATCCTGGCCTTGGACCCCAGCCCACAGGGCCTCCTGCTAGATCTAAGGACATATTCTGGGGCCCCTGCCGCTTGAGGGAGGCCCTGTTGAAGTGAGCAAGAGCCGCCAGGCATCCTGTCCAGTTGGCTGAACTCGCCACCCGAGCACCTGGGGAATTCCTCCTCTGGACCACCTGGCGCTCTCCTAGTTGCAAACATGCTGGCCTCCAGGTACGAAATAAAGAAAATTCTAATTCATCACAGAAGGGTTACACATCCATCACTTGTGATAGCAGACAGAATGTCTAGAGTCCTTGAGAAGTGTGAAGTCTGAAACTCTGAAAATATTCAGATGCTCTGAGTTGCCCCACAAGTCCTCTTGGATACGTCTATTTCTGGGTATCATTAGTTTTTTCAGCATGGTTAGGTGACATATTTATTGTGTCTCTTGCTGTCCCTCCTTTTAGGCAAGTAAGTGCCTCGTACTATGATGCTGGTGGTGATGGTGGTGGGATGGTGACAATGGTGATGGTGGTGGTGATGGTGACAGTGATGATAACGATGGTGGTGACGAATGTGATGGTGATGATGGTGGTAATGATGGTAACAGTGATGAAGGTGATGATGAACTTGATAATGATGGTAACAATGAGGAAGGTCATAGAGGAGGCGAAAATTGCAACCACCATATCTTGAGCACTTTGTATGAGTCTTCTAAGTTATAAGCATCTTTGTTTTGATCCTCTTGACGATTTTTATGCAGTAGGCGTCACCATCCCTTTATAGATGAGGAGACTAAGTTAGGAAGGTCAGACTTATCCAAAGGTGCACTAACATGTGGCAGGGTGACGGTTTGAACCCAGAACTATTTGCTTCCCAAACCCATGCTTATCATTGCCGATACGATACCTTCACCATGAATTTGTGTGTTCTGTACTCAGTTGAATTGCTAACTCCCTTGATGTCCACTGAAATATTTGGCAGCAAAGAATAAATGCATGTAACACATTTATGTTACCAGTTCATGTAAAGTCTTTAAAAAATAAGGCATGTTTTCTCCACTAAGTATATTTTATACCAAAGCATGGCTCAATCAGTAAATACTCTGCAGTAAAGCCATGTTGTGGGCCAACTTTCTTAGGTGTAAAAAGTGTGTTTTATTGAGAAGATTTCAAGAGATGATGTCAGTAGGGTAGGGAAGAAATTGCTGGAAGAAGGCAAGTCTCTAAGGACCATTATTCTGTTTGCCATAGTCAAACACATCAGCTTCTTTCTTTTTTTTTTGTTATAATTTTCCACCAAATATCTGGAGCAATAGCGCCCCCCAAAGCTGAGGGGAGAGGATCACCCAGGGAGAGAATCCCATTGTCCTCCATAACTCTAAGATTGTGGCTCTATTCCATGCCAGCTTTCCTTTGCACCTCAGGGTGGTCCCATCAAGCATGTCTCTGCAAAGGCATCTCCACTGCTAAATGCTGGTTGCTGGGGGGTAGCTGGATTCATGGGTAACTGGTATGGCTTGAAATGAGTAGTGGGTGTTGAATCTTACAGAGATGGATAAGAATACAGAAAAGATGGTCACCTTCCCCCCTGACCCCACAGCGTGCATTAAGTGAGTTGATGATGGTAGAGAGGCAGGATGGAATTAAAACAGAGAGACTCCTGGGGAATATCATTATAGAGCCACAGGTCTTACCTAAGGAAGCAGAGGCCCATTATTTTCTTCCCAACGCTGAGCAATTCCTCTGTCATGAGAGCCTGTGTGCGCACGTGTTCATATTTCTAATACTGATCTCGTTATTTTATTTGGAATTAACCAGCATGAAAACTTGGGAGAAAAAAGGTCTTGATAAGAAATAGTAAGCCAGTGCCAGACAAGAGATCCAGGTCAGATTTAATCCAATTGTAGGGATATTTAGAAGGGGAAAAGAGTCCTTTCATTTGAAGGTTCTTTGATCTACAGTCTTCTTCCCACTTATGCTTGTAAAGGAAACATTATGTTGTGTGAGAACACTGGGGCCGCATACCTTATAAGAAAAGGCCTAATCCCCCTAAAATCACAAGATGGAGTTAAATCTTCTGAGTGTAGGCAGCTTAACCACAAGGCTTCTTCAAGCAGGATGTTTAAAAGTTGGGTTTCTCCAAGCCCTACCCTCTCCTGGAACACCTTGGCCATTTTCATATCCAACAGCCACAGTTAATGTTTGAGTTTATGGCATAACAGCTGATTTTTCTCACTTGACTTGCAGATCCTAGAGTTGGTGAATCCTTTTCTTTCCTCCCTCATTTATTCCTTTACCCCATGACTTACCCCAAAACTCTCTATATGATGACACAACATTAAAAAGTTATAGGTCCAGCCCCTGACTCTCTCCTCAACACCAGGTTCACTCATAAGAATTTTACTGAGCACTTACTGTGGATAAGTCATTATCTACATGCTTCACATACAAGACCTCTTTAAAACTCACCCAAACTTTGGAGGTAGGTACTATATGTATCTCTATTTTACCAATGGGGAAACTGAGACTGAGAAGTTAAGTAATTCACCCAAGATCAGAAGGTAGAAAATAGCATTTAAACCCAAGTGGTCTGAGCCCAAAGTTGACTCTTACCCAACTAGCTCTGTGGCATCTCCATTACATTGTTAGCTGCCCACTTGGTTCTCAAACATACCTTTACTATCATCATGATCATCAGTATCACCGTCTCCATCACCACCATCATCGTCACCACCACCCTCACCACCACCATCACCACCATCTCCATCACCAACATCATGATCACCGTCATCATCATCATTGTCATCACCACCATCACCATCATCATCATTACCATCAACACCATCACCATCATCACCAACATCATCATCATCATCAACACCATCACCATCCTCACCATCAATACCATCATCACCAACATCACTGTCATCATCACCAACATCATCGTCATCATCACCATCATCATCACCATCAACACCATCATCATCATCATCACCATAAGTAATAAACAGGATAAACAAGGCACCATTTCTGTGGCTCTTCTTATTACTGTCTAGAGGAAAAGGAATTGGTCTACCTTTCCATTTTATGCACAACTGCCAGCACAAAAATTTGATTTTTTAAAATAGCTTATGAAAAGTAGCAGTACAAGCAATTCTCAGCTATTTGAGAGAATCAGATAACTTGAAAACGTGAACAAGGAAAAACACATTTACATTTGTTTAAGACTGCATTGTGCTGATTTTTAATAGACCATTTTTTAATGAAAGCTTATTTCACAAGGGCTTTTCCCAAAGTATGTCCTCCAGAGCAACCATGGTATGATAATGGCTATTTTGATGGGGTCAGCAGGATGTTGACTGGTCAGATTGCTTTGGCAGATGCTGGGTTGACCAGAGTGAAGCAGATGTCCCTCCTGTGGAACTTCTCCGGACCTGTAGTGTGCTCCCACCTAGGGTGCATCTCTGAGGTGTGTGTCTGGGAGGCATGAAGGAGGGGATGTGTGGTCAAAGCTGAGGGGAGAGGACCTGGTAGGGCATCCACAGAGGCCGGGGAACAGAGTGTAGGATGGGCAGCAAGTCCAGGAAGCCGACCTGGGTTGGCGTCAGATTCAGGGCAAGAAGACCTTTGTTGATAATCTCTGCCCACCTCCTCCCAGCCAGCACTAGATTCTCATAGCCCGAGAGCCCTGGAGCGGGGAGCAAGTTCCCACGGCCTGGGGCCAAGGGCCAGTCATAGAGCTGGAACTGGAGACTTCACTGCCCAGAGCCGCCAGCAGCCCCCAGAGAAGAAGCCCACAGAAGGTTCTCCAGAGAGGGGTCCTTGGGGCGGGGTGCTGAGCAGCAGGTCCTCCCACCTCCACCCAGAACAAAGCTTCCAGTGCCAAGGCCAGCCCCCACCTGCCAGGGAGGCTTGGAGCCTGGCATCAGCCAGACGTTTGTGTTTACTTGATCTGAGCAAATTAAATCCTCCCTGAACTGCAAAATTGCCTCCCTGAAATAAAGACCATGGATGGGTAAGTAGGAAGAAGCATAAGAGGATGCATTTAATTCTGAATAAGGTGTTTGCGGGATGATGGGCCGCCAGCATGCAGAGCTTGTGAGCAGGGGCAGAAAGGGAAGGGAAACTGTTAGAATGGTGGGAGGTTCCCTTTAATTGGCTGGGGTCAGGGTGCAGAACCTGCTCACTTGGGTTTTCTAAGGAATAGGAGCAGATCTGCATGTGTGGGCTCCACCTGCTTGTTTCCCTTGTCTTTGGAGTGACCAAGAAAGGGGGACCACTGAGACCACCAGCCTCTGGAGGTGGCTTTGGGATAGCTCCCGTCCTCACCTCCAGCTCATCAGGGTCCCCGAGTAACATGAGAAAGGAGGTGCTTCTGGGCCCTTCCTTCTTCCCCTCCAGGCAGAGCCAGGTGAGCTCAGGATTGGGACGGTCTCATGCAAAATGAACTAAATCAGGAGTTCTCAAGGAGGGGTGAATCTTTCCCCCGGAGACACTGGGCTATGTCTGTAGACACATTTAGTTGTCACGCCTCAGGGTGGGGGGGGGCGGGTACCGGCATCTAGTGGGCAGAAGCCAAGGACGCTGCTCAGCACCCTAAATGCCCAGGACGTCCCCCCACAATAAAGAATAATCCAGTGCTGAGGTTGCTAAGTTCTGGTCTAAAAGGGGGGTCCTTCAAGCTCCCCAGGGGTGTTTGTGGGTTTTATCACCCAGCCCCTGGAGGGATAAGGCAGAGCTACCCCTTTCCGCCTTACATCAAGCGATGCCGAGCCAGAATCTGGGTCCTCGTCACCAACCCATCGGGTCCCCACAGCCAGCGGCGCAGCAGGTGACACGGGCCATGCTGCCTCCCTGGTCCTTAATAAGCAAACAGAAGGTTTCCACAGTGAGGAAAGGGGACACCCAGGTTCCCAGCAGGTCGGCTTGTGTGAGGGCCCCAGGCTGCCTCCCCCGGCTTGCTCAAAGACCACCTGTGTCCAGAGCTTTGGGACTTGTACATAGATCAGGAAGCTGTTCTAGAACCTTCTGAATAATGGCTTCTGTGGCCTACCCCCTCTTCTTTTATGGTGGTAAAATACACACAACGTAAAATTTACCCTTGATGGCATTGAGTACATTCACAACGTCGTGCAACCATCACTTCCACGTAGTAGTTCCAGAAAGTTCTATCATCCTATAAGCACTCAGCCCCCATGCCCCTCCTCCAGCCCCTGGAACCACGAATCCACTTTCTGTCTCTAGGGATTCGCCTATCCAGGACATTTCGTGTGAGTGGAATGACACGATACGTGGGCTCCTGTCCCCGGCTTCTCCACGGAGCATCACGTTTGTGAGGTTCATCCACATTATAGCGGGAATCAGCACATCATTTCTTCTTATAGCCAAATGATATTCCGTCGTGTGAATGGGCCACATCTTGTTCATCTTTTCATCCACGTGTGGACAGCGGGATCGGGGCCGCCTTCAGCCATGGGAACAGTGCTGCTGTGGCCGTCCATGTCCAAGCATTCTCTGACCGCCTGTCTTCGGGTCTCTGGGGGGTTTGCCCAGTGGAATTGCTGGGTCCTGTGGTGACTCTTTCACTTTTGAGGAAACGCCAGCCTGGCTTCCAGGTAGCCCGTGAGCCTCCCATCGAGAAGGCTAGCAAGTGAGTGCTTGCCCACCAAGCACGTTCTGTGGAAAAGCCCCTGGGGTTGGCGTGGGCTCCAGGAGCCCCGAGGAGGCACCCCCAGTGCTGACACACTCCTGGATGAGAGGGGCACCTTGCTTCTGCCCTGGCCACTCTCACAGGTTTGGGGGGGTGACGGCTCTGCCTTCCAGTGGCCCAGCACGACCCTTTCCCCGCACCCAGTCCTCTCGGACCAGAGGCAGAGCCCACTTTCTCTGCAGACCCCAGCTGGGGGTGGGGGAGACAGGGCTCCCTGGGCTGCATGGCAGAAGTGCAGTGAGCACTCAGGTCAGTGTGCTCGGCAAACAGACCGAAAGTCCCCTTAGATGCTCGTGGGAACCCTGAGTCCTTGAGCTCCACAGCTTTCCCCTGCTCATGCAGAGGAGGAGGAAGGCTGCTCAGCACCCTGGCAGGAGTCAGCAGAGTTAGGGCACACAGTTCGGGAAATGGGGTGCAGAGATGCCCAAGGCATGGACCCTGGCTCCGAATAGGAATCAGGGACTCAAGGCAGTGGTAGCAAATGTCCTCCAGGGGCTGAGGGACTCCCACTCCGAAGCTACCAGCACATTGACCACCTGCTGCCCGAGAATGTATATGGACACGGGGCATATTTGCTCTGGGATGGAGTCTTCAGTGCTCCTGGGGGCCCTTCGACCAGGAAGGGCGGTGCCACGGGGGAGTCTTGGCCACGTGTTCCTCCAGCCAGAGGACACACTCTGGCCATCCTACCTGGGGGCCCTCAGGCTCCTCACTGTTGGTCCTGCTGAGCGCAGGTCCAGGGACCCACGTCTGCTAACTGGGTGTGGCACCACGGAAACGCCACCCTGGAAACTCTGCGTCTTCCACAAAGCCTTCCCAGGATTCTCGAAACCCGGCGTTGGTTCTCCTTCTCCCGGTGTCCCAGAGAGCCCAGGTGTTGTCTAGTGGAGACCAAGGGGAGGGGGGTTAGAGCTGGTGGCTCTGGATTCACAGCCCGGCTCCACCTCCCTGACCCTCAGTGTCTTCATCTAAAGTGGGGTTGGCACCGTCTCTCCTGGGGCTGTCGCAGGGGTCAGTGAGGCGAGGCACGCTCGAGTGCTCAGGGTGGGGCCCGATGCCGAGCAGTCACCCCAGTGAACCAGAGAGAAAAGAGAAACACCAGCAGGAGTGGACTGAGGCGTCAGCTCGGGGAAGGCCCCTGCCACTCTGAGTCACAGAGTGGGTCTCTGGGGACCAGAGGGGGGAGGCGGGGGGGTCTCTGCAACCCTGTTCACCCTCCCGCTCCCCGTGCCTTTCCGGAGCACCTACTGCCTGGGGAGCTCTCCCGGGTGCTGGGTGCGCGGCGTTAGGCACCGGCCGAGGGGAAGCGCCGTAAAGAAGGCAGCACACGGTCCAGGCGGTAGTGAGTGTTTAGAGACAGTTGGACAGAGGCGAGTGAACAGAGCGACTTGGAGCAGGGCAGGCAGGGAGGGCTGCTTGCGGAGGTGGGACTGACCAGAGATCTGAAGGCTTCAAGGGGCAGGGAGGGGAGGAGCCCTTGGGAAGAAGGTCGGGCAGGGAGCGGAGGAGCCCCTGGGAAGGAGGTCGAGCCTCCAGCTTTCCAGAGACGCTGCGGTCAGCTCTTACGCGGACCTCTCTGTGGATGGGGTTTGCTTCACACCCTTCCTCCCCAGTCCCTGCCACGGCCTCCCATGTGCAGTCCCCTCGAGTCACCGGACAAACCTGTCTGCCGGCCACTTCTTTCCCGTGGCCTGATCACACTGCCCCGGCGCCCCCCAGGAATGCGCAGCCCTCCTGCAATTGAGGATAAAGAGAAAGTGGGATTTCAGTTAAAAGGGTGAATCATGGTGATGGGTTCCTCCCGGCCTCCGTTTCGGCTGACGTCCCACTCACAGCCATGTCTTTTCAAGGCGGGCGGTTCTCGGGGGGCAGTAAAAACTTGGGGGGAGAGTCCCAGGGCACCTGTTTCCAGCACCTCGGCTCCAATCCCTGGATCTGAGGAGGCTGCCCCCCTTCTAGACACGCGTGCCCCCATTCCAGGCGGAGTAAGTCCATCCGCCAGCAGCCAGGCCTGGCGCTCGCGAGTGGGCTGTGCCGGCCGAGCATCGGGAGGCTGCCAGCGTGGCAGCAAGGGCTCCGTCCGCACCCACAGCTTTTATTAATACCAGCTTCTCACTCGCTTCCCCGTTCTGCCATCTTTGCCTGACTGACCCAACGAGTCACTGTGCTCATTAGACTGGGGGCACCCACACAGCAGCGCGCTACCCCTCCTCGGGACCCCAGCCCACCCTGCATCCCCCACCTTCCCTTCCTCCTCGGGACCCCAGCCCACCCTGCATCCTCCACCTTCCCTTCCTCCTCGGGACCCCAGCCCGCCCTGCATCCCCCCACCTTCCCGTCATCTTCGGGACCCCAGCCCACCCTGCATCCCCCACCTTCCCTTCCTCCTCGGGACCCCAGCCCACCCTGCATCCTCCACCTTCCCTTCCTCCTCGGGACCCCAGCCTTCCCTGCATCCCCCACCTTCCCTTCCTCCTCGGGACCCCAGCCCGCCCTGCATCCCCCACCTTCCCTTCCTCCTCGGGACCCCAGCCCGCCCTGCATCTCCCACCTTCCCTTCCTCCTTGGGACCCCAGCCCGCCCTGCACCTCTACCCCCCTCAGTACCCCAGCTCACCTGGCACCCCTTCCCTGCTTCCCAGCATGGCCCCTCTCCAGGTTCCAGGAGCAAAGCAAGAACTATGGAGAATCATCCCTTTACTGCACCACAGTGACAGTTGAAATCCACCAGTAATGGAAGCAATGTGTCACTGCCATGCAGTGCCACCCATTCTGAATCCTCCGGCCCCTCAGGCATTTGCCATCACCCCCACAAAGGCTGGGGGGCTGGTGGCTTCCACATGGTCACTGAGATGCAGCACCAGACACGCAGGGCCAGCCTGGGAGCCACCAGCCTGGGCGGGAGTTTCTGGAACACACCTGCCATCCTTCTCCTCCTCCCCCCTCGACATCACTGCAGGGACCTCCTTGCCCACTCTCGGGCACACAGATGGAGTGGCTGGTTTCTGCGGCCATCCCCAAGCCTGGCAAGTCCTCCTGTCCCAATCTCCAGCCGTGGCTGCTGGATGCAGGATTGGAGGGAGCCGTTGGGGAAGAAGCTTTTCCCCTGCCGAGACAGACCGCGCAGAGCACCAGCACCCAGGCTCCGGGGAGGACACCTGGCTTTGGACTCAGCTCAGGTGCTTATGAACCAGGTGGTCTTGGGCAAGTGACTTCACTTGTCTGTGCCTCAGCTTCCTCGTCTGTAATGGGGGAAGGTCTTGGCAGGGCTTGTAGAGTTTTAGCGGTGAGTAAATGAGTCTCTGCAGGTAAAGGGTCTTGGGTGACGCCAGGCACCAGTGTCCTCGTTACGGAAGAAGCATCAGCTATTGTTACTATGATTACATGTCCGTGCCCCTGCTTCTGCGGCATAAACTGTGGCTGCTGATATTCCTGTCAGTCTGTCCCCGCAGATGCTGGGTGGCTAGGCTGAGAGCGTGTGACCATGGAAGTGGGAGGGACCACGGAAGTGGAAGGGACCACAAAAGGGGAGAACCTGTGAGTGTGTGTATGCGCTGGGAGCATCACTTGAGCCATGATCCAGCTGTGCCTGAAACCCACACCACTCCCAGGCAAGAGTCAGTACGTTGCCTCTCTGTTTGAGCCAGTTAGAGTGGGATTTCTGACACTGGGCAATGGACAGGTTCTAATACACTGTGGTAGCGAGGAAGCAGGTTGAATCCCCTTCACTGTGGCCCAGAACCTCAGCCTCATCTGGTATTTCCGTGTCCTCCTGTCCCTTGGTTTGTTCAGTCACCCACCTCCGGTTTGCAGAGCTGAGCACTCCCTGCGTGTCTACTAGAATGCTGGGCTCTCCAGAGGAGACATTAAAACACCCAGGCATCCTTATCAGTAAAGTCTAATACTCAGCCCAGATTTATGACAAAGCAAAGTGTTCAGTCCCCTACTGGCAATGCATAAACTCAGCAAGGCTCAGTACTCAGCCTGCACAAAGTCAGCATTCAGCCCTCAGTTCACAAAGCACAGTACTCAGCTATCACTTATTGAAAAAGCTCAATACTCATCCCTCAGCACTGGCCGAACAGTATTTATTACTGACTAAACACAGTACTCTATACTGACTAAGCACAGTACTCAGTACTGAGAAAGCATAGTACTTAGCCCTCGTTACTAAGCACAGTACTCATTACTGACTAAATAGTACTCACTCAGTACTGACTGAACACGGTGCTTAGTACTAGATAAGCACAGTAGTCCACCGTTGGTATGACAAAGCACATTACTCTGCCCTGGGTACTGACTAAGCACCATATAAGATACTGAATAATCATAGCACTCAGCCTTCAGTACTGAGGAAGTGCAGTACTTAATCCTCATCACTGAATAAACACAGTCCTTGGTACTGACTAAGCACAGTGCTCAGCCCTCGGTACTGACTACACGGAGTACCCAGCCCTCCGTACTGCATGCTGGTCAGACGTGATACAGATCTTCAGCTGCCGTCTCTCATACGCTCTTGACAGCCACTCTGCAAGACTAGCATCAGAATCCTATTTCCAGACGAGGACAAGAAAACAAGAGGGCAGATGACTTGATCCAGGTGGAGAGCTGGAGAGGAGGGGAGGGCCCCGGTCCTGTGTCCCTGTGGAGCCCTTCCCAGAAGAACAGGATAAGCAGAATAAGGAGGAGACTCTCATGCCAGCAGGAATCCCTCCCGTTGGCCCGGCATGGGTGACATGCCCTTGCCCACACCAGTCACTGCGCCGGGGGAGGTCCTCCCCACTGGTCCATAAGAAGCAGGGCGGGCAGGGGTGGACCTCACAGACCCACCAGGGCTGGTGGCTGCCTTGTTGCCCCATCTCATCCCCCCTCGCAGCCCCCAGATGCCTGCTCACAGCACACCCCCACCGTTCCTCTCTCTTCTGGGGGGCTGGGGCTGGCCTCCATCCCACTGCTGGGACCTGCTCCTCGGGGCTCCCACCCAGGGCCTGGATGCCGTGGCCTCTGTGTCCCCACGTTCCCCAGGACTGGATCCTGTCTGGCGTCATCCCTTGTCCCCCGCCCAGGGCCAGCACACGACAACGGCAAACACATCCTGTTGTATTGAAACAGAGACTGTGTGGGCAGGGCCTCCCAGAGACAGGCAGGAACACACATGAAATACTCACGAAGCAGAGTCCCTGCCCAGACCCTCGGCTCTGCATCCGGAAGACCCGAATGATAAGCAGCAAGGTGTGGACAACAAATCTGAGGGAACACCGAGCCCCCAAGTCCTCCTGTCATGTCATCCGTTCCCTCAATCCCTAACTTGATCAGACTGAGGCAGAAAGCCCTGAGAAGAACCTGTCTCACCCGTGGACTCGGCTTTACGTCTTGGGCTCCCTGACAGACGAGGCCATTCCTAGCTTGAATCCCGGGAAGGGAGAGTCTCTCCACTCTGCTTCTGTGCAGACGACAGCCCTTGTTGGCGCTCAGGGTCGAGCGGCATCCGGGAAGCCACGGACCTGGCCCAGACCGCCCTGCTCAGAGCAGGAGGCTGTCCAAGCACCTGCTGTTGACTGAGCATCGCTCGAGGTGAGTGCTGTGGGGGTCACTGGATGACCCTCTCTCCTGAGCGTATAGTCGAGTGGGGGACAGAAAGAAGGCTGTCAACAACAAAAAGCTGGTCACGACAAGGGCCGTGAAGACAATTAAGCAGGGTGTAGCCCGCACTACTGGTACGGCTAGGATCCCAGTGGGCCAGCGCACCATCCACTCCCGTGCTGGGGCTTTTGCTAGCACTCCACAGCTGGACACTGGGAGATGCCTGGGAGGCGCCCCTTGCCCCCGCTCGCCCTGGGCTGGCCCGCAGAAACCAGCCTCCTTGCCCCAAGGCTGGACTTCCTCCACTGCAGATCACACCCCAGGACCTCACCCACCTCCCCCCGCAGGATGAGGCTGAGGCCTGACCCCAGGTGACACCACGTCTCTCTTCTCCCTCTTGCCCCTTCTCCTCTTCCCAATCACTCACGTAAGCATCCTTCTCTTGGTCTCTGCCATAGGGAACCCCACTCTGACACCAGGATGGAGAAGTCAGCTTGGGCGTCTGTGGGGAGGTACCATAGGCTGATACCTGAGCACCCCAGCGACCTCACCTCTGCTTAGCACTTACCTACCCAGTACTGAGTGAGGGCTCTGCAGACAGCACTGGGGTCAGGCAGAGGTTTGACCTAGTACAACGGGGAACCATCCAGCTACTGAAAGCAGAAAGAACATGCCAGGAGGATCCCGGGCTGCTAAGGACTGGAAGGGAAGGCAGGCCAACCAGGTGACCCCAAGGCTCTGGGTCTTGGCAGGGAGATGGCATTGTGTAGTGGAGGGGCACCAGCCAGATTTCCCACCCTGACTCTCTTGTTTGAAGATCCACGTTTGAGCGCCTGGGTGACTCAGTCTGTTAGGCATTCAACTCTTGGTTTCAGCTCAGGGCATGATCGCAGAGTCGTGGGTTCGAGCCCTGCTTCAGGCTCCGTGCTCAGCATGGAGCCTACTTAAGATTCTCTCCCTCCCTCTCCCTCTGTCCCTCCCCCCCCCGGCTCGCACCTGCGCTCGCTCACTCCCTCTCTCTCAAATAAATAAATTTTTAAAAATTCTTTAAAAAAAATAAAAAGATCCACATTTGAGAAAGAGAAGCTGATTGGCCCACTTGGCCCGTGGGCCTGCCTGTTGGCTGGGGGGGAGGGCAGAGCATGTTGACCATCTCCCCAAGACCACTCACGATGGGGAGCGATGATCCCCCAAAGGAAATCAGGCCTCTGTTACTAGAAGAAGCAAGAGTGGACACTACATCATTCCCTGGCCCACAGCAGGACCTTCTATAATCCCATACCACAAATTAAGTAGCTACCTGTCTTTGTTAATTTGGTGCAACCTGAAGGGCATTTTTGAGAATCATTTAATTCACTCTTCCCCACCAGGCAAATTTTGTAAGAACATATTCATGGCTTTCATTAGTATTCATATGACTCTGAGGATTTTTTCATGATTTGTAGAACTCAAAGTAATTGTGAATGGTATTGTGTAGTAGTGTCAATGTTACACAAGAAATGCCTTTTCCTATCACATTCTGGGTTTTTCTGTTCATTACAAGAACCTAATTGAAAATAATTGAAGGCTGGATTTTATCATACATGGAAAATACTTGAAAAAATGCAAGAAACGCAAACATCTTTGAGCCTCGTGCCATGATATTCGGGAGTCAAGGGAGAGGTAGGGTAAAGTAAGAACCCTCACTCGCCCGCAGCCCAAGTTTGTCCCATTAATTTGACGAGAACAGTTTGATCATTGCCAAACCCCGCTTCTTCCCCAGCGCCGTGGCAAAGGTCTCTCATTAAACTTTGCAGCGAGCTGGAAGGGACTCACACAGTCGTTGGTTATAATTTCATAATCGCTTTCACAAGCAGCTGAAGTGAAGCTCTCGGCCCAGACCTCCGAGTCATGGTGACTTTTTCTAACCTGGCACTTCCACAGTCCCTGCACCCCAAGGGAGAGTGGCAGCCAGGAGCGTCCCTCTGGGGGTCACAGAGACCTCCTGGACCGTCCCCGGTCTGACTCTGCAGTGGGACCCGCGTCCTCGGCCTCCCTGGCTGTGTTTAGAGGCTCCTTAGGAAGGCAGGTGACTCCACTCTTGGTTCCCAATAACTTGTAGAACCTTGTCCCACCCCTTTCCCGGTGCCCCCATATGCAGAATAGACTGGAAAAGGTGGTCGGGTGGGGCTCAACGTTCTGAGATTCCTCTTTCGTGATCCCTTAAGGAGTTCTGGGATGGGGGGGGGAGAGATTCCTGCAGAGCCAACAGTGGAGGCTTTTGAGGCATAAGGACATGGAGGAGGAAGCCCTGATCTGGGCAAAGATGAACACAGTCAAGAGTGGGTTGAGGACGGGCCAGCCCGTTGCCAGCCGCATCCCACCATGCTGGTGGCCCTGCGTACCAGCCCCTCCCCCAGCCTCACGGGTCCTTCCAGAGGCCACAGAAGGCAGAGGACACCACACCCCTATTCTGACTCCTCCCCCAGCCCCCCAGGCGCTCCGAGGTCTCCGCAAGGGCAGGATAGGTGGCAGCAGACCCCCCGCTTCTGCTCTGGGCTCCACTCTGGGGGAGGTGAGGGGTGACCAGACCTTGCTCCATTCCCTGACTCACCTCCCCCGTCTCATTTCTCTGTTCATTTCCTTCCTCCCTCGTCCAGCAGCCAGTGAGGCCCCCAGGTGGACCTTCTCTCTCCCACCCCAGGATCCTTGCGCTGCCCACCTGCCCCTGCCTGATGCCCCCTCGGGCTCGCTCCCCACATCTTTCTGCATGCTTGCTTCCTCATCCTATGGGGCTCAGAGAAGCCTTGTTTCCTCTAGGAAGCCCTTCTTGCCGCCCACTCACCATGGCCTTAGGCTTCCCTTGGGCATCTGGAAGTGACCCTGGCCATCTGCTTCTTGAGCTGCCTGCCCCCTGCCCCCAGGCCGTATGTCCTGGATTCATTCGTCCATCCATTGTTTACTGAGCACCCACAGCGTGCACGGTGCCAGGCCTGCACACGCCATCCTGGCAGACAGAGCCGCCCTGTTCGTGTTCCTTGGGCCCAGAGAAGAGTGCTGACCGTCCTTAGTGCTCACCGGGAAGGGAGGGAGGGAGGGAGGGAGGGAGGGAGGGAGGAAGGCGAGCGTTCACGCGAGGCAGACAGGACAGCCGACACATAAAGCCTGAGGTGGCCCTGATTCTCTGTCGGTGTGAAAACCAAGAAGCCCCAGCAGTCAGAGCTGGGGCCCCGCTGCAGCCACACGGGAGCTACAGATGGGTCTAGTGAAATCCTTCTCTCACATCTGGGCTCTGGTGGGAGTCAAGTTTTAAAAGACAGTTGCCTCTGTCGGCTAGTCTCTTTGCTAGCTGCAACCACGGCCAAGCGTCAGCCCCCTGCCTGCATCGTGCACAGTCTGGGGCCAGACGGGCTCATGACTCAGTGCTCCTGAGGGGCTGGAGAAGTGGGGACCACTGCAACTCAGAAGTCCCAACAGGTAACGAAAACAAGGGTGTGCAATCTGTTTCCCTGGAAAGTCTCCAGGTTTAATCCCAAACGAGGAGAAAGAGCTGAACACTTCACTGAAGACTTACATCCTCACGGAAGAGCTTGATCCTAAGGACTTGGAAACAGCTTTGAAATGTGAGGGCAGGAGTCCCGGGGAGGCCACATAGCGGCCAGGCAAAGCCCTAAGGACACAGAGCTGGCGCCTTCCAGGACGCCGGGTGCAAAAGGGGAGAGGGATCCAGCCGCACGCGCGTGTGTGTGTGTGCGCACGTGTGCATGCACGCTGCGTGTTTGTGTGCATGTGCGTGTGTGTGCACGTGTGCATGCATGTTTTCTGTGTGTGCACGCACACTGCGTGTTTGTGTGCAAGCATGCAAGTGTGTTTGTGTGCATGTTCATGTGTGCACACGTGCATGCATGTTTTCTGTGTGTGTGCACGCTGCATGTTTGTCTGTGTGCAAGCATGCTGTGTGTGTGCATGTGCGTGTGTGCACGCGTGCATGCATGTTTTCTGTGTGTGTGCACACTGCGTGTTTGTGTGCAAGCATGCATGTGTGTTTGTGTGCATGTTCGTGTGTGCATGCATGCTAGAGTGTTTTCTCTGTGTGTGCACGCTGTGTGTTTGTCTGTGTGCAAGCATGCATGTGTTTGTGTGCATGTGCGTGTGTGCATGCATGCTAGAGTGTTTTCTGTGTGTGCATGCACGCTGCATGTTTGTGTGCAAGCATGCATGTGTGTTTGTGTGCATGTGCGTGTGTGCATGCATGTTAGAGTGTTTTCTGTGTGTGCACGCACGCTGCGTGTTTGTCTGTGTGCAAGCATGCATGTGTGTTTGTGTGCATGTTCATGTGTGCACACGTGCATGCATGTTTTCTGTGTGTGTGCACGCTGCGTGTTTGTGTGCAAGCATGTATGTGTGTTTTCTGTGTGTGCATGTGTGTGCAAGCATGCTGTGTGTTTGTGTGTGCATGTGCGTGTGTGTGCCCACATGCTGCATGTTTTCTGTGTGTGCACACATGCATGCCTGTTTGTACGTGTGTGTGCACGGTGTGTGTGTCCAATAACTGTACAAGGCAGTGGACAAGACCAAACATTCAATGTGAACCTTGCCTCTAAGTTCTTCCCCTGGAGCCTCTCAGACCCTATTCCTTCTCCAACAATCTTTATCACACTTTTTATTTGTGGATTAAGAGGGCGTCACGTTTTTAGGAGTCTGATTCCACTGGCCCACGAGCCATGTGAGGGCAGGGCAGTGTCCATTCGGCGTGGGACTTGGCCCACAGCGAGGGAAGGTGTTGTTGAAGTGCCACGGGCCCCCCAGGTGCAGGGGGCTGGGGCCACGTGGGGGGCGCAGCCTGAAGCCAAGGGTCCTCTCTGGTTGGTGCGGTGTCTTGGTATCCTGGCAAGGGGCTTTCTCCGCCGGAATCTGGATGTGATTCTCTCCCCTTCGATGCTTCAGGAATAAACCTCCAAGGTGTTTGCAATTCAAAACCACACATGGTGACTTTTCTCCAGTTTCAAGTTCATTTGAGATTAGGCAAATATCTCCTCCTTGGGGAAGATTCTGCCAGAATCCTTCACTTCATCCAGCCTTTCTTAAGGATGAGAGCTGGCCTTCCAAGCAGAAGTCCCCGGGTGAACACAATCGCCCGGCACCATAAGTTACTTTAATGTAGACGTCACTTTAAACTAACCTCTTACCATCTGTTCTGTCCTTTAATAACAAATGCAAAAGAGCATAATTCTCCGTGGCATCATAAAATTGAGGTGGGTGATGGAAATGCCTGTCTGTGTTCTTTATTCATGGCCCTATCGTATGCTGCTGTGATGTTTTTCTCATTTTCTAGACACAAATCAAGGGGAAACTGCTCTCCCCTGATCTGGTGAATTCATTTGTACAGTATTTCTTCTTAATGTGGTAAACTGTGGGGGAGCTCAGAGCATCCCGAGCCGGTGCAGAGCCCCAGACGCACACGCGGAGCAGTACCCAGGGAATTAAGCAAAGGCAACTTGGTGGTCAAAATGTAATGAGATTCCTTTGCAAAAAATAAAACCTCTTTAAATATGTGGTGGGTTCTTTCAGTGTTTTTCTAATTAAATTTCCCCGCGAAGGATGGGCAGTCTGGCCCAAAGAACGCAGCAGAAGTGGGCTGGGCCGGTGGGCCGAGCAACAGCCCCCACCTCCGGAGGGCCGCCCAGCTCCAACCCAAGGACCTCCTCAATCCAGCGCAGCTCAGCCACTAGTTTGGGACCTGCCGTGTACTCGAGTGCAGAACTCACCGGCCTTTCTAGAACTTTCCTCGCTCCCAGAAGGCAGACTGGGGTTTCGCAGGCAGCTAGCCTTGAGTGTTTTCCATTAATCACGCAGTTCCCTGTCTCCACAACAGGGCCTGATCTGCTGTAACCGGTCCCCCACACCCAGAGCAAGAGCTCAGGTGCAGGTGGCAGGAGGGGGGTTTCCTCTCTGGGACCCAGACTAGTCACCACCACCCCGTGTCCCCGGCGACCACACCTTGGCACCAACCCCCTCCCGTGGGGGAGAAGAGGTGGCTCTGGGCGACAAAGGGCTGCCTTCCTGTGAGCCGACCCCTGGGGCTGGAGCCCGGCCGCCGGGAAGAACACCTGTCCTCCTCCTGCAGGGGGTCTCCGCGGACGCGGCTGCAGCGCTGGGCTGCTCAGACTCGGCTGTTCTGTGTGACGGACGCTACTCGGTGGACAGCAGAGGGACGGGCGGTGAAGACAGGGTGGACTCCTTCCTGGGCCGCCCAGCGCTGTTAGCGAGTGAGCAGGCGGAGGGCGAGGGTGGCAGGCGCAGGACCCAGCGTGTCATCACCTACAGGAGGCAAGGGGGGCTTCAGCGCTTCAACGGCCCAAGGGGACAGCACGGAGTGACATGTGTCCCCAGCCCCGGCCCTGGCCATTCTTTCAGTGGCCTTGCCTGAAACCCTGCTGGGTGTGTGTGCTGCTCGGGGCAGAGCCAGGGAAGCCAGGAGGTGGGAGACGGGAACAAAGATGGTCCTCACAGACTGGCAGCGGGCAGGGCGGGGGAGGGTACTGGAGAGGAAGGAGTGGGGTGGGGAGGGATATGTGGGGGGGAGGAGTGGGGTGGGGAGGGATATGTGGGGGAGAAGAGTGGGGTTGGGGAAGGGTATTGGAGGGGGAGGAGTGGGGTGGGGGGAGATATGTGGGGGTGGGGAAGGGTATGTGGAGAGGGAGGAGTGGGGGTGGGAAGGGGTATGTGGGGGAGAAGAGTGGGGTTGGGGAAGGGTATTGGAGGGGGAGGAGTGGGGTGGGAAGGGGTATGGGGGGAAGGAGAGGGGGTAGGGAGGGATATGTAGAGGGGGGAGGAGTGGGGGTGGAGAGGGGTATATGGAAGGAGTAGGGGAGGGGTATGGGAATGAGGGAGGGGTATTTGGAGGGAGAGGGGTTAATGGTGGGGGAGGGGTATTCAGGTGGGGGAGAGGTATGTAGGTGGGGGAGGGTATATGGAGGGGGAGGGGTATGTGGAGGGGGTGGGGTATGGGAGTGGGGGATTGTGGAGGGAGAGGTAGAGGGGTATGGGAATGAGGGAGGGGTATTGGAGGGGAGGGGCTAAGGGTCAGGTAGGGTTATGTGGAGAGGTATGGGGGAGGGGAAGGGTATGTGGAAGGGGCAGGGGGGTACATTTCCAAACCATCACCCAAGATGTCTACTCAACCTCTGTCACCTTGCATGGGTACAAAAGACTTTCTTGTGATGAGAACTTTGGGGACATGCAAAGATGCAGCAGAGTCCCATGAGCTGTGGTCACTGTGCTCTCTGTCTCATTTTGTGACTCACTTACTCCAGACAGGGAAGTGTGCCCCAGTGTCGCCTTCACTCATCTTGCCCCCCACCGCACCCCAGCTCTGGCGGGCACCGTCTGTCCTCCGTGTCCATGAGCTCAGGGGTTTCTTCATTCAGTTTTAACTGCAGTCTTGTCATAAAACGCCCGGTCCAACTCTGCTCTGTGGAGCCAGAGGCTTTCACTGTGGTCCATTACGTTATAAAATGTTGTATGGCCCCGCCACTTGATTTCCGGAAAAAAAAAAAAAAGCTGTATTTTGTAAAGGTGTGCGGTTGACCCCTGAACGATGCAGGGTTGTCGGGGCACGGCCCCCGGCACAGCCAGAAATCTGCATGTTAACTTCTGACTCCCCAGACACCTAACTGCTAACAGCCCACTGTCAGCCAAAAGCCTTATGCACAAGAGAAGCAGGCGATGAGCACATATTTTGATGTTATGTGTATTATAGACTCTGTGCTTACAACAAAGTCAGCTGGAGGAAAGACAGTGCTGTTAAGCAAATCATAAGGAGGAGAAAATATCGTTAACGGTCCTATACCGCATTTATCGATAAACATCCATGTACAGACGGGCCGGCACAAGGCAAACCCGTGTCCAAGAGTCAACCGTATTCAAAGTTGAATTCCAGTCTGTTAGTTTGACCTTACCCATCATATCTTTTCAGTCTCTGTGGTTTATTTTCCCACAGCTCGGAGAAGTCAGTTACCTTGCAGTTGGTGACCCCGTTCCCATCAGGTGCCCCTTATCATTACAAGAGCTTTTGCTGCCTCTAAATGGAAGACGTGCTTCCTACTTTTAAATTTTTCTATTGAAGTATAGTTCACATACAGTATTACATTAATCTCAGGTGTACAACACACACCTGAATGTCGGGCGACTCGACAGTTATTTACATTATGAAATGCTCGCCACAAGGAGTGCAATCACCGTCTGTCACCATGCTGTACGTCTTACTTTTAATTCTACTGTTGTCCTTTTTGTCTCCCAAAGACTAACGTTCTTACCCCATCATCTGGTCCCCTGCCCCCTGGAGAACACAGAACTGTGCGCTCATCTCGGCTCTTCCTCAATCAGACCTCGCTAACTTCCTCGGGTGTTGGGAGCCAGAGAAACGTTATTGTTTTTTCAACAACATCCAGCTTCTCCGTGAAAATGCTTCTGTGTGTACATAGTGTTGTAGCCTTCTTGACGACAGGCGTCAGTGTCAAATCTGTGTCTCCGGGCTGGTCGCGGGGCCTTCCTGCCCCTCAGGGACCGGATCCTGTCCCCTGGTGCCTCCGTCAAAGGAGCAAGAAGATGGGACACGGGTGAAAACTGAGGGGGCGTAAATGGGCCGGCTCCCAACCTCTCTTCCCTCTGGACTCTGGGGCGGCTGCTCTGTTGTCCTTCCTCCATCTTTCCCCCGTTTGACGGCGGACGTTAGGCGTGTTTGCGTCAGGGCTGCAGCCATGTTCCACCGTTGCTTCCAGTCTTCCCAGTGGTGCTGGAGTCTCGACCGCGTGTCCCACGCTCCCTGCAGAGACTCTAACTTGGAATATTGTGTCCTATCTTTCCCCGTTACCTGCTGGGCCACTGGACGTCTAGTTGGTGGCACTCCGTAACTCCCTGACTGCTGACTGCCCTTCCGGTTCCCAAAGTGGTCCCGAAGTACCTCAAGATGGCCAAGTGCAAGGAAATCCGGGGCGGGGTGAGTGTACATTTAGGGAGCATGGCCCCTGCTCCCCGCAGCAGGCTGACGTGCCTCTCCTCTTGCTCCTTCTTCCAGATCCGGTCTGACAAAGACAACGACATCCCCATCCGGTACAGCATCACGGGCGTGGGCGCCGACCAACCCCCCATGGAGGTCTTCAGCATCGACTCCATGTCTGGACGGATGTATGTCACTCGGCCCATGGATCGGGAGGAGCGAGCCTCCTACCACGTGAGTACCTCGGGCCTTGGGTTCCTACCTTTAGAAGGAGAATGTGGCTCATACTTTCAGACTCTTACCTCTTGTGTATCCCACTTCATCTCACATCCAAACATCCATCTATCCATCCATCCATCAATTCCTCCATCCATTCTTTCCTTCATCCATCCATTCTTCCATCCATCTACACATCCGTCCGTCTACTGATCCATCCATCCACCCATCTACTGATCCATCCATCCATCCATTCTTCCATCTATTCCTTCCTTCATCCATCTATTCTTCCATCCATCTATGCGTCCATCCATCTACTCATCCATCCATTCTTCCATCCATCCCTCCATCTACCCATCCACTGATCCATCCATCCATCCATCCATCCATCTGTCCATCTATCCATCCATCTATCCTTCCATTCATCCATTCCATCCATGAATCTACCCGTCCATCCACCCACCCATCCATCAATCCACCCATCCAGGGAATATTTCTCTAGTATGTGTCAGGCCTGTGGTTGGCAGTAGGCCTGAAGTGATAACATGAGTAAACATGGCCTCACTCTGGGGGAGCTTACACTGGGATTAAGAGGCATCAAAACCTCTCAGCCTGAAGCCCTTAAGAAAGGCTGTGTCCCCAGATTCTTCAGCAGCCAGACCACAGGCCTTGAGAAGAGTGGGTGTAGTTACTGCCACAGCTCTGCGTCCTGCCCTAGAGACGCCATTGGGAATGGGCACGTGGCTGGCATCCCGACTGCCCCTCGGACAGCGGGGGCCAGGCTCAGGGAGAAGGAAATATAAGGGAAATAGACTGTTTTGTTAGCTGGTTCGAAAAAGAGCTTCCCTTGGATGCCTGAGTATCTAAAGGAAAATCGTCGTATCTTTTCTGAGCCAGACTGATGATTTTATTTACGGGGCTAGGGAATGTGGAGGAAAGCACGCAGACATTGAAACCCCGGCAGCGGGCAGTCGCTGACACTCAGGCACACTCTGCCTCTGGCTTCCAGGCAGACAATTTCAGGGGTGCCTTCCCCCCTGGAAGGGGCTCTCGGGGACCTCCTCTGAGGCACTGGTGAAATAAGGCGTGGTCGTTCCCACACCAAACACTTACCAGGGGCCAGACCCTGGGGACGCACTACCCCTCCTCCCTGCCCTTCTCTCTCCCTCCCTCCCCTGTGGTCTGTCTACCCTCCCAGAGGCACATGCCCCTCCTAGAATGCCTTGTTCCAGGCATTTGTGCCCCGGAGTCTAAAGGGATGCTTAGCCAGTGGTTGGGGACGAGCAAATGTTTCCAGCGAGTGAGAACAGAAGGAAGGGGGGCAGCTGTTGGCTCGCTGCATTGCCCACCTGGCCAGGGGTCCCTCTGCCCTGCGGTCTTTGACCCTGCTTGGCCAAAGACCTCGAGAGCCTCCTCCGACATCGGAGGCTTTGTCTCCAAATGGCCCCACAGAGAGGCCACTTGCTGATGCTCATGTTCACCTCGTTCAAGATTAGACAGAGTCCTCTTTAATTATCACGGTCGCCCCTCCTCCTGGGCCCAAGGAGCCCCACACCTCTCTCCAGGAGGCCAGACAGCGGGGCTGGCCCCGGGCGGCTCTGGTGTCTGCTGGAATGTCACAGGTTGCTTCAGCGGTTTGGGGAGGGACGAGCTCTCGGCGGGGCACCTCTCCTGCCTTCCTCGGGGCTCCAGCGACCCCTGCTGTCCCCAGTACCGGTGTCTTCTCTGGCTGTTTCTTATGGCCCTTCCAGACTGAACGAAAGCCTTTGTCGTAAACCCTGGGCCGGGCTGCCCTCCAGAGCCTGCGGCTCGGCATGCCACGGCCCTGGTGAGCCTGGTGGGAAGGGGCTGCCCCGGGCCAGGCCCGCTCCGCTCCCGATGTCAGGACGGCTACAGAGTCCGGGGCCCCGTGCAGAATGAAGTGGGGGGCCCTCATCTGGACCAGGGATTTCAAGTCAGTGACAGCAGAGCATTTAACCCCACACGGTCCCTCCTGTGCGTGGGCCGGCAGGCTGTGCGGTCTCAGGCCGGGAAACGGGCCCCCTTCGAGGACGGGCAGCGCAGGTGGGCCGTCAGCCAAGCCCACTTCGGAGGACGCGGCCCCAGCTCCTGCTGACTGCAGATCCACCCCTGACAGAACCCACACCGAGTGGGAAGGCGCTCCCTTTCATTCTATTTTAATTACTTGGGACACCTTGAGCTCAAAAGGAGACCTGCTTTTGGTGTTTCTGGGTAACTGTTTCTCCTCGGCATTTCACACCAAAGTCAGCCCTGGAATTCCCGGTTCCCCAGCAAGAGTCCAGCCCCGCCCTCCTGCCGCCTGCCTGAGCTGCTGGTGCCACGGCCCTGCCCAGACGGCTCAGCCCAGAGGACAAGGACGCAAGGGGGCGTCTGAACGCCGATGGCCGCTCCAGGGAGTGCGTCGCCTGCCCGCCCCCGTTGCTCCAAGGGCAGGATGGTCGATCCACCAAGTGCCAAGGCAGTGACTAGCGTCCTGCAGAACAACCTAGGCCCCCGTGCACCTCTCACGCACACCTCCATTTCCGTTTGTTCCTTTCGCCCGATGTGACCCCAAAGCCTTGCTCAGCACCAGACTCTGCCCAGGAGACACATGGCGTCCGAAGCTAGATGGCTCTGTGACAGGCCCCCTCAGAAAAGCCGGCGGTCACGGGCTGGCAGTCCCCGGGGATCAGGGTGTCATGCTGGGCCGGGAGGGGAGGCCTCTGGTCCTCTCCAAGGACGCCTGCAGGCCACAGCCCCTCCTCACCCAAGCCGGCCAGAGAGGAAGCAGAGAACTTGGCCAGGGGGGCGGGGTGGGGGGGAGGGGAACCGTCCACCTGTCCCTGCACGCTCGGCTCCGTGTCTGGGCCTCCATGGACCTGCTCACCTCCAGACACTTGGCACACGTTCCCTTCTGTCTCCCGCCACGTCCTGAGGTTCCATCTTGGGAGATGAGAAATCCAACCATGCCACCATGTATTAAGTGTTTCCTGCTTGCTCTCGTGAACCAGGAAATGTGCTCCGGAGGGGTACCCACCTCAACCTCCTCGGGCCCCATCTCAGAAGTGAGGAATGTCTCCCGGGGCCACCCCTGGCTGCCGCCTCCAGCAGGGTCACCCCTAGACCCCACAAGGTGACAAGTCGGTGGGAGATAACGGGACCCAGATCGGAGGAGAGGTCAAGTCCATATGCCGAATTCCAGATTGAAACCTCATGTTCCATCTTTCAACTCTCTGTCCCAGGGCGGTGAAGCCCTCGAGAACTCTCCCGTCCTCCCTGGGGTTGGGAAGCCGCTCTGGGCAGTCCTCACACTCCTTGTGAGACTAAGGCATGAGCCCCTCTCAGGACTGTCACCTCGCAGGACGCCCACCAGAGCCTTCGGGGGCAGCTTGCAGGTGTGTCAGCTCCCTCTGCCGCGTAACAAGCAGGCACAAACTCAGCGGCTTAAAATAACACCCATTTCCAGGCTCGTGTTCTGTAGGTCAGAAGTCTGGTGGGCTCTGCCTTAGGGTCTCACAAGGCGGAAATCAAGGTGATGCGTACCTGGAGGCGTCTGCTTCCTGCTCATCCAGGTTGTGACGGATCCAGATCCCCCTTCCCCGCTGACTGTCGGCCAGGGCCTCTCTCACCCCCTTAAGACACCCGCATTCCTCGGCACATGGCCCCCTCCACTTTCTCCAGCAGCTATGCCCTGAATCTGCCCTCAATGTCAGCTTCTGACTCCCGTGCAGCCACCAGCCAAGGCAGCACCGTGATTTTAGAGCCACGAGGCCACCTTGTCCCACCCAGACATTTCCCCCCGTGTCTAAAATGTAGCCCAATCACAGGCGACCCCCCATTGCATCCACATCTGGGGATCCACACCCCACATCCTCAGGCACCTTTGACCACGTCTCCCACCTGAGAGCAAGCTGATGAACTGTGGACACGGGTCACTCGGAGACAACCAACAACACATCAGTGTTCAAATGCATGAAATGAAGAATGGTCATGTTTGCTTTTGCAGGATGATTCTCTAGAAGGTTCTTTGGAGGGTTCCATAAATAAGACCTGAATGCTGCCACTACTCTCATCTTGGGCAAATTTCCTAATCTTCCTGCGCCTCCCTTGCCCCATCTGTAAAATAAAGATCGGGACGATACTGGTGTCACGGGTGCTTGTGGAAGCTGAGGCGGGTCACCCACGCAGTCACTGATGCGGCCTCCGGCAGGAAGTCTCCAACACCCACGCACAGGCGCTTCCAGGGCCCACATGGAGTGCTGCGTGGTCCAGGCTCCAGGAGGAAGCCGGTGGCCCGCAGTTAGGACACGAAGCAGAGCGAGCCGCTGAGAGGAGGCGGGCATGCACGCACGGGTTCCTCCCTGCTCCTGTCCCCACGGGGACGCGACACCAAGCCCCTGCGTTCGTGTTTCCCCGTCTCGCTTCCGCGGCGAGAAGGGACAGACGTCCTGCTCACGGCATCGCAGGGGCGGCAACCTCCCTTTGCATGCGAGGCTCGGGTTGGCAGGTCACGGAGGCGACCAGAGCTCCCCCGGTGCCACCATGTCTCCGCACCAGGACGGGACGGCCCCCGCCAAGCCCACAGCGCGTGCCCAGCCCGAGAGGCGGACGGCGGCCTCCCCGCCAGGCCACGCTGCCGCTGCCAACAGCGTCACCTTTAACTGTAGCTCCCAGGTACCTTTTCTCAGCGGCTTCTTGACCTGCTGGAAGAGCTGAGCTGCAGGACGGGGGGCAGGGTGGGCCCGAAACTGCGAGGGGTGCTTCCCGGCCCTTCCACGCGGTGCTCGGAGCCGAGGCGCCGGGGCTGCAGTCACCTCTGGCCCCCCGGGAATCGGGCCCAATGTGGTCCTTGCAACATCACAGGCCGGCTTCCCCTGGGAGGCTTCTCCTCAAACACCCCACTTCAAGGGTAAAATTCCACTCGGGGCCGTGGGGACCAAACCAAGCGCCGGGGCTGGTGTAGACATTGTTGGCTGGAGCCTCCCTGGGGCAGGCGTGGAAGGCGCGCCGCCTCCTCCTTCCCAGAGGCTGGTAGGGCGGCCATGACGCAGGGCACCAAGGAGGAGAGGGCCGTGTGGACCCCCCGCCCGGAGACATTTCCCCCCACAGGCCTCAAGCACGCGCTCTTCTCACACCCTGGGCGTGGCACTGTCCTGTGGCAAAGACCTCGAGGTCCGATGTGAACAGCTTGCAAGGTGATGGGGTGTCAGCTGAGAGATGTGTGACAGTCACAGCTCTGGTGTGGACAGACCTCGGGGAGACCCTGCCCCTTTCCACCCCCTGTTCTCCCCCAAATCCCAGGTCCTGCATGACCCTCCCCAGCCCCCCTGCTGCCCCCAGGCCTCCGCTGCTCCATGTCCCCCTTTGGGACCTCACACCTATTCTTCTCCCTGTCCCATTCACCAGGCCACAGCTCAAATGTCACCTCCTCTGAGACGCCTGCCTGGCCTCCTCCCAACCCCAGCCAGTCGCTCCGTGTGCCTTCTCTTCCTTCTTGGTGTCCGTCTCCCTTCTCGACGAGAAGCCCCAGGGCTGGGCCTTGTCTGGACCACTGAGCAATAATCTAGGGTCCAGCCGGTGCTTGGTACATGGAGGCCCCTGACAGATCCTGGTTGAGTGGATGAACTGATGAATGAATGAAAAATCCAAAAATCGGGGTGCCTGGGTGGCTCAGTTGATGAAGCATCCAACTCATGGTTTCAGCTCAGGTCATGACCTCAGGGTCCTGGGATCAAGCCCCGCGTCAGGCTCTGCGCTCAGCAGAGAGTTTGCTTGTCCCTCTTTCTTCCCCCCTCCCCTGCTCGCTTTCTCTCTCTCTATCTCTCTCTCAAATGGATAAATAAAATCTTTACCCAAAAAAATCCAAAAATTAAGGGTCCTCTCACAGCTCTTCCCCGTGTCTCCAGAGGAGAGCACCGAGGCTCAGAGGAGTTTCGTGGCATGTCCCAGGCCCACCCCCCTGCCGAGACTGTCCCTTGGGGGACCCAGGCCCTTACGTCAGCGCCAGCCCAGAGCTGTGGGCCGGCAGGAGCCTGCCCTGGGCTGTCCCCAAGGCTGACAGTGTCTATGCTGCTTTCCAGCTCAGAGCGCACGCAGTGGACATGAACGGCAACAAGGTGGAGAACCCCATCGACCTGTACATCTACGTCATCGACATGAACGACAACCGTCCCGAGTTCATCAACCAGGTCTACAATGGCTCCGTGGATGAGGGTTCCAAGCCAGGTGAGCCCCCCACCCCTGAGGAGCACCGAGTGAGTGGGAGTCAGCAGGCGAGGAGGCCCCATGCTCAGGGAGCCGTGACCACCCCACGGGCCTCCTCCCCATGGAGGCGCTCACTTAGCAGGTGCATGTCGCACGCACTGCAGGCCGCACAGGACCCCCGGGAGCCGGGCCCTTGCTTCACGGGCTCCTCGGTCCAGAGGGGGGTGCAGACAAAAGCCAAGCTAAAGCAAGTACGTAAAGCCACAGCACGGATAGTAAGGTTCGGAAGGAACCCAGGGGCGCTGAGAGTCGTGGAGGCACCTGTAGGTCAGGGAGGACCCCTCTGTGGAGGTGACATAGAGGCTGAGAGCTGAGGCATGACAAGGAGCCTCTTGGAGAGAAGGTCTGGGGGGTGGGGGTGTGTTGGAAGGGAGCCTGGGGAAGGAAAAGGCAAGGGCAGAGGTCCTGGGGCAGGAGACGAGGTCAGAGGGAAGACCCGATATCCGAGGTCTCCCGCACCACACTTTCCATTTTATTCCAAACCCCGTAGGAAGCCCACGAGAAGGCCAGACTCCCGCGGCCCCAAGCGGTGAGGCCGCATGCCTGCAAGCCTCAGTTCCCCTCTGAGCTGACCAAAGGGCCAGTCTTACCCCAGACTTCAGTTTGGCATAGATGACCTTGACCACGTGATCGTGCACCACGGCCCTTGCTAAGCATGTCTCTGCAGGAGGTGGGCCCCTTCCCTCTCCTCTCTAGCAAAGACAAACCTGAAGTTCCCAGGAGGTGTGTGTGGGGGCCAGAACCCCCAGCCGATGCTAGACCTGGCCTGGGAACCAGCAGCAGCACCTGGGAATGCAGCAGAAATCTAGAACCTCTCAGCCCACCCCCCTCCCTGACTCAGTCTCTGTAGGTGAGCAGCACAGCCCTGCACTGCTCTCTCCTGCGGGGACGGGCGGCATCCCTGGGCCAGCTGCCCGGCTGGGGCTGGGTGGGTGGAGCTGAGCTGAGCACCCCCAGGGCCGCCAGGAGTAGCCACTGAAATGCAGGATGCCCAGGGGCACGAGAGGATCAGAAGAACAACTATTTTCACGCATACTTATGCACCAGGCAACATTTGGGAGCCGCCTACAGTGACGAGGTACTGCTTTTGTCCTGAACTTCAAGTGTCCCCGGGCATCTGTAGCTTAGCGGGCAACCCCACCCCGGCGGCCCTGGCGAGTATCCCGTCCCGGGAGGGCGTCCGGGCTCCTGGGAAGGCCTGTGGCTCTGGGCACACGGACCCTCAAGCACCGGGAGCCTGAAGCCCAGCCGGCTTCCCGCTTCCTGTGTTCGGAGGGGTCAGCCGCATCCCATGCAGCCCACGGTGGCGCGGTGAGTCCAAGCATTTATCATCGCTTCCCCGCCCGGAGCAGGTTGTCATAGTTCCGTCTCCAGGGGCTGCTTTTTCAGCAAGGTGAATTGTGGTTTTGATTGATTGTCTCGGAATCGCGAGACGCAGGCCAGCCCGGTGTCAGTGAAGGGACGGCATGTGACATTATGTCTGCCCGCACCTTGGGCAGCTTCTCCCCACAGCCCCTGAGGAGCAGGGACAGGCTGCCGACGGGCAAATTAACTCCAAGCGGCCAGCTCCTTAGGCAAGGGGGTGGGGTCGTGAGTGTCAGGCTTGGGGGTGCTTTCTCGTTAGCACAGATAAGGTGGGCCTCTCTCCCCACGACCCGGCACACTCCGTAAAGGTGCCTGGATATCATAAATCACACCTCCCTTGTCTTACTTTAGAACAAATCAATAGAGAAAGTCTTCCCAAATGTGTAACTGGCTTTACTCATTAGGATAACAAAAGCAGCAAATTGTTGTATCTCCTCCTCAAAATCCTGATAAGCCTTTAAGCCTGGAGATCGGAGCAGCCCCTGCCCCCCCATCGCCCCATCGCCCCAGCTCCACGGGGCCGCTTGGAATGCCGAGCATGGCCTGGAAGACCGGAAGGCTGGTGTGGATCCCAAGACGGGTCCTCTTTCCCCGTTCACTCCTGTGTCTTTCATGGACTGTTTGCACTAGGTGTGGACTGACTTTCAGGGTCCCTAGGGGACCCCGCGTCTGTCTCTGATCCTGGAACAGCCCTCAGAGGGGAACAGGGATGCCACGGCTTTGTGCAACGCCCGGGACGCAGCGGGGCCGTGCTGCTCCCTCACGTGCCCGGCCAAGGCGAGTTGACCCCAGACAAAGCATGCCGTGGCGTCCTGGAGGCAGAAGCGCCCAGGGCTCGGAAACAGTCTCCGGGGTGTCCTCCCTTGCGTCAGTTAATAACCATAATAGAAGGTTTCACTCGGTGCCTTTGCGGGGTAAGGAAAACCTATCACCAGAAATTAGTCATTATTCTTGGCATGATGGGTTAAGGAAAGGTTTCAGATGTACATTCTAAAGGAAAACAAATGGAAAGATGTATTAAACATTGACTCACCCAGATACAAACCTTTTAAGGTTTGGGTAGTTCATATGGGGACATTAGCAAAGTGACTCAGGGGTGGAGTCTCAGGAGGAGCCCACATTCACCCCACATTCTTTCCCCAGCCCCGGTGCCCCGCCGTGGTATGGAATCCTCTTTGGCGCTGCTGGAAAGCACAGGCTCGGAGGGTGTGGAAGCCCCAGGGTGGCCCGTCCTATTTGGTGCAGCAATGGTCATTGTGGTTTGGGGTCAAGAGTGCCCGCTACTCTGATCTCAGCTGTTAGATCTCTGGGTCTCCAAAACCCACCTTGAAAGCCCCTGGAAAAGGGAATGCATTGGCTCACATAATTGCCAAGTCCAGAGACAGGAAGCAATCTCGGGTGCTGTGGCTAGAGTGGGACTGGCCAGGGCCTTGCTTACCTCGGTCTGACTCTCCCCTCCTCGGTGCTGGCTCATTCTCAGGGAAGTTCTCTCTTCCTGTGGACAAGACGCCTCAGCAGCTGCAGACGTAACCATGAGCCCCGGGAGAGGTCCCACTTCTTGCTGGAGTCCAGCAGGGGCCCTGGGAGATCCCCGTGATCTGGCTTGGGTGCTGTGCCCATCCTGAGGCAGTCCCCATGGCCAGTGCATGGACAGTGAGCCTCTTTCAGGCACAAACAGAGTCCGGTTCTACACCCCTCCAAGTCATTGGGTCTGACCCTGTGGCTGGTGTGGATCCCCCGCAAGGAAAACCAGATCGTTGCTTCAGAAAAGGGGGCTGGATACCAGGTAGGCTCAAATAGCAGGTGTGCATCGCATGCAGTTGTAAGAAATAATAGAGACACCCCACAAATCTTCACCCGTTTCCCCCGTGGGGACAGCTCGCGGAACTGTCATGCATGATCACGCCAGGACGTTGACACTGGTGCAGTCACAGACCTCACTCACACGTCGGCGAGTTTCCCAGCGTGCGCCCACGCAGACGTGCGCGGGTGCGCTTCCGTGCAGTCTCCCCACGTGTGTAGATCCCTGTGACCGCGGTCAAGCTGCTGAACAGCTCCAGCAGGAGGGCCCTGTACTGCCTTTTAGAACGACAGCTTCTTCCCTCCCCCACCACCCACCCACCGACCCACCATCCCTAACGCTGCCAGGCGCTGCTCTAAGACCTCCCTTCGGATTCCCTTCTTTAACGCTGCGACAGCCCTACCGGATAAGCACTTTTCTTTTCCCCACTTTGGAGATAAGGGAACGAAGGCATAGAAAGGAGGCAAGATTTAAACCCAGGCAGTCTGGCTCATGAGCCACAGTGCTCACCATGGGACACACTGCTTCCCCTCCCCAGTCTGTGTCAGGAATGCATTCGGCCGCAAGTCACAGAAAACCCACCTTTGTACCAGGAGGGGTCTGGGGGAGAGCTTGAAGCTGCCCATGCCCCTCCCTCTGGTTTCTCACCCCATGGTCCCTTGGAGGCTGCGTGCCTCCCAGCATCACATCCACTATCAGGCAGAAGGAAGGAGAAGGAAAGAGAAGGACAGAATGTAGCACGGGCAGTGTCCCCCCAGAAAAGCACAGGTTGTGTATGAAAGTGCCTTTCTCCAGGATAGAAAAATATAAACCCCACCCTCAAGAAGTCCATCGTCCAGTTGAGGAACCCAGAAATCCGTACGTTATGTACGTGTGAACGAGTGGTAGAGATGCACATCCGGCAAAGGCAGAGAAGCAAACACGCCAGGCCTTCAGGAAAGGAGAGCATTCTCCTGCCTCAGGGCCTTTGCACATGCTGTGCCCTCAGCCTGAATGTCCTCCCCCCAGTCACTGTGACACTGGCCCCTTTTCCTCCCTCAGCTCACATATCACTCCTGCAGAGGTGTCTGCCCTGCTTGCTTTCCATTAATACTGCCTTACTCTTTGGGTTAGTTACTCAGTTTGTGGCCAGCTTGCAGCACTGGGCAGAGATCCTATCTGTTCTCTTCACCTGGACAAGGGCAGGACTCAGTGGACCCCAGCCCTCGCCTGACCCTCTGGAGGCTACCCGGTGCTCAGGACAGGCCCGGGTCCTGCGTCCTGGAGCTCAGAGCTGCTCGGCCATCAGCTCTACCAGGCAGGCTTCACGAACCTCACAAGGAAAGAGTAATAATCCACAGTGATTATCTTTTAACTAAAAAAGGCTTTAATTGGAATTCCTGATTTCCCTAACCCCTTGTAAGTGTGTGAGGGCCTATATTATAAATTTTGAAATTAATGTCACCTTAAAATATTAAATAGCAGAGAAATCTATATGCTGAAAATGAAGTCAAAGAAACCTTCGTCTAGATAATGCAGAGTTTTTGCTTAAATAGATTATTCTATTAGCGGCCCGTTTATTTATTTATTTTATTTCTGAGCCGGCGGAGTTCTCCCTGAGATGAACGCCATGGACTAATGCGCAGATGGCACGAGATACTTGAAAGTCATCTGAATATTAAGAATTTAAATCTTTAGCCTCAGTGATTTGAGCAGAAAGCCAATTATGGGGCTGAATTAGTTTTCAAATTAAACTGCAGTTTAAGGCTTGTGAAATTAATCCTTTAAGGCGGACGGCAGCGCTCGAACATGAATTCCGAGGGAGAGCCGACCCTCCGCTTTCTCCCCTTTCCCTGTTGGTGCAGCGAGTAAAGAGGCGCCCTGCACCTCGGGCGGCGGGCAGCGTCCCCGCTTAGATGAAAACACATCCTGATGTTCTGTTTCGTTTGCCAAGAAAAATGGAAACCTCGCTGCTGGCAAGAGAGGCCGGAGCAGGCGCCCAGAGGAAGGAAGGATCCCTGGAAGGATGCTTTGCTCCAGGCCCGTGTAGGGGGGTTGCACCTTCACTCCCACATGGCTGCAGAAGTGAGCTGCTAGTGTGAGTTCTTCCTCCTCGCAGGGCACCCCCGGGACCGCAGCCAAATGGCTCCCATGGATGCACCATGGGATGCTCCGGGTGCACTCCGTATAATTGGGATTGCTGGGGCCCAAAGTTGTGTGTGGACTCAGACCCGGCCGGCCGGAGGAGGCAGGAGGCCCAGGAGCACCTGCAGGCCAGGGCCACACCGACCAGACACTCGGGGACTGGCCCTGCTCACGCCCCCGGCACCAGCTCACAGGCAGCTCATCTGCTCACCCCGCGCCCCACAGAGGACATCCCGCTTCCAGAAGAGGACCCCCAGGCTCCAGGAAGCTCAGTGACGGGGCAGAACCAGGCCCCGGGAGCGGCAGCCAGGGTCTGATCTGGACTGAGCCCTGCCGGTCCCACCCTGAGCCCAGCTTGGCCTCAGAAGTCACCCAAGGCCACAGAAAGGCATCTGTTTGGAAAGGTCTCTTTTCTCGTGCCTTGTCAGCCAGGGGTCAGCCGCGCCCACCTCAGCCCCAGTTTAATCCCTGTACTGGGTGGAATGGTGTCCCTCCCAGATTTGGGTCCACCCAGAACCTCAGAATGCGGCCGTCCTGGGAAACAGGATCTTTGCAGACGTAGTCAAGACGAGCTCTGATCCACTAGGACTGGTGACCCTTTTAAGAAGGAGAGATTAGGACCAAGGCTGACACCTTGATTTTGGACTTCTGGCCTCCAGAACTGGGAGATAATAAAGTTCCCTTGCTTACAGCCGTCCCCTTGGCCTGGCACACCTTCCTAGCCCTCCTGCACCTTCTCTGTGCCCAAAGGAAGTCCACCCACCCTGCCCAAGCCTTGTAGGAGGGTGCGAGGTCATGGCCATCAGCCACTGCCTGTCGGGGCCCCAGCTCTAGAGCCAGGCGTGGGGTCCATCCACCCAAACCCCAGCGTGGAAGGGTGTGGAGGAGGCCACAGCGTCTACTGCAGGCTGTGAAGACCACCAGGCTTCAGGGAAAAGAACGCCACGACCAAGGCCAGAACGGGGGTCAGAACGGGAAGCCGTTGCATGTCAGGAGGAGACGGCGGCACGGGGACCCACAGCTCAGGGCCCGGGCAGGGTGCAACCCAGGTTAGAGCATGGCCCCGGGTCAGCACATGTCCTGTGCCTGCTGGGTGGGCACACACACGGGTGTCTAGACCATGCACAGACAGGAAGGAAGGCTGCCCCCCGAGAGGGCCCTCCAGGCTCTCAGGAATTCCTCCAGCGTCTACCCATCTCCTCTGGCCTGGGCTCTGCTCCAGGGCCCTGAACGCTCCTATTTCATCCCTGCTGTTCCATAGACCCTGTCCCTTTCCCACTCGGGGTAGGGCGCTCCGGTGACATGCGTCGGCCGCCTGACCATGGACTGGCGACCCAGCCGGGCTTTCAGAATCCCTCCTTCTTGAGAGAAACCAAGTCGCAGTTTAGGCTCTAAACACAAAGTCACATCTTCTATTTCTCAGTTGCCTTTTTTCTTTTTCTATTATCCTCTTTTTTTTTTTTAGTAACATTTTACTTTCTGATAATCGAGTGATAGCCTTTGAAGGAACCGTGGAAGGTACAGAGAAAATCACAAAGGAAAACTCAAACTCCCACATACGGTGCCGCACTCAGAGATTGCATGTCCGTCACACGCCCTCTGGCCTCCCCTCCTTTGCATAAACACCTTGTTATTTTAGAGATTGGGGTCACACTGAACAGTCTAGAGACCTCGTTCTTTTCCAGTGAGCCGCACATATGTCATGAAAATTTCAAATAACATTAACTATCCTTCTACAACATTTTAATGGCTTCACACTACTCCATGATAGCAAAGTTATGACAACATCATAATTTATTTAACCAACACCCGGCTGTACTATGGTTAATACCATTTGCTTATTGACTGTGCCCATGGTTTGTCTGCCCCACAGATGTGAGCCTCACGGGTCAGGGGTTTTTTCCACTTGAACTTTTTATTTAAGATCGCTGTAGATGCACACACAGCGTGCAACCTGAGACAGAGTCCCCAGTCCTTTGGTTCCCCTGGTGGTAACGTGGAAATGAGCGAAGCCCACCCCAATGAGCTCTGTTTATCCAGAGCCAGCCGGCCCCCACCACGTGCACTGGGCAAAGACTCGAAGGCGGGCAGCAGAACAGAGAGCTTCATGGTGGGGAAGGGGCCGCTCAGCTGTGCCCTGATGGGGCTTGGGCCTGGAGAAGTGGGAGGTGGACATCCTGTGTCATTAGTTGGGGGCATGCTTCTCTGGCTGGCCCTGAGTCAGAAGCTGGGACAAAAACTGGGGAAGCTGTCAGTTATCCATCAAGTCCCTGCAGTTCTGGGCCAGTGGTTACAGGGTGACTTTTCGGCTTCCTGGATTGTTACTAGAGATAGAGGGTCTGACTTCCTCCAAGTCTGACCTGCGGGGAGCTGCTACCTCCCACGCTGGGTCCCCCGGCTGGTGGGTGGCCCTCCCGGGCCGGCTCCCGCAGACGGTGTGTTAGAGTTCTATGCTCATGTCGGATTGACTGTCATCTCGCGTGTGTTCAGTCTCTCCATCATGTCTTGGCAGAACCACAGGACGATATGCCAGCCAGGTTATTTGGGGTTAACATAGGCAAGATACAGAACATTCCATCCCTAGGAGGATCCTCATGTTGGGGATTTAATGGTCACACCCACCCCTGTGCATCGGGGACTTTGTACATCTCTTTTGCTCACGGACATGCAATGCTGAACACGGTGCTTGCGCATAGTGGATATTTAATAAATATTTGTGGAGGATTTCAGGCTTTGCTATCAGGAACCGTGTCAGCACGGACTGCTGGGGGCACAAATCAATCATCTATGGCATATCTGTGATTTTTTTCCTGAGGATAAATTTCTAGAAGTGGATTTGTCAACTGGACACATTTTAAAGACACGTGGGTATAGACAGCCAGCTGCGTCCGGAAGCTGAGGCCTGGTGCTCCCTGGACGCTGTAGGGGGTAGGGTGCCCATTCCCTGTATATCCCTGCTCTTCTCTATCGTTGTTATTTTTAAAGAGCATTTGCGTTTTGGGCATGTGAAAACGCCCTTCTTTCATATCTTTGATCAGTAATAAAATTGTTGTTGTTGTTTTCAAAAAGGAGGAGCAAAGAGTGTCTCTGTGATAAAGATTTGAAATTTAGGCTCCTTGACTGAAGACTAAGCCAAGGGGCCACGGCGGGTGTGTCAGGCGGCGGGGTCACCGGCCAGCTTTTCCTACATTGTACCTTCTGATATTTTCCCGTGAAAACGCGCTGGTTTCCGAGGGTGGGTTTCATTTGTGCAATCGGAAAAGAATTATTAGAATTCTATCATTTGGTTTTAAAAAGCAGACTCCTGAACATAGCAAATAAGGTGGATGCCTAGATGTAACGTGATGTTATAACGAGCCCAAAACTAAAGGACTGGTCTTGTTGCCAAACATTCAGATCCGAGTCCTCCACGTCTGGGGCCTGGGGGCACAGCGAGGGGCGCAGACTGACTGGGTGGGCTCTGCAAAGCAAGAGCCTCAGCCACATCCAGACTGCACACTCTCTGCCTCCAGAACTTTCTCTCAGAAGGCACCAAATTTCATACTGAGCCTGGGATTTTAAAGCTTTGGGAATACTTCCTCCCCAAAACTCGGATGCCCTGGTTCACCAGTCAGGGGCTGTGCTGGGAGCTGGGACTTGGTCAAGGAGTTCATGATGAAGTTGAAGCCAGCTGAAACAGGGTTCCTGGGTGCTTAGAGCCCTACCCCCTCCCTAGCCTCTCCCCCTCCCCTTCTCAGGCCTGGAGGCCTAGCTGCTCAGCTTGAAACCCCAAGCCCAGTTCAGCCCCAGCTTCAGACATCCACTCCCAAGAAAAGATCGCATCAAGGTAGGGCACACACTCCCCCGCACCCTGCAGGGCCCCGGACAGCACATTGTTCTGGAGCAAGGAACTGAACTAAAAACATGCAGCTCAGGACAAGGGCCTCCAGGACTCCAGTGCCACAGGGCTAGGAGTTTGTGCCAGTCGGAACTCTGGGTTGCAAGTGACAAAAATTCAAAGTAAAATGGCGTAAGGTGTGAAGGGAAATTCATGGGCTCAATTATACAGAAAGTCTATAGGGTACCTTAAATTTTCTGTTAACCTAAAACTGTTCTTAAAAAAAAAAAGTGTGCGTGTTTAAAATAGTCTTTAGGTAGGGGCACCTGGGTGGCTCCGTCGGTGAAGTGTCTGCCTTCAGCTCAGGTCATGATCCCCAGGTTCTGGGTTCTAGGTTCAAGTCCCACATCGGGCTCCCTGCTCACTCAGTGCCATCTGCTTCTCAAATAAATAAATAAATAATAATAAAATTAAAAGTCTTTAGGCAATAGCTTCAGGTGCAGGTTGATCCAGGGGCTTCCTAGTGAGAAGTTGTCACCTGAGCCCCTCTTGAGGCTCCAAGATGGCCCTGTCCTTCAGCCTCTTTATTTGTGGCCAGAAGGTGGCCATCATCCCCAGCCTCACTCACTGACACAGGCAGACCCAGGGGCAGGGACAGCGTGTTGGTTTCCCAGGAACCCCAGCAAACATGGTTATTGCCGACCCTGATGGGTAAGGTGCCCACAGCTGAACCGATCACTGTGGCCAGGGAGGGATGTGCTGAGCCAACCAGGGCCTCGCAAGGCAGGGAAGGATGGACACCAACAGGACCTTCCGGTGCCGCCCTCAGAGAGTGGGGCTGTGCTGTGTTCCACCAGGGAGCTCAGCCCGACGTGTGGTCGGGGAAACAGACACCGAGCAGTGGGGCGGCTCAGGCAGTTGCCCAGCCCCTTGGATCTGAAACGCCTGCACCCCTGCACGTGTGCTCCCCCAGTGTGCACAGCCTCCCCTGCAGGGGCTCCTGCCAGCTCCTTTTCCGTGTGTCCCTCAAGCACATACTCCATGCCTTCCGCAGAGCCGGCCCCGGGCCAGGCCCCGCTCCTTGTCCGGGCGCCTCCAGGTCCCCACTGCACCACCCTCCATGTGTGCTCGGGTCTTGAGCCGTGTGGCTTGGGGAGAGGGAGCTGGGTTCAGAGTTGGAAAAGCTGGTCCTGCAGCCCGTCCTGCTCTCCCCCTGCCCCCCCCCCCCCCCCCCCCCCGCCGCTGAGAGAGAAGGAAGTCAGAGCCGATGGCTCACAGGAACCTTGAGCTCTAGAAGAAGTCCTCCGAAGCTTCGTGGGGAAGTGAAGGCGGCAGGTTTGCTTTCCAGCCTGCCTCCGACGATGTGGGGTTCCCTCCGTCTCCGGGGAGATGGGGATCGGCTGGCGATGTCTGCCCCGGGTGTGCCCCTGGGGGCAGCAGCAGACACAGCAGATCATTCCCGTCTGAGAGCTTTCTCTGTCCCAGGCACCTATGTGATGACCGTCACGGCCAATGACGCGGACGACAGCACCACGGCCAACGGGATGGTGCGGTACCGGATCGTGACCCAGACCCCGCAGAGCCCGTCCCAGAACATGTTCACCATCAACAGCGAGACAGGGGACATTGTGACCGTGGCAGCCGGCCTGGACCGAGAGGTGAGGTGGAGGGGGGAGGGTGGCCTCGCCCTTGCGGCCCGTGCGGGAGACGGGACCCCAGCCCAGGTTGGGTGCCCCGGAGGCCCGTCTGCTGCGGCACCTGTCCGGGAGAAAAGCTCTCAGCAGAGCTGGTCCTGAGTGTCCGCCGCCAGCCCTGGGAGCGGACCTGGGAGCTGGTCCCGCACGAGCTTTCCAAACAGGCGCCGCTGGTGTGCGTGGCGCCGAGGTCTGACCTCTGTGCTGCTCAGGAGGGGCCGGGGGCCGTTAGCGACCGTCTGAGAGCGTGAGCACCCACCCCCGCCTGGGGCACCAGCCCTACGTCTGACCCGGGCGCCCCCGCCACGATGACCCGGGGCGCACGGACAGGGTGGCACTTTCCACGCAGGGCAGGAATTATCACGGCCAGAGTGACTTCTTTGGTGCTGGGTACGGGACTTCCCAGCTTCGCGGCCCTTCCTGCGACCCCAGGAGGACGGCACCTCTGTTGTACCCACCTCCCCTCACCCCATCCGTGTGGACTCCTGCGTCCGCCCCACCCAGAGCCAGACCCTCAGGAGAGGGCGGCATGAGGTGGCTTTGCTGCTGCCTCCACCGGACAGCCATTTTCCCACCGAGTGCGGGGGCGTCTCCAGGCACTGGGCCACTGTTCCCATCTGGGTAGATGACGCTGTCCCGGGCACCTGCCTCCGGGGCCCCTGGAAGGGTCAGCAGCAGCTCCGGGCTGAAAGCCCCCGGCTGGCGGCACTGAGTAAGCGCGCTCAGCCTCCCAGACCAGCATCTCTCCTGCCTCTGGGCCTCCACGACGGCCTCCGGTTTGCTCAGCGACCAGAGGCCGGCGTCTCCTCTGAAGGGTACACGAATCCGTTTACCCTTGAAAGCACTTGGCTCCCAGGACTGGAGGCTCGTTTGCAGAGCCTGTGCCAGCCGCTCCCTCCCCGGGGGCTGGTTTGCAGAGCCTGTGCCAGCCGCTCCCTCCCTGTGGGCTTGTTTGCAGAGCCTGTGCCAGCCGCTCCCTCCCCGGGGGCTGGTTTGCAGAGCCTGTACCAGCCGCTCCCTCCCCGGGGGCTGGTTTGCAGAGCCTGGACCAGCCGCTCCCTCCCCGGGGGCTGGTTTACAGAGCCTGGACCAGCCGCTCCCTCCCCGGGGGCTCGTTTGCAGAGCCTCTACCAGCCGCTCCCTCCCCGGGGGCTGGTTTGCAGAGCCTGTGCCAGCCGCTCCCTCCCCGGGGGCTGGTTTGCAGAGCCTGTGCCAGCCGCTCCCTCCCCGGGGGCTTGTTTGCAGAGCCTGTGCCAGCCGCTCCCTCCCCGGGGGCTGGTTTGCAGAGCCTGTGCCAGCCGCTCCCTCCCCGGGGGCTGGTTTGCAGAGCCTGTGCCAGCCGCTCCCTCCCCGGGGGCTTGTTTGCAGAGCCTGTGCCAGCCGCTCCCTCCCCGGGGGCTCGTTTGCAGAGCCCGTGCCAGCCGCTCCCTCCCCGGGGGCTCGTTTGCAGAGCCTGTACTAGTCGCCAGAGCCCGTAGGCACACTCATCTTGATGGCCTCCGGCCCCCCCTCCCAAGAAGCGCTGCAGGCCTCATCATCTGGGTCCGGGGACCTCACCTTGATCGGAGGCACTGAGCTGGGACCTTGCTACGTGTGGCTTTTCAGGGCCCAGCTGCGGCAGGTTCTCACTCCCCAGACTGATTCCGCACACCTGTGATCCTGGCAGGTTTGGAGATGGGGGCACCAAACACCTCGAGCCTAGACCTCACCCCTGGCAAAGCTGCCCCACCCGCGCCTTCCAAATCAATAAACGCCAGGTGGTAGCACAGAAAGTGCCACCCCCACCCCCACCCCCCCAGGAAGGGCATGAGGTGCTTTTCTTGGCATTCCTAAATTGTACTGGGCGGTGCACCGGGGTGGTAGGCTGGGGCAGAGAGGTCACGTGAGAGGGAATTTACACAACCTCGTGGCTCAGCAGGATGCAGGGTGGCCCTCGCCAACGGCCTGGCCGTGAGCACGTGAGGGAACACCTCTGAGCCCCAGCCTCAGTGCCCTCTCTCTGAGAAATGGGCACAGTGATGTCAGCCTGGTGGGCTCGGCAGGGAGGGGATGCGTGCGCCCTGGCGGCGGGGCGAGGACTGGTGGGGAGGCTCGCCGAGGGGCTTTAGCTCCACGGAGTCAGATGTTTTCTTGGCCCAGTGTTGGTGGAGATGTGTGACAGGAGAGGGGGACAGAACCTCAGGGGCTCCGTGGGTGACTGGGGGTCTCCCAGGGACCAGGGTAGGTGCCTGCTGCATCCAGACCAGGCCCTGGAGTCAGGGATCAGACAAGGGACTGCTCCGTGGCTCCCAGAAGGATGCTGCCATTAGCTGGGGTGGTAGACCGGCGACTCTATGGGGAGGGTCATTAGAGAGGTCTGCACAGGAACAAACACCCTGTGTTTTCCTTCCTTGTTTAGCAAATTCAGACAGAGGTGCTGGGTGAGACACAGGGGACAGAGGAGAGCTCGTGAGACAGACGGCGGCTCCCCAGGGCCCCGGGGGGGTAGGGGGGGTGAGGAGCAGAACCTAAATGAATGTGCTGTAGGTGGGTGCAGGTGAGTGCATGCACAAAGTGTCACGTACTGATGAGATGCTCTCACAATGGAGAAATCAGGGGAGGCTTCTCAGAGGAGGTGACCTTGCTCTGAACCTTGGGGGCTGGTACAATCAATCATATTTTCTGCTGTTTGGGATGAATGACCAGCACCCACTTTCCCTGAATGCTGTGCATCACACATCTAACTTGTTGCAAGCAATCATAGACACCACTCAGCAGGGTCCTTCATTCAGTCAAAAACTTTGGGGCACCTGGGTGGCTCAGTGTTAAGCATCTGACTTTGGCTCAGGTCATGACCTCATGCGTTCTGGGATCGAGCCCCACCGCGGGATCCGCGCTCAGCAGGGAGTCTGCTTGTCCCTCTCACTCCAACCTCTGCCTCTGGGTCACACGGCTTCTCCTCTGGGTGTCTCTCTGTGTCCCCTCTTCTTATGGGGACGCCAATCATTGGACTTAGGGCCCATCCTAATCCAGTGTGACCTCATCTTAACTCACAAAGACCCTATTTCCAAATCGGGTCACATTCGGAACTTCCAGAGGGACATGGATGTGGGGGAGACAGTACAGGCCTGACCTGCTGTTCTGGGGTTCCTAATTGTAACAGGCGGCCTTTGAACTCAAGGATGATGAGGAGACAGCCCTCCAAGAGCTCACTGTGGGTAGCCACCAGCCACACGCAGCCATTTAAACTTCGGTCTTTACCGTTACATGGACTCTGGCATTCAGGTCCTCACCTGTGCCAGCCACGTGGCAGGCGCCCCGCAGCCTGAGCAGTGCCCCGGGACCCACCCCTGATTGCCCTGTGTCTATAGGCAGCCGGCGTGGCCCCTCTGCCCCATGTTCACACGGGGCTGCCTGCCTCACGGAGCCCCGCAGAGACACAGGTGCTCATCAGCTGACCTGAACTGTGACGCAGAGGCCGAAGGAGGCCTGGTCCTCACCTTGGGGTTCTTGGGGTACACCGCTGTCCTCAGCCTTCAGCGGGTGGCGGGCAGGCAGGTGGGAAGGAGGACATGCAGGGGGCAGGGGGCCAGGCTCTCTCACCAGCCCGGGTCACAGAGCTCTGGGCCCCACCGTCCCCGCTGGGCCACGGTGCCGGCGACCCCACGTGCCCCCCGGCCGCCACCGCAGCAGATTCCGGCCCCTGCCCAGCAAAGCCTCACCATCCACAGAGGGCTTCTGTTCAATATTTGATGAGCATGGACTTCAGGCGCCGGAAACAGGGAGGCAGGAGGGCTGAGGGCCTGCCAGCAGGCCGAGTGTCCAGCCCACTCAGCTGTCGTCTGCTCCGTCTGACATAATACACAGCTCTGTGGCCGCCGGCCCTGCTCGGAGCTCCGGTTGGTGACACTGGGCCTTTGGGAAGAAAAGAGGCGTTTTCAGAGCCTCTATCCGGAGGACCCAACCAGCCCTGGTTCTTCTTGTCTTACCAGACATCACCCCCAGGGAGGCCTCCCTGAGCACTCTGCTCCGGGCCTGTGCCCTTCCTCCTCCTCTCCCTGAGCTGGGCGGGTTCCTGCACAGCCCCGCTCAGAGGAGACCGCACGTGAGCTTGTCGGCTCCTTTCCTGTGAGTTCCCCTCTGACACAAGCTCTGTAGGGCAGGCCCAGTCTGTTCAGGCACCACTGACCGACAACGCTCAGCTGCATGCTGGGGCGCTGGAGCAGCTCAAGAAACGTGTGGAAAGGTCAGGGGGTGGGCGTGGCAAGGGCAGGGCCGGCAGAGGGGCGGAGCCAGGGGCAGGGCGGCAGCGCTGTGACCCCTGCCGCCTTGAGCTCAAAAAGATCAGTATTTGCTTTGATTTTTTTGTTTGTTTGTTTCCCAGCTACTGAGCATTCCAACCTAGGTGTCCTCGCTCTTTGGGGCCTTTTATACTAGATTGCCAGAGTCCGTGAAAGATCATACCTCAAATTTTATACTAAAGTGTAAATGGTTGATAGAGGTGGCACAAGGTGGCATTTGCACTTTATCAGAGAGTAGAGCCTGACGCTAAACGAGGGACACTCCAAGGATGATTGTGAGACACCAGCTCTCAGGATTTGGGGTGTGGGGAGCTTCCCCTGGGGAGCTTATACGGCATAAGCAGAGAGCGCTCATCCCAGACACGAGACTCATGGTGTTCACAGGGGCCTTGGATGGAGCGCGGCAGCTGCCTCTGAATCTGTGACCCTGTGCCCCGGCAGGTGGCCGGGGAGACACGGGGCTGCGCTCGGCCCGGCTCGTGTCAGCTGCTCGGGAAGGGCAGGTGGTCCGCTGGGGATACTGCTCCAGACCCCCTTTCCCGCTTTGCTCACAGGCACTCCCCGCGGTGTCTGCCTTTGCCTTCAGGGAGAAGAAACGAAGTGGCCGAAGGGGATGGGGCTGCTGCGGGTGAGGGAGCGGAGCGCGTTTCCAGCTTGGGCTTTGTGTCCCGAGCGGCCCGCTCTCCCCCCGCCGGCTCCGGGGAGGGTCTGAAGAACGGCCCAGAGTTAACCGGACACCCCTGGGCAGGTCGCTCAGCGGCAAACAACCACACAACAAGGACACCCTCGCCTCTGCTTCCAGGCTTTTGTAAAACCTGCGGGTGGCTGCTGGCGGGGGGTGGGGACCCCGGGCGACTTGCTCGCTGCCCCCCCACCCCACCCCCGGGCAGGCGGACCCTCAGGCCACTGGGCCCAGGCGCCAGAGCTCCGGCCCCGCAGGAAGGTCACGTTTGTCCACGAGACCCCTGCACAAATCTGCACCTTTCCCCTCCTCTCCCTGGGAGAATCTGATCCCCCCGCCCCTGGGAACAGCAGAGTCTGGGGGAGAAACGCTGCAGACGCTTCTCGGAGCAGCTTCCCGTGGGGCAGAGTGAGCCATCTCGACGAAGGGGGAAATCCACAAACATAATTGCTGCCCTGTCTAATCAGGCAGAGCTATGTAAGTGGAGCATTTTTACATGACTAAAATGTCAGGAGAGGCCTCCGTACGACAGGAGAGGCTCAAGTGTCTCCTGAGTGCCTAGCCAGAGACACCCCTGCCGCTGACACCGCTCGCCTGCACGCTCCCCCGCACGCTCCCCCGGTCAGAGTGTCTGCGTCACGCACTTAGCGCAGAGCCACGGACGTCCTCAGACCCACTGCCGCCTACCCCTGGGTGAGTCACTGGGTCACTGGGGACGCCACCCCGGCTCCCTGTCCCCACGCACGCAGACCCTCACTGCTCACCTTCATTAACTTGAAATGTCTCCCCACACGAGGGTGGGACATGAGGGTCTCGTGGTCTTACAGGATTCTTAGGAAAGCAAAACCAGGACCTTCCCATAGTTCTCAAGATTCTCCAGCTACACCGTCAGCAAGGGAAGAGGTTTCATGGAGGGCGATCCACGTAGTTTTGCTCCAGCTGAACCTCGCGATCACCGTCACCGACCGTGGTTAACGCCATCACGTTACTCAGTTTCAGGGGGATCGTCCTGTAGCGACAGGACCAGCATCTTCCCTTTGCTTCCGGGGAAGCCCAGCAGCGGGCCACATGGGAAATTCTAAACATGTGCTTTCCTAGAAACTGAGCTCCTTGTAAGTCCTCTGGAGAGGCCCGCTGCAGGGGGCAGTGGTGGGCCGGGCGGGGTGGTGGTCGGGTTTCTCCCCGCTGGTTTTCGGGCGTGTTCGCGGAACCCTGTGTTGAGCTCACCGACTGCAGCCTAGGGGTCTCGGTGGGGTCAGTGACGGCTGAGGCGACTCTGCCGGCACCTGGATTCTCCCCTGCATCTTACCGATCCCCCCGCCCGGGAAAGGGGAGCAGGGGAGAAGCAAAGGCACTCCTGTCTTGGGGCGTGAGCTCGGCCCCAGAGACAGACGCCCGGGCCCTGCCGTCCGTGCTCCTGGGTCACACGCGGGGGCCGCCGGCTGGGGGCGCGGTCTGCGGGGCCCGAACACGCGCACTGGGCGGGCGCCCCCCGAGTCCCCAGACGCCAGGCTGGACGTCAGAGCCAGTCCATGCACCCGAGCCCACGCTGGAGCCCTTTTCCGCAAGAACGCCTAGCGATTCCTCTTCTCACAAGAACAGCACATCTGTGGAAGGAAAGAGAGCCGCACAAAGAGGAAACAGCAATCCACCCTCCAAGCTCCGGAAGATGCTCACAGCTCACACGGGACCGACGCCCGCATGTCCTGGCTGCGCTCGCCGCCGGGGTGCGTTCCCCGTGTTACAGACCAGCTGTCCTGACGAGCAAAGTGTGTGGCCCCTGTTGGCGCTTGGCGGTGTATCCTTGACGTGGGAAACACCCTTCTCCCTCAGCACTGTCCCGCGTCTGGGCGGTCCATCGTTGGGACTGGCCGAGACTCGTTTCCCAAATCCCCTGCTGTGAGCCTTTCATTGTTTTCCATCTTTTCCTTGAGCTGAGATGTGAGTCCAAGGAGCCGGCCTCAGGGACAGGGAGGGAGGAGGAGGCAAGTCAAGCACCGAGCCTCCCATGGGAGTAGCTGGGGCCCTGGGGTCCAGCCCACCTCCTCGGGGAAGCCTTCTCTGCCTTCTCGTCCCCTTGCGGACGTCTCCCTCCTCTGCCTCTTCCTCAGAGGCCTGGCTGGAGGGCAGGGGCCCAGCGAGGCCCCCCTCTTTCTGTAGGTTTGTGGTCTGACAGGACAGCGGTGGTGGGGTGAGGGTGGGAGCCCTGGGACAGGCCCAGCAGGACTCAGGTAAACGTACGGAAGGACAGGGTGTGCTGAGCGGGCCGGTGCAGCAAAGGTGACGGGAGGATGCTATGGCCTCTGACCCCTCCAAGGGATGTGAGGGGCTCTGGAGGGGTCGGTCCCAGCTCGGGGGTCTGCCCTCTCCTGGGGTCCCGAGGGGGGCGAGCAGGCAGGGCAATGTTGGCTGGGGGTCCCCCAGATCCAACCTGTAATAAATCCAGCTTCGTAAATAAAGTTTTATCGGCACGCGGCCACGCGCACTCGTTTACGTACGTACGTGGCGGCCTTCCTGACACAAGGGCAGACGCTGGTGGCCGCGCAGCTGCCCCCCCCCCAGACCACTCTGAGGTGGCGCGTCTTGATGGACGGGCCAGTGATGGACGCTTCACATCAGGGGGACCTGGGAGCCTGTGGCTTCGTGTCCGCTCCCTCCGCTCAGCACGTGCCGTCGAGGTTCGTCCGCAGGGTCGCTCCTGCTCTAGCAGAGCCCTGCGCCCACGCGTGCGTGAAGCAGTGTCTACTCACCCGTGGGCGGATGGACAGGCGGGTTGCTTCCACCAGTGGCCGTGGTGGCCGGGCAGCTGTGAGCCCTGGAACAAGCATTTGTCTGGACTTTTTCCAGCTCCCTTGGGCCAAGGCCAGGTGCAGGATTGCTGGTCATGTGGTGACTGAGCACTCGAGGACCTGCGGCCTGTTCTCCTCAGCGGCCGCACTCCCCACGCCCCCGGGCATGAGTCCCGATGCACCTGATGAACAAGAACAGTGGCCCGTGACCCCTCCTCCCGCAGTGGCCATTCCAGACACCCTCCTGCTCGTTCCCAGGTGCCAATCGGACACCCAGGTGCTGAGCAGCATGAGCTCCGGGTGCAGGAGGGAGGCCCTCAGTTTACTCATTTCTCAGTTCCCGCAGTGACAGCAGTGACAAGCAGGAAAGCACGAGGGAGCACGTGGCCCAGGGAGGGAGCCTCAGGACGCCGGCATTGACCCAGTGAGCGGGAGAACCCTAGCCTCATTCAGGGAGGGACGCTGGGAGGGTCTGTGAGTTGCAGTGTGGACACCAGGCTCTCAGCCTCAATCTACACCCGCATCCCGGCCGCCAGCTCGCTGCAGAGGGCCCGCTGCAGATGCCCAGTGTAGGCAGGGAGACATGTTTGTAGCATGGTAGGGGACACGGGTCCAGGAGCTGGGGACACCATTCTCAGGCTGGGTGGCACCCTGGGCTCCACCAGCACGTGGGGGTGCAAGTCGCAGGCCTGATGTGGGCCGGGCTGCAGTCCTGGCGGCCGGTGTGGGGAGGAGGGCCCGCAGGGGCATGCGGGAGGCTTTGATGCTTTTCTAGGGCAGGTCAGCCGGCTGCATTATTGATGGATGTTCTGCAAAATTTAAATGCTGAGCTATGGGGAAGGAAGCGAAAACCCCAGGGACCACCCACGTGCAGTTTTCCTCCCTTCTCTTGGAACTTGAACGTGGCCAGATCACATTTTAATGAATTCACTGCGGCACCGCTGCTGACCAGGCAGAGCAGGAGTACCACTGGGCGGCAGGTGGGGCTGGCCGGGGGCACCTGCGCACAGGTGGGAGAAGCTATCACTGCAGAGACACAGGCTCACCCACTCCCCACCCAGCCAGCTCCGCCAGCTCCACTGGAGGCTGATTCAGAGAGCAGAGACCCGCTGCATGGTTCAGCCCGTGGAGAAGACCTCTGTGGGTCCAGAGCTGGGGCCGGGGTCATCTTTTTGTCCCAGGAGAGCCGGCAGCAGGTTTCAGGGACTCCAGATGGCCAGGCCCCAAGCACACTGTCCACCAGCCCTGGGCGCCCCCGCCAAGACTCAGTTCGATCCACCGCAAAGTAGGGAGGGTTTCACCCCACACCCCAGGCCCCTAGAAGGTAGATGCGCCACAGCAGATGTGGTCTGTGGGGTCACCAGCGAGAGGCACTAGAACAGCACTGAAAACCGTCCCCCGCTCATTCGTGGCCCCAGGCCCGGCCTCATGTAAATGAAATGCACCTTCGGCGGAGAAACAAGGCCCCACTTAATAAATACGTCAAACCGCTAAGCACAGCAGAGCCCTCCCACGAGGTCACAATGGGACAGTTATGTAAGGGTATCTGCGTCCAGGGACGCCAGGCGACCGGCCGCCTCCCTCAGACTCTGCGTGCCATGCCAGAGGGGATTTGGTAAAAGAGAAAAAAGTTACCACTCCTGGGTCTGAAAAGTGTACTTTCTAAAGCAAAAGCAACAATGCAGGAGCCGAGCCAGCCCCCAACCCCGAGAGCTTCCCGAAGATGCAAATCCCCAATCAGGGCTGAGCTGGCCTGGATCTCAGAGGCCCCGCCCACGGGAGGCGCGGGCGCAGCTGGGGGCCCTGCTGACACTTCCTCCTTGTGGCTGGGCGATCGACCCCCCCATGCCCAGAAAGCCCCCCACCCGGCCTCCAAAAGCAAGATCGGCACACCTTCTAGTGGGGGTGGGCTGCACACACAACTGTGTACACACGTGTGCACACGTGCACACACGCGGATGTACACGTGGATCTGCACACACACGCATGCACACACATGTGTACACACTCACATACCTGTACATACACACACACACACGTGGGTTCCTGTGTCTCCAAGGGCAGTAGCCCATACGGTCCTGGGGAAGAGGTTGTGAGTCCATGATAAGGGAGTAAGGAAAGTTTGGAAAAGTGACCCCACGTTCCAATCACACTCTTCTTCCTCTCTTCTCTGGCTGAATCCCTCTCTTCTGCGGTCAGCCTGTCCTCTCTCTTGTCCTTTGCTCTGGCCCCTTGTCGTGGTGGCTGGTCCTGGGAGGCGAGGTGGGGCGTGAGGCTTGGTGGCTCCTGTCCATGTCTGCTCCACGGTGTCCCCGTCCTTCCGACCCGGTGATCAGACAGGCCGAGCCCTGATGGCAGGACCCCCGGGGTCCCAGGTGAAGCCTCACTGAGTGGGACCCTGCCGTGTGCCTGGAGCAAGGCCAGTGCAAGGGCAGGGGCGTCATGGACACCTGGGTTCCCTCCAGCAGCTACAGGAAGGGGCCCAGCCCAAGGCCATTATTAGGCTCCTGGGGCAGCCCTCACAAAGTACCACAAACTGGATGTAATTTTCCCACGGCTCGGGGGCCAGACGCCCAAAATCAAGGTGTTGGAGGTTTGGCTCCGTGTGGAGAGTCGTTAGACCCACGCTGGGCTCCCTCCGGCCTCGGTGTGGCCGGCACTCCTGGGCCCTGAGGCTTGTGGCCACGTCACTGCCCCCTCTGCGTTCATCTCACCTGACCTGCTCCTGCAGGACACCTATCATGGACTTGGGGCCTGCCCTCACCGGGGACGGCCTCATTTTGAGCCTTCCCTTCCCTTCATCTGCAGAGGCCCCACTTCCAGGCCCTGGGGTTCCTGAGAACTCGGATTTGGGGGACACTACCGCACTCGGAGTGGGTGCCCTCGTCCTGGCGCTCACTCTCCCCAGAGAACAACCCTGTGATCCTCGCTGCCCGCTGGCTCAGGCACGACCCGGTCAGCACACAGCTGCCCGTGCTGGGCGGTGGGCTCGTGAGCTACGGATCCTCTGTGCTTTCTCCCCCATGATGCCCAGCAGAGCCCCCGGCACCAAGCAGGGCGCGGACAGTGACGGTGACCAGGGAGTCCATGTGCAGACGGGAGGCCCACTCTCTCCCTCCGGCTCCTGGGATGGCCAGAGCCTTCCACTTTGGGGCTGACAGCCATGGGGGCTGAGCCCTGTGGGTGCCCGGCAGGGGGACTCTGGACCCCTCAGCCCTACAGAGTCAGCACTGACCCAATCCCAGGCACCCACCCCCCACCCAGCCTGCTGGGCTTTGTCCTCTGGAGACGCCTGTGCAGCCTGGGGGTGGGTCAGCCTGAGGGGCGTCCCCAGTATCCACCCCTCCCCGCGCCCAGCTCCTCCAGTCCTCCAGGATGGAACTGTCCATGCTGCAACCCCCGCCTCGCCATTGTCCTCAACCCAGGCCAGCGCTCGGCCCAGCTGGAAACAAACTACAGGTGCCTGTGGCCCAGAGCTGTGCCCCTGGACAGTCCCCACCCGTCCCCAGGGAGAGTGGCTTTGTCCCCACCCAGGTCATGTTCCAGATGGCAGAGAGAGTGGTGAACGTGACGTCCTGGGCTCTGGAGGCCCTGCCTGTGGGGCATCAGCAGGCAGAGGACAGGCCACGCTGATGCGAAGAAGAAAAGCAGAGTCTCAGGGAATAGCAGGTGTGGAGCATTAGACCAGGTGTGGGGTAGGGAAAGCAGGTATGGGAGGGGGAACAGGTGTAGGAGGAGAGCAAGGGTGGGGGGAGAGCAGGTGTGGGGACAGGGCGAGTGTGGGGGGAGAGTGGGTGTGGGGGGAGAGCAGGTGTGGGGGCAGAGCGGGGGTGAGGGAGAGCGGGGGTGGGGGGAGAGTGGGGGTGGGGGCAGAGCAGGGGTGGGGGGAGAGCAAGTGTGGGGACAGAGCGGGGGTGGGGGGAGAGCAGGGGCGGAGCAGAGCAGCTGTGGGGGCAGAGCGGGTGTGGGGGGAGAGCGGGGGTGGGGGGAGAGCAGGGGCAGGGCAGAGCAGCTGTGGGGGCAGAGCGGGTGTGGGGGGAGAGCGGGGGTGGGGCAGAGCGGGGGTGGGGCAGAGCGGGGGTGGGGCAGAGTGAGTGTGGGGGGAGAGCGGGGGTGGGGGGAGAGTGGGGGTGGGGGAATCGGTATCCCACTCTGGTGGAGGGGAGGCCTGGCTGGTGGGAGGGAGCCAAGTGTGGGGCAGACAGGATGGCCCTCAGCCTCCCTGGGGTGGGAACGTGCTTGAGGAGCAGCGAAGTGGGAGAGGGGAGGGGAGAGGGAGGCCAGAGATGCTGCCCCTGCTCCTGGAGTGGTAGGCCTCTGCTTCTGCCCCGGGGAACAGAGCCGAGAGGGGATGCTGTGCCTCATCCCAGGGCGAGGAGAGGAGCAGGTGAGCCGCTGAGTTGTAACTGTCCAGCCAGGGGCACAGGACAGCCGCTCAGCCTCTCACACTGCTTGCCTCTGAGGCCTCAGTTTCTCCGTTTTGTCAGGAGAGGTGACAGGGAGGCCCCTCCAGCTGAGACATTTCCTGGCTCCCTCGGCCGGGATCCCCAGGTGTGCTTTGCGGGCTGGGCCTAGACATTCACAGAGAGACCTTTAAAACTACGCCCTTGTGTTCAGGACTAATTTCTACTATGGCGCATGATGCTGGCTTCTCATTTATAGCGGCAGCATGAACTCGGCTTCGAGTGTACGTATCGAAGCACAAGGAAGCCTTTGGTGCAAGGGGTAATGTGAAGACAGAACCTTGCAGAAGGCTCGGCCTGGGACTCGGGGGCCTCCTCGGGCCCCCGGATGAGGAAGGCCAGGAGCGGCCTGAGGTCACAAGAGTGTGGTAGCGGCACCAGCCGGGCCTGGGGTCTCGCGGTCCAGGGCTCCGTCCTGCAGGGCAGGAGGAGCGTGTCCAGCAGCCGGGGAGCGGGGTGAGCGTGAGCCCTGCATCACCGGCTCCTGCAGGCCTGCGAGCACCAGGCCAACTTGCCAAACCTCGTTCTCTCACTCCCTCCTGTAAGTAACGCTTACCGAGCACCCGCCGTGTGCTCGGCATGGAGCAGGGCGGAGCCCGAGTCCGGCCAGCCGTGGGGGCCGACGCAACAGGACGTTTACAACACCCGCGGTGCACACGGCCACCGGCAGAGATGGCAGAGGGACGCGGACACAGACAGGGGACCGGGCAGCCCCTGTGACGAGGGGACGCCCACCTGCAGGAAGGATGCTGCTGAGATTCTCCGCAGCTTAGATCTCAAAGTCGGTCTCGGGAGGGAGGAGAAGAGCAGACTGAACCAGAGAACCTTGGGAGACGTGAAAACCGCTGCCCGCCGCCCCGTCTGAAGATCGGACTTGGTTCCGCTGCCTTCCCTCGGGAGGACACCGCAGGGACTGAGCGGCGGCCCATGTCGGGCACAGATGCAACCAGGCTTCTGGGGCAGGACCGCTCGCCGGGGCGTGTGGGGACCCGGGGCTCGGATTCGGTGTGCCGGCCTTCCTGCTGGGCCTGGCACCGTCCCCAGCATGACGCTGCAGCGTCCCCAGCGGAGGCAGAGCCGCGACTTAGGGCGCCGCTTCGATGGCCAGGAAGGAAGGGGCAACTTCTTTCTGCCTCGGGTGGTGCCACGAGGTCAGGCCCGCTGGGTTTCTGAGCGGTGGCATCCACGCAGATGAAGGGGGACCCTGACGGAGCTGCTGTGGGGGGCAGCCGCGCTCTCCGTGTGCCGCCCACCCCACATCCAGACGGAGCCCCGCCAGGGGTCTCCACCGAGGTGGCTGCGGGGCCACCACTGGCTCCGTCCGCACTGCAGGCATGACAAAAGCCTGAGAGCAAGGACTGCCCTCGGAATCCCTGCGGGCACCTCCCCAGCACCCCGCGTGTCCTATGCGGCCCTGGGGTGGTCATGCCACTCGGTGGCCCCCGCTGTGAGATGAGCAGGGCCGTGCGCCGGGCTGACTCCCCTGGGCCACGTGTTCTTGCTGCTCACACCGCCCGTCCCGGCTTCTCCCCTGGGAGGGTGAGCCCCGCGCTCCTCAAGAAGCAGCTCTGAGCACCTCCAAGGGGAGGTCAGGAACAGATGCCAAGACCCTGGCCACCCCATGGGGTGGTGATTCACCTGACATAAGTGATAGGTGGATAGAAGGAGGGAGGGAAGGAGGCAGGATGGATGACGGGGGACAGAGGATGGTGGGTGGATGGAGGGATGGGTGGGTGGAGGGGTGACAGACAGAAAGAAGGGAAGGACGTAAAGGTTAATCTTTTTTTTAAAGATCTTATTTTTATTTATCTGAGAGAGACAGCGAGAGAGAGAGATTGATAGAACGAGTGGGGGGAGTGGAAGAGGGAGAAGCAGACTCCCCACCGAGCAGGGAGACCGACACAGGGCTCGATCCCAGGACCCCGGGACCATGACCCAAGCCGAAGGCAGATGCTTCACCAACTGAGCCACCCAGGCGCCCCAAAGGTTAATCTTTTGAGAGAAAACTTCTGAAACGTGATGCAACACCCAGGCAGATATAACTTATTTCTATTATTTGTTTCATGTCTCCTTGGTTGCAAGTTCTACCCATTTTCACAAATGTCAACTGTTTTAGTCGTTTACTCGATTCCCTTAACAAACACAGCTGGAGAGCCTACCGTGGACCGGGCACCAGGCTGGAGTCCAGGCACACAACCTCTCACGGTGGGGACTGCGCCACCACCCCTCCCCTCACGTCCAGCACCCGGGGGGCCTCTTGAGGAGCCCCTGCCCTGATTGCACCTCCCCATGACCCACCCCCCAGCTAATAGTCCCCTTGAAGGAGAGACCCAGGGGCCACAGAAGAGCTGAAATGACAGCCAGGGTGAAGCAGGTGGGGGAAGGTGGGAGCAAGAGCCCCCCAGACCCCTGCACACCCGGCCCTGGAGTAGGCTAGGTTGGACCCCCCCAGCCAAGGTCACGGTCACGTGGGACTGTGCGCTTGACCGGTGGGAGGACGAGAACGAGTCTAGGTAGAAAAAGTGTGCGGACCCTCCTGAGCCCCTAGAGCCCCCACCCCAGCCCGTGGCCCAGCCAGACTGACAGCATGGCTTGGTCCCCAATCTGCCCTGTCACCTCCGGGCAGCACATGCCACCTCTTCCGGAAGCCTGCCCTGGTTTCCCTAGCCCTGTCCAGAAGTTTGTGGCGTCCCCGCCAAGCCTGCCCTGCAGGTTCCTGGCTGATGCTGCCCGGAGTCGGGGCCCAGGGCCGACACACATCTTCCGTAAAGGGCCCCACAGTCAATGTCTCAGGCTCTGCAGGCCACGTGATCTCTGTCACAATCACTCAGCTGTTGTGCAAAAACAGCCACAGTGTGCAAATGAACGGATGTGGCCTGTACCGATACAACATTACTGACAAAACGAAGCAGTGGCAGGTAGATGTGGCCCGCGGGCCGTAGTGTGCCGGCCTGACCCATCGTACGCACGCGTTGGATCGCGTGATTCCCCTCAAAGCCCCTCAGTGACTCCCAGCTGTCCACAAATATCCAGATGCCATATCGGGCGCCTGGGACCTCGGTGGACAGGCTCGCCATTCCTCAGCATCTCTTGTCACTGACGGTCACTTAGGAACATTTAATGCACCTTCTCTGAGCACCTGTGTGTTGGGCGCGGCCGTCGGCCCTGGGGACATGGGGTGAGTGGGACAGCTGTGGTCTCCCAGAGCTCAGTCTGGTGAGGGACAGAGAGGACGAGGAAGTGACAGCACAGGACCGAGACAGTCAGAACTGGGGTGGGAGCCGCGGGCGCAGAGACCAGTCCGAGGGCAGGTAACGGGGGCCTGGCCCATCTGTAGGAGCGTCCCTCTCTCTGCAAAGTGTCCATCCCTGGTTTTCCAAGCCCCACGCAGCACGGTGCTCTCTGGGCACCCCCGTTCTCCTCCTTTCTCTCTTGGCACCAAACACAATTGTACCTACCGAAGCTGGGGCCGCTGAGGAGAAAGCAGCCAGGCTTCTTGGTGCCACGCTATTGCCCACAGCAAGCAAAGGGGAACGTCCTTGCGGCAGGGTGGGGGCCGAGAGCTCCCAGGGGCCCCGCGGTCCCGACCCGCCGCAGGGACCGGGCCATGGGGAGCGCGTGTGTTGATGAAAAGGATGAGCAGCCTGTAAACTGAGACCCAGACTGATGCGCTGTGCCTTCCCACCCCTTTCCTTCCAGAAAGTTCAGCAGTACACCGTCATCGTCCAAGCCACAGACATGGAGGGGAACCTCAACTACGGCCTCTCGAACACAGCCACGGCCATCATCACGGTGACGGACGTGAATGACAACCCGCCGGAGTTCACGGCGAGCACGGTAAGTGGTCGCGCCCCCGGGCAGCTGGCTGGCTGCTCTCCTCGCTGGTTCTGACGGAAGGAGCCTGACGGATAGCGGCCCCGGGGCGCTGGGCGGCAGGAGCTGATGCGGAGGCCGGAGGCGCTGCCCAGGAGCTGGCCTGGGGGAGGGGGTTGTGCTCCCATCCAGCACTGAGAGGCCCGACACGGAGCGCCCGTTGACGCCCGAGAAGTGTCCGGGACCGAGTGGACTGGACACTCTTTCTGAATCCAGAGTTGGCCGGTGGTGTTGGGGCTCAGCCGCTTCTGGAGGCAGGCGTGTGGCTGTGTGCACAGTGGGACCTGCCGGCGGATGCCCAGGTGGGGCCTCGGCGGGGACAGCCCAGTCCCTGTGGGGGGAGCTCTGCAGCCTGCTGTGAGCAGAGACCTGGAGGGCGGGGACTGGGGCTCTTCCCCTTCAGGCTCGGCTGGTGGGCGGCCCGGAGCCCCACACCGGGCTGCTCCGGACCTAAGTGACCCAGTGTCCTTGGTGGACGCCCGTGCATGTGCATTCGGGGGCTAGAGCCCCTGAGTCACAGGGACGCCGGCAGGCTGCTGCTGCCCCGCGGGTTTCCGGATCGCCTCTCGGAGCCGCCCCTGTCCCGGGGTCCAGGCCACTGGAGGGCCACGGGGACGAGGGTGTGACTGCTGTCACAGTAATAGGCACCGCACAAGCCGCGCTGGGAGCCCTCCCCTGCCAGGCTCTAGTCCCCCCGGGGGGGGGATGCCGAGGCTCAGAGAGGCCAAGTCACTGGCCCAAACCCACACCGCCAGACCCTGAGTGGGAGCAGCTGGGATTGGAGCCCAGAAGCTGTGCTGATTCTGCAGCCAGGAGCAGGGACAGGAGGGGAAGGAGGTGGGGAGACAGACAGGAGACCCTCCTCCCCAGAGCTGGTCATCGCCAGGAAGGCCTCCCACAGGCCAGAGTCCCGGGGACAAGCCCCACCCCAGTGCCTGAGCATCCCCTCATCCTGCTTCCCATGCCCCACGCCCTGAGTGCTCCTGCCCCCGAGTCACAGAGGCCCAGATCCCCTGCCCCTGCACCCCCGCACCCCCACTTCCTGCACCCTTGGCCCTGGCGCCACGACCTCGCCCGTGAGGGCACAGCGCCATCTAGTGGGCAGATGGCAGGCCGCATGCAGGGGGAGCCCCGCTGCCCAGCCCGCCTGGTGAGCCGAGGCGTGCCTTCCATTTCAATCCTGGGCCAGAGGGCAATGGCAGGAAAGGCTCGGGGCCAGGGTCTTGCGTAGCCTGGACATGGGCGAAGCAGCTCCCTAGAGACCTGGGAGAATAATGACGCCCAGGCTCCAAGCCCCCCGCAGGGCCTCGCCCACACCTGGCCGGAGACCGGCTGTCCTTCCTCCTTCCACCCTGCGCCTCTTCCTGTGATGACGAGAACACACGGCTGTCTTTAGGACACACCACACCTGTGCGGGGCATGAGGGCAACGCTCCCAGGCGAGCACGAGCGCAGGAAACCTCCCCCAGGTAACCTTGCGGTGAGGACTGCAGCCAGTCCCAAGCCAGGCTTCGGGCATTGTCCCTGGTGGTGGTGGGGCAGTGGTGGGCACCACACGATGCTCGGAACCCATCTGCTGAGGCAGGGGTCTCAGATGGCCCTCAGCAGGTGCCCAGGCGAGAGGACACTGTTCCCAGGGACATGCTCTTGTCCTGGTACCAGCCTGTGAATCCTAGTTGTCCGTGGGGCAGTGGCTCCAGCCCTCCTGACCACCAGGACCCCCAGTCCCCCCTGGGAAACAGCCTCGGGACCTCCACTGTCACCATGGAAACCAGGGCAGAAGGAAACCAAGCCAATTGTCCCTGGTGGGACTAAAGGATGTGCTTCCAGGCAGGAGGCATCATAGTGACCGGGGAGGTGAAGACTCCGTCCAGCCCTGCTGGTCACCTCCAGCCACCATGGGTTTGGTGAAAAGCACACCCTCGGAGCGCTGGAGGAGGCATCGCTGGGAGTCGGGATTTGGCCAAGACCCCCAGGGACTGGAACAGGATGGTCGGAGCCCCCGCCTGCGTCCCGATCCTGGTCCAAGCCGGCACCTAGGCGCTCTGAGGTGTGGCCAGCGGGGAGGGCAGGCGATCACACACACGCCCGTAGCTACAGTGACGGGCAAAAAGCCAGTGGGCTCCGGCCAGACGCAGACCAGGGCCCTCGCCCACCCTCCTGCCCCCACACAGCCCGACTCCGTCTTCTACGCACAGATGGTTGGCTGGTGTCTAATTTACCGGGGGCCGAGGCAGGCACATCCCGTCCGCTCCAAGACACGGGCTCCCGCAGAGACCGGTGGCTCTCCTGCTTCGAGTCAGCTAGAGGTTTAGCTCATTGTGACGGGAATGTGGTATGATGCGCACATCTTTGCCACCAGCCAGGAGCAACCTCGTGCCCGTCCCCGGGGCAGCCCCCCCACCCACCGCGCCCATCACCAAGGTGACCTTGGCCTGTGCTACGACCTCACTCCATCACGTGGATGGCGTCACGCAGAGCGCGTGATCCTGTGGAGTCCGGCTTCCTTCATCCAACAGAGCGTCTTTGGAGCACATCTGTGTGCGGTTGGACAAACTCCCGCGTTCCAGGGGTTTCTCCATGTTCAGCACGGATCTCCGGACCATCCGTGAGCAAACCCACTGCACCAGCGGCTTCACTTACTCGTTTTCTCCTTTTTAAAGATCGATGTGAGCTCTCGGTTAGGTGATTCACACGCGGTACAGGAATTTAAAAGGTATGAAATGACCGGCCACGAAGAAGGCGTCCCCTCCCGCCCCCTCCTGCCTCCACCGGGCACTCCCACCCTACACCTGCTGTTGTCTGGCTTCTGTTTTTTCCCTCGCAATGTGTCTGGGAGACTTCCACATCCTGCGTGGCCCTGGGATTTTGCTCAGTGCTTGTTGGGAATAATGTCAGGCTCACGGGAGAGCTGCCAGAGCAGGAATGAGAAGAATAGCCCACGCCCGCGCACTCTGCCGCAGGGACCGCGGAATGCCGCACGGCTGTGACAGAGAGTCCTATGTGTCGTGGCCCTTGCGTCTAGAAGCTTCTGTGTATTTCCCGAGAGGTTTTCCCTGACGTGGCCCCTGAGGCCTTCAGGTAAACGGCCACCAGAGACAACTGAGGCCCAGAAGGCTAGTTCCAGGTGGCCCGAGGCCACACAGAGAGACCGTCAAACCCAGAGCACCTGCTTCCTTGGCTCCCCCCCTTGTGCCACACGGCTGTCCTTCCAGACCCCAAGAGTGTCTTCTGTCCCCTTCTGGGGTGGAGCATCTTCTGCAGCTCCAGCGAGGGCCCCGGGCTGCCCCACACCTGCTCCTGGAGGGCAGGCCTTCTGCCCGCTGTCCCAGCCCCGGTCCAGCTGTGACAGCCGGTCCTCCGAGTCTGAAAGCTGTCTTCCCTTCCGCACGGCAGCCACAGTGAAAACACCCTCGGATCCCCCAGAAATGCTGGTCCTGGGAGGGCCCGTGACGGAGTGAGGACAGGGAGGGTTGTGCGAAGGGTGCCCTTCTGCCTCCCGGGGCTGGGCGTCCCCACGAGGGGAGGGATGGAGGATGTCCCTTGATCCGCACACACCTCTGAGACTTGGGCGCCACAGGAACCACACTGAGACCCTGGACAGAAGGAGCATCCGGCCCCGGAAGGTGACTTGGAGGGCGTTCTGGGGAGGACTCCTGCCCGCACAGCAGGATGAAGGAAGGTGGGCACAGCCTGCCTCCCGGGGACGTTGCACCTGCCCCTCCTGTGCCCCAGGCAGCCTCGGGCAGGCTCCGGGCCTGGAGAAGACTTTGAGGATGAAGGCTGGGGTGCTCAGCGGCACCTCGGATCCTGATGTTGGTCGGCCCAGAGAGCGTGCAGCAGCTCGGCCTCGCTCATCAGACCTGCGGGCCGCTGGGGCCAGGACCGGGTTCCCCACAGGGAATGTGCTCCATCCCCCACACCCGATGGCTACCGTCCCAGTGACCGTGGGCTCAGTACGGGGGTCAGGGTAGCCCGTGGCGTGTTCCTCGAGAAGGGTGCTGGGCGGGGCCCCAGGACACTGTCGGCTTGGCACAGGGCAGGTGGGCAGGGCCGGGGGCTGGCCACATCCCTGCACGCAGCCCGGCTATTTTTATCAAGCTTAATCAAGAACAATCAGCAGAAACTGCAGAGATGAGGGGGATTTGCATGATCCGGTTCCTATTCTTAAATGTTAATTAAGTTATTTTCCTTTTGCCTGTGCTGCACGCGGGGTAGAGGGCAGCCTGCTGCGGGGCCGTCAGGCCGTTCAGCCGGCCCACTCCACACTCCCTCAAGGGCGAACATGGGGGTCTGCCGGGCTGAGGGGCTGAGGCCCCCAGGACACAACCTGCACTCTGCCCCAGCGCTCCTGTTGGCCTTATCCTGGGGTCTTGGTGGGAGGCCCTGGACCCCCAGTGTCCCGGGCCCTTTCCACCAGCCCAGGCCCCTCACATGCCCACGGAAGGGTCTCCTGGAGTCAGGAAGCCCCTCATTAGCCCTGCCTCGGCCCCTGCTAGCTGGACCTCTCTGAATGTCCCCACTTCACCCTGAAGTGACATACGGTCCCGAGGTGACGTCAGGAGCATCCGCTGATCTCCACGAGAGTTTATGCCTTGAACGATGCTGTCCTCTGGTCTGTAAGTGCCACGGACGGCAGCCAGCCCTCCCCCGCAGGGGCCTGAGCAGAACGGTTCAGCCTCGACACACGTGAGTCCTGCCCCAGCTCTGACATCAGGTGAGGGGCTCCCAGCGCGGTTGCCAGATCGCTCGATCTCAGCCTGGTTCCCTCAACTCTTGCTGGGGGGTAAGAAGTCCTTGAGGTACGGCGTTCTCGCTGTCCAGGAGTGTCGTGGCTGATGGGACGCATTTCCTTCTATCGCACGTTTTGACCGCACGGCCCGCTCCCCATACCAAGGCAAGCATGAATAAAATTACATGTTAAAAAAATGAATTTAGATAAATTAATATTCAAGTAAATGTTACAAACAAAAGGGAGAACGATAGTGGTGCCCCCCCCCCCCGCCCTGCCAGGGCTCTCCAGAGATGGGGCGTCATTGTGGAGGCCAGCATCGGCCCACGGCAAGCTCAGCCCCTCTTGCGCACAGGTCACCTTCAGAGGAGTTAGAAATGGTTTGCCGGAGGCAGGGGCAATGAACTGGGGAGCCCTGGGTCCTGTGAGGCTGGGGCCCCCACGTTTTTAAGGCTTTTCTTAGGATAAAACTTGAAGTTCCATCCTCAAGGTGGCCTGCCTGGCTGGGTGGAAAGGCCGCCTTGGCTTTGGGGTTAGACCATGGGCTAGCCTCGGAACCTTCCTGGGGGCTGGCTGGGCCCCCGCCGCCCGAAAGTGGGCCTGCTCTGGCCCAAGCCCTGGGAATCCCCAGTATCCTCAGCTTTTCAACTTAGTCCACAAACCCAGGAGAAGGGAGAAATTTCAACTCAGCCTGAGTTCCTGAGAATAAGAATCTGGCATCTCAAAATTGGAATAGACCCATCGCCCTTAATTGTACTCAGGCACTTGGTGCCAAGCCTCTGCCATAGAAAATTAATGGGAGACAGCATCTCTGAGCACCGAGGAGACAGGAGGCCAGAGCGCCTGGCCCCACCTGACATCGCCTGACAGGCCAGTGTCCACTTCCCAAAGATGACACTTTCCGCGACCCCGGGACCCCCGCCGCACCCATGCAGAGGTGGGGCGCAGAGGCTGGGCTCAGACCCCCGGCAGCTAACGAGGCTCCGACATCGGCCAGTGGCTGGCCTCAGGCAGGTCCTGGGGCCTGTGTCTCTGTATGGTCACCTGAGCTGGGGGAGCATCAGCTCCGGCCTGGCGGGGTGCACACTTGCACGTGGGTCCCGGAACAGGTGGCCGGCACTCGAGGAGACGTGATCAAGACGACGAGGGTGGGTCACCTGCACGTGGGTCCCGGAACAGGTGGCCGGCACTCGAGGAGACGTGATCAAGACGACGAGGGTGGGTCACCTGCACGTGGGTCCCGGAACAGGTGGCCGGCACTCGAGGAGACGTGATCAAGACGACGAGGGTGGGTGTTGCTCGGCTATTAGTAGTGGTTACTGTCAGCAGCGTGGTTCCTGCCCGGGCAGAAGCAAGCGGCTTGAACTGCGGCCCGACCTGGGGTCGGCAAACCCCGTCTGTGGACCAAAACGCCGGGGAGGGGAGGGTCTGAGATATATTGTTAGCTAATTGTGGGGTCCTTTCCCCTGAGCTGTCCTTGGAAGGAGCACTTTCCCGTGTGTCATCTACCCTCTCGCGTGACAGCTCCACGGGGTGGGGACAGAGGCTCAGAGGGGCTGGCCAAGGAACGGCCTCCTGGCCCCCAGACCTCAGTCCCTCCCCCGTCATGCACAGGGTCAAGGAAGACTGCCTGTGGTTGCTTAGGAGCCGCTGATCCCCCAATCTGATTCTGATCCTGAACTCAGAGCCCAAAAGACATCATGATTAATTTCCGGGACTGAAAAGTAAATTTCAGAAAATAAAACCTATCAGAGTGTCCAGAGGCGCATCCATACATTTTCCATCAGAAGCCACGGACGATTGAAGGCACAGTGCTGGCGTGTCCCCAGTGGGGTTCCGTGGGAGCCCCTCCCTGGCGCCCACCCAGCCCCCGAAGCCCTGCCTGTTCCGAGGCACAGCCATGTCCCGGCCAGACAGGGGCTCCCGGGCCAACTCTCAAGGCTCTGCTAACGACAGCGACGGGTCCCCCAGGTCCAGGTCGGGGAGGGTGCCGCCTCCCAGTGAGATGCCCCCACCAATGCAGGGGCCACGGGCCAGCGGGGAGAGGGGTGTCCTGCACCCCGAGGGGCAGCTAGAGGAGGGTCAGGTCCTCCAGCCCAAGTGTGGGTAGGCTCTCTTGGAACAGAAACAGAAGGGCAGCCTCGGGTCATGGCGTGTCTCACGTGGCGTAGGTGCCTGGAGGACCCACGGGGCCTGGGTGTGGGCAGGCTGTCCCCCTTGGTCTTCTCTGGATCCTGGTTGGGCTTCACTGTTCTCACCCTAATCCTCCTCTATGCTAATGTGACGTTCCCCTGGGAGCCCTGCGGATTTCGGCCTCTGAGCTGGGTTTGTGCTAGATGAAATCCTCCCTGTCCCTCGGGACGGGGCTACATTTGAATTCTGGATTACCATCTAGGCGAGACACTCTGTTCCAATGATCTTAAAATGCCTTCTTTCCCAAATATCTGCCTTTGCCTCCCATGAGGCATGGAAGAGGCTTTCCCTGTGCCTGAAAATCTGAAAAAATTAAATTAAAAACTCATTATGGCCAGGGGAAAGTTAATAAGAAAATCCTAAGCCAGATTTATCAGCTTAAGGCCCTTCTTTGTGAACCTTTATTAAACTCGCATGAATTAAAATAGACTCTTGGAATAAACTTCACCAGGGTCTGCAAGGAATCGGACTCGGGGACACACAGGTCTCCCGTGTGCTATGAAGTCCGGGGAAGGAGCTCCCACTCCAGAGCAGGCCAGAGCAAAGTAGCTGGAGGGGCCGCCAGGCCAGGGTGGTGTCCCGCGGAGGCCCACCCGGGACTCAGTTCTCAGGAGGCAACACCAGGACCCACCCTGGTCGTCTGACCCGAGGGAAGCTGCCGGAGGATGCGAGTGCTCGTGAAACCTGAGGGCCAGGTGTGCCGGGCCTGTGGCCAGCGCCAGGCGTAAGGATCTCGTGCTGCTGAGTGGGACCGTGATGGAGGGCCACTGTCCCAGACTGCACTGGTCCCACCGGGCGAGATCCCACTTGGGATAAATGTACAACTTCTCCTGTTAACAAGGTGTTGGTATCGGGGTTGGAAGGCTTGTGCGTGCCAGGTGACAGACGGGGGCCATTTGTGTGCGCCTGGGCGGCGGGCTGTGGGGTTTCCAGGGAACGTGGAGGCCGGGAGTCCAGGAGGCTGACGCCGGAGGCTCCGAAGTCCGGGTGAAGGCCTGCGCTCTGGCCTGGGCTTGAAAGGAGCCCTTCCCCCCCTGGAGGCAGCCGGCCTGGGGGGGGCTCGCGATTCCTCTATCGCTCTGACCGTCGCTGGTCTGCACATCGGCTCACTCATCCATTCGCCCCCGTCTGCGTCATCCGCACACATTTGCCACCAGCCTGGGGCCCCAGATCCCCCGTGCCTCGCTCACAGTGGGCACACCGAGCACGCACCGGTCGTTTGGGTGTCTGCACCTCACCTCTCCTCTTTCTCACGCAAAGTGACTCTGGGAACAGAAGCTGCTGGGCCTCAGTGTCCCCGTCCATCCGTGGACGGTCAGCCCGGCAGACTGCTATCACTTGGACACACGTGCCGGAGGGGCCGTCCTTCACTGTCGCCCAGCAAGACAGGACAGGCTGGGCTGCTGTGCTCTGACCTCAAGCCAGAGAAGGACAGAGCCACCAGCCCCAATGTCGCTGATGCCCACAGCCACTGAGGGCCACCCTCGACCTTCCGGCTCCCTGTTCTGGGAAGTCAACCCCCGTGTTCAAGCCACTGCGGCCCAGTTTTCTGTGCGTTGCACCCCAGAACCCCCTCCCCAACCACCAGCTGAGGCTTGAATTTGTAAGTGCTCGGAGCAGAAAACCATCGCAACCATCGAGGCCCAGACGTGGGCTCGAAGCGCCCAGTCTCTCCAGGAGGTACCAAGCTCCCGATGGAGAGAGCCAGAAGCCGGGATGCCGCACCCATCAGCTGGCATCCAGAGCAGGTCCCACTGCCCACCCCTGTCTCGCCCAGGAGGAGGGGGTCGCCTGAGAGCCAGCCCAGCCAGCCAGTGCTGCACGGGGCCCTCGTAGGACACATACAAGGGCTCTGGGCCGACGTGTGTGGGGGCCTGGCCCCTGGGCTGCAGGCACCACTGGATGTGAGAGACCCCGATGGTGGCTACAGACTCGGAGCCATAGGAACTCCACCAGGCTTTGTGACACTCACTCAGGGGCGGAGAGTTCGTTCTGGAGCAGACAAGGCCCAGCCTGGTGCCCCGCGTGCACAGGAGGGCTGTCCTCCGGCGTGGAGCGGCCCCATGTCTGTCCTAGGGCATGCACAGGCATATCTGGGCTGCAGGCCCCGAGCGGGCACGAGGCAGGGTGGCTGTCCCGGGTGTGGCCAGAGGGAATGTGCCATGGCAGGTGGTGGAAACAGGGAGCCACGTGAGGCTTGGGGGCCGCCTCCCACTGACATCAGGCAGGTGCCAGGGGTGCGGGGGGGGAGCCAGCAGGATGAGGCTCACAGCCAAGCTGCCTGGGACAACGACCAAGCCCGTGTCTGGACCCCTTCATCCCCATCCCGTGACCCCACCGCCATGACTGGGGGCCGGATCCTTAGAGCTGACACTCTGGGCGCCCCTTTGTGGGCCCCAGGGTCTCCTAACCTCTACTCCTTCATCTGTAAAATGGGGATGAGGGCAGGGCTATCCTGAGAAACCAGAGAAGTAACGCCCAGGCGGTGCCTGGTACAGCGCCCACACGTGGAGGCCACTGTCGGGCCGCACCGCCGTGACCCCAGCCAGACACCCTAGATCTCTGTCCCAGCTCCGTCCCCAGATTTGTAGCTCGAAACCACGCTGCCTGCTGACGGGGCTGGCCACACAAACTGCAGGACCCAGTGCAAAATAACAGAACGGGCCCCTAGTTCACGAACTATTAAGAATTTCAAGGGGCACCTGGGTGGCTCAGTCTTTGGGCGTCTGCCTTCAGCTCAGGTCATGATCCCAGGGATTGAGCCCTGCATCGGGCTCCCTGCTCGGCGGGAAGCCTGCTTCTCCCTCTCCCACTCCCCCTGCTTGTGTTCCCTCTCTCGCTGTGTCTCTCTCTGTCAAATAAATAAATAAAATCTTAAAAAAAAAAAAAAAAAGAATTTCAAGACAGCGAGAGCATTCGACCAAACTCAGGGCCCTTCCTCACGGGGCCACAGCTTCACAGGCCACATGCCCACGGGGCCAGCCCTGAGCAGTGATTTCACTCGGTAGGGGCGCTCAGATTCCTACCAGCACCCCAACACCAATACGCACACACACACCACCTTTCCCTGCACACAACCGTCTCGGCCCCGTGAACCACCCCCACTGACGGGAGGGGCTTGCAGCCCCTACGGTGCTTGGCAGGAGAAAAGGCTCCGTGGTCGGTCATCACACATCTGTAGCCGCGGACCCCAAGCCCCGAGCCGATGGTGGGACTGCTGGGATGGCAGGACCCCAGTCAGGATCGTCTGGGGGAAGCCCCCCACTGCTGTCTAGCTCCTGTCCTACAAATGTACCTTAGAGCCTCTCGTGCGTCCCCGCTGTTGCACGGGGCTCCAGGGCACGAGGGAAAGGCCTGGGGGGTTTAGGCGGGAGGCCGGTGGGCACATGTGTGCGTGTGCGTGAGGCTGGGTCTAGAGCTGGGTGGTGGGTACCGCTGGGGGAACGAGAGCCCTCTGGAGATGCCTCCGTGCCCGTGGAATGGGCGTGGGGTCCCCGTGTGCGGGAGAAGCTGGGGGCAGAGGGCACCCCCCAAGGGGTTGGTAGAGAGTCTCTTCCGACCTCTCCAGGCTTCCGCACGGGTTCAGAACATTGTCTTTCCTTATGCTCTGCAGTACGCCGGGGAGGTCCCCGAAAACCAGGTGGAGGTGGTGGTCGCAAACCTCACCGTCATGGACCGAGATCAGCCCCACTCGCCCAACTGGAATGCCTTCTACCGCATCCTCAGCGGGGACCCCTCAGGACACTTCAGCATCCGCACGGACCCCGTCACCAATGAGGGCATGGTCACCGTGGTGAAGGTGGGTACTCTCCTGGCTTCCTGCCGGCCGGCGTGGGTTCTATCCCCCGCCACCGCCCTGGGACAGATGAACAGAAGTGATACGGGGTTATCTGGGGACAAAGGACTGCACGCCCCTGCTCGTGCCAGAGGCAGGCTTCACGAGGACCTGGTTTTCTCTGAACTCTCCACTTAAAGTCTGTTTAAGGCAAGATGCTTCATCTTAGAAAGCATTTTCAGGTTATTTTTGCATCCTTTGGTAGAGACACTGTGCTTTCAGACATTCTCTTGCAGAGGGGTGGCCGGGAGGGGGTGTGGGGGGTGCGAGGCAGTGGGGGGAGTCTGCTGCCGGCGGGGGGGGATATGTTCTTGGATTCCCGGGCTGGCTCTTCGCTCACTTACCCTGGTGTGGCCTGTCGCCCTTGGTGCCCCAGACGAGGGGCCTGTGCCCGGGGCTGTCGCCAGCATCTCAGCGGGTCCTGCCTGTAGATCTGGCCCAGCACCGGGCACATGGTGAGAGCACGACTAACAGAAGCAGCTGTGTCATCACTGAACATCGTCACGTCGACAGGGAACAGCCGGGTTCCTGCGCGCTCCCCAGGGCACAAGGAAGGTCACTTCAGTCCCGCCAGGGTCCCCAGGGCCCCCAGAGGAATCGGGCCGCGTGCCGTGTTCATGCACTGCGGCCCGGACCA